>NW_028256504.1:1264681-1897022 GCF_048593485.1 Apis florea
AACACTAACACTGTGATATACTCATCTAAATAAAGTAAAAGTAGACAAGAAAAAAGGAAATTTTTTTAATTCTTTTTTTCAACATCAGTCATAAAATAAAACTCTTAAATCTAAAATCCTTCTATTCATTGATCGAGAATAACAAATTCATACAATTTATTTCAAATATTATTCAACAAAAATAAAATGATTCGAAGCAATGCCATTTTCACGGTATTAAATAAAATAAAATTAAACTCGATACAATTCAAATTTACAGCTATATATATTCTATTCCAAATCAATCGTAAAATATTCTTCCAATTCTTACATTTATTAATCACGATACAATTGCATTCCTAACCTATAAAAATAACCTATAAAAATGATCCAGTGCATACACTAGCGGCAACTTATTCAATTCTAATCCAATGAAATCTCGAACAATTTTCCAATTTCACGATTATCTGTAATCTGAAAGTTATCTATCACTACAGCACGTGTCCAAAAAAACAGGATACTGGAATTCGACGAGCGGAAGTAGTCGGTAAGCACGGTCTCGTTTGATCGACGACATTCTACATCGAAATCACAGACTCGGTTCACGGAAATGGAAAAAGGACGAAGCGTTGCTTTTCGAGGGAGCTGGTGGCTTTTCGCTCGCTTCTTTTCGTTTCCCCTCTTGCTAACGAACCTATAAATATACGACGCTTTGAAGCGGCGTGTGACTGGCGCGCACGCGATTGAATAACCGGAAAGGCATCGCGAAAGGCTTCTGTAGCGATGTTCCGATAATTATAGAGGTACTGAGCGCCGATAATGAGCACTCTTGTTCCGTGAACATTAATTGAACAAGGACCACGCCTTTCAACGTGCCACTTTATACTCGGTTGTTGATTATAATCGTTTAAAGTGAAATATTGAAATTTGTTTATTCTTTGTCGAGGTGAAATTTTTCTCTTACCGTAGAAAATTTCAAAAGCCAATGATATTGTTAAGAACAGCTACAATGTGGAACATCGTGGTCGAAGAAATGGCAACGTTCGATTTAACGAAGTCGCTTTCTGTATACGAAGCAGAATAGTCGTGTTTTCTCTTTCCTTCTCGAACGAATATTGCATAATATCGTAAAATAGTAAAATATATTATAAATTGGTATCGTGTAAATAATTATACAGTAAACTTTATTATTATTGTAAAAAAAAATTTGTAAATAAAAAAATATAATGAGTGTTTTATGAGGATATTATTAATATGGGTATCTGGCATTGTTTAAAATAAAATATAAAATGTAAAATATTTAATATTTTTTGTTGACACTGACATAAGAATAGCTAGATATCTCTTCACTTACGATAAAATTGATATAAATTTAGCGTTATTTTTCTGTCGAAAGATCGAATTGGATCATTATTATTTAAAATTTTATTTGGAATTTTTTTTACTAGAAATTTATTTTTTAAAATTTTTCACAACTTTTCACCAAAAGAATTCCAAACCCAATTTGCAATTTTATTGTTAAAAAATTACTAGACTTAAAATTAATACTATAATTGGAATTAAATGTTCTTCAAAGTTTCAGAAAAATGAATTATTCATATTGTATCACGATAAAAGTAAATTTGGTTAAATCGTGGAAATATTTCTTATGCCTGTAAAAGATACCGATCAACGAAACGTCAGTTTCGTCTCGATCGTATACGATATACTCACGAATTCCAAGCTGCTTCATACATGACGTTTACACGAATTCTACTTGACAGGGAACAACAGCAATTGCAATTTGAAGATAACGGCCTCGTTAGCGAGACCATTCTCCCGTAAAATAGCGGTCTCCATTCTTTTTGCGTTCTACTCCCACACCTCCCCCCCTCTCTTCCTTTTTTAAACCTATCTATCAGTTGAATCAAATTAGTCTTTCCTGTTAAAAGGAAGACTTGTCAGGAATTAAATATATCATCTCGTAAACTTTGCACAAGTTTGTAATTTTTATCTCGTATTAAACGAGCCTTGACCAAGCCTTGTTGAGCTAATGCACTTTCATAGTAACTTTTTTTCTAAAGTTACTCTACATGTACATATATAAAAAATATTTATTATTTTGCTTCTTTTATCGATTAATATTTGCGACAAGAGTAAAATTTGCGAATAAAATTAAATCTCGATGACAAATTACATGTCAACATAACCTATATTAAGAAACGAGGGAGAATTGTTCAAGATATTTATCGTTTTGTTTTTTATTAATCGAAGCTTGTAAAATTACATATTGAAAGGTACAAAACACATTGTTGGATAATAATTTTAATTTATCTTACCTTTTTTCCTTATTTCTTATAAAAATAATAAAAGTACGATACTTATTCGAGGTTCTTTCCTTTAAAAGGCACGTTATCATGAAAATTCGGAAAAAAGAAGTCACTAGACGAGACATGTCAAGAAGTATATTATCATCGAAATGTTTACCAACGATATCCTGTTTCCGGATCGAATTCGTCAAAGCTTCGACACATCGTTTGCGATCCTCGTCACCTTCGGCCCCCACGGTCAAGCTTAAGTTTGTTTGCCCCGTGGATCTGAGGTGACTGATCACCTTCGAAACCGAGAAGGGTTTTCGCGGCAAATCCTCGAGGACAGGGGTCGCGATCGTGGCTTACGTGGCATCGTGGTCAAATACCGTCCTTATAGATCGACGACAGGCCCTCTTAGGCGTGAAGCCTTTGCTGCGAAGAAGCAAATATAAATCTCCTTCACTCTATTACGAGTATATATATATATATATATACGTAGAATGTTAATATATATTACAGTAGGCATCCTTTCTAGTAGAGATCAAGACGAGGAGAAAAATTGGTATGCAAGAATTTCGATTGTTTTAGGAAATTAATTAAATGCATACAATCAATATGATAATTACAAACAAAAATAATAATTGATATTATTATATTAAAGTTCAGCTTATTAAAAGAATTGTTAAAGCCTTTGGAAATGCAAGCAATTTAAAGAAAAAAAAAAAAAAGTTAGGTTATATTGACACGATCTATCGAAATCATTCATTACGTACATTGCGTTAAAAATTCCTCTAATCGAATATATCACCCATAAATAGAAGTAGTATGAATCGAAGCAGCACCGAATTAATTCGAACATCCAATATTCACCATCTCCTGTCGCGCAGCACCGAGTACGAACTCGACGAGAGGGCGCTCGACACGTCTCTCCAAATCTTCAGATCCGAATCCCACGTTCCTCCTATTTATAGACCTTTCGTATTCCACTATGTGCAGATATCGTTTCACCGACTGTGACATACGATCCGAGTTTATCAAAGTCCGCGAACAGGCTAATTTTTAATCGAGCAAGACCACGTTCAAGAGAGAGTTCAACTTCTCTCTTCTCTCTCTTTCTCTCTCTCTCCAGAAGAGGGCGTTCTGCTTTGGAAAGATGGGAGGAGAGGATCGGCCACTTAATGCCGTGGCTCGAAATTAATTAAACTTTTGCGTTCGTCGAGAGAGGGGTGGGGGAGGAGGAGGAAGGAGAAGGGGGTGAAAATAAAATGTTGATGACACGGCAAGCCCGGTTCCGCAAAGCTCGACCCTGCCTCCGACACCTCCTTAATGGGAAAAAGGTAAACGAATTCTCACGCTGTTTCCCATCGGTCTGATAAAATAAAACGGAGCCCCCCCTCTCTCTCTCTCTCTCTCTTTCTCTCGTTTCGATTCGACGCCAACGAGCGGAGAACGAGGCGGTAAATCGGTGGTGCGAAGAGGGGTTGACGCACCCCTATTTTTTTTTATCGAGGTATTGAACGATGGAAAATTTGCCTGACAGGTGAAGTCGATGCGATTATTTGTACCGCGTAAATAGTCGACCAATAGTCGTTTATAGTTGCGTTGAGGGGTACAAATTTTTATACGAATATTAAACCTAACCTAATTTAGAACTAATCTTTAAAAATTCTAATTCTTCAAAAGTTTAAGAGTTCTTATTGTTTCTGCGCTATCTTAACTAATTGAAATTTTCTTCTTTCCAGTGTTTTCTTATTTATTTCTAATTAATTTCATATTAAAAAAACGTTTTGATAATTGAAATGAGAATACATTGTACGTGATACATCTTTAATACCTGAACAATCTTCAAATAACTAACTTAACCTAATTTAACCTAATTCGAAAATTTAACAATTCTTCTTTCTAATCTGTTTTCTTACATCTTTAATAACCTTCAATAATCTTCAAAAAACATCTATATTAAACTTTGCACAAATCATATAATCATGAAATTTGAACCAATAACCAATCAATACATGGATCTAAAACATGGTCTAATAGAAAGAATAAAACCTGCGTTCCACTTTTTCCATTCTTTCTCCCCAACAATATAAATTAAAGAATGAAAATTCTTCTTCTTCACGAGAATCCAAAGAGAGCAAGAAAATTCATTTGTATCGAGCTGCTGTACACGTGGTCGTCTCGCATTCTCGGTTTTAATGGATTGCAACGAAGTTGTCAAAGGTGGAATCGCGGCTTCAAAGCGATCGTGGGACGCCTGCTCTCCTAGGAAAAGGCATCTACGCACCGGCACCGATAACTCATCGGGACCTGTGCCCTTAGTACGAGCCATCACCGTGAGAGGGCCGGAATGATTAATGAACGAGCGCGAAATGTACTCGGATTAGCGTGGTCCGGGGCTTGTTTCTGCGCGCAACTTGTAACAAAGATTCTTTTCATCAGTCATCCGGATATTTCTGGACCGTTTAATGGACCGGACACGCTGCAGGAAATGTACTGGACCCCTTGTATCGAGGGATCGAACTGTGCTTCGCTTCTGGTTAACTAATAACGATAGAGGGCGCGTTTCTGTTGCAGAGAAAGCGTATTCACTCTCCGCTTGGCTTGCTTTTCCTTCAAAAGGGCGGTTAACCTAAATTATTATCGCAGAAAATTGCCATTTCTTCGTGACGAGTATATTGATCGTATTATAAGTGAGAATGTCACGTGTTAAAATAATCTTAAGCTTTGTATACTCTTTGGAAATCTCGAATCCGGAGAAATTAGTTCATTATTTCAGGATTTTTACATAAGTGTTTTGATCTTTAAGTTTTAAATAAGGTTATGATGCCTTTATTTAGATATCTAGAGATTTGATCCATTCCTTCTAAATAAAAATATCTCAAAGAATACTTTGTATGGAATATTTTCTTCAGGAATTTTTTTAGATAGAATAAAAGCTCTTTGCAATGCCTATATTTTAACAAAAAAATCCTTTAGGGAATACAGAACAGGGTAAAAGTGATCATGATCGAGATTTATTACATATATCTTCTTCTTTGCACATTGGAATGATAATGGTAATGATTAATGAACGTGAACTGGAACGAAATATTGAATTAACTTCTCGTCGTCTGATATTCACGCAATCGCTTGCATCATCTTTCGTCAAACGAGAATTTTATATCATCGTTTACGGGATACTTATTCAAAGCAAAAATATAACCAAATCATTTTTATCAACTATCTATGAAAATTCATAACAATATATACGTTCGATCAAAGCACTAAATATTAATTTTGAAATTTTATTTTTATATTTTTGAAAAAAAATCTTGCATCTTCTCGCATTCAAACGTTCCGAGAATCATCTCGTTTAGTCACTGACAGAGCGCGTTTTCATTCGTTCATAGCCCTCTATGAGACGCGATTAATCCCACGATTAGTCTTTATCAGAGGGCTACCGTATCCGTTTCGAGGTTAGTCAGACAAATCTCGCGAGTTTTTGCCGCGTCGTTTGATCTTTGACCATCCTAATCCTGCTCCTCTTTTGAGATCGCAATTCGTCGACGCCTCGTTCCTTCAACTGATTTCTAACCTCTGCGAGCCAAAGCTCGGCTGGTTGATGGATGGACCGACGTCGCGCGAAATATACGCGCGCTCGTTTCGGGCCAGGAATCGAGCTCACTCGAGTGTGGAGTTGCTCATTTACGGCCACGGTTTCGAAATAAAAACGGTAAGTGAACGGTAGTGATGACATTAAGCGTAGGTAGAAGATAATCTAACCTATTTCATAGCTCTTGTGAGCTTGTAAGTTAGTTTTCATTGTGCATAAAATGTTCAAGAAATTCCAAATATGCGGGCCTTTTCATTACTAAATAATGAAAAAGTTACGTGTTTGCTCATTTTATGTAATACAATGCCTCTTCTTTCGAATGCACGACGAATTTACGAAAAAAATCCTCCTCGAATCTTCGTCGAATTAAAATAATCGATAAAACAGAATAGTGATTATTTAAGATAGTATAACCTATTTCATGACTCTTTAAGTTAAGTTTTCATTTAAAAAATCATTGTGCATAAAATGTTCAAGAAATTCGATAAGAGAAAAAAGTTGCACTGATCATTGCTTGCTTTTCGAACACGATGCCTCGAATACTGTGGACAAAAATCCACATTCTAATAATAATCAAAAATTTGCCTTGTATTTCTTTCGAATACAAATATACGAAGAAAATCCTCCTCGAATTAAAATTCGACGAAAAATAATCAATAAAACAATCGAAAACGATATACTAATTAACCAAGACAAACAGAAATTTGGCCAGCAATCCACCATGAAGCCATCATTCACCGTGTATAACCTCACAATTCAATCCTCGAATCAAGCCCATCGCTAGTAAGACGAGTTCGCAGACCGAGAGACGAGCGCATTCCTCTTCGTCCGCAGAAGCGTATTCGTGGTCGACGAAACTATTCCCGTCCCGGCCGCAACCATGAATCTTTTTCCACCGTCTGCTCGACACTTTTCGACGCGTCGACGTGGTCGCAACGCGCGAACACGCGCCTCTCTCTCTCCACGCGGCGATGATTTGTTATCGAGGCGTGTCACGGAGGCGTGAGCGCGTCGCACGCTCGATCTACGCGCGGAAAGCACGCGACGTACGAAGGTGAAAAGGCGCGAGGAGGGATCCATTCGAAGCCGTTGAAAAGGCATCGCGATTCGAACACGTGTTCCCGAATCGAGGTTTTCTTTTGGCGCGTGCTTTCGTCGACTGTGTCGTTGCTCGACACTCGAGTGGAGATTTTGAAGCGAGTGTCGATGAGATAAATTGTTCGTTTAATTTCGTATGAAGATTGAAATAAGTGTTGATTTTTTGATTTATACGGTGGGGAAAAAATGATGTAAGATAAAAATGGCGATCGTGACGCGACACTAGCGCCACGTGGCTATTAACTAGTTACAGAACCATTTTTATTAATGAAAATTATGTTTAAAATTAATCGGTTATTATAGTGTTAACAGTGATTAAATGTTCTTTTTAAATCCAATTTAATATCTCACGTTATATGGTTTAACGAAGATTGGTTTTTGATAAAAAATATCTTTGAGAAAATTAATAATCGTCACAAATCTTTTTTGTGTTTTGTTTTAATTAAAATATTTCATATGTTTTTCACAAAATATTAAAAAATATTCACCAAATTTTTGTACTGCACTTACAATCACCTACGCGACAAAATCTGTCCAACGCAGCTTAGCTCACAACGTGCAAAAAAAAATCACACCGATTGCTCTATCCATCTCACCGTTCAGTTAACGCGTCTCAGTTTCCTCGTCTTGGAATCCGTGGAGCTAATTGGATAGAGGTCGCCAGCGTAGGAGATAATGGATATTAATTACCACGTCTTACTTTCCGCGGCATTAAACATTTTCTTGAAGACGGGTGGACGGGTGGAGGGTGGTTGAAGGGAAGGGGGTTGCGGCCACCATCCCTCATTGTTAGCCTTCTTTAAAAAGACGCCGTCCTCCGTTAAGTATAATAAGTACCGAGTCTTCTCCGCCTCGTCTTTTCGCAGCCTGGTACACCTCTCCCCTCCCCCCCTCCTTATAATCCATCTAAATTTTAAGAGCGGATCAGCGAATCCCCCGGAAAACTTTGCCACCGGAGTTGCCGCGGTAATCCATTTAAATAATTCCCAGAGTCGAGGCGACACGAAAGGGGTCCTCTTCCGCGTTCGACGTGTTCGTCCTCTTCTGCCGTCTTCTTCGGCCTCGACATCGTTCACCGTTGACTCGGGATACTCGTGCTTTTCGAGGAAATCTCGAGATTCGTACATTTCGTTCGCCTTCGTTCCTCGAAGGATTTCGTTTCGTTCTTCTTTTCGTTGATTTTGCAAATGGAGATGCATTATGATCGGTGACGTTCCCTGAAAAATTAAAGGGTTTATTGTATGAGATAATATCTGTCGCAGGATTGGAAAAGAAACGTTATCAATTATCCAGAAATGCTTTTTCGATTTCTTTGCGTTGTAGTCACTATTGATCGATGTATTTGTCGATCGATAAACTTGGCGATTGAGGTTAGAATGGTTAGATTTTATCGTTTTGTAAATTTATTTTGAATATTTGAGATATCTGTACACTTCTATCCATTTGTTTCGAAAATTTATTATATATTTTTTTTGTCAATTGTCGTTTTAACGATGCATCAAGAGAATGTAAAATATATTTGATTACTCTTTTGATTAAGGTTATTATTTTAAAAATTTTAGAACAAATTAAATGTGTACTTACATGCGTAATTTAAGTCTTTGTCACAAAAGGATACAGATTTGCTTTTACTAAATAAAATTTTTTACAAAATTTCAAAAGAAACATAGAAATGGATATAGGGAATCGTCAATTGCAGATTAGGTTAATTTCCTCGTGAGATAATGTATGGCAATTTTTTTTGTCTACGAATGTATATATTGCTAAAATTTTAGTAGGCACGAAGAGAGACTTAATCAGATATTTCCATAATAAAATTATAACACGTGTCATGTTCAAACTGTTGAAACTATATATACTTGGCACGGTACGAATTAATCTAGACAAGGAAGACGCGTTCGCGACAAAATCCCGCAACAATGCGACAGATCCGATGATCACTAGTTTCCTTCGGTTTGTGCTGGCAGATGGCGTGTGTTCGCGGCTAAACGCAGTTGTAATCTTAGAAATTGCCGTGACAGGGATCCATCGTTGCGTCGTGTAATACACGCCTGTATGCCTGCTTAAATGATATATCCATGCATTCATGTGGGAAGACATGAATATAAGGATATATAGGGTGTTAGAAACGAGTAAGTAACTCGAGAACTTACCAAGAAGGATAAATTTAATGTTTAATATTTAATTGATTCTCGTACAAATTATTTAAATTCAAATAATTTAACTCAAAATAGTTATATATATTCTAAAATGGCATCCAAATGATTGACTTGTTTATAAGTATAAAAGAATTTTACAAATATTTCTTATAAATATCTTCTCCTGTATGAATTTCATTATAATCATAAACATATAAAAAATCCAAAAATAGAATTGTTAATTTTGTCCCTCGTCGTTGGAAAAGTGACTATGCACGATTCTTCTGGCCACAGACGGTAATAATAAAACTCGTTCTACCATCCCCAGGAAAGAATCGCCAATAGCAATGACAACACCAATTCAGAGTGAAATGTTAAACCCCCATGTCAGAAGCTTACTTTGATGTCGCTCGAAAAGGGGCCGCCATAAATTGTAGACCGTTGCCATTAGCAGGGCATTTAGTGATAACGCAAGCGTCGAGGGGGGATAGGAGGGCGTAAAAGGTACAACGCCAATCGCGGGGTCGCGGGTCCGCCTACATCTGTTGGCTCCATATAATCGTTTATACTGGCGAGCCAGCTGATGCCGGCCCCTGCCATATAACCAACTTGTATGCAAATTATATTCATGCAATGGGATCTCGTACGATTACGTAGCCGGTACCAGGGCGCGAGTTTACAGCGGCAACACGCGTATAAACCTCCGCCGGATAGATAGCCGTGTTTCCTCCGTTCAGTTGTAGAAGTGACCACGCAGGTATGTGTATTCCTGTGTTTCTGTGTACGGTACTCGGATGTCGACGTGTCTGACTCACACGTACACACGCACACAAGTATATTACGCTGGACGAACACAAACTAAAACGCAGAATATGCGTAGGATGTGTTTCGGTGTTTCTGTATGTGATATTCGATGTTTCAACGAGTCTGTCGATTCGCGTGTATACGACATACAGGTATGCCACAGAGGGAAAACTTATATGTGTGTCGCATACCACAGAATATACATACGAAATTGATATACGCGAGCATCCAGGCCAAAGTACGTATCCCAATGTTGCTGGATGTACGAGTCGACTCGCATAAAGTTACGTTATAATATCATCTTTGAGTGTGTATGCACAAATGTATATATAATGCTATATGTATAGTATGTGTCTATAATAAAATATACTTTAAGCCAAAATATCTACTTTATGTTATTTGATACTTCAATATGTCGTACACGAGTAAGAAATAAGAATTAATCTTTAAATTGTGATTAGTAAGAATTGTTATTAAAAACGTTATTTATCTAAGTTATAATATACTCAAGTATTCCACAGAGGACCGTCTCACGTGGGCATTCAAGTCGAAATACGAATATTTCCGTGTTTCTATATGTGTTATTCGATGTTTCTACGTGTCTGTTACTCGCACATACACACACATACACACAAGCACAGGAACTGAGTGCACGGGGGCAGCCAAGCCAAAACGCTGTTGCTGTCTCTCGTTATGCGCTCACACGCACCTCGCCCACGGACCAGTATCTGGCCGATGTTCAATTATGTACCGGGCCCAGTACGCTTACCAGTAATTTCCCGAATACCGCGATAATCTGTGTTATTATCATAGCGCTTTTACCCCTCTCTCCTCTGATTCCATGGCACGATCCTCTTTATCGCCGCGTTTCCTCGTGTCGTTATTGCTATATCGGCGACTCGTGCCGCCTTCCTACGTTAATTGGACGAGACCGTGTTACGGTTTAATTGTCGCTACTCTTAATTATGGCCCGTGTACCGGAGCTGTGTCAAGCTCTAAATTATCTTTCGAATTGTTTCCGCGTGACCGGGCCCCGATAACCGATCCTGGCGCCCTCTCTCCGCCCTCCACTTTCAAATTAACTGGCGAACGCATTGTTTCTCGTTTCTGGGTTGGATCTCTTGTTAACCTTATAAAGGATATAATATGAGGTAGGTCGAGTCAATGAATATGTTAATTTTAAAAAGGGTAAGTAAAGGAAAAATATTTTTTCGGGAAATTGAGTTTATCATTTTCTTTTTTCAGGATATATAAATCAGTTTGATGAATCATTTTTAGGAGGTGAAAGATGTCGAGTGTCAACAAGAGGGCAGCACTTCGCGATATAATCGCAAATATTTATCTGTAATGAAAATTTAATTCAATATATTGCGTCCTCGAAGAATTTCCTCCAATTAGTGAAGCATTTACTTTTTAATTCTCGATAAAATGAATATTTCACCGATGATTAGATTAGGTTAAGTAACCTATATATATATATATATATAATTGTACGTGTGAAAATTTTAAATAAGATTTCAAGTTTAGGTTAGGTTAAGTTGAGCGATATTCATACTTTCATATGTAATAGATTTACATATGATATAGATTTTATATTAAGATTAGATTAGAAGTGGCTGATCTTAAAATATTCGCAGTACAGAAGAAAGAAAAATACGTCAAACTTATTACGCGTTGCGTTTACGACATCTACTTTCGTCGCTTTAATGTACGATGGGACATCAAAGGAAAGAAGAAAGGAAAATATGGCACGTGTACAAATCACGCGACGGAAGACGAGCATGAAAATCGTTAACAGCAAGCAACCGCGTGCCAATTTGGCTCTTACTTTAAACACGGCAAACATCCAGCTTGTTACACTAATTATAACATCGACCCGTTTCTGTTTTCCGATCTATTCTGCGATTCAGCCTTCCCCCGACTCCCGCTGGAAATCGTTACTCTTCTTGATACTACACGTTTCCACGTTTCAAATTCGATTCGACACAGAATTTCGATATACCGTTCGATAAATGGATCGTGTACTGGCCAGGAAGTGATATTAATTAGCAATACTAGTACGACCAAGCTTCTCCATGTCGTTCATTAGTAATGATATTTTCATTTCGTAAATCATGATTTATTAAGATAAGAATTGGGTTGTTTGAATTGCGAGAAACAACGGATTTTCACGTGGTTATTATACAATATGTTTAAAAAAAACCACTACATAATAAAATAGCACGAAATAAAATTAGATCAAATATTAACAGGAATATTATTCGCATTATTTATTGTTTAATCTAACCCAATTAAAACTTGTTGAAGAAGTACATAATACATCTTTGCATAACCTAATTTCCTAACCTAAAACTTATATTGAACTAAACATTGAAAATACGATATACTTTTGCATATATATCTCGAAAATTAAGACCAAACATCCAAACATATCCTATAGGATATTTAAAAGCACACAATGTATTTCAAAATCATTGTAATTATCACTACGTATCGCTAATAACCTCACTTTTAAAGCGTGCCGCCAATCCAAAAAATATTATGGAAGGAACAAAGCGGTTCTTCAGCAATTACCAACTTTCCCACAGAATAGCGGCCACCGAGGAACAATTAAACCATCCTCGTCGAATCGGGCCGATCAACGAGATACATTCCATTCGAGATGCACACGGGCGGTCCTTTGAACGCCTTGTCAAAAGGCAAGAGGGTTAAGCTGCGGTGGCGCTGCGCGGCGCTAAAGGGCCGACGCGGGGCGCCGTGGAATTTATTGGCGCGCGTTTCGGCCTTCTAGATGTAAACGAAAATGTGTAACGCCCGGCGTGGCCGTCGAGGCGTGCACGGGGACCGAGTCGCCTCCCCTAAAAGGGCGCCTATCCTGTCGATGGAGTAGAGGAGGAAGAAGAAGAAGAAACGCAGCATCGGTGCGAGAGGGGTGGGGGGGAGGCAGGATGAGTGGCGATCGGATTTAAAGGGGGCCGCTGATCGACCAACAAGTGGTGGCGGCGCCTTCAAAGGATCCTTCCACCTTGCTCTTTCGCTTCTGCCCAGTGCATCCTGTCTCTGTTCCCCTGCTTCTATCTCGTTCTGTCGTGGCGGTCGGGTGACAATCGGGTCGCCAAGGTATTTTCTCCTAAAATGCCCACACCTATGGTTCTCCCCATTAGATTAGATGCCGCGGCGCACGAAAAAGAGACTCGCCTAACTCGACACGGACGCGAAACCACCCGACAACAGGGGAAAAAAGAAAGAGGAAGGAGGGGGGAACAAGACTACTCTCCTGCTTAATGATGTGCCGCGCTAGCGATCCGCGCTCGACGCGCCACCGCTGTGCTATTTCTTTCTAACCGTGGAATAGGGATTTTTGTATACTCGGACGTACACTTTTCGATAGTGATTTTAAATTCTATCAATTTTTGAACGGATGAAAATTCAAAAATGTATAATTCAGTGATGGATTTGTTACTAAAAGTTTGAAATAAATGATTAATAATCGATGGATTATTGATTTCTCTGATCGATTGATTTTCGAAATATGGGTTCTCAAAAATTTGTAATATCTCAGATTTCTTGAAGGCTAAATATACTATTGATATATTTTTTGAAGAGAACGTTGTGTTTCTGAGGAAGGAAAAAGAGAAGTTTTCGTTTAATAGAAAAATTTGATGCGAGATGATTATCTTAAGAAGGGCATTTAATGAAATATATTATAATTGAGATCTATTTTAAGGTTATGCTGCGAGAAGTCTGTGTTTATACAAAATTTTTGTAAAAATTTGAATTATAGAAAAGTAATAAATAATGAAGATTTTGTTTTATGTTTTAATTTATATTTTTTTCGTTTCTTTAAAAATTTATCCAAAATAATTAATAATTAAAAAAAAATCTTTCAAATTATTACTAATTATAATTGTTCTTATATTTGTTAATATATAATTTCTTAACATTTATTTGTAAATATTTTTACGTTTAGACTTTTCCGTAAAATTTTCATGATATATCGAAACAACAGACGGATGAAGGTAGATTGGTTGGAGTAGTCTGTTGGTTAATTGTATATTAGGGGAGTAATTATTGATGACGTTGACAGTGTTTAATTGTCGTCGGTGTATCGATACATGATTCAATTCTACAAGAGGTAGTCTATTCATAATAAACACTGGTCAGTCAAGATCGACAGGTACATTACTAACTTATGCATTCAGTGACTAATTTGACACGTTACTGATAACGTGAAATCATCATCAATCGTGTTAATATAATTGATTTTCTAAATCAAAAAGTTTAAAGCTAGAATTCGAATTGTAAAATATTTGATACCAAAAAAAAGCTTATAGATCTATAATATTAACAATATTATTATTATTATTATTATTATTATTATTTACATTTTAAATTACATTAAATTACATTAAATTACATGTAAAAGAAAGTTAGAAAGGGAAAGAGAAAAAATCAAAATTTTATGAAATTTTACAATTTGTTTTGAATTTTACAATACTATATTACATTAATAATATAATATCTTACTTTGGATATTCCGTGTTATATTTGTTCATTTGCACGTTTAAATTTCCCATAAATGCATCGATATTCTCTTGATGGAAACAAATTTTACATTTGAATGGCATAGAATAATATGTATAAAGTTTTCAAGAGAAGCAACATCGAGATTGTGAAACGGAAGACTATTTCTGCCGAACTCGTAACTCGTATTCTTCACAGTTGAGCGTGTGTCCTTGCAGTATGAAGCAATTTACATGAGGGTCGACGCGTGCCCCATCCTCGAGAATTCTGAAACCACATTCAGACGCGAGCCAGAAGTTGTCACCGCGCCAGAGGCCATTTGCCTTCGAAAAGAAAGGATCTGGAATTGGAAAATGCGACTGTACTACAAATACACTTAATTCGATCGCATACTGTAGCGATCCGACGAATAAATTTGAAAAATTATCGCCTGTGATACTCTTCTGTCCATTTTTAAAGAAGGAACAAAATTTTATTTTTCTTATTCGTTTTTATTCTTGGAAATATTGTATTAATATTAATAGTTAATAGGTATGTCTTTATCATATGAAATATATCGTTTTTGAGTCATTTTCGATCCATTCTATATTGAAATTTTTCATTAATTTTTGGTTTACTAAAATACATTGAAATTTCAAATTTCCCACTTCGTTAACGTGTAAGATTAGGTTAAGACAGTTGCAACGCCACCTGAATTCATTTATAGGAATAAAGAAAACTGTGACACTTGGCATCTTTTATAGATAATGTACAACAAAAGAAAAATCTTAATAATTCTTTTAGTAAGAACAATCTAAACGAAAAAGAATCTAAATAATAATATGTAAATATATATACTATTTAAATAAAGATATTTTTTTATTATCTATTATTATTTTTAATATACTTTAAAAATATAATAAGACAAAATCACTTAACCTATAATTACATTTTCTTAATAATTCTACAACAAAAAATTAATCAAATTCCAAAACTTATGATCCAAAGCATTAAACTTATTACTGTATATCACTACAAGCTTATCAATGAAAGTATTTCAAGATTTAGAATCAAATGTCGCCACTGTCGTAAATTAACACTTACGTATTATCCATTCGGAATAAAATTATTGCTGTGCACAGTCGGCTTCTTGCGATAATTGAAAATTACAGTACAACGAGATGATAGCCACGATAAATCCGGGCCACGATGTCGTACGTAAAAGCGATAATTTCCTTTCTCAATTACTTTTAACGTACGAGCAACCCCTCGGTAGCATAATCTCACAGTGATCGACCAGTTTCTCGTGGAATTCACCTTTCCTCATACTCTCCATTTCTTCTCTTTATTAGCGAGTAAAATCGCACGCGAACATTCTTAGATGTTGTATGCCGTGGCCATTAAGTGGAAACCGAGGCTAAGATTACAGGTATTGTACCCTAATCTCTTCCACGTCCGCGTTCTGCAAGCCGATACAGACGTATCGTGACCCACTTATAAATGTCTAGATGTCGTGTTTCTCAACCTTTAAACCTATCGTGATGTAATCGGTACAACGTTCACACGCGAGTGGCCGCCGTCTGATAATTCGTATCGGGTAACTAAGCCACCCGATATTCAGACGGTGCAAAAATATCGTGGAACGACGCGGGTATCAATAACGACACGAACGTAGAATATTTTCCCGTGGTGATTCGAGCGGAATGGCGACAAGACGAATGGCGGCGTGATACTCGCGATGATTTAACCTCTTAACTTAAACTTTTATTTCTATAGATACAATTAGAATTAATCGAATTTAAAATTTCGTTATTTTCCCTACGAAAGGATTTTTAAATTTTTGAATCCATTTGTTATTATTTTTATATTATAATTTAATAAATCGATTTATATCTTGACTTAACCTCTTCACATTTATAAAATATAACGTCAATACGTAAATAGAAAGAGTTGATGATCAAACTTAAAATTTACTATCTTTTTAAGATTTTAATCTTTGACTTGATAGCTGGTCATCTAGTTAAATCATCATTACTTGAATATAAAATAAAATTATAAAAATGTATAAAATGTATTGAAAATATATATTATGAGCCTATTTTATACATACAATTATTATGTATTCTTAAATAAAAATTCCTATTACGACATAAGCTTTATGATACTTAAGGAGTTAATCACCTTATACCTGCATACTTTTTGTATCCTTCAAATCTCATAATTCCATTTACAAGAGGTTTAAGTCTTACTTAATACCCGATAAAAAATAGACGATAATTATTAACATAGCCATTAAAAAATTCGTACATGTTTTCGTAAGTAATAAAATAAACAAACATTTTAAGTTTATTATATATAAAAAGTTACCAAGTACCAAAAGTCGAATTCCTTGTCGAGAATCATTGACATAACGGTCAAAGAGAATTTAACTAGCATTCATCGAACCATCGCATTCGAGAAAAAAACCAAACCGCAAAAATTCCAACAATTCTCTATCCTCTTCCTTTAACCCAACATTTTCCCATTGAATACCGGTACATTCTGCCCGCCCAAGACCTCTCGACCACGACAACGATCGCGGAAGCGGTATCGTCGGATACAAGTTATCTATAAGCGACGTGTACTCGATAATGTTCTTACAAAATGTTCTCGACCCGTAGGCCGATTACACGAATGTTCGAAAAGACCGGCAACGAAGGAGGTTGGCGACCAAAGGACGAACGAGGAAGCGGGTAGAAGGAACGACGATTACTAGAAGGCCAGTAAAGGGTGAGGGAAGTCGGCCATATTGAGGAAGGGTGGACATACGTAGTGAAAGAAAGAGGAGAGGAGGAGAGAGAGAAAGAGAGAGAGGCCACGAAAGGAGAGACCTTGCTCTTCGAGCAAGTTGCCACAGTGTCGAGAGTGAGCAGCACCATCTTGTTAACAGTCGAGTTCTTTTTCCATCGGCGTCGACTCCGATAGGCCTACGGTGCCATGGTGGGCGTTCTTCCTCGTCTTCCTATTTTGTCCACTCGTCCATGCTCCGCCTCGTGTGGTAACCTCGACTCTCCTGCACGTGATCGCTACGCTACGCCGAGAGATCTGAAAGGGTACCAACGACTCGCCGACCAGTTACCTACGTAACGACTTTGGCCACGTCCTTGCGCGCGAAGAGATCTCGATGGGCTACCACCTGTCCGCCCCGTAATTTTGTTCACTCCTCGATATTCCTGAAGAGAAAGAATGGATACTGATAAAGTATCTATTTGATTTGTTTTCTTTTATATATTGGATGTATAAATTATTAGGAACGATTTGGAATTACCAATCATGATGTCGTCGATATTTTGGTTGATTTGTAATAATGATTGTAATTTTGAATTTTAATAATCGGTTAGAAAATGTTGCTGCTCATTTTTAACTCATTAACATAAATTATTTCCATATTGCATAATACAGGAATCTGGTAATAATTTAATAATTAGTGATAAATAATAATTAAATTGAAGAGAAAAATAAAATTATTTTAATAAATATTATTAAATTAAAAAGTTTACTTACAAATTCATAATTAAAACTTGCATTTTTGAGGTTATGTCAAGGTTATGTTCCTAGAATCAGACAGCCGAACCTATTCCACGTCGGCTTACCTCGATTTCCATAATTTCGTTACGCCTCGACTCACCTTAATCGCCGCGATACATTAAAGTATCATATATCAAAAATTCGTCATCCTTGGCGCCACGTTACCATCACCGATATCCCAATTATGACGATGAAGAGTAACGTTCGAACTCTAACCAGTCACGCGATCATCCAACGTCGATCCAATATCCACACGGATCCTCTTTCACGCTTTTATCTCGAAAACGATAGTTTCGAGGGACAGGTGCGACTAACCTTGAGATAAGGTGTCCGACCAGCTGCATTCGCCGCGAATGTGGTCGTTAGAAGGATCAGGCGACGAAACCGGAGGAATAAGGGAAGATACACATCCATTACCATCAGCATGCAAATTAGATCGAGGATTACCGCAAATCCTTTCGTAACAATCCACCCGCTGCCGAAGAGAAAAAGGGAGGAGGAGAAAGGAGGAAGGATGCTGTCGAGAGATAAAGATTCAAAAGAGAGAGAGGAACTCGACCGCAGACTCCTCGCCGAAACTTAATTATCGTCTGGCATCAGTGTCGAGGGATGCTTTACGAGTGGTACCAGAGGCTGCTCTTTTTTTAAAATGGGATAAATATTCGGCCCAACGTAATTGGCATGAAGAAGGATCCGTAAAAGTTTTCCATCGATTAGATTGAAAACGATTTTCCATGATTTATCTGATGGACAAGTTTTCTTAATTATATACATTCAATGTAAAACATTTAATGAATAATCCATACAACTTGCAATTATTCATTGGATTGTGATTGAAGCATTTTTTTGTATATTTCAAGTTTTTGATGGCAAAGTTTTTTTTTTAAGTTTAAACTTTGTTCATGAGTTTATGAATAGATAGTAAAAATTTGACTTTAGACAAATTATTTCAATAAATAAGTTATTCTTGTAAAAGTTATTTTTCTAAAAAAAAATATGATAATAATATAAAAGCATATGTTAGTACTGTATTGATATTTATAAAAAAATTAATGAGATGCTTGATCCAAAACCGGTTATGTTATATATATTTATATTATTGCATATAATGTAATATGTAATGTTTGAAAGAATTATTAAATCTCTCTCTTATATCTTTCAATTTTGTTAAATTCTATTAATTGTTGTGTTTAATAGTGTTTTATGCTTCAATCTTGTTTAGTTTAGTTTTGTTATTGTGTTATTGTATGTTATTGTATTATTACATTACTTTCTTATTGTCTCAGATTATTGTTTTAATTTATCTAATTTAGATGTTAAATTCTTCTCTTATGTTCCAGTTTTGTCAGATTTATATTTGTTATTATATTCAATCTTTTCTATTGAATATAACAATAAATATATCAGATTGTTTTAATTTATCTAACTTACATGTTAAATTCTTCTTTTATGTTCCAGTTTTGTTAGATTTATTGTTGTTATATTCAATCTTTTCTATTTAAGTTAATATTTTTGTTAAATTCTATTTTGCTTTTATATTATATTACTTTTGTTTAACTTTTATATAAATCCTTCTCTTTTATTTATACAATTTTGTTATATTTAGTTAATTGTTATGTTAAATTTCAATTTTTATATCTTTCTTTTCAATTCAATTAATATCTATGATAATTTTTTTTTACATGTTGCAATTTTTTCAAATTCATCCAAGTTTTATATTAAATTCTTCTATTATATTTTCATATTTTATTTATATTTAGTTAATCTCATATTTTTTGTATATTTTTTATGTTTTTGTTTCTCCTAATTTAATAAACTCTTGTGCTAAATTTTTTTCTTATATCTAAAATTTTATTTAAATTTAATTAATTCTTATGTTTAATACCTTTTATGTGTTTAATTTCTTTTAATTTAGTTGACATATTACATTCCAGTTCTTTTTTATATTCTTTTACATTTAATTTATATATTAATTCTATACTTGTGTTATTTTCAGTTATATTTTAGCTAACCTTTATGTTTTAATTATTTTATAAATTTAATTATCGTGTAAAATTAAATTTATTAATTTATTTTTATTACATTTTTAATATGTGAAGCTTTATAGAATATTATAACGATTCATAATTGAAGTGTATTATGTAATATATTTATTTCAATTTTCGCGCGACTAAGTAAATAAGAAACCATATTGTTCCTCCAATCAGAAGATCTCTAAGAGAACCTGTTGCATATGGCGTCATTTATCTGTCGAAAGTCATCGTAGTGACATATCATCGGCTTGAAGTGTTTCACCTTTACTACGTAGTAAGCAGTACGCAATTCTATTCCTATTTTATTACCGTATTTATAGATTAATTTCGTTTATTTAATAATTTTTTCAATATTGTGATATAATTAGTCTTTTAAACTTCTTTATAATTCGTTTCGATCGTCTGTTTGATGGTTGGCATCACAATAGTATGTCATATCGAAATATATCAAGACAAAATTTGAATTCATTTATTATAATATAATTTTAATTTCAAATATTTGTTTTATGATATTGATTATTATTTGTCCAGATTATCATTCGATTGTCAGAATGAAGAAAGAATAACGGTTTAATAACAGAAATTCTACAACGATTAATAACCAATCAAATGATTCCTGTAAAGCAGGTAATATTTTAATTATATTAATAAAGTTACATATATATATAGAATTGTTTTATTGTCTTTCCTATTCATATAAAAAGTTTATTACGTTTAATTTAATTTAATTTAATTAAATTGTGTTATTTGAATGACGCATATGTATTTCTTAACCATATGAACATAATATTTTTATATATTGTTTATATATTTGTTTCTGTCTATCGTCTGTATTAAGCTTGAGATTACAAAAATTTCTTATAAGAAATTGTAGTTCGTATTCGTAACATGCTCGATATGTTTCGATTTGTTTCCAAACTATCGAGCACATGCCCTCCCTAATTTCTTATTCGACAATCGAAACCGTGAAGTGTCATTGTGCTCTCGATAATTGTGGTGTATAGACGTATTATTTTTCCGTGAAATATGTGATTTATCCGTTACATAATTAATATTTATTTCCATAATTATTTTTTATCTAGTATTTAATCTATCTATTTATTAATATAATAAATATAATTGAAATTATGAAAGCTAAATTATACTTTTTTCTTTAGTTATCTCTTTGACGGTTAGAATTACAAACAATTCGAATCATGACTTTATAAAATGAAATTTCAATTTGATTATTATTTAATTTTAATATAATAGTTATTATTTCTTTTTAATATAATTAATTAATATATAATTAAATATATTTAATATAGTTATATTCGATTTATCGAAGTGTTGAACATATTATATTCTCCTCTCTAAATTCGATAATCGAAATCGAATTGATGTCAGGCGTCATTGTAGTGTCGATAATTGTGGTGTAAAGACGTGTCTCTTTTCTTTGAGGTATGTGATTAATTTTTTACGTAATATTTATTTATTATAGCTTTTTTTGATCATTCATATATAATATATAGTTCTAATATTCAATTAATATATACTTGTTAATGTAATTAATATGTTTTGGAAGCTAAATTATTATTTTTTTTTTGCATATATTTGAAGGTTATAGTTACAAATAACTCGTAATATAATTTTTTAAAGCTGAATTTCAACTTGATTGTTATTTCATTTTAATACAATTAATTAAATCAATATATTTTATATGCTTATTTGAAGATTTTTTATTTTATTTTTTACAGATTATGTAATCGATTACTGAAGTAACTTCGAAGGCGGGAAAAAATTTCAATATGGCTGCCATTATGCTTTTTCATAGAGCATAATAAAATTCGTTATTTTGTATGTATTATATTCTATATGTTAATCTGTTTTTATTACATTATTAGTGATTACTGTTAAATAATTCATGATACATTTCTTTTACACACTATATATCTACATATATAACTTTTTTTTATTTTTGAAAAATTAATAATGAAGTCAAAATTTTAGAAAAATAATAATATTTTCTGGGACAAATACTGAATAGAAAAAAGTATATATATATATATATATATATATAATATATAAAATATAGAAATATTTTTCTTCCTTTCTTATCTTCTTTATCTTATTAATACAATTTTATTTTCAGAGAATTTTTGTAACCGCGCGCAATGCGGTTGATAGAATCAGTATTTATTTCCTAATAGTATCTTCAATGTTCTTCAGAGTACAATTGTTCTAATTAAATTTATTATAATTATTTGTGAAATTAGAGTCAGTGTTTTTTCTTCATTTATTATTCAAATGGGCGTGTTAATAGTCTTTTATTTTTTTTTTAATTTTTGTCTTGGGTATTAGAGTCAGTGCATTAAGAATAAAAAACGATTATCCATCACGCGAACAGGTAATTTCATCAAAAATTTCTTCTTTCTTTATTTAAATTTTTTTCATATAATTATTATATAAACTGTGTATCAAATTGTATTTAATATTTTTTTTTTTTTTTTGCAGTTTCTATATTTGATGACAGATGATAATTTTTCATAGAATGCAGTAGCATTGCCAGCACAGACTCTTCGCATCTAATGGTGAGTCGCATGCATTTTTGTTCCTCCGGTCACTCAATCATGTCGTAGGATGAAAGGTCCGAATCGACACGAGTGATTGGTTGTATACGTAGAATTTTGCACGAGCACAGTGACCACGGATATTTATTATACCCGTGAATAGTAACATTTGCTTTTTCTATATTTTATTTATTAGTTTAAGCTAGGTCTTTTTGCACATAAAGTTCTAGATATTGTATTATTATATAATGATTATATTAATGATTTTTTAATGATAATTATGTACAAGGAATGATAAAATTTGAATAAATTGAATATGTAAAATTAGAAAATTGTAAAATAAAAATATATTTATAATAAATATTTAAACTTTATTATAATTCCATTATAACATATCTATTATTAATAAATATTTTATCCATATATTTAAAAATGAATTGAATTTTATGTGCAAAAAGATATTTCGCGACAAGTAGATTGTGGAATCAAAGCAACAAGTTTTGAATTTTATTTTCATGTTTTAGAAAATTTGCTTTGACGAAGCAATCGCTTGAGGTTATTTTCATTAATATTTATATTATATATAAAAATGAATCTTAGTTTTCTTTCAAAATACATAAATAATTCATTAATATCAATAATAATTCTAAAATTTATTAAATTATGCTCAATAAATTAGTAAAGTAGAGTCAAAAATAATTTGAAATAAAACAAAAACGTACAAAACTAAAGCACGTTAGTCCGTTAGCCATGAAATGAATGTAATTAACATCTTTTTAGCTCAGGATTTTCAGGTTTAACCCCTTCCGTGTTCATTGCCAGAATCTCGCTCACGTGCTCAGGTGCTACTTGGGTGAGAGAGAGGCGATGAGCATGATGATCCTAGTTTATAAGTTTCTAATAATTTCTCAGCGATTGACGATGCGTTAGTGTATCGTGCGCGACGTATTTTCCACATTGTGCGCGTGTGTGTGTGTGTGGTTAGGCTGTGGAAATGCGTCGTTTCGATTGTAATTTCATTTATTTCCATTCACAAACAAAAATATTACATGTAAATAATATTTCTATCATTTTTCCTACCAAATTACAAACTCATCAAAAAATATAATCAATTCTTTTCGTCGTGAATATCTATTATTAAAGTCGACATATGATTTTTTATCGCAATGGTCACTGGCCATCGTCAATCGATTTCAGGAAAACGGTACGTACATTAGAGTTGTGTGCGAGTTGTGTGCCAAGCTCGGGTGTCGGAGGTGTCCCGGGACACTTTCCCTAGTGTAGGCTCTTGCGCCCGAGCGTTATGCGTGAGAATCGTTGGAACGAGTGTGTTGGTATGCCTGTTTTGCCAATTTTTAAATATAGGGTTAGGCAGGACAGGTAGCATACTTCTGGTGTGATTGTTTAATCATAAGTAGGTAGGGCCGGGCAGGTTGTCACAGTCTCTGATCGGGTAGGCGCGTTTTCGCGTGACAACCTGTTTCAGGAAATATAATTTGAAAAGTGGAAGGTGAAGCTGGAACGAGTGAAGCGTGTCACTCTTCTCTGCCTGTCGACTTTTCGAATTTTGCGCTCGAGATTCTACATTTAGTTTCTTTTCTAGTTTATTTGCGATCATATTGAATCTCGAGCCTAGATTTAAGTTTCAGCGGGCATTGCGCCCGAAGAAAGAAGAGGCTATAAGTCGAAGAGGCCCGGCAAATTGCCATAGAAGAGGGCAACTACTAAATGGCTTCTCATCTTTTGGATCTTACCTTGGATCCAAAGGATGGGATGCCATTTTTGTTACTATTTCGTCACTGTGCTCGTTTTAGTAATATGTAGTAGTAGTAGTAGTAGTAGTAGTAGTAGTAGTAGTAGTAGTAGTAGTTGTTGTTGTTTGGCCGATGCATGTGGGCCCATCATCGAGTCATCATGGGCAAATCGCGGTTTTTTAATTAGTGTTGCGATTTTAAAAATATCGCGATTGTTTTTAATCCTTTCGATTATAAATTGCTATAATATAATTTTTTTTATATTTTTTTCCATATTTTAAACATAAATTTATTCCGTTTTTTAATTTTTTTTAATTATATTTAAAGTAGTGTTGCGTTTAAAAATTGCCCAAAGTCTTTCCACTATTATTGTGGAAGTATGTTATTGCTTCTGGATCATCTATGCAGCTGAAAGAGCTGGCAGTAATTCAATATGAATGTATAAATTATAAATAGAGTAAATAATAACTTCAACATCTTAATGAAATAGTTTTTTTTGTCTTTTTTTTATTTTCACTTTTTTTATTTGTTAAATATAAATTGCTAAAATAATATATAGTAAAGCACCTCTAAACAGTGCATTTGTTACTGAAGATATTATTAAAAGAAATAAAATATTTGAATAATACAGTTTCATGTAATACAACTCAAGTTTGTGATGGAAAATTATTAAAAAATTATTAAATAATTATTTTTACTTGAATTATACTAATCCATTTAGTATAGTTTGTTTCAGGGAATATTCCAGGAAACAGTAGTCCAATTATTTGTAAGTATAATGGATGGATGAAGATATATATATATAAGTAAATGGAATTTATAAATGATGTCTTTATTCTTACTACTAATTATAAGAAAAATAAACTTTTAGATTTTTAGGATAGGATTTATGAATAAATTATTTAATTGTTAGATATATATATGTAGTAGTTCTCAAATCCTTTTATGACAAGTTATTTTATTCATTTTCCATTGTGCTATTATCAGAAAGCATCCTAGTTTTCCCTGTTGTCCATGGCCAAATTAATCAGAAAAAGTATCCATCTTTTTGAAAGTAAACAATATCATGAATTGTCTGCTTTGAACAATCACATCCTTGATACCTAATAGCTACACATGTATATGATTGCAAGTCACTAGACCTTACCAATATCTATATATATATCCTCATTCATTCATTTTCTGTGGTAATAAAAATAATTATCTAAATAATAAATAAGTCTTGACAAAATAAAAAAAATAAGATTTATTTGACCAGACTTTTTTCATTCAATAATTAATTCAAATTATATTTCACAAGAATTCATAATCATCAAGCAAGTCTTATTTATACAATAGTTATTTATAATTAATATAAATAACTAATAAATAAATATAACAAGTAACAATAAAATTAATAAATAATATAAGATATATAATCGGTTTTATTTTTTATTATTTATACAATGCTCCATATAATAGTCAAACAAGTCTTATTCTATTACTATACCAACAATACACGCATTGTTCCCATTCATTTTTCAACCGATTCTCCTCCTCCTGAATTAACGTTGACATAATTTCTTCCCCGATACACAAGCTTTCTCTGTTCTTCGCTCTAATCAAACTCGTGGAAACCATGACGTAAATATCAAATTTATCCGTGTTCCCGGAGACAACAAGCGGCATTCATTTACATCGATATCACTGCCAGCCTCTAAATCGATCGAACGGTAGAAACCGTGTTTCAAGGCTGTCATTCATTCCCCCATCCTTCATTCAACGGATTTTCATTCCGTTCTATAAATTATCCATGGAATACTCCCTTTTCTCACGAGACCGAGAACATCTTTATACCTCTCGGCTCGGTTATCATCGAGCTTTATGATTATTGTCCCCCTGGTTGATGTACACAGGTTGTCGAACAGCATTAACAGCAGCTGCAAGGAAACGAGAAATGGACCGTTTTAATGGGCCTGTTCGATTTGCATCGGGCCTAAAGATGCGCGAGAAAACCGGAATCGTGCGTGTATCAATCCAAGTAATACACTTTGTGGAGGGATATTGAGAATTTCGAATGTCGAACCGATGTTTACTCGAACGAGAAGCTTATTAACGATAACGCGTGTTCGTGATTCTTATATCATATCGAAGGGATGCACGTATAGATTAAGTAATGTGTGTGTATGTTTTTTTCTTTTTTTTTTTCTTTTTTTTTTTTTTTATAGATTTTAATGAGGAATAAAGAGAATTTGTGTGAACGGTTTATGGTTTCGTGTAATTCGTGGAATTTTAAGTGAATAATAACGAGTGAATATACATTTTTAATTAAATGAAACTCGGAGAAACACTTAAAGTATATGTTAAATTAAAATTATTCGTATAAATAAATATTATATCAATTTATTGTATCGCGTGTGTATTTTTAGTAGAAGAAATTATTTGATTTTTGAATTATTTTTTTTTTTTTTCTATTATTAGAGCTTAAAAATCGATTTTAAAGTTAACGTAAATATAAAGGTTAGTAAACAAAAATATCATTTTTTTCACGAAGCATCGATTGCAACAAAAAAAAAAAACACATAATAATGAACCAATTCGAAGAATTTGGCTTGTCCTCTGATCAATCTCTCCATTTAGAAAATTCAACGGCAAAAATCATTTCCAAGGATCCAAGTTCCAACAGGGACAAATGATACAATTAACGGCTACGCCGTAACATGGTGGTTCGCGTTAAGTCGATAAATGTGGGGTACCGAATACGTGGCGAATCTTACAACCTCATGCATTACGGTGGCGACGTTGAACACGTCAATATGTATCCAGAGGCGGGAAAAAAAGTAATGAAGAAAAATAAAAGGAGGCTGCCGGTAGTCGAAAACAACGGTGCCAGGTTGAAACTGGATCTATAAAGATAAGAGGGATAAGTTGTCTCTTCGTGAAATGGATTCGCCTTCGAAGTCTTATCATCGAGCGTGTACTACGTATTAAGGCGGCCGCGCATGCGTACCGGCCCAAGATGCCGAACAAATCGCGCAATTAGCGACGACCAGCCGGTGAAACCGTGCGGAACGAAACGAAATCGATGTATCGTTACGCTTGCAATGGACGATAACATACGGGGGCTCTGTAATTTTCGCTTCGATAAATTGTGCCTCGAAAAGACGAAGAAACTTTGCGCTAGGTAAACACAATCAGTAGAAACAGTTTACGTGTTTACACGTTTTATCGAGGATCGTATTCGGATAATAAAAGTTGTACGGGATAATACATTTTGTGGCAAAAGCGAAAGGATTCTACGTCGATAAGGAAGAGCAATTTTTGTTAATAGGTACAGGTGAAAAGATACAGTTGAAGTTAGAAAAGTGAAAATTGTGACTTTTTTTATGGATATATTCATTATTTCTGATTATTATTATTATTATTAGACTGCGGATTTTTATGCATTTAAATAAAATTCGAATGGGCATGGCGTGCAAGAAAATACAAACAAATATGCAAAGTATAATATATATCAATATGTTTAGGAAGATGGTTAACTATAGATATAAATCATCTTGAGAATGAAATTGTTCTATATTGTGAATTAAATAAAGCGATAAGATACATTTAAAATCAGCTAGTAACTGATGTAGACAATAGATTGGAATTTTATCATTTAATATGTTGATGGAAATGTTTTGATCAAGATTTAAGATGTTGAAAGTTGGAATAAAATAAAATAAGAAGAATCGAATCGACCACCTGTTAACATTAGAATTATGTACAATATGTATAATATGCAATATAGAAAAGTTACAATTAGATCATTAGATTATATTAACAATCTATAATTACATATAATTGAAATGAAATTTAAATGAAGATAAATATTAATCCTTTGCACTATGATGTCTTTTTCAACAAAATTATTTTTCTTGTAATTCTTGAAGAAAAAAATTATAAAGCAAAGGATTAATTTTACCAAAAATATTATACAAAAGAGTTCAATAGTTCTAAAATAATTAAATAATTCTATCTTAATAAAGAAGATATGATCGATTTTCAAAAAAAAAAGAAACACATTAAGAAAACTTAAAAGACTTAAGAAAAATTCTCGGTAATGAGGTGGATAAAAATTGAGACTCGATGTAAATGAACGATCGTATTGACGGGAACCTTCTTCGAGGAGTAAGCAAGGAAAGCGTAGCCGAGGGTGAGCTTTCATTAGAAGCAGCCTTGTCAACGACACACCCTCGGTGAAGGGAAGAAACAGAGTTTGGTAAGGGTTGCGGCTCGTGCGCGATAAATAACCCACCCGGTGACTTAATGTCCTCGCCGAACTTCTTTTCTCGATCCTCGTTGACAGACGAACCCTTGGTTCGCCACCAAGTTCCCTTTAATTCGCCTAAACGCCGCTTAGAGGTCGATATTTCTTCTGAGTTATTGTTTTTCAATGAGACTCGTCTAAAACTTTTTTCTCCTTACATGCAAGAAGATTCAGAATTGTCTTAAAATGAGGTGGAATTAAATTATAGGTTATTATGCTCGTTTTGGTTTTTAAAAATTAAATTTGGAATTAATTGTGAACTTTACCAAGTGTTTCACCTTTTTGAAAAAATAGAAGAAAAAATCCTCAAAGATTTTTATTATTAACAAGCTTTTATTTTTTTGTAAAAATAGTAAAATAATTGAAATTCCAATTTCATCTAGTTACATTACATCAGAATTAATATTTCAATGATAATTAAATGATAATTTTAAATCTAATTCGTTTCTAGAAATAGTTCATCAATGTTAAATTTAATCTTAGATTTAACTTTGGGAATTAATTGAATGAAATATTTTAAACATTTCAATTTTTACTTTACAAATTGAATTGCTAATGTGAGATATAATAATCGAGAATATGCAAAATGATTCTTGAAGATTTCGGTTGTCAAAAGGGTGGAACAAGGGTGCTAGAAAACACGGACGAGTGGAAGCGAACGTTGGACCGAGTCCAAACGATTCCGCAGCAATAAAGTACCGCGAAAGTCCTTGAGGTGTATCCATTAAGCCTTGGCCAAACAAACGCGAGGAGAGCGTCAACGACCGCCACTTTGCCCCTAATATATTACCACGTGACTAACGCACGAATCACAGCCAACACCGCTACTCTACGCGCACTCGTCAGATTGTATTTTATAAGTAAACAGATCCGTGAGATTTATTCGCGCGTCGGTACGTCTTATCCTCGATATCGTAAATTCAGCAGGCTTGATTTATCGGATTAATATGTAGGCCTCTTCCTGTCCGAGCTTTCCAACTGTGACTATCAACTCTGTTTGGACGTTCCTCTTTGAACGCGTGAAGCGTGTATCATAGGCAATGAATTATTTAGAGGTTATCTCCTTTCTTTGATCGCTTTCCTGGCGAGAAATGAATTTGTGTTTAGCGTATACAGTTTTTATTATGTCTCTAATTTTGCTAAAAAAATTTATCAATAATCGCGAAAAAAATATCAAGTTTGATTAAAACTGAATCTAATCGATGAATTTTCTTTGAAAATTAAATCAAGAGATAAAATTATTTGTCTTCGTAATGTGATAATAAGTACTACCGATTGTAAACTGGTAAAACTATACTCACGCACGTAATATAGTTCACTGCTGGAAAAGAAGTCTCGCGGGACGTCAGAGAGGCAAGAGGGGTCCTTCTCTAGGACCGCCTCTTTTCACTTCAGTCGCTTTGTTGACAATTCTGAACGTATTCAAATCGTAAAAATTATTTTCATTTATGAAGTTATGTTAGGATTAATCATCATCTAAGACTGAAAGTTGAAATATTTTCGAAACTAATTATTTCGATATAATAATAATAGTCTTATTCCTGTACATATAATATATTATCTCAATTGCTTGAATACAAAATTACATTTATAAATTAAATACGTTAGAATTCTCTACGCTGATGCATAGATATGGAAGATTTAGACACAGATTGTCATTTTGGATTAGTATATCTGACAAATATGCGTTTCCTTCCAAATTAAGCGAACAAACCATTCTTTCCAATAATTCCAACACGCTCACTGCTTAAATTCTACAATATAAAAAAAAAAAACGAATCCAAAAATTTTTCTATCCATTATATCTCCTCTGTTGGACCCTTAATGGTTCTAACGACGTCCACATACCTCGAACAACAGGAACGATCAATTCCATGGAGAGAGACACGTGTGGATTTTCTTTTTCGATTTCTCAACGTCTCGTAATTCCCTAGTGATCGCGGCTAAAGTCCCTGGTAAGGATCGCGGGGTGCGTGTCGCGTAGAAACGCGTGGGCGCGCGATATCTGATTGCGTGCGTGCACAACGATCGATATCAAGCGTGCAGATATATTCGACGACCGGATGAGAGATGGCCACTGTCACGCACAGCTTCGAGCAGCGCGTGCGCCTTCGATCTTTAGGCGCGATCGATGAAGACGATCGATAACGAGCTGTTCATCATTGGCCATGTCATACGCGTACACGCGTTCCCTTCACAATTTGTCAAATTAGCATACGGTACATGGCGGTACTCGACGTATATACGGTAGTTTTAACCGATATAAATTATCGATATCTTATTGTTATATTATTAGTGATATTGTTAGTGGATCCCTCTCCCCCCCCCCCTCTATTTTTTTTATTCGAAGTTTATCATAAGATATTTATTTTAAGAGTAAAAAGTTTTTTTCTTTTCTTTTTTTCTTACATGTAAATTGAAAAAAAATAATTTCATTATTCACGTAAATATGAAAGATTTTCCATTTCTGTGTCTTTGTATAACTAGCTGAATCGTTGAGCAAGGATAGAATTTGTAGAATTAATTTTTAAGTATGAGAATTTTGAATCTGATCAGTATTTATGTAAATAATTAAAATGATCGATTAATTTTTAAATATGGAGTTCTCTTTCCTTTCTGCTATTTTTTTTTTTTTAAACTTTGAATTTTAATTCAAAAAATTAAGAATGAAAGTGTTATACGTAATAAAATTATCGATTGTGAAAAAGTAGATACTGATTCGCAATGTAAAAGAGGTTGATCATTGAACGAGTATAATCTCGACATTTATAACAAATATATCTATATATATTTTGTAAACTGATTTTTCGCTCTTTTTGTATCAACTATGTTTTAAAATATTCTGCAATTATTATTTCCATGTATATGGATAAATTCATGAATAATAATTGAAAATGAGAATGAATCTCAAGCAGCATAATTTTTTTTGTGTAAAAAAAATTTTAAAAACGAAATTATAATTTATTCTTTTTTGCTACAATACATCAAATAAATCACAACTAATTATGAATAATTAGTATAAGTTTACGATTAATTAATAACGAAAATTGATTTAATCGATCTATGAAATTGAATTTAAAATACGAATCAAAATTGTGTTGGAATAAGAAATCATGGTGAAATCATTAATAAATCATTATTCCAATGCAAATGATACGTGTACAATCGACGAAGATTAATAGATGTATCAAGTTTTTGTAATTTTAAATTAGATAAGGTATTTTTCTAGTATGTGTATGGAACAGGAAAAACGAGAGAGTATATGTTGAAATGTTTTTGGTATGGTCATACATTTTATAGGTTTCGTAAGCACGAGTTAAGTAGATCTAATCTGGCATGTGTCAAGTGGCTCGACCACAATAACATCGCTATTCACGAACCTCCTAAGTGCCTGTCCGTAATGCGCGCGACATAAACACTATACAGCCTAAGTGCTTACACGTTTATAACAGCTGATCCACTCTGCAAGTTGAATTCGAAGGTGACAGACGTATTTTGTTACTTGATGATCGAATTAAAACACATTAGAATTTTGTATTTAGTATTATCTTACAAACATGAAATCACAAAAATATGAGATGATCAGAAAATTATATCCTTAATATTCTTAAATTAAGATTAAATATGCAAATGAGTATCAAGTATCATATAGAATTTTTGAAGAGAGTCTAGAAAAAAAAAAAATAAATGAGAATCATCAATTTTCTTCTGGAAAGATGTGATTTGTTTTTTGTAATTTTACAAAAGTAACAGCACAATATTATTTTTATTGAGAATTTTAATATTCATTTGTTCATAACGAAGTATTAATATTTCTAATACAAATCTTATTAAAATTTTACAATTGGATGAAATTCAAACTTTGGAAACATTTCATATTATATATCAATTATATATCAATGATTAAAAATATTTTCCATTCTATTTTGTGAAAGGAATACTTGTACATACAAATAATGATTAATAAATAAGCGATCCAATTTTATGGACAAATATAATGCATAAAATTAACATTTTTTTCCGTTCTTGAAAAATGCATATACAACGCAAACAGAAAACAGTGATAAGTATTTCAGAATTTTTCAACCCTTTTAAAAGTTTAACGAACCAATGATCTAAATTAATTTGTAAAATACAATATTTGACTGTACACGTTGAAAAACGTGGAAAAAAAAAAAATTACAATCAAAAAAGGAAAGATGGAAGAAGTTGGAGAAGAAAGAGAGGGAAGGACAAGTCCTTCTTCTTCACTGTTCTGGTTTTCGCGTCTGGTTAGTATCGTCGAGGCTCTCGTGGTCGACTTATCGGTGTTTATGTTAAACCGACGCATTTAACAGCCAGAACGGTTTATCTGGTCGATAAATAACATGGACAGAGGAGGCAAGGAGAGAGAGAGAGAGAGAGATAGAGAGAGACTCGTGTTCACCGCTTGGAACGAGAGGTCGCGCTTCTCGCTTCGTTATTGTTTCTACGACCGATCCTGAAGGACATTTTCTCGGTTCGAGAGACGGTTGCCCGAGCTGATATCTCTCGTATCGATGAGAAATGCCTCCTTTTAATCTGGAAACCTGACCCTTGCATTCTACCCTATAACCCCTTCCACCTTCTTTATTTCCATTATCTTCACCGATTTTCGACTTCCTGGACATTTCAGTGAAATCGTATATTACTTCACGCTTTCTTTCGTCGATCTTCCCCCCCCCCCCCTTGGAAAAAGTGTCTCGTGGAAGCGAGGTCGTAAATTCGATATGGAAAGGGTTAAGGAGGCTAATCGTTTGGATATTTTATCAACCTTTCTTCTACAATGATGCCACATTGGATCTAATCGCTTTTTTTTTTTTTGAAGTACAATTATCAAAATTAATTAAATCTTATTTTGTATTATTATTCGAAATATTATTATATACTAGACGAAACTATAATCCATAAGTAATTTCAACAATTCGGTCGGTTATTATTATATCCATCGTTTTCTTTATTGTTTACCATCGAACCAACGATTGTCCAATCCAGCTACGAATCTATAAATAACCGCGGCAGAAGAGCGAGTAGTGGAAGGAGGGGGGAGGAGCGTGGAGAGGAAAGGTTTGGAAAATAACATTGGTTCGAGATGCAATTTCCTTGTAAATCGCTGGAAACCGGGAGGAGCGACAAGGAGATAACATTAGGTGTTCACGTGTACACGTGTATATCGGTGCGCGCACCCTTCCGAACCGAGTATTTTCAGACGGAGAAACGTGCGAGCTATTCGTTTGACGGCGGGACATAAATTCGGGACGTGGCATGATTTTCTCGCCTTGTCACCTTTGTCATTTGCCAGTTGGAAATACCTCGAAGTTCATTCCCGTCTCTCTCGATCTTTCTCCACCCCGATTTCTCCTTTTTTCGAAAGTTAGGTTAGGTTCGATTTCTTCCTCTTCTTCTTCTTCTTCTTCTTTTTGACGATGATGCGTTTCTGAAAGTTTCTCGAAATTTCAAGGTCATCGATGTATATATCTCATTTCCTTCAAAAGTTATTTTTATCGCTTAACGATATCGTGGAATTTCTTCGTATTCGTTTGAGCAACGAGTTGAGATTTCTTCTTCATTGTTTTAGTCTTATACATGAAAAAAAAGAAAAAATTGATTCGTCGTAATTAAATATATCTTTGAAAATGGTATAATGAAATATATATATATCTATATCTTCTTCTTGTGTATTTTATTTATAAAAGTGAGTGGAAGAATGGAAGAAATAATTTTTCGAAGAGAAATTTTCTTCGATTATTTATGAACGGGGGCACGTGTATCGCAATATTTTTTTAAACATTATTATTTTCGAAGAGGAGGGAGTAAAGTAAAGGCGAGGGTCAATGAAGGAAGGGGAGAATTAATAAGAATTGAAATATGTAGAAGATATTTGCCGCATTTGGCACAATGGGTAATGTTACTTTGTAATTTCTACCATGTTTATTCTACTCTATAAACGAGGTGATGAACTTCAGGAAAGGAAGTTGCATTTGAATTCGTTACACATTTGCTCGTTTGACGTTTCTTAATAGTAACTACTATTTACTTTACGTCATTAACAATATAAATAATGTATTAATCGTGTGATTAATGCCCATTGTCCATTACTTTGTGAAAATGAAACACAGTGACACGATTGACCCCCGTTGACGTTGTTTATGCAACATTTGTACACGTACATCTAGAAACTTCTCTGCTCTTTATTCGAAAAATTTTATATTACCAAATGCCAGCGAGAATTTCGAATTAGCTTTCTAATTTTAATTCAATTAAGAAAATTAATTCCGTAAACCAATCTTATTAAAACAAATTATTTAAAACTCGAATCGATTTTCCAAAAATTTTAATCGCAAGACGATCAATAATTTTTTATAAACAGCTAAATATCAAATATCAATTTATTTACATTTTAAATAGGATTTTAAATAGGGGAAAAAATCTAGGACAATGTTTTGATTAACTTTTTTTTCTTTTCAAATTCGTCGATTTCGCGGAATTTTAACACTACGTATAAATATAAAATATATACACTAATATACACAAAATTGATACGTTTGTTGATCGAAGCTTATTTATTAACTTACTTAATAATTTTTTTCAAATTATCTCTGAAAATAACAACAACAATCCAACAGCAAAGGGAAACGAAACTATAACACGTAGGAATATATTTCGAGTGAAAATTCGAAGAAGCTGGAATCGATTTCAAAAAGAAGGGAGAAAACGAAACTTCTCCTTCGAGTTTATCCCCCGAAGAGAAGTTGGAAAGAAGGAAACGCGGTTTTATCGCTTATTTAGCGAAGGGAACGGGGAAATGGAACCGCCGCTAGAGGGCCAGAGGGCGCTGACAGACGTGGAACATGCGCTCCACGAGTGTCGCCGGTTTTTGTCACTTTTACGGCCCACGGGCCCTGGAAATATGGCCATTAGGCGCGGAGGGAACACGGTTGTCGAGGAAGACCCGTAAACACGACACGAGACCCGGTCAGGGGCCACGGACTCGTATTACACGAGTTTCTTACGACGAATAGCGACACGAGAAGATCTTGTCTCTTTCTATTCTCATGGACACGCGCTACGCGTGGATTCAATAATACTGCCGAAGTTAAAAGCGATCTTTATTCCATTTAATTTTATTTAAATTTTCAATTATTTTCCGTTATTTTTATTCGAAAACAGTTCGGATTAAATCCAACATTTTTTTTAATAACGTATGTAAACGTTTACTTTGTTCGAAGAGGCGAAATTTGTATCGTTTCGCGCGAATTTTTCATAAATATCGAGTTATTAGAAATTTGCCAGAGGAAAAGTACTTGAAGGACGTCAGAACGGCAACGACGTTGTTTCGTCGAGACATGAAAAATACATTAAAAGCCATCTTGTTTGTCGGAACGTTATTGGGATACAAATATGCAAGGGTTAATTATATGCCATTAGCGGGAAATAGCGGAATTCTTGACATTTGGAGAACTTTGTGCACAAGGTATTATTGTAATTGTTTAGTCGCGTGATGAGGAGTTATTTAAATTATCGCAATGACGTGGGCCAGCGGCAAAAGTTCTCAGGAGTCATTTCAATCGCGTTGCATTGAATAGGAGGAAGAAGAGGGAACAATGTAACGAAACACGTTTAATGAGGTTGAGCGAATCTCATTAACGAGACGATAAATAAAATAAAAATCTCATTTGTCATCCCTCGTGACATGATTTTCCTACTCGCTTTCCGATCTTTCTCTATCTTCTCGTCCACCGAAAAATTTTGCAAAAACAGGAATGCTCGTTTCCCAATTGCATTAATCCATCCTTTGATCGTTAAAAATTGTTGAAGTTAAATTAAACTGAAGCTATTCTTTCAGGCAAAGAAATTTTCGAAACAGCAGGGGTCCCCTTTTCCGGAAAAATTATTGTTTCCTGGAAAACTGACGTGTACACCGATCTACGGGTGGTCGTATCGTTTCTCGCAAGGAAAAATACACGTAGAGACGCAGTGAGATGTTATTGCTGAAACACGTGTGTGAACAATTTTTGTGAAGGAAAAAAATAAATAAATAAATCTCGACGATTTTCCATTCCTACCGTTCCTCCCTCGAAAAGGGGGCAAACGATGCACAAGTTGGTCAGTTTGTCACTCTCGATTTCGAGATTGTTATTCTCAAGAACGATCGCGATATTTTTCGAACGGAATTCTCATCGGGGATGAATTCGTTTAGTCTGCTCACAAGTGTTGGCACAAGAGAGAGAAAGAGAGAGAGAGAAGTTGTTGGCAGCTCGAGTAGGGTCTAAGAGCGAAACAACACACTCGGCCTCGCACGGTTTACACCGTACGCGCGATGTTTCCAGCTTTTATCAGCCGGCGTACTTGACTCGAGTTTAAATCCGTCTGTTCTCGCTCGAACATGAGAGACTGGCTCGCAAAATAGGGTAAACTCGGCAATTTTTTGAAACGGTATCCAGGATGAAAAAAAGGATTGCAAGATACCAAATACCACTCGAGATTATCCGGTTTTGCGATTATCAAAAGCTTGGCACAGTTTAGATTTATACCAATTATTATTTTATATAACATGTCCTCGAGCAGAGTTTTGCTCGATAAACTTTCTTCTCGAACGAATTTTTTTTTTGTAATTAGAAAGTAGAAATTTCAATTAATTCATCCTAGAATTTGTCCAGATTCGAATTATATTTAGTTTATTCCTTCCAATGGATGCGCGCCAAGGAGATCTTTCTTTTGGGTCCGCTCTTCGACCCAAATATACGTGTGGCCAACTGTTTGTCAAGGATCAAGATATTTGCGCGTCGACCATTTTCTTTTTCTCGCGTGTCTCTCGCGGGCCGAACAAACATCCCGACATCTTCGGCTGGTTTAGGGAGAAACACTTGGAAAATCTCTGTTAACTTCTCTGGAGGAGTAAGTCGTAAAAGTTGGGTGGAAAGTTACCAAGTCTGTATTTTATAAAATTAATGGTTGTTGGTACGAGCGAGAAACATATTTTTCATCGATTTGAGTACATACTTTCTTCGAGGCTGGTTTTAAATTTTTTAGAAAAAAATTGGGTATCTTTTATATATAATTTTTCAATAATTCGAGCGAAGTAATTGAATCCAATCTTCTTCGTCTACGATTCATTAAAATTTTAACTTTTGTCTTGTAATTTATCTTCCTATAAAAAAAAAAAAAAATAGGACTATTTTTCTATAAGTTCAAAATTCAATTCTATTTCAAATCTATTTCTCCATTATCCATATATTGTAGAAATCATAGAATTATCTCAGGCCTGATTCTAAAGTAACCAAATATGCATTTCTATTTATTGAACAATAACTTTGTTTGCCAGCAAAAGAAAATATAGATAGAATCGTAGTTATTAAGAAACATGTACCTATTCGATAAATCAATGAGAGTCCCTTCTTCAAAACCAATCCTCCATTATCAGAGATCAATTATCAATAAAAGGGATACTTGATCCCCGCAGCAAATGCAGCTCGTGCAATACGTGAAATATCAGACAGAATCTACCGTCACGCCGCGCTGTAAATCAAGCCTTTGGGCGACCAACGATACCGAAATACAAAGCATACTGATTCAGACCGACCGTAATCGTCGAGGACTTGCTGGCGGATGAAGTACAACGTATACGGTGAGACTGGGTTATGGAGGATGTTTCAGAAATCGTTTTTGACAGGAAATCTTCTAACTCGAAATTTTATCGATCGAAAGATGTGCGTATAAGAGGAGGATCTCGATTCCACGCTTATTAAAGTTGATGAAAAATTTGCATTTGACTGAGAAAAGTATTCTTTGAGAATAACGAGATTTGAAGGTGAGACAATGTTGCTTTTTTAAAGTTAATGTATTAAATATAGAATAGAAATATAGAACGTGTCAAGAGAATAATGAATAAATAAATGCGGAGAACAGAAGGATGACAAAAATTAATAACCGAATAACACGTTCCAAAAAAAAGATTTTTTTCCCCCTGAATCAATTATTCGATCAAATCAAATTTGTACGAATATATTATTTAAAAGGATTAAACTTAAACAGATACGTGTGTGTTATACAATCTGACCACTTTTGACAATACTTGTAGACCGCACGAATTTCACTCGGCATAGTCAGAAACAGTCGCGAATATCTCTCTTGGCTATCTTCGGGTCATCGAATACCTATACATACATACATATAAGGCGTATCGTATACCGCGTCCGTACGAAAAGTAAGACGACCATAGAGAAAACGTGGACGATCGACGAGGAGCGGGTCGAAGAAAACACAGCGAGCAGAGCAGATAGCGCCACCGAGGGAAAGGAAAAGTCACGTGGTGGATGGGCGGGAGGAGTGGGGAGAGGAGAAAGGAACGCGAAGGAACAACGGTGTACACGGGCCATGGGTGAAAGGAAGGGAGAGTTGGGACGGTGGGACAGAGACACCAAGTAGCCCGTAGCAAGAGATTAGGGGGAGGGAGGGGGCGAGAGGATGAGGCCAGGTTGGGCTACAACAAGCTGTCGGGCGACGATAGCATCGCCTATCGACCCCTAGGATCGCCCGAAGAGGTTTTCCATGTTCTTCTTCGTTATACGATCTTGTACGAGGAGGCGGTGGTACGAGGGTGTGCAGGTAACAAACACCCCCAATTATGTCAGCCTGAATTAGTAGTGGTCCAACTATTTCGAACCTAACGAGTTCGCCTCCGCAGCACCGTCTTTTCCTCCTTCTCGCCTCTCCCGACCAGAGAAGGCGCCCGGACGTTGCTCGAACGATTTTTCATTTGTCGTCCGCCTGCTAGGACACGCGGCGGTAGCCGTGTGCCAAATCAATTTTTACTCTTGGACAGAGAACGTCGCTTACCACGATTACGAGAGACAGCAGGTATTGATTGCTGCGTTAAAGCGTCGTGTTGTTATTATGGGTAATGATGACGACACTTTTGAAAGATTTTAGTTTAGATCGTTATTAGGGAGAAGTGTACATTCTGGCTAATTGAAATTAAAATTTTGAATGTAACGAAGACATACACTTTTTCTGTTAGTATTATATAAAATATAGTTTAGCGAGTGAAAGAGAGATAAAGATATTTCGATCTAATCGAAATGTAAAATTTTTTGAAAGCTCCTTCATTGAAGGAGCGGAACAAATTTGAAATTAATTAAATCATTTTCAACGCAACACCTTTCCAAGCGAACGGAACAGTGGGGGGGGGGGGGAGGTTGTTTCGAAGGATGGTGCAAATGTAGACGTAGCGAATGTATGGAATCGGAGGCGACAGTGGCTCTTTAGCCACGCTTCGAACACGACTTTTCCCTTTCAGAGGAACAACGCTGTTTTACCCCGTACTGTGAACGACCACGGCGTAAAACCAGAAAACTCCGCTCCGCCAATTTGTTTGCCCGGTGGACTCTTTTTGAAGGCTGTGAACCCCCCTCCCCCCGCATATCTTTGCCAGCACGAGGTAGTTGACAAACGTGTATTCTCGTGTGTCGAAGGAAGGACTAAAAGGTTTTGCCCGCGGGAGGTGATCCCTGGCCAAGGTAGGCGGTGGTTGCCTCTGCCTTTCATTGTGCAATCGGGGCACCGACCCGTTGTTGTATCGGCCTCTGTGCTCGGCCACTCTCTTTCCGCTTTACACGCGTCCGTTATCTGCCCCCATTGTCCATCCCTCGCGGCTCTCTTGCCAAAGAAAGTTGGGAAAGCAACGTAAAACACGAGTCCTCTTCCGCGTTAGATGAGTTGTCTATTAAATATCTTTAAAACTAATCGTTTTTTTTTTTATATATATGGAATAAGGCGATTAGATATGCGTGTGAAGAATGGTGGATGATTCTATTTAAAAGCGTCTTCAAATTCCTGTCATGAAATATTAATCTCTAAAAGTTATACGTATCATAGCAGTATTAACTATGTTTCCTGGAGAGTTTAAAGACTACTCGATCCTTGGCTTCGAACGATGTCTATACAGAGTCGAATAAAAAGGGTGGTCTCGTTGAAAAAAGAATCCTTGATCGGTGCTGCCATCACAATGACCGGCGGTCACCTGTACAACGTCCGGTCCGCCTACACGAATCTGTTCGCTACCCAAGATCCTTCGCGCATCCTCGACGAGACAATGCGACGCGTGCGCACGTCCGACGCGCCGATCGTGGCGGCGCGCGCATCGCGATCCGAAGGGGTGGGGGCAATCTTAAGTGCGCTGCTTTACAAGATAAGGAATTAAGTACGAATAACCCTTTGGTGACCGGCAACCAGCGCACCGGATAAGATAAGGTTCGCGCGTACGTAGCGCATACCAGAATCGGCCGATATGTGAAATCGCTGCTTTTTGTTCCTTTTATTCAAATATCGGAGAAAATTAACGACTGGATGTCGAATCGTTAATTGACAGTGGAATGAATTCGATTTAATCGATCGAATTTTTTTTAATTTGTTTCGTCAAAAAGATCAAATCAACCCCGATTTATAATTCTTCAATCGTGAATTTTTTAATCGATTGATATTTAACTCTTCATTGGAACAGCAGCTACTCGACCAGTTTTTCATATCGATTTCAATGCAGACTCGACGCGATCGAGTCTTTATCGTCCGCCTCGAGCGATTTTGATAAAATAGACGGAGGCAGGTATTGGATAAGAGCGATGTTGGGGGTGCGCGCGTTGTTTTTGGATAAGATCGATGTAAATTATGGGATGGTTTAACGAGAGGCGATTCTTGATGTATGTATATTGGTTACTTAACTCTCTCGAGTAGTTTTTAGGTTAGGATCGCGTGATTCTAGGAATTACTTGTGTTCTTATGAAATTTAGCTTGATAGAGTTGAACGTAGAGTATTGTGATATGACATCGACAAACCAGATATGTGTATTTTTGGATAATACTACACGTCTTATCTTTCATTCTTTCAATTTTTATGAATTTTGAAATAATTCTAAATTGCTTTACAATTTTTTTTTATTACTCTTCTCGAATAAAGAGGTTATAATATTTACAATATAATTACAATAATTAGATATAATTTTTATGAACAAGTATAGAGAAATATAGAGAAGATACTCGAATAAAAATTTACCGCTTTATCCTTCGAATATTAGAGATACGTGTTTTTAGGCAAATCATTATATATTTAAATTTTCAACAAACCAGGACTCTAATGGACAAGAACGCGCAATCGAATGAAACGAATTTCCACGAAAGAAATAATCGTAAAACCGGAAACCAAAGATGCACCCCTAAAAATTACGGTCTCCGCCAATCAGCCTCGATCACCCACCTTGCGACCAACATTTCCTCCTTCCTTCGATCAACGTTGCGATAAGCAATCCGGTCGCGTACAAGTGGAAGCAATCCCGCGAGGATACGAGCTGGCGTAGAAATGAGATCTGGATGCGGCCGGCGTCCCGACGCCTAATGAACCCATCAAACGGACGCGTGCCCTCCACTTGTGATTAGACGTGGGCATTGACTGGCGACGATTCTGAAACTCGTGTTTGGAACTCGTTTCAATTTATTCCTTGGAATAATTTCCTGGCGACAAGGATCGTACACTCGATTGAATTCGTTTTTATTTCTTGCTGACTTATTTTCGTTAAAAACGAAAGAAGTTGTGTTTTTATATTTATTTTTCGATTTTTATTCACGATATAAATTTTTCGCAAATTTTTCAAAGCTTTCTCAAAAATTGAAACCTCTCCTCGGATAAATAACATACCTTACTTCGACACTGAAAATGTCGATCAAGTAACAGGAGTTCATTCAATATCACATAACGAGAGAAGAGACATTTCGACGATGTATCTACGTAATTTAAATGCTCCATAAATTTCCACTAACCCGAATAAAATAATATTGAAAATAACACGTCGTTTGCGCCAGAACGGTCTCAATGACCAATTTCCCACGAGCAACGGATACAAAAGGAAAGATATCCGCGCTCGATCATTCGCAGACAAGCGGATTCCAAATATTGACGTTTGGGCCCACCGCAATTCGGGCCCAACTTCCACGAATACACCGCGTCGTGTGAACACGAGGGCGGCCACCTCCTCGAGGCCTGCCTCGAAAGAAAGAGGGGTGGTGGGGATAGTCATTCGAAATGTGTTTTCACGAGTGACCGTGTAATGACGAATAATGGGGCCCTCCTGGACGCCCCGTTCCAGGATTCAACGCAGCGTGATGTACGAGAAAAGCGATCCGGGATGACTGATGATCATGGCCACCAGTCCTGTCTTCTCGAGAGGAAGGGAGGAGGAACAGGTAGCAGAGGCTTAAGGGAGTTGGTGTGATGTGGAGTGAATGAAGGAGGTATCCTTCCATTCCCGGAACTTGGACCTGTTTCTTGCTCGTTTTATCTTGAATGTGGTGGGGTATTTGTATCTATTTATTGCTTGTAATTTTATTTTATTGAAGAGAGCTTTTTAAACAAGTATTGGAAATTACGTTGTTCGATTTAGTGTTAGTTTAGTTTCATTTTTTTTTTCTTTTTTTTTTGAGAAATAAGACAAAGAAATGCGTTTATGAGATACATTTAGATTTCTGGATAATTTTAGGTTTACTTTTATTATAATTTATTATATCTTGCTTTTTGGTAAAGCGAACAGTAATATAAAATTAATAAGTTACACAATTAATTTTTTGAAGATATTTTAATATTTCGTTTGTGTGAGAATTTATATTAAAACATTAGATATTATATTTTATGATGATACGTTGGAAAGTAGAAACGGAACACACGAAAATGTTTATTTTAACAAAATTCCAAAAGTACTAAATGCATAATAATATTTATCGCAATTTTATCAGATTTTAATAAAACGCCACTTTCATTTTTCCTATCTTAAATTTCTAAAAACGTACTCTTATCTGAAAAATTAAAATTCCAAATCAAAATTTTTTCGATGCAATAACCTCGCAACAATTGAATAGTCTGCGACTCTTAACCGGTCACCATTCGCCTCAATCGATAAAGAAGAGAAGGAAACCGATTTCTTTAGATGGCCCAATCTTTTCATAACTCAAATTTCCGAAAAACCTTTTCCTATCTCAAAAATTAAAATTCCAATATCAAAATTATCTAGATAAAGCCTCGCAACAATTAAGTAGCCATAAAACCTGTGCCTCTTAATCATTGAACCAATTCGTCTCGCTCGATAAAGAAGCGAAGGAAAGAGATGCAAAAAATCATTGTCTCAAAAATTCCAGTACCAAAATTTTCTGGATAAAACCTCGCGACAATTAAGTAGCCATAAGCCTTCGACCGGCCACCATTCGTCTTGCTTGGCAGAGGAGAAAGATACATTTCGGCCAGAAAAGCGATTCTCTCGGATAGCCAGGGTGGCCCATACGATATTATACACGGGCCAGCCTTTTCGTAGCTTGTAAATACACACGCACGGGGATTACGAATGCCTCGTGACTCGCGCCTCTGTCGCTCGAACGCCTCTTCTCCACTGGCCAGGCCCAGGGTAATAGGCTTAACGAAGGGCCGGAAAGGAAGCCAGGCCTCCTCCGATTTATTTCGAATCAGCTCCCGCGACGCGTCTTTAGGTGGCTCCCGCCGGATAAAGACCGGTCACGTAACTAACGCGTGTTTACCCACGCACTGGCTTTTCCTGTGCACACACGTACACCGTGTGTGAGCATAAGCTGGCCCTCGAGGATCGCCCTCCGCTTCCGGCAATAACTAAGAACTCGGCCTGTCACGCGTATTTCACGAGATAATCGAGACCCGAAAGGCTTGCCTCTCTCTCCCCTTTCTTTTCTCCCTTCTGCGGATTTACGAAGAGAGAATTCAGAGTGTGAGCGATGTCTTGGCCGAGATGTGTAATTTTTTGGTAATTTCGATCATAGAGCAGCGTGCCTCGAGGATCATTTTCAATTAGGATTTGCGTCACTTCGTTTCGAAAAATTTACGCATATAATACCAAATTTGGTCGATGCATGCCTTCAATTTTTTCTGAATTGTGGAGTACAAGTTGGTAAAGAATGCGTCTCGAGAATCGGTGGAATCGTTCTGAATTAACGAGGGAAATATTCTTTGTCGAATATTGGTATATGTGTTATAATATCCAGATTTCTTGCCGGTTCATCCCTTCATCGTTGAAAGTCTCTTGAAAGTATTATCATTGGGAGACGGTAAGGTATACTCTGCGAATTATGAAATTATTTCAATTTTCGAGTAGAGAAAGATACGATTCCTCCTCGACGTTGTTTCTAAAATAGTTTCTCGATCCTGGAAAAAGAGGAATATCGGGCTGGTTGTATACAAATATTTTGATACAGGGTTTGTCAACGTTGCGGCTCTTTACGGTTACACTCGGCGGTGTGTCAGTGACACTTGGAAAATGATTAATCACCCGGTAAGAAAAGGGGATATCAATTATATCGCGGACACTCCGTGAAAGCCTTTGGAGAGAGCATCTGTTTCGTCCTGGTCCAAGGATATTCGCGGGAGTGGACAATGGATGGTATCGATGCTCGTGCCGGCCTCCCCCCCTTCGTTGAATAGGGCTTTTATTGTACACATCGTGGCTCAGTAAATTTGTGTAGAATTTGCCCTTGTTTTCGGTGGTCGTGTAAATACGAAGATCGCTCACATTTGGAAGACCACATTAATAAAATCTCATTCGTTATTATCAGGTCATGACGACACTGAGAGTTTCCAATTTACTTTTCTTTCTCTCCCCCCCTCGTCGGTTATTTGCGATTCGTGCTTAAAACACGGGACAGGTGTTTACGAGAGCTCCCTACGACGCTTAATTAATCCCTGGGAGGACGGCTCGCGGCACGAACATCCGTGAAACATTGATTCGTCGGCCACTCCGCCCCGCCGGATCGACCGCCATATTTAACTTTCATTATTACCACGAAACCGGAGCTCTATGTTGATATTGGCTTATAGGGAGGAGCCGCGGATCAGATATTTCAGTCACGCGTGCATCGGTTTTCATTTCCCCTTCCTTCCGTTCGAAATTCTTATAATACGTGCGAAAATGTTGCGGAGAAAATTAATTCCCGCCGATTCTCGATTCGATTGCGGTCACGGACCGGCCTGGCGTCGGACGTCGTGTTGTAATTTAGAAATACCTGAAGGAGAGGAGGAGGGATTAAAGACGATATCATTCCATTGGTGTCTTACGACGGACAAATTTGACAAGTTGTGAACGTTTACGTTTAATTTCAATTTGAAAAGAAATTGGAATTGTATTCGATCTTATTTGCGATTGGATATTTGAGAAAGAAAGGGAGTCACTTCTCGTGGAAAATTGTCTAAATTTCATCACGGTGATTATTTGATCAATTTAAAATCTCTTCTGGGTGAATCGATTCGATTTTTAATTCAATTCTTCGAACGAAACGAAACTTGCCACCGATAAGTTGCGATTAACAAGTTAATTAATTTAGGTTAGATTTAATTTAACCAACCAAGCGACTTTTATTCCCGAAAACGACTCGAGTTTTACGGGTTGTAACGTTAAAAAAGAACCAGTCATCGAAACGAAGACCGACGTTATAAGGGTCTCTCTCTTCTCCTATGACGCCCTCTCGTGAGACTATTAACCAGAATTGAATAGCGAGCAGAGCGGATCGGAGCTTCTGTCCCTCTTCTTTTTTTACGATTTGTTTACAACCGCTCCTCGAGGCCATTACGCGTTTCAATGACCACCGTTTCTAAGAAACGATTTACAGCCGCCTTTGCAGCGTTTCGTCAGCTTCTTTATTCGAAATACACGTGTGGAATGAGTTTATGAAAATTTTATAATTCGGCCACTAGACGTTTCAAGACGAACGAACATACGAAGATTCAAAGATTCGATAAATTAATCAATAAGAAGAAATTTAAACCGTTTTAAAATTAATTACCAAACGTCTCTTAAAATATTCTCCGAAGCGAAGTCGATCAAAGTTTAGATGCCAGAGTCGCCTTTGAAATCGTAATTGGATCGGACAACGGGGGTAAGCGGGCGTTCAAAAAAGGGTGGAAGAGCGAAATTCGCCCCGATAATGGATTATCTTCCCTTAATTCCCTCCACATCGATGGCGGACAACGTTTCCACTACAGTTTTTCCCTCTGCGATCCGCAGAGTGACCGAGATGTGCGAGAGATTGGCAAGCCAATAATTGCGCTATTTTTCCCACTAATTTATTTCATTACGGGTGGAAGGAAACAGGCTCGCCATTCGTCGACTTTGGCCACGTAATTGAGAAAACCATTAAGGGGGGGTTTCCTCCCTCTCCTTCCTTCCTTCCTTTCTTTCTTCCTTCTTTCTTTCTTTCTTTCTTTCTTTCTTTCCCTCGCTCCCTTTAAACTCCTTAATGAATTGAGCCTAACTGCGATTATACCATCTCGCTGGTAACGCCTCTCTCCTTTGAGGGGGACCCTCTCCTCCGAGATTCGACGTTTAATTTTCTCGCGCCTCGAACGCCTTCGTTCTTTTTCACTTGGTGTAAAAGTGCTCTCTCGTTAAACCCAAGAAAAGTCGAGAATTTATCGGCCTATTCCGGCCGCTACAGGAAGATATTTTGGTGAACTGCTTTGAATTTCGCACGGAATCACGGCAAAGGTGTGAAAGTTGAGAAATTTTTGTCACGGTGAATATCGAAATATCGAATAACTATTTGATCTGATTGCGATCATAGGAAAGAATACAGTCTCTATCTAAAAAAAAAGTACATTCGTCATTTTTAGCCACACATTCAACCTTTCATTCCACCCTTTTTTCTCTTCCTTATAATACAACATCAAGCGAAACGAGAAGCCTAGAAGAATACTAACGCGAATCAATTTCCACGCAAACTGTTTTCCAAAAAACACGAAAAAAGGAATTAGAAGATTCCTCGCAATGGAATATGGCCGTCGCGGAAAAGCGCGCAAAAAGGAGACAACACAGATCGACAGAGTCTCCTGTCGAGCGAGAGAGAGAGAGAGCGTCGAACGTCTCTTTCTGCACGGTTCTGATGGACAGCGGCGCCAATTTGACGGTCGGAGGCTCCGCGGACCACGTGGCTCTCTTTTTCTATTTTTTTTCACTCTCCTCCCCTCCTCCTCCTCCTCCTTTTTTTTTTTCGCCAAACTGAGAGGGAACTGGCCACCAGCCACCCCGACGAGCCTCCTCCCTCCTCGCACACGGGTGACTCTGCCAAGAGCCGCTGAATATTGCATCGGCCGTTTGAAAGGGCTGCGGATAGGAGGAGGCGCAGGTAGAGGATGGAGGAAAAAAAAAGGGGTGCACCGAGCGTGCAAACGAAAAAGAGAGGACGACGGCCCCTCTGCCCCCTTCCTCCCCTCCCTCCTGCGCCACCTGCGCCCTCTGGAACCGCGCCGCCTCCATCACGGCTCGTCGCTGCATATCACACGTCGGTCAAACGCCACTCCACGCCGGCAATGAAATCGCTTATATACGTGTGTATATATATATATATATATATGCTGCCCATCGTTCGTTCACCCATTCGTATTGTACATCTGTGCGCGAGTATCTGTGTGTGTGCACAGTAGAAGAGGAGGAGGAGGAGGGAGAAGGATGGACGGACGGTTTGCGTCCTTGTTTGGCACGGCCCATACGCGCATACCGGAGAATTATTTATTCCAACGGGGCGTCGCTTGCCGCTCCGACGGCTACCAGACCCGATCGTCCGACCGATTTTCGGCACGGCCGACCGTACGTACACCTTTGTTTTCTCCTCTTTTTTGTTGGTTCTTCGTTGCTTTTTTTTTTGTTTTTTCCTGAGAGCCCCTCTCTCTCTTTCCTCGTGCCGCTCTTTTTACGGTTCTATTTCTATTTCTTTTTTTTTTTTTTTTTGGTTTTGGTTTTGGTTCGATTCGGAAGGGGGAGATTGGGGGATTTTTTCTTTTCTCTCTCTCTCGCTCTTTCGATTTTTCTTCCTCTCGGTGGGTTTAGTTTGACGATCTTTCCCCCCTCCCCCTCCCCCCCCCTCTCTTTGGACATTATTCTTCCTCCGTCGTATAAACACTCGATGCGCGATTTGATCGCGGTTTTTTTTTTTTTTTTTTTTTTCTTTCCAGGAAGAGATTCAAAAGAATTTCGAAACTAATTCTCTTCTAATTGGATCAACGATTAGAATTAAAATTTCCCCAATGAAAGAAACGACAGCAAACACGAGATTATGTATCTCACTGCTTCATCCCCCCCCCCTCCTCCTCTCCCTCCCTAACCGCCGAAAAATCGCAAACTTTGTCGCTTAATCGCCATTGTACATCGAATGCCTCTCCCCTTCCAAACTCCTTCCCCCCTTCCTCGACTCGAAAGACGAGCATAACAAAGATCCCGGGCTATATATCCGCTCTTCGCCCCCTCCCGTCCCCCCCTCCAAACAAAAAAAAAGAAGAGAGAGAAAAGGAAAAGGTTCTCTCCGGCCAAGTGTCGAAGAACCATCCCCCTAATTATTCGCGAGTCTTTAGTCGCACGAGTCGCATCAATCACCGCCCGCCCTTGTCAACCCGTCCGTCCCTCCCACCCCTCCTCTCCCGCCCCCGTCGCGCAAATCCTGTCCACGAAACTATGGCTCGCTTCACCCTGACTCGGGGGTCAAAACTTACCCTTCCACCGCGCGGCTGCAAATGAGTTTATAAAAGCAATATCTTCGTTCGTGGCGCGGTTCGTCGAACCACCTCCCTCTCTCCCCCCTCCCCCATCCCTCGCCCGGAGAAGGCCGGGGAGGGGTGGGCGTTAATAATAAAGTTTCCTCGGGTGGTTCGACAACGCGTAGACAGATTTTTAAATTTCCCGTCACAAGAAAGCCGCCCGAGGAGGGAAGAAGAAGAAGAAGAAGAACCCCCCCCCCCTTTCACCCCTTTTCTTCGCCCTCCCTTCCCCCTTTCCCCGGGAGCACAAGAGCGAGACTTGGTGAGGAGGGAAAGGGGAAAAGGGGGCAGGAAAGGGTGGCTTGGGGTCCCCGAAGACCGAGGGAAAAATTAATAAAGTTGGGAGGAACAAAGTAAGTTGAATGGCGTAATGCTGCTGCCGCGAGAAGAGGGGGCGGCGGCGGCAAAGGCTTCCAAGGGTGGACTTTATTATAACGGAGTGTCGAGTCTTTTATGCCACCCCCACCCTTCCTTTTTCTTCGTTCCACGGCTGCTTCCTCCGCTCGTCTCGTCCCGTCTCGTCGCGAGCTTTCCTACCAGAGAAGGTACTGGCGGCGGCGGTGGTAATGTACACGGGGCGAGGGGTGAGGAGGAGGAGGAGGAGGAGGCTCTCTCTTTCTATCTTCGCTAGCTCTTCGTTTCCTCGGCGTGTGTGTATATATATATATATATGGGATCGTGGTGGGAAGCACGTTAAGGGACGCGGCACACTTTTCGTTCGTTGCTCGAAATTGACTTTGCGGAATTGTGTTGGCTCACGGCCAACCATTGCGACATTGTTTCACTTCGTGTAATCGTCTTCGAGGCTGGCGTGGTGCCGCCTCCTCCCTGTCGAAGGAAATTTTTGAGATCCTCCTCTTCCCTTCCTTCACTTTTTCTCTCGATTAGAGCGAAAGCTTGCAGTTGTAATAATTTGATACGTTAATTCCAGAATCTGTCAGTATGACAGATTCAGAGAGGAAAGATTCCTTTCCAAAGGAGGTTTTTTTTTTTTTTTTCCTGATCGAAAAGGTGGTGGAAAGGTCGTGTCCAATTGTGACGACACCCGTGAACCGATTAGCGGTGGGCCCCGCGCTTCTCCTCCTTCCGGGGCCGAACATAAATATTTACGACTCATTCACGAAGCTAATATAAATGCGATTTGGGCGTTTGCTCTTTTTTAGTGCACCACTCTAATCCGATTAGGGGCGCCCCGAGCCGCCCATTGTGCGCCCTCGTACGTACCCACCTTACCTCCCCCCTCCTCACAAAAGGAAAGATCCCCCTTCCCCTCGCCATTCTCGACGACCAGCGACGCGGATTTACCCGCTTTACGACCGCTCCATACACGCGGGAACATAAGTCGCCGTTGCTCCTTTCGTGAGGCCTCCTCTCGTTGCTCTTTCGAAGGGGTGTTCATTGTTGACTGACCCACCTATTCTTCGCATCCACCCCTTGCGCGCGAGTTTCCATTGCTCCACCAACAGTGGATGCTGCGGTGCTGATTTCCTCTTCTTCTTTTTTTCTTTTCTTTTTTTTTTTTTTTTCTTTCATCGATCGATTCGAACGAATTATTAAATCGATCAGAGTTTCACTTTGTTTGCACTTCTCGGGATTAAAAGTTAAAGGAAATTAAAATTTTGGAAAAAAAGAGAAAGTACAATCTGTCCTCCCCTTCAACTGGGGACCAACAGTCGTTCGAGCCGTTTTGGAAAAGCGGCGGAAACACGGCCGTCCTCAATTACAAGCGGGTGGGTAGCAGCCGCGTCCTCGAGGAAAACACGAGGCGGATGATACAGCCTCGCGCTTGTGTAAGCGACTCTCCACCCCATTGTCATGGCGGAGCCTTTTCAGAGACGCATTTGTTATCCTTTGAATGAGGAGCAAGCTATTATTTATTCCATTCTTATTTTTTGTCAGCCGCCCGTTGTGTAGTAAATGGATATAAGTCAGCGCGGCCGAGCAGTGGCTCTGTCATTTTTATCGCCTCTCCCTGAATTAAGAAGGTGGAGCCCCGCGACTTCCACCTCCTCCACTCTCCCTCCCCTCTTCCCGTTTCTACTTCCTCCACACCCTTTTCTCGCCACTCAGCCCGCGGACTTCTCGCTCTTTATTGTACGCTCTATATACAGGGTGTACTACTTCGCGCAGCAGTCCGTGTCTTCTTTTCCTTCCTCTCTCGGGATTTTTTTTTCCTTTTTTTTTTTTTTTTCTGGAATTTATCCCGTTTCCATTATTTTTACAGTTCCAAATGTTTTTTAGAATTCCAAAATTTGGTGGCGATTCGGATAAGGAAGGATAAGGATGTTCGTTTCAGAATTTTTTCCCCGAAATAATAAAATTTTCTAACATTGGACGCCTCCTATTATAACAGGCAATTCGAAGCGGAAGAAAAGTCGTACCCGAGAAGGAGCCACCCCCTGGAGCCAGCCACGAACAACAGGACACCCTGTGTGCACACACGTGCACACATACGTGCAACCCTCCTCTTTCGCCCTCTTCCTATCTCTCGACTCGACGAGCTGAATCGAGCAGGAGGACCGCCATATTTCTGCCTTCCCTTCTGCTAGACGCGCTCTCTCCCCTCTCGCCCCCTCCCCCCCCACGCGCGCGTCATTGTCCCGATTGTGACCAGAGCGAAACGAGCTGGGCGTTACTACTCGCTCAACGCACGATTTATAGGATCGAGAGTTGCAAAACCGGTGGCTTGTAGCCTCTATTGGCCGTTTTTCCTTTACCGTGTCCGAAATGGTACACGGTTCCCTCAACGCGTGGAAAAGGCTAGCTATTATCGCGGCAAGCCTGGAACGAATAAGGAAACGCAAGGGCTCTGGATGTGAAATAATAACAACAACGGTATTATGAATAGAGGAGAGGAGGCTTCGATTTGCATTCGCTGGACGAAGTCTCCTCCTCGAGGAGGGGAAAGGAGGAGGGAGGAAACGTCTGACCAGCGACTTACAACGATCTCCACTCCGTGCCTTCAATAATAGATCGCGCCTCTCTCATATCGCAGTCCACGTGGAGGCGAAACCGTGTCCGCCGTTAGGATACATCTTCGTCCGCCTCCCCCCCCTTAACACGCCCCCTCCGTGTCCGGGACCACCCTGCCCCCCTTCCTCACACAGTGGATCCTCGATATCACGTCCGAGGATCCTATAAAACATATTTGACGGGGCGAAGGAGGGTCCGTGAAATCGGATTGACCAGTGTCCATATTGGCTTTTCTCCTCTCCTGGAAAACCGACCGGCTACCTCCTCCCTCGCCTCCTGGAGGGATTACCGAAGGGAGGACGCGGACGTGGGCCACGAGATCGCGGCGAGAAATATGGCGGCCGATACGGCATCGAAGGGTTGAAATTTATTGCCGGTGTTGGTCCCCCGCCCGATGCTCTAACTGTGATAGTCACTGCAGGACAAGTGAGCCGGCTCGATTTATATTTTGGGGTGGGGTAATGAAGTATATGAAAGTAGTCCACGCATTTTCGAATTTTAGTTTTCGAAATAGGATCCACTCAAGTAATTATTTTATAAATGATGGTACAGAGGATTGAAGTAACATTTCTGTCAAAGGTGTTCACCTTTCAGGTATCATCGAGTAAAGGATCATTGAAACTTGTAATTTAAAAAAAATCTTCCCCTTCCAGTTATCCATATGCACAAAGACGCGAATCATTCAAAAAAAGCCATAAGGCATTAAAGAGGTTACTCGTTCAGGGAACGAATGCATTACCTAAATTTTCGTTATACGATCAAATACAAGGAATCAAGTTTCTATTCCAACACCGAAAGCGACAGAAATCGAGCGAGAAACGGAGAGACAGAGAGAGAGGGAAGCTCGTTGGCTCAGGATTAGCCACCGGTAATAACCGTCTCCGTGGTTTCGAAAGCTCGCCAACCACCAGCCGCAACCTCCCTCTCTCTCTCTCTCTCTCCCCCAGCGACGAGAAAGGAGGAACGATCGCGGGAGAAAGTGGCAGACCTCCGCTCTGTGGAGGAGCAAAGGGGGAGGGTTTTCACGGGGATGATTTTACGCCACGACGCGGGCCTACACCGGTAGGCGGTCTGAGGCAATCCTGTTGATTAAAAGGTGGGGCATCGACCCAAATAAACTCGCCATTAAACCAGATGAGTCTCCGCGCTTCAACCACGTTTCCGCCAATGTTTCTCTCTGTATCCTTCCTTTTTGCGCGCTCGCCCCTCTCTCTCTCTCTGTGTGTGTGTGTGTGTGTGTGCGCGCACGACGACCTACCCTCTTTTTCCCTTCCCTACCAAGCTGGGTCGAAGGAGGAGGGGTGGTTCTGGTTAGAAAGGTGGGGAGAATAAATTGATTTCGTTGACTCAACCAGCCGTAACGCCCCCTCAGCATGATATCAACCCCTAAGCCTCGGTTATCTTTATTTAAGCTTTACGAGAGTCCAGAATCGGGGGAGAGTCTTCTTCTTCTTCTTCTTCTTCTCCCTTTTTTCTTTCGCGAAGCTGGTATTGGATTCTTGAATTCCTCTAATTTTACGAGTATTTCTTCTAATCGTAATTTTAATAATTTGAAGGTAAAAGGGAGAAGGAAGACAACGATGAAAATAGTCAACACGGTGTATTCGATTTAACGAAACCAGCACATCGACTACCAATTATTTCAAGCTCCCTTCTAATTATTCCCAATTCTCTCATCCAGCCCTTTTAAACCGAAATCACCAGAATCGTAGCTTCCCCGTTTCTTCGGGGGGTATATACAATTTTTAAACTCCACTTGATCAACAATATCTGAATATTCGTATTCTTTCGCTATTTTATTTTCTGATTGAAATTGAATGAAAATGTCGAGACTCGTCCAAGTAAATAGGATCGATGCAATTTTTTCTTTCAAGCCGAAAAATAATTAAATCGAAAATTTTATACCATCGTCGAGAATGATACAGCAAACGGTCATCAGCGGAAACACGGAGAATTGCACGGTGTCGGTCTAACGAACACCTGTGTAACGCGTGGGTTAGACCCGATGACACCTCGCGGCGTAAGTATGCCGATGGGTTATCACGCGGCCAGTGTACACGCCCGCTACGAGTGTATTCAGGTATTACATCTAGTAGACGAGTGTTCACTGGCTTATACAATCTCTCGCCCTCGCAAATCCCGCCGACTAGCGTCCCTTTCGCCCTATCCAACCTCCTCTGCAACCGATCTCTCGCTCGCAGTCGGCCGACACGCTCCCGAACACTGATTTAATTAATCGTGACGCCGACGTCGCCATTTACCGTAATCTGTTGCCTACTTATCGAAGGATCCGCAGTAGTCGACACGTAGTGGAATTGTCTTGGCCGGAGAAATGGCGATTTGGAGGATGATTATGTGGAGGTTAGGTTAATTTTTCTGCATCGACATTCCATTGGTAGTTTTTGGCAGTGATTGGTGGAGGTTTGGAATGATGGTGATTTAGGTTAGGTTTAGATTAGGTTAATTGTGAAAGAATGGATGAAGGTAAATTTTTTTACTGGATGCGAGTTTTTTTATATTGATTAGAATGAAAAAAGAATAGTAGGATTTTAGAGAACGTTAGAATTAGGTTTAGATTTGGTTAGGTTAGGTTGGGTAAATTTTTTAATAGATATGAGTTTTTACGAGTATTTATTTGATTAGAATGCAAACGACAGAGTGGAATTTGGTAGAGAACATTAAAATTCTCTAAGTTTAGTTTAGGTTAGATTAGGTTAGGTTAACGGGTGAATAAAGAATTTTTTATATTGATTAAAACGAAAAAAGAGTAGTAGGATTTTATAGAGAACGTTAAAATTAGATTTAGGTTTCTTTAGGTTAGGTTAAGTGAATGACTGAAGGTAAATTTTTAATAGATATGAGTTTTTACGAGTATTTATTTGATTAGAATGCAAATTACAAAGTAGAATTTGATAGAGAACATTAAAATTAGGTTTAGATTTGGTTAGGTTAAATTTTTTAATAGATATGAGTTTTTACGAGTATTTATTTGATTAGAATGCAAACGACAGAGTAAAATTTGGTAGAGAATATTAAAATTCTCCAGGTTTAAGTTTCGTTAGGTTAGGTTAGGTTAGGTTAGGTTGGTGGATGAATAAAAAATTTTTTATATTGATTAGAACGAAAAAAGAGTAGTAGGATTTTATAGAGAACGCTAGAATTAGGTTAGGTTAGGTTAGGTTAGGTTAATAGGTGAATGGCTGAAGGTAAATTTTTAATAGATATGAGATTTTACGAGTATTTATTTGATTAGAATGCAAATTACAAAGTAGAATTTGGTAGAGAACATTAAAATTCTCTAAGTTTCGTTAGGTTAGGTTAGCTTAGGTTAATGGGTGAATAAAGAATTTTTTATATTGATTAGAATGAAAAAGAGTAATAGGATTTTATAGAGAACGTTAGAGAATTAGGTTAGGTTAGATTAATGGGTGAATAAAGAATGACCGAAGGTAAATTTTTTAATCTATATGAGTAAAATTTGATGAGAGAATATTGAAATTAGGTTTAGATTTCGTTAGGTTAGGTTAATGAATGAACAAAGAATGGAATTTTATAAATAGTATCAAAATTATGTTAGATTTTTTGGTTAATGGATGAAATTTTGTAACTATTTATATTTAGATTAAGATTAAATTGGACTATGTTGTAATTTCTCTTCCAGTTTTGACAAAGAATGCAAATAGGAAAGGATATTCGATTTCATATATCTGTGTGAATGAGTTAAAATTTTTGATACTATTATTATACCATTAAAATTTTACCTATGTGAACAAATGAATTTGATATCCTTGAGTCTTGGATAAATTTCTTTCTAATAATTCTAACAAACATCAATCAATATTATTAATTAATTCCTAACGCTTCTTTTCTCCTCATCAACCAAAACATCTTAGAAAAAGAAATTACAATCATCTTTCTTTTCCAAAACGTAAAACACACGCCTAACTCTCTCTCTCTCTCTCTCTCTCTCTCTCTCTCCTCAATCGATAACTCCATTCGAATGAATATCCCTTCCGCCGAACACCACACAAATTACCCAACGTGACACGTCCGCACACGGCTCGGTACAAATGCTCTCGTCCCATTGTGCGATACAAAAATTGCAACACACCGAGACAAACGACGCAACATACACGCGCGCGTGTTATTAACAACCATACGATACGATACGTGTCATTTCTCAGAGTGTCAACTGCATTGGGGTGGTGGGGATTCGTCGTCCAAGGCTGTCTAACATCCCCGAGGGTGTCGTGAGGGTGCCCCCTGCCTACCCCTGTTTAGGAGGGGGATGCAGCTTCATCAACGGATATTAAAGGATTTGCATGAAGTATTATTATCGTTATTGCGAGCGTGGGAGGGGAAGGGAAGGGCAAGCGAAGCGATAATTTTATTCGGTCGTATTCGGCCGGCCCGGTTGTCGGCTTTTCCGCCGAAAGTGCGATTCCGTGTCGACCCCCGCTAATTTTCGCGATATTTAATCGCGCGCGCAGAGGTATTATGATTGATTCGACGATTTATTCTCGACCTGGTGCCGCTTTTCCTGTCCACCATCGTTTCCACCTGGTAAGAACAGCACGACATCATGGTTGTACATCGGACGAAACGACGCGTGTTACAACGATATATATACACGTATTTTTTCACGCACGATTCTCGTACGTGATTCGAGATAAGATAAGATCGATTATTTCATTAAAATATCTTTAAAAATGGTGATAATCAAAAAAAAAAAAAAAAGGAAGGAAGAGAATCTTCTCGCACACCTCCCTCCCTCCTCTTCCAAATCGAAGTTTCTTGCCCCTCTGGAATCTCGATCCCTATTTTCTCTCCACCCTTGGCAAACCGTTAAAACTCTCCGAAGAAACCGTTTGAATAACAATCTCCCCGAATCCAACGAATCTTCAAGGGATCTGGGAGGGTGAGCCTCCGCTGGGCGTGTCTCCATCTGGCGTATTAATTAATCGACGCGCAGCCGAGACTAACTGCGAGTTAATAAGCAAATTGCCGCGCGATAAAGTGAGCCAAGGCGAGTGAGGAGGAGGCGGAGGGGGGCCTTGTAACAGTTACACCCTCTGCGGGGCCACAGATGCGGCTTGCCTACTACTACCCCCTTCGCGCTCTCCTTGGTGTACACACAACCCCTATATAATTTAATTTCGTCCACGAGGATCGTAGTAAAATCTGGTAAAAATTCTGCTTGGGCGTGTGTGTGTGTGTGTGTGTATATATATATAGGATTGGAGGAGAATTGGGTCGATGGATTAATTTTTAGGGGTGAAAGATTGGGGGTTAGGGATGATGAATGTCGTTTTGGCTATTTTAAAAGTGTCTTTCAAGCGATATTAGGTAGTTAAATTGAATAATCTTGTAGCTTGGAGAACTTGTTGTAGGATTATTATTAAGCGGTGTGAAATTCTTGATATAAATTTCAAGCTTCTTTTTTCTAAAATTCTTCCACGGAGTGAAGGATTATATTTTAAGATTTTTGTTTAGTTTTAGCGTAGTATTTGGTATTTAGGCTAAATAAATGTATATTCGTTTTGAGTAATATTTGTATTTATTATATTTGGAATTATATTAATAGAGTTCTTGTCTCTCTGAAATTGTTTTGAGGATGAAAGATTGGATGATTAATGTCTTGTTTTAAAGTGTCTTTTACTTTTAGTATAGATATATATATATACTTGTACAATAATATTTGTATATTGTTGTAAATTATCTTGGAAAGATACTGTTAAATGTATAATTTCTTATATCAAAGATTTATGATCTCTTCAACAAACTTCAACCTTCTTTTTCTAAGATTCTTTTAGGAATGAAAAATTGAATGATGACTATTATTTGACTACGATTGCTACATAAAACAACAATCTCTCAACAAGTTTCAAGCTTGTGAAATTATTTTATTGAAAGATTGGATGATGAATGTCGTTTTTAAAGTATTTTTTTAAAGTGTCTTCTAACTGTAGCATCGCAAGTTAGGTATATATTTAATCGGACCGCGACAATTTTCCCCTCCTACAAAATTGAAGTCAATCTCGAATCGACACGATCGATCCCGCCCCTCCGTTTACCTGCCAAGAAGAAACCTCTGCACAAATGTTTGCGGCTCAACATTAACCGCGTATACACAAAATCGGACGGGCACATCTCTCCTTTTTTCTGAATTCTTGCAACTCTCTTGCGCGATACAGCACGTATGAATACTTACCATCGAGTCTTAACGATTTTGATGGAATTTTCCTGTTTGATATCCCGCTTTATTATGTAAATATTATTATTATATTCTTTCTCTTAAGAAACATCAATGAAGAAATATTCTTAAGCAGTGTGATTGAGAAAGCTTCGTGGCCAACTTAATTTTATGTTTGAACAGTGTTTAATTTTCAAGAAAGCATCGAACATTTCGTTCGTTAATACTTCTAATTACGGTTTGCTAAAAGGAAGATGGTTTCTCGTTAAAATCACAGTATAGTAAGAGTATGAACGATAAAAAGAAAAATAATGCAAATAGAAAGCGTCATAATCTTCCCCGAAGACCAATAATCCACAAACACGAGATTTAAACGAGAGAAGGATTATAAATAATTTAATATTAAATTCCTTCTCCTTTCTCGAAATCCTTACGTATTCATCATATACCCTCTACATCGACCGAAGGACGATGAATGGGGAAAAAAAAAAAAGAAAAGACAGAGAAAAAGAGGGAGGATAAAAGGGAGGGAAAGTTTAGAGGCCGTGTCCAGTCGATAAAAAATGTTTCTCGCGCCGAGATAATAAAAGCGAGAATAAGCAGGGGGTGAGAGAAACGGAGGGGTTGGATGTTTGAAATATTCTCCCGTTCGGCTGAAAGCTCGCGATGGGAAATCTTTATTGATTCGCCGACGTCGAGGCGTGTATGGCTCGGGGTCAATATGATTTCTCTCCTCTCCCTCTCCCTCTTTCTGTATTCTCGGCATCCGATACGCAAGCTGTCCATCTCGCGATATGAAATCCTCGTTCCAGTCACGCGAGTGCATCCACGGATGAAATATTATTTGTCTTTTGCTTCGATGACGGGTGGCTCTCCTCCGCGTGCCATCTATTGGGAGGAGGAAGCCGAGGATTTAACAATATTTAAAGGCGACGATATAAAACTCTTCAAATTCTCTTCTCGATTTTTCATATTTCGTTTTATCATGCTTCGAATCCGGTGTAATCGACGAGGAGGCGAAATTGGCACACGAAACATCGCCGGTGTTCGGGCAAAAATTAGTCGATAGTCGGTTTTTTCCAGCTTTTCTTTCCGCCAGCTCTCGACGATAGCGCGAAAATATAACGCGCCGCTGTCGAATTACGAAGGCCAGAAATGGGGGCGACAGCAAATCGATGGAATCTCTTTGGGATTTCCCCAAAAGGGTGGAGAGAAATTCGCCGGTGAACGTTTCCTTAATTTTTCGAACGAGCTATGATTGTTATTACGTGGAATCAGTTAGGATTCTATGATGGAATCGTTCTTGGCCAACACGATTGAAAATTTTCCATATAATATCTTTTTTGTGAAAAGAAGAGGATATTGAGTAATGTTGAGAAACCTTGACGGGATCGGATTTAGAAACTTGTCACGTGTTCGAACATTATGTCGTAATTGACTCGTATTCGTAACGGAAGAGGAGATTCTTTTTTCGGATAAATCGGTGGTAAGTTACTGACCGGGAATACGCCAGGGTAAAATTAGATTTTTAACGTGGCATAGATTCGATAAATGCATTTTTAGACGCTCGTCTGTCGTTGGGATAAAAAAAAAAAAAAGGAAAATATATCGACGTGTAACGGCGATGGTTATTTCGAGCCGGATGAGAGATGAGTTTGAATTATTCTCGTCGTCGAGTTATGAATATTATCCCGGTTAATTGGAGGTAAATAGTTAGACGTGTGTTTGAATATTTGATTAAGGTGATAGAATAGAATGAGAGATGAGGCGTTTGAAAGATTTCAATCACGATCAATTCGATTAAAATTCGATTAATTATAACGATATTCCGATAATTCTTGATAATTGAATATATATATATATATATTTTATTTTATTTTTATTTCGATCCACGATTCGATCTATTTATCTACATGGCGATCTCTCGTTTAAATTATTTGCAACTTTTTATGCATTTCTACGTACGTCCAATCGTATCTGATTTTAATTATCTTTAAGAATTTTCAAACGTGACTCTTCTTCCTCTCATGTATATTACGAGTAAATGTTTCTACAGTCCAAGAAATAGTAACAAATACTGTTGTATTAATTTATATATGTATATGTTATTATTATTTTAAATCTCCAACCCAAAGCTCAAATCGCATGGAATCTTACAGTAACAATAATCTTAATCTGAAAAGATTGAGAAAAAACACAAACTTAAATTAAAAAATTGTAAACTAAAATTAAACAACTCGAAGAAAACTTATAAAAACGTATCTCTAACTGCCACAAATTTGAACAGATTAGAATAAATTTTAGGTTAGCTTCTAGAAACGTATCGTTACGTTATTCGTGCGAAAAATGACCTAACCTGAAACACAAACTTAAATTAAAAAAACCTAACCTAAAAATTTTCCACCACAGACTGATAAAGATTGTAAACTAAAATCAAGTAACCCTGAGAAAACTTATAAAAACTGCCACAAATTTGAACAGATTAGATAAATTTTAGGCTAGGTTCTAAAAGCGTAGCTTAAATTAAAAAACCTAACCTAAAAATTTTCCACCACAGACTGATAAAGATTGTAAACTGAAATCAAGTAACCCTGAGAAAACTTATAAAAACGTATCTCCAATTGCCACAAATTTGAACAGATTAGAATAAATTTTAGGTTAGATTCTAGAATTCGTACGAAAAAAGGATCTAACCTAAAATTCTCCACTTACTTAACTCGCTTACCTAACCTCCAAAAAAAAAAAAGAAAAAAGAAAATAACGAAACACGTTAGCGTACCGTTGTCCCCCTTTAAATACGCAATCGAGACACGAGCAGGATCCCGCTCGTTCGCCAATAATTGAACGGTCTCCACGGTCTCCGGGAGCAAGGGTAACTCGGGATTAGGTTGGCTCGGAGTCCCCGTGTCACGGATACAGGCGACTCGGTGGCGCGCGAGTTAAGGGATGAGGGCGGCCCTCGAGGAGGATGCCCAGGGGATGCTCGAGACATTTGTCAACGAGACGAGCGGTGAGTGGACCTCCACCGTGGATCGTACGTGTATCCCACCGAGACCACGAACCCGGTGAGCTGACCTTTCTCTCCCGGGTCAGCCAATATTAAACCGCATACGTCTTCGGCGTCTGATCAAAGGACTCTCTCTCTCTTCTTCCTGGATATTCGGTCTCGTTTCGCTTCGCCCTGGCGCTGTGTTGCGGTCCGGTCCAGAGAGGAGGAAGACACCCACGTAGCCGGGGCAAAGGTAATTCCGGGGGAGAAGAAGCACGATAACGCGGATACGCTCACGTTCTCCAAGATTGATCCTCGCCCCTGATGGAAACGTATTGTCCTTCCCGCCCGTCTCTGCTCCACGATGCATTTTTTATCGTTTGCCACGCTGATGGATCCCCTCCTCCTTATCGTTGTCGCGATTCTTTCGTTTTTTTTTTTTTTTGCAAAATTCGACGTTGGATTTATTTATTACGTGAAATAAATCGGGGAATACGAGGGATAAGTGAAATGAAAGGAAATCACGAAAAGCGCGATTTCCTCGAAGACGACGTTTCCCATCGTCGTTATAGTGGATTAACAACGTTACAAGTCGCACATTAATTAACCGGCTCGGACGGCGTGTTTGCGTTTGTAAACTCGGCCGAGTGAGACGCGGGCCAATATTATTACGAAGACAAACGTACCGACGCTATCTACCATCGAGGGCTTCCTGCCTCTGCCCCCTGACACCCGGCCTTCGGGGAATATTCATCAGGATGAGGAGCATTGTGAACTTCTCCTCCCGTCCAGGGGGAGGGGAATGTTCACGATGACTTTATTTTTCGTACGTCCTTAATCCCGAACTTGCGTCACTGTTTGCTCGAGTGTCGTTAAGCGAGCGCCTTTAGGGGTGGCTATTTTAATTAAATCGACATTGCATGGGATGTGTTATTAAAAGGGATGCTTTTGAATTTTATTCAATGGTTACTTTAGTCGTAAAATTTTTGAAAATTTTGACAATTGAAAATTTGGAAAATAAAAATCGAATCGAGTTTGGGAAATTTTTGGAAATTAATAAATTTGTAGAAATTTTGAGATTTGAAAGTTTGAAAATTAATATTTGAAAAGTTTTTAGATTGGAATTAAAAATTTGGAAAATAAAAATCGAATCGAGTTTGGGAAATTTTTGGAAATTAATAAATTTGAAAGTATAGAAATTTCGAGATTTGAAAGTTTGAAAAATGAAAATTAAAAAATTTTTAGATTGGAATTGAAAATTTGGAAAATAAAAATCGAATCGAGTTTGGGAAATTTTTGGAAATTAACAAATTTGGAAGTATAGAAATTTCGAGATTTGAAAGTTTGAAAAATGAAAATTAAAAAGTTTTTAGATTGGAATTGAAAATTTGGAAAATAAAAATCGAATCGAGTTTGGGAAATTTTTGGAAATTAATAAATTTGGAAGTATAGAAATTTCGAGATTTGAAAGTTTGAAAACTTAAAATATCGAAAATTGATTAAAAATTTTTGGAAATATGAAAACTTGAAAAATCAAATAATTAAATGTAAAAAGTATTTAAAAGTTACAAAATTCCCAACATTTTAACAATTCTCCATTCAAATTAACGATCCAAAAAGAAAAAAAGAAACGATATAAAATTCCATCTCCAAAAATTGAAAACTTACGATTTACGCCCCCGATTTACAGACGGCAAGAGTAATAACGTGTCCCATCCCGCTCAACCGGGACTCAATTTCTTCGATGGGCACCCTTTGACAAGAGAAATTCGCAGGTCGCCCGTGACACAGGGCTGCCAGGGATTTTCTCGCACGCTCGATAACCGGGCCCATCTCCACCCTCTTCCACCCTCTTTTTTCCAACGACAGAGTCGTATAACGCGGGATCGGTTGGAAAGAAGAAAGCCACGCGGCTGAATCGTGTATACGAATGCCCTGTAATCAAATAAAGGGGAACAATGTTGGCGAACGATGCGAGTCAGCCAGCTCAGCAAGCGCGATTTCGAACCCGCCCGTTCCTTGTCCTGGACACACCCCCACCGTAACCCGGCGAGCGCTGTTTTCCGCGTATCCTCACCCTCTCCCACCCTTTTTACCCGATCGTACCTTCTGCTCGGGGATAGATTTGGCTTCGACGCGAGGGGATAAGAAACATCGAAGGTTAAGAGTTTTCGTCGTCTCAAATTTTGAAAGCTTTGAAAATTCTGTTCGATTCGGTTATTTATTATTAAAAATTCCACATTTCGAGAATTAGAAATAAATATTCGAAAGATTTTCCGAACGATTTAACGCGTTTGACGATAGATATCTTTCGAAGAAATCAGGGAAAATGCTATACTTGTTCCAATATCACTTGTAATTTCTTCCAACTCGTTTCAACAAACGGGAAACTAACATTAAAACCCTTAAGAACTTTTATCCTTTACTACTATCTAACCAAACCTCGATTGCACTTGCAACTCGAAACTTCTCCCTTAACCTCTCCCAATATCCTCCTGATTAACCGAAATAATTAAATTTCAACCTCCAAATATATATATATATATATAATATCCCCAAAATGGAAGGAAGTGTTGCAAAAACGTCCGGCTGCCATTTCGCCGCGGAATAACCGACGGTATCCTGTTCGCCGTGTAAGCAGAGTCGAGAGAATATCCTTTCGCTTTATATAAATGGAGCGTTGTAAGCATGGCCCACAGGAGCATGGCCGGATTCGCACGGCTAACAGATGAGGCATTAGGCACCGTAATGGCTCCATTTCCCTGGAGGAAGCGGACCGAGACAGGAAAAGGAGAGGGCAAGGGGTCGAGGCAAGGATGGAGAGACTCGTGGGGAAGCGAAAATATTTCTACAAATCATTACTTTTAATTTGCTCGTCCCTTTTATCAAGACAAATGTGCCGCGCGTCCAGCCTAACAATCGAACGCGTCCTCCGGCGCGTACGTGCGTGCAGCACTCTACCGGAACTCCTTCTTCTATCCTTGTCCGGATCGATCGAAAAATCAATAATTTCATACGAACGCGCGTTTTCGCGAAATTCAAATTCAAAATAATCCGATATTTAAACGTATTTATTTATAGGTTAGGTTACCGTGCAAAGAGAGGGGTGTATTCGACAGATGTTGCTGCAAAGTAGCAAATAGTACACCCACACGTGTATACGTGTCGAAACCAAAAATCTCGATACACAGCCTGTACACGGTTTACTTATAGAGGTTACTCTACTATCTACTATCCTCAAACAGTGTCCGCAAACAGTCCGTGCCTGACGACCGTCCGTCCAACGAGTACAAGTAGGCAAGTAGTAGTATATTTAATACTAAAAGTAAGGAACGACAATTATTCGTGGATAAGAAGAAGACGAGAAGAAAGCAGATCCGAAAAACAATTCTTGCCCGTCCGTATTCTGCCTTTTAAATCCTCGCTCACTGACCTCGAACACAACACGTAGTGTAGAGACATGCACGCGTGTGCGACGAGGCACGCCACGTTAAGAAGCGCGATGGTTCCAGCTGGCCTCTCGACGGGGCGCCACCACTACGAGCGCCTGTGCCACGACTATCGGTATCAACACGATTCGTAGCTACGCGCACCACGGTATTCAAGGAAGAGAAGAGACGCAAAGAGAGTATCAGAGGCATCGGCAGGGTCGCGAGCAGAGCAGAGGCGGACGGAGAGAAGAGAGAGAGAAAGAGAGACGAGGATGGAGAACGTGGCACGGTGGTAGGTCGACACCGTGAGAGGAGATCTCCCGGCGGGGCGCGCAAGGCAGCAACAATAATTTTTCATAGGCGGAAAAGAAAAGGGAGGACGCCATTCATTAGCCCCGGCTCGGTTGGTTCGCACGTTGTTTGGTGCCGCTGCCTGTGACACCTCAATAACCGGCCGGCCTGCGCACGGTTACCCGTTGTGTTCGTTGTACGTTCCAAAGGTTCGGCTACACGACACCGTACATGTGGATAGGTGGCGTCGTACCTCGTATATAACAGATATATCTGCGCCGGCCATTGTGCTCCTCCACTGATATTTCTGTTATTGCTTGGATTAAATGCGCGACCGTGCACCCCGCCGTGCATTATTCCAACCCCTCTCCCCTGGCTCGTACCACTTGCACGGCTTTTTCGACTACCAATCGTTTTATTCCTCGACGGACTAATGCTGCGCGTCCCCGTTCATCGGCCATGATGTTTACTTCTCTCGATCTTTGGGCGATCCTTCGACTCGTGACTCCTTGGACGTGTACAGAGGGAGGAATGTCGTTTCCGGTAAGGATCGGTTTAACGATTTCCTCGTCGAGTTATCTCCGAACAGATTGTATCGCGGTTACAACCTTTGGTGGACGAAGTACGATATGGCAATTCTTGGAACAAGGGTCGGGGGATTATTATATAGGTTAGGTTACGTTATATTATCGTTAGATAATATTTTTAAATTAATTTTAAAATTTTACATTAGATTGAATCAGGTTAGAACAGAGATACTTCCTCCATTTGGAATCAATTTGGAACAAATTGAAACCCGGAATCCCCCAAATTGTTGATCGTTATGGGATTAGGAAGCGTCCAAACAAACAAGGAGAGGGGGGTAATTACGAAAAACGAGAAAGGTCGCACGTCTATTATCGTCACCCCGCTCGGTCGAGCGTGCGGGATACAAACGTTTGCGTTTCGCAAAACATCTTGGCCAGCAACGATCGACGGTGCAGGCAGGCACGAACGAGAGCCTCGTCGAGGCCGCGCGTGAGACGGAGACGCGCGTATACCGCGCGAATAAGGAAGGAAAAGGACGGAAGGAGGCGAGGTCGAGAAGCAGGGTAACCAAACAGGGTATAAGTCACGGACACCCCGTGGTGTACCATCCGGTAACTCGACACCGTCGTTTGTACTCCGGTGTGGTATATAGGAGTGGCTGGCAGCGGCAGCACAAAAACACACGTATGAATACGTATACCGACAATAGCAAGTCCTACAGAGAGGAGAGCCGAGAGGAGAGTGTGGATTGTAACCCCGGCTCCGGGATAGATCTGTCCGTGCCTGGTGTGACATTAGATACCATTTAAGGATTAATATAGCCATAAATAAGAGCTGACTTTGCTCTTGGTTGGCAGCGTCTCTCTCTTTTTGACCGGTGGTTGTCTGCTTGGACACAATGGCGGCCAACGAATACGCGTATCCCTTTCTTTTGATCGATTCTTTTTCTCCTCTCTCTCTCTCTCTCTCTCTCTCTCTCTCTCTCTCTCTCCTCTCTTGTGTTCCTCTTTCTTCTTCCTCTTTTTTCCTTTGTTTGAGACGCTAGGTTGTTCGAAGTTTTCGTACCTAGCTGGAACGAGATCTAGGCTGGTTTTGCGACTGATTTGTAGACTCTTTGTTGCAATCACTTAACGCTTAGGACTTTTGTTCGAAGAATGGTGGGATTGACTTTTGAACGTGATTTAGGGATCATCCTCATTGTTCCGCTTTTTGTATTCATAGATGTACTTTTCTTCCCCCATTGTATTTAGATTTTGTACGAGACTTTCGAAATTCGGACCATATTAGCCCGTATCTAATATCCGTCTGAGTTTGAAAACTCTTTATTCTCTAATTGAAATATAAATAATTGAATTATAAATTTGTCGCGCTCTGAACTTGTTCAAAACTTTACTTTGAAATTATTATTAAAATTAACAATTACCATCCGGGGAGAGGAAAGAGAATCCAATAGCTTGATCGTTCTCCAGCGTGCAAAAACAGATGTCGTCGTTCGAACACGCGTCCTCGCGATTCCGTAAAAACATTTCCACCACCTTCGTCTGGCGCATAAACGGCGCCACGTCGAATATAATATTCACAGTTTGTCGGAACAGGAAGGTGCAGGCGTTTAACACGCCGATATAATATATAATATAAGAAAAGGCGGGAGGGAGGGAGAGAGAAAGAGAGAGGTTGTGTCGCGACTACTTCGCCGCATAAAACACAGCTGCCGCCGTGCAATCAACACCCGTATAACCGTGGCCTCGCGGGGAAGGAGGAGGGCCCCTCCTTCCCGAGGCCTTCTTCGCCTCACGGTTATATATTCCTAGAAGCGAATAATTTCATTCGTACAAACGGCCTGTATGCTGCCCCGGCTGGCACGACTCGCTATTGTTACTACCGAATAACCAGCGGCCGTACACCCGTCACGTCGCTCGCTATATTTGCCTCGCTTGCTCTCTCTCTCTCTCTCTCTCTTATGTGACACATGGATGGAAACGAAATCGTTTCGAGTGCGCCAACCGATCCCGAGAGACGGATTCGAATATCGTGTAGGGTGAAGAGCGATAACTAAAGCAAAAATCACTGGTGGTTTTTACGTTGAGATATACTCGATTAAACTTATCTAACCATAGTTTCTTCTCTAAATCGAATTACAAGCTGTTTTTTTTTCGAGGAATTTTGTCGTCGATATCGAAGCGAACTGTGGTTCCGCGGGGACGACGACGACGACGACGACAACGCCTCAACCTAGATTCCGCGACTGGCGTCGTTTTGTTTGAAAAGTTTCGAGCAGACAGCCGCTTGACATCGTTCTCGTCGAGCTGAGCTTCATACCCAGCGGGATATATACACACAGTCGTCTCTTTCCTCCTCACCATCTCTCTCTCTCTCTCTCTCTCTCTCTCTCTTAATTTTCTTCCGTCCCCGAGGAACGCCAGCTTCAACATCCACCTTTCTTTCCTCTCCTCCTCTTGTGTTTCTTGCCCGCTGATTCAGACGCGTTTATACACAGTATATGTATAATGTATATAGGAGGGGGGGAGGGGAGAAAGAGGGGGAAGGAATGGGCGGCGGCCATAAGCGAAACACTTGTCGCAGGGAGTCAGGACTGGGAGAGGCGCGAGTTCTAATTTCATTGCGGAAAGTTGTCGCTTGAATAATTAAAACACGTTGAAAACACGCGAGTTTTTCCGCCTGATTTGCATAAGAAGCGGCCAAGGATACGTTGGCAAGGATCTCGGTACTCCCCTCGTGTTTCTGCGTTGTACAGTTGGATTCAAAAGTATCCGACTTTATTATATACATATATATTTATCCGTGTGATTATACGAAAAATTGTAAATCGAAAAAAAAAAAAAAAATTATGAATACAACGACGACTCGAATTTTGGATTTTCGATCGTGACAATTATCGTAGAAAAATCGATATTTGAAAAGTTTTCTGATTGGAATTGAACATTTGAAAATTGAATCGAGTTTGAGAAATTTTTGGAAATTAAGAAATTTCGAAATTTGAGAATTTGAGAAATAAAACTCGATGAATAACAATGATGAAATGTTTTTAGATTGGAATTGAAAATTTATAAATTTTAGATACTTGAGAATTTGGGAAATTTTTGGAAATTAATAACAATTGGGAAATTTCGAAATTTGGGAGTTTGAAAAATTTTTAGAAATTAAAAGGATGCTCGTGAATATATAGCATAGGTAATATATGCTTGAATGTGACAATTATAGAGGTTAGGTTATGTTCTATATTAAATAGAGGTTTTACTTTGAACAAGAATTTGATAATTGTAAGTATATGAAAGGAATTCATAGAAGAAAGTTACAATATAATTGCTTGACATTCAATTATCGTGGAGATAGATATTTTAGAAATCTGAGTTTGATTATCACGTAAGAATGAAAAACGAAAGATGCAGATATTTAAAATGACTTCGATTATGGAGAAGATCGAAAGAGGGAAAAACGAATTTTACTGTAATGGCGAGTAGAGTATGAAGCGCAATGGTTAGGGGATACTTTTAGGACTAACTGTATATAAGTATATACCGGATATTTACATCTACGCACAGTATCTGTGTGTTTTGTTCCTCGTTGGGGTGAAAGGGATGGAGATAGTGAGCACACGGCGTGAAATTAACTGGTTCTCCACCCACGCGCCATTCAAATTGCACGAATCAGCCCGGCTTGCATCCCACCTGCGGGCACTGATCCTGATGTTGCAACGCAGTTTGAACAAGTCCGATCGCGTTTCTGCGGATGATACATCCTATTCTCCTTGCTCTGTCCGTGGCAATCTCTTAACAAGTTTATATTCAATGGTGGATCACAGCCGTGTACAGCCGTGTAAATACGAATTATAAATTGATTCGTATTAGTTATGATTGAAATGCGATCTAACTTTTATCATTTTGAAATATGTAACTGGTCCTTTTGTAAAAATATTTTAAATTCGATCATGCCATTAATTTTTAAGCAATTTTATTTTTGACGTAATTAAATAAACTGTTTATAAACTGTTATACTATTATATTTTTCTATGAATAGTTTTTTTTATAGAAAATAATACGTATCCAAAAATATATAATTCTTATTTTAGAAAGACTATCATTTTCTATTCAAATAATTCTATCTTTCGTAGGATAATTCCATACTTAATCATGTTGGATCAGTCCTGAATCACTTATAGATTAAAAATTATATAAATTTTGATCTATCGGTATGTGTCAAGATTAGATTAGATTAATTTTTCAATTCACACGTGCAAATATTCTTCTTCCATCACAAATCTTCGCAAAACTTCACTGTCGTATATCTCTGATCCAATCTCTCAATTTTCCTTAAATATATTCAGCAATTCGATCACTTAGGTATTTGGAAATTCTAATCAGCTTTTTCATCGATCGATTTCTTAAAATTAGATATTATTAAAATTAGATTAAAATTAGATAATATAGACGTAGTTTATTTCAAAACCATTTCTATTCATGGTACCGATATCTAAGAAATAAAATATCGTGAATCCCATTACTTTGGGTACGTCGATAATTCTCATCTAGGGTCCCCTAGGAAATTCTAATCGCATGGTTAATTCCTTCAATCTATTTTCTCCCATTCGAAATTATCATTAAAACTAACTGATCTAATAATATTTTGAAAAAATAAAATATCGTGAATCCATAATTAATTGTTAATAATAATATCACTTCGAATGACATTCATTTCTCGTCAACGAAACGCTTCGACCAAGTCTAAGGCTCCCTAAAAAATTCTAATCGCATAGCTAATTCCCTCGATCTATTTTCTCCTATTCAAAGTTATCATTAAAACGCCACTTAACCAACTAGTTAATTTAATGATGAACTTGGAAAACGTTAAAAAAATAAAATATCATGAATCCTCCATATTTAATTATATCACTTCGAGATAAGAAAAAGTTAGGAGTTTCATCCTTTTCATTCTCATCCGATATATTATCACAACTTTAATCGAGATTCACTTCGAATAAGACATCCATTCCTCGTTCAATTTTCCCTAAACGGTTCGACCAATTCTCACCTAGGGCTCCCTAGGAAATTTTAATCGCGTGGCCGGTTCCCGTTTCGCCGCTCCCCTCCGGCCGACTTTCCTCCGGCACAATGGGGAACGATTAGGATCAGGGGAGGCTGGATCCAGGCCCACCGGAGGAGAGCGATCGCCGGTCAGTAGCCCGGTCTATCGGCCATCTCTGGGCATAAATATGTAGCGCACGAACGCATTAGCCGGCCGGATATCGTGCGTGCGAGAGAACCGGGGGCAGAGGCACGTAGGATGTTGGTGTTGCCAGTGCAACGCGCACGTGTGATGGTAATGCATTGGCCTGCAGTGCAACGTGCCACGATTCTCTCTCTCTCTCTCTCTCTCTCTCTCTCTCTCTCTCTTTTATTCTCCCGCTCTCTTCTACCGTAGGTGTGCTGTGGGCCGGCGAGGAGATAGCCGAAATAATCCCGCGTGATGGATTACCCTGCCTAAGCGCTAAGTGGAATGAATAGAAAATTAAATTGTGTTTATTGTCAGGGGTAATTGGCCATCTGTGACTCTGCCACCCTGCCAGATTTTTCTCGCCTTAGTCCGCCGGGCTACTGGGCATGGCGTGGGTGTTGTTGCACGCCGAGGACCGCGTTATAATTTATCGGGTTAATAATGCTTGCCTCCATTATTGACAAGTTGTACATTTGTCGATTTTGATGTCCAAGTGTGCAGCTTGAGAAATTTTTATCTTCTCGTTCGACATCATATCACATTTTATTCTATTATTTATTTTTAAATAGAGCGCACTTGGAATCATTTTATCGTTGAAATCGAATTAATGGAATCTGTGCTACGTTTTATATAGTAACAACCTTCATATCGAAAATTGCCATGTCCAATAGAAACAGCTTCATCAAACAAGAGCAAATCTAATAATATTTATCACAAATATATGTGTTTTTTGAACTTTCCTCATCACTGACAGCTAATCAAAGCTAATTTTTACTTTGCCTTAGATCCTGATTATTTTCTTTTTTTTTACCATATCTTTGTGCTTTTTAAAATTTCCTTCTAAATTTAACACACTGGCTCTTTTTTAATTTTGACTCTAACCCGTTGTCAAAATTGCAAGGATATTCAATTGCAATTTGTATTTGGAAAAATAGAACGGTAACTTGGAAATTGAATTAGATATTAATAGGCAATTTCAATAAACTGGTGGGCAGCTTATCTGGATCACAACTTTGTATAGCCAAGAACCATAAAAAGCTCCCTCGATTCAATTGCCGCTTAGCGGATGGGGGGACCCCTACGAATTCTTATCGCGTTTAATTATATTTCCGTGGAAAGTGCACGCCTCCCCCCTAATGGATGAGTCAATGAGCGTTAAAACGTGCGAACCGTAGCTTCGATCGTGGCGCTAACTAGCGGCCTAACTCGATAGAAGTGGCCACAGTTGGCGGCCATTAGATAATACGGATGATTGGAAACACATTCGGTTATGAGGTTAAGCCTGGCTTTCGACCAAGTTTCTCCTGTTCTTTTAATGAATTTGATCGCGTGGAACATACGTGGACAATAAATTTTCCGAGCGCAGATATTGCACGGTATTAATTAAATATTGCGAAAGTTAATTGATAAAATTGAATCGTCAAGGAGATACATTACACAAAGGTAAATTATCCTTATCGTGGCAAAGTGAAAGTCTCGTTGCAGATCTGCCTTCCAACTGTAAATCTTAATTACACTTAGTTTATTGTTCTGCGAACGGATGAGGGAACATCGTGTGGCTTATCAATGATTAGTTTCTTAGATGATCAAAATTGTACGATTATTTTTCATTCGAAAAAAAAGAAAAAGTCACGAAAGGCGGGCAAGATTTTTTTCGTTCCACCCTGAATTTACAATCGTGCTTTCTTGACCCGGAGCCCCGTGTGTTCACGTAGTTTCGGTGTTATCCCAACGGACAGGGCAGTTTAGCTTACGAAACCGTCGCTAACAGCTTTTTAAGTAAGTAATAATCTGTTGCTCCGGCCCCGAACAGAGGTGAACACACTCGGCTGAGCGATAGGAGGACGGTTAAAGCGGCGACCCGCCATAGCCGCCAATCAACCTCATTAAAGCCACGAAACGCATTAGCTTATCGCCTGGTGCGGTGGCCTGGGTACCTACTTTGCCAGTAGCCACCTAATATACACCTAAAGTCGACCACCCTCCACTGGACACGGCGTGGCTTTCTCTGCCGTTTCGAGTTTCTTACGTTTCACCGTCAACGAGCCTCCTCTACCCTGTCTCGTTATCTTTCCTTGGAATTGCAAAATTGTAGGTCAGAGTTGCAGGTAAAAGTCGTTAGTTCGAAGCTTCGAGCAAGTTATTGGATACTTTCGATAACAAAAGCATAAATGAAAGCGTCTAGTGCTTTTTATTGATCGAACGTTTCTCTTTCTAGTAACTTTTCCTTCCTTTAACCTTCTAGTAACTATTTATATCTGAAGTTCCATTCCACACATGTTATTCTAATTTTGACAAATTTGAATATCTACGATATCCGTACTCGTAACGAAAAGTTGCAAACGCAATTTTATAAACTTATTTTGTGCAAGAAATTAATAGAATATTAATAGAAAATAGAATAAATTTTTCGACGCTTGGGAAACGCCTGTCTATTAATTTGCTGGAAAACTCGAGGTTTCGTAAGCCGGTTGAACGTGTCATCGGACTTGGAGCGGTGGGGCTTTAGCCTCATCCCTCGAGGGGATGGAATTAGCCGTCGATAGAGGACATGGCGGGCAATTACGAAATCGGCTGGCTTCGTACACTCTAATTAGGGCTGGAAACCAATTGAACGGCTCGCGGAAAAGCGTGCTGCTGTCAATCCCGTTAGCGCTATTAGGGTCACTCGTGGTGCAACATTTCGAGAATCGTTGAGAAAATTTCGTTATTCTTTCTCTTGCCAATAATCTGAACAACTTCCTAAAAAATTTTTACCTTAAAATCAAAACAAAATTATAACATCACAATTGTTATACATCACAGTAACGAATGAATTCGACGATGGTGTTTTTTCATCCCTTATTTAAAATTCAAAATATCGATGCGAAATATTCATTTCCTTCTTTCTCCTGGAAGCAGCTATTGCATCTTTTTCTCGAGAAAATTTCAATCGAAAGATTCGACTCTTGTTCGTTGACCCGCGATACGTTTACTCCCATCGCTGGTAAACACCTATCCAACAATATTTATCATTCACCTTCGGAATTTCAACGACATCTCGAACGTCACTCGTACCTAACCAAAACACTCTCCGGGACAGGTCGGTGGGCACTTTCATGGTGCACCATCATCGCTAAAACCAACAATATGCTCGGCAACCGAAAGCGTGAAAACGGTCGATTCAAACCTCGAACGATCCTCTATTCGCGTAACAGGCCAATTACCAAGGAGAATCCACGGCGTCTTTGCACGCAGGCAATCGCTCAAACGTGTTTACAAAGGGCGTAGATGGCGCGAGGATCGCGGCTAAACGTTGGTAACGAGGCAGCACGCTTGTATGTATAATCAGCGAGGCATGTCCAGCCTGATGAGTCTATCCGCGACGGTTAGAGGCGCTGTGTGTGTGTGTGTGCGCGCACGCGCGCGCGTGTACGCGTGGCCATCTCTTGCCCAGAACCCATTAATATCCATTTCCCCATTCGAATGGGAAAAGGAGCAAAAGGCTAAAAGCGAGCCATCATTTATCTCGACCTTATACCTTCTCCCGCATTAATACCAATTGTGTTTCACACGCCGTTCCTAACCGCCTGTGCGTTTACCTTCCGTTTCGTTGTTGGACTCTGCATTTTATCGTGTCTTGTTCTCTCTCGGTAATTTTTTTATTCGCTTTTAGGAAAGATAGGACGCATCAAATATTTCCAAATTGAATTTTATTACCAGAAAAATATTGGAATCGTTAGAATTGAGTAATATATAGCATAGACGACGTACATTATCCTCTCCACGTTCCTTCTATTCATCGACCCCCATCGAAGAATATTTTTCATCGTTCGACAGACTTTCCCCCCTCCCAATTTCCATCGATACACCCAATCTAGCTGGTTATACGACTAGATATGAACGTAGAGGAAACCAGAAGATAATAGACGCTGGCCAACCTCTGGGGTGCCGTTAATCATCCGGGATGAGGCCTGGTGTACGCGAAACCGCAGGGATACGACGATGCTCGAGTGTGAGAGGGGGAGGTTATGGCGTTGGTCAGTTCCAAGGGAAGCGGAAGTGACCGCACGCCGGCCCAATAGGAGGCACATCCCGTGGGCCACTGTGATGGACGTTGGGCCAACGGTCGTTATACTTGCTCCGTCTTCCTTCTTAATTAATCGCTACAAATCGCGTCCGTTGAGTTGAACGCGTGCCTCTCTATTCAGTTGTTCAGCCCTCTTGATTTAATTATCAGGGTTATTATTGGGCTGACTACTTTTAGGAGGTTCGAAATTATCAATGGAACGAGATCTAACGTGTTAGAATGTAATGTGACTGTACCATTATCCTGAAGATGAAATTTAGATTTGACTTTGAATGGAACAGTGTTGGATTTCGATACAAGTGGCAAGTAACTGTAAATAACCTATTGAAATTAACATTTCAACGGCCTCCAAACAGAATTCGAACTAGACATCGTGACATCGTATTATCGAAACTTACTAATGGCTAACCAGACACCAGTTGTTTATCTTCCCGAATACGAAACCATTTCCTGAACCAACTGACGCAAGCATGGAAAACCCATCGATTCAATTAAATTTAACGGATGAAAACATTCGTGGGAAAACAATCCCTCTCCCTATAATTCGTCGTTACAAATTTCAAAACATATACTAAAACCTAAAAGTGAGAAAAATCATTGGAAATAGGAGGTTGTTTCTTTGGTAGACGACCTTTGCAAGAAATTACCACGACAACAACAAAGTTTATTTGCATTCCTTTAAACCAGACTTTTTCCCTCTTTTTTCAAGAGCCTCGGTCAGCAGCTGCACCCCCTCCCCCCCCCCTCCACCGGCCGCGCAGGCAGGACAAGGTAAAGGGGGCGTGAAATTAAATATCAGATGTTGACAAATTGCGAGGAGGCGTCGCGGCAACGGATATTAATGACGCGCGGTAGAAAAACCGCGTAAACCCGCTCCGCCCTCTCTTTCTTCGGCTTACAGCTGCGGATGAAGAGAAACGATGCGGTCGTCAACCACCTCTCCTCCCCCCCCCTCCCCTCCTCGCTGGACTTTCTTCCACCTCGTCGAGAGGGGGTCGTGCGACGGAAGCGCGTTATCAACCGGTGCCTCGTGATTGTGACGAAGAAAGAAGCGAATCGTGCAAAAGAATTTACACGAATATTTGCGACAAGTTTGAAGGTTACAGAAAGTCTTTGTTTCGAAGATATCGAGCGCGATACTGGCGACACTAGCGCCACTTGACCGTTAACTACTAATACGTAAGTTCCTTCGATCATTTATTATTATCGTTGAAATCGATACAATTTCGATAAAGAAGATCGTTAAATTCCCTTTAATCCCTCCCCGAAATCGGGCAATTATTCGAATGGCCATTTATTATTCTGGCAATTAACCATCGTGTTAAGGGTGTCGCAGCTCGCGCTTGGAAACGCTCCTTATTCGTTCCGTGGAATGCGAAGAAAACCGGGGAGGAGGAGAGGGGGACACGGGTTGTCGAGTCGAGTAAAAAGCGAGAAAAGGAGGATAAGTTTGAGGAGCGGCGTTTGTTCGAGGAGGTGGCCCTCCCGAGAGAGCTTCTCCTCCCGATTGTCGTGCGTATAAACGTAGGCAAGAAAGCGAGCGAAGAAGGGTGATTAATCTTGCGGTCTTCCACGTCTTCAAGGCGCGGACGTGCGTTATTGATGGAGACTTCTTTCTTAGACCTCTCCGTCTTTTTCTCCTCCTCCGTCCTTTGCTTGGCTTCCTCCGCCAAGCGCCTCTCACCGTGTTTCGCGTGTAACGCCTCGAGTGAAGTACCGTCGTTGATGAGAAGATGATTGTCCACCGTTATTTTCCTTTTTTTCTTCTCTAAAACGAATCTTTGTTATCGTTTCAGAAATTTATGACAGTTTCCTTCGAACGAGCTCTGTGAAGAAAAAATGGAATTTGGAACGACGAATAAAAGCGCGATATCATTTTTTCAAAAAGTTCAATCGAATTCGGTTTGTATACTCGTTCGAAATAAAAAAAAAACTTTTATCGCAACGAACGATCGTGACTGAAAAATCACGTGAGTAAAAAAATTATCTTGGCAAGCGAGACACGACTGGCTCGATCGAAAAATACGATCCTAGCGTCGTTATTAAAAAAAAAAAAAAAAAAAAAGCTATTTCTTGATATTTCGAAATTAAAATTCGCACCCCCCCCCCCTCCCTGCAAGATTTTTCAATCCAAAATTGAAAACGCTCGCCATTAAACACGGGTTAGATAAGAACGTAACGAAATAAAACTTGGACCCGATCTCTCCAACTTGGGGATCTGGAACCTGCGAAAAATTTATAACCATCCCTGTTCACGAATCCTTGGACTCCTTACTCCTCCGGAGTTGGCCTGCGCGCAAAACCTTCGTTCCACACACGCGATACACACACACACACACACACACATCTTTTGGGGGGTGAATTTATCGACGAGCCCGCCACCGATAGAGACTCTCATGAATAGATCCGCGCTTTTCGGGGAGGGGGAGGGTTGGGTATCTCGCTACGACGCGCTGGATATCCGGCTCAGCCGGCGCGGCTTGATGGTCCACGGAGTAAAAAAGGAGGCTGCCGAGCGACAGAAAGGTGGATAGTGCCGTGAAAATGGTGGGGAGGGGGTGGAGGGGAGGGGAAGGACGGTTTGGCACGGCCATGAATATTTCGCCCGGTGCACTTATTTATGCAATACTTTGCGCTGGCAGGTTTACGGCCTCTCACTCTCTCTCTCTCTCTCTCTACCCCTCTCCCCTCCTTTACACAGGCGTGTGCCATCGCCGTTCCACGGATAAATACGCCCGTGCTCCGTATATACGTCCGATAATATATCACGTTTGAGCGTTTTCGAGGTGTTTAGAGCATTCCGAAGGATGTGCGGAAAGAAGAGGTGGGAAGCATTTAGCTGCGAGCACACCGGATACCCTTTCATCCCCACCACAGTGCCTCTACACACCTCTCTCTCTCTCTCTCTCTTTCTAATCTGAGCTCGCTCGGCCAAGCGCGCCCAGCGCCACCTACAACTCTCGTTCGCACGATAATCTCGTTCCTGTTCCTTCGAATACGCGTTTAAGAGTTGGGTGGAAATGGGGACAAGGTTTATTCATCGAAATTAAGTCTTGGATTTAATTATTCGTCTATGACATCGTCCATCGAAATTAATCCTTTCTTCTTTCCAAATGGGATCTCTCTTTCTCGTTCCAACCTCAATTACTCGGCCAATTGCAGCTGGCGCCACCTACGATCATCCCGATTCGACCCACTTGAATAAGATAGAAATAAGCTTATCCTTGGAAATTAATCCTTCTTTTTTTAGATACAACGTGATTAGTAGATTCCTTTGCTCCTTTGTTCATCACATTTTTCTCCTAACTTGAATAATAATAATAATAATCCATCCATGAAACTCGAAACTGAAAATCGAAATATTATCGTTTTTCTTTCTTTCCAACGCGGCCAACCAATAAATGCTCGTATATATTTCACCCTTTCACCCACGTCTCTCTCTCTCTCTCTCTTCTCTCCTCACCGCCTAGACCCCCCTCGCGCAATAGTTTCCGAATAAATCCCCGATCCTCGAACGCGGCTGCTTTCCTGTTCGGATTTACCCGCCCCTATCTACCTACGAGGCTGCACCCGCGCGAGAATGTTCCGCCGGTGGGTAGAGGGTAGATCGAGTGCCGAGTTCACTCCTCCTCTAGTCTTCTCCTCGTCTAGTCTCCTCCTCCCCCCTCCCCTCGCTCTGTCGCTCTCCCTCCCTCTCCCCCTCCTCCTCCTGTTTCTCGCGCGCGCTGGTTAGGCGAGAGATATAAAAGGGGGAGTGGGGAGGGAGTAGGAAGCTCGACGAAGGGACAAGGGAGGGTTACCTCGGCGGCCATTACTCCGGCTACAAACAACCCCTCCGCGAGCCGGCAGCGCCTTTGTTGCGGCAATTGGCTAAACGGGCCGCAGAAACAAACGATCCTGCCGTGTATGCGTGTGTATATACACATACACATATATATATATATAAGAAGGAACAACTTTGACGTTGAGCTGGCTTCGTGGAGGAGGCCATTCCTCCTTCTCTTTTCGAATTTCTTCGAATTGAATTGTTCGAAACGTGACTCCTTCGAGAGGCAGCATCGGATGATTTCCAGATTGTATTTGTATTTGATATTATAATTGATATATTCGCACGACCAGCCTTGGACGGATACTCGTTCGAGCCGCGTCTCGAGACGCAGCTTCCTCTGGAAGCTACTTGTACCCGGGGAATCGATACGGCGTTAAAGAGGGGCGGGCGAAAAAATGCAGCGGTGCAACGACGCGCCTGGAGCGATTATCGGAGACGAGAGAGAGAGAGGGAGGGAGGGAGGGAGGGAGGGAGGGAGGGAGAGATGGTATGGACGGATGGATGGGCCGAGAGTGGACGGGCCGACGGTTTTGACTTTGCATGAATGCGCAGATGCGGGTGCAACAGCTTGCGTAACGCGGCCGACAAAGAGCAAAAGGGAGACTTGGGCACAGCCATATTGGCCGCTGTCAATCACAAGCCTGTCCTCGAATTTTCCTCTCCTTCCACCCGAACCACCTCCTCTCTCTCTCTCTCATCCCGACGATTGCAGCGTTGCGGAGGAGAAAGAGGTGACAATTTCGCCGATTGGATACTTCTGTTTCCCTTCTGAGCAACCGGCCCGATTCCATCCGATTTATTTGAACTCGAAGAGAACTCGATTGATGGAGAGAGAGAGAGAGAAGGAAGGGGGGGGAGCTAAAAGCGCGGCCAATAAAACGTATCGGCGGATGCTCGATGAAGGATCGATCTTTTGGAAGAAATAGAATTAGCGGGGTTGGTGGCGGTTGGTTGAGGATGAAAAATAAAGTGGTAATGGGTAGTAGACGGTTGTCACCAGGGGGAGGGGGATATTTAAATCAAAATTAAGCGAATGGTTGTTGGTTAAATTTCTCTAAAAATGACAGTGTAACGACCAACGATCTATCTAAATCATTCGTTCGATCGTGCGTCGTACAACCATACTTTCGTTTACTTTTAAACGGTCAAACGGTCGGTTTCCAAGAAGCGGAATCCGAGGATCGATCCGCCGGATTCGTCAAAGAGAATATATCTTTTCGCAGCCCATCGAAAGCAACCGCCTCTAAATGCCACTTCCGGTGAGATGAGGTCACCGGTGACCGGATACTCGCCTCCTTCTATCTTTAGATTTAGAAAGAAAGATAGACTGAAGTGCAAGATTCAAAAAAAAAATATCCGTTTCCAAGTATTCGTACAATTCTATGAAATAATAATTCAACGTTTCTCGTAATACAATGGAATTTAAACGAGCCAAAATCGACTTAATTGATCGACGATTAATTTGCAAATTTCAAAAGTCGAAAATTGGGAAAGAGGAAAAAAATTCCTTTCTTTTTCTCTTAAAAAAAAAAAAAAAAAAAAAAAGTTTAATACTTCGAGTCCAAAAATTGACGAGAAGTTATGATTTCACGATACTCGGGACTCGCAGATGTGCGATACACTCCTCCTCCTCCTCCCTCCCTCCCTCCCCCCCTCTCCGCATTCACGCAGATGCGGACGTTCCCATTTTCCGATTTGCGGATTCCAACGCTCTCGCTCTGTATCCAAAGCGAGGGAGAGAGAGAGAGAGAGAGAAAGAGATGGAACGAGGAAGGGAAAGAAAGAGGATCCCAAAGAAGGACAGGAAAGGAGACGGCAAGGTTGCGGATCGATTGACGAGGGGGACTTTAGAATTATTCGTGAAAGGAAGGCAACGCCGACTGATTGACGTCTCTATGGAGCTACCATAAAGGTATATACGAAAGTGGAGTATAGGCAGAAGAAGAGGGGTCGGCTCGTAACTCGCGCATAAATGCGATTTGAGCGCCGCCACCGAGAGAGAGACGGAGGAGGACAGGAGATCTTGGAGATCGTCTCTATTCAGAGGAGCGAAAAACTGGCGTCGAGAAAATGCCACCCACAACGAGATCCGCTTCTTCTTGGATGAATGGAAACGTCTCTTTCTTGTGCACAATAGGGATAGAAAGTGCAACGATTGGTCTAATTCTAAATGTGACGTCTCTTTCCTCGCTTGGTAAGTTAACCTAACGTGAATCTATTTTTGGTGGAAATTCGATTTAGATTCGTACAGTAAGCTCCTGTTTCTGAGAAGGTGATTTGATTATTTTGATTTATTTTTTCGTCGCTTCTTTCTTTCTTTCCCCTTATAAAAGGAAATTATTATTCAGTTCATTAATGAATATTGCGTATTGGATAACGTGTTCCACGCATTGTCATGGGATAAGGTTATGTTTTATTAGAAGGGACATATGATTAATATGACGAGAAACTCGATCGTTGCGCCACGTAACGGAAGAAAAGATTTTTAATTAATGAATTGTTTAAGAAAAGATAAAAATATTAAATTCATTTTTAAATTAATCAAACGAAATTTTAACTATAGATTTTTCCAATTAATAACAACGAAATTAACATATTAGTTTACGTAATAATACCTCGATTTTAATTGTCTTATCTACGATACGATATCCTCGGGATTAAAAAAAAACGGTTTTAATTCGATTTTTTAAAAAACAATCCGTACTTTATAACTCGGTTATTAAACCAAAGGAGAAGAGTGTCAAGGTAGATACTGAAACCCTGTCACGCTTGGCGTTCATCATTAACGTTCCCCATAAAATACAAACACACGGGTTCACCTCAATCACACTCTCTCCGATCAATCTCTCCCACTCTTCTTCGCCCATCAATCAAAACACTTAATCAACAGCGTACAATCATTTCACCTTTTACTGGCCTACCGGTTCTCCGGGGCCCGTGCCAGCCGATCAACCGACTCGTTAACCGAGCAGCGGGACGGTGGGATTAATTAATTGGCGACGTTGGGCCCATTGAGCGGTAGGTGGTAATGAATGAAGGCGTTACAGGTATCCCAAGCCTTGTAATCGTTACGCTATACGATGGAATAAGACGTCGGAAGGCAGGTGGTCGTCCATGCCTGATCGTGAATTGGGCAGATTTTTATTTTTTTTATCGATCAATTTTTTCTTTTTTTGAACGATTATTGAAAACGCGTTTAATTATCCACTTGTTGTCACACTTTTAATTCACAATTAATTTGTATTTTATCTTAATCGTTTATATGTAAAGTAGATATTTACTGTTCACTGCAGGAAGAAATGTTTCTACCATGTCATATTTGTAGAAAGCATAGAATTCAGAGAATTCTAACGTGTCGACATGAAATATAAAAATTTTTTTATTCCTCATCAGTAGATTAATTTAATTTATAGCTTTCAGACTTGATGATGATTATCCCAACGTAACTTCATAAATGAAAATAACTTTTACTTTTTGAATATTCAAATTATAACTGTCCTGTACACCACTGTGTAGAATGTGTGGTGTCAGGCTTTGTAAACAAAGCGTCTAAAGTGGAGATGGGCGGTCTTAGCGAAGGACCCCTCTTGCCCCTGTGCCGTCCCGCGAGACGTTTTTTCAACAGATATTAACGGCAAGACAGTTCTCACATGCAGGATGTAAATAAAAACACAATGGTTACAATACAAATACGAACGTCACAATTTTCACTAATTTTAAAGATTATTATTAACACTGACACATGGTATTAAAAGTGAGATTATATACAATTCGAATTATAACCCAAGCTATCGTTCGTGATTACTAGTATTCAAAGGAAAGCCATGCCACGCAGCGCTTCGTAACGCTTTTCTCGCTCATTCGATCCATTTGCATTATGTACGCCTACCGTGCATCTTGCCTTTCTGCTTCGCCCTCTTCCTCTTCTCTCTTCTCTCTCTCTCTCTCTCTCTCTCTCTCTCTCTCGTCTTTCACAAATGAAAATGTTTGGCCAGATCTCGGGCCACGCACAATCGGATACCCAGGCACAAATATTTTCTGGCCGGCCATAAATCATGGCGCGCCAGGGTGGTCAGCCTCCGTGCACACGTATGGGAGGGATCCTCGAGGCGCGTCTTTATAAAAAAAAAAAAAAAAAAAAAAAAGGAACGTCCACCCTCCTGGTAATTGTCCACGACGAAAAATGACCGTCTAATGTGTCTACACGCGTCGTTGTTTGAATGGTACGCTCGCGACACTCGCCCGTTTTGTTCAACGCTTTGGCCTTGTTGTGTCCACCTCCCTTCTTTCTTAGAAAATTTCTCTCGTTGTTTTTGGGACGATCAAAAGTTTCGCTTGGACAATGGATTGTTGTTCAGCGAAATAGTGTATATAAAAACGTGTAATTTATAAGCAATTGGTGTCATTACTACTTGCTAAAATTGAATTTCTGAACGATGAATTTCTGACGGTAAATGTATCATGTCATCTGGTGGCAAAAATAACTATTAACTATTGACACGTCGAACAAACCTTGGATCTCGCGACAATTGCCTCGTTACATCTTCCAAAAGGATTGTCTTCGACCAAATGGTGACCAAAGGTCTTTCAGAAAACCGATACAGCCCCAGCTCGTAACGAGACACAATAATAATTTCGGCCGCGAAATCAGCGGACACCACGTTCACGGAATAACAGGAGGGCGCCACAGGAGTTTGCATAAGAGCTTAAACGTGGCCGCTGATATTTGATCGCCTGGATACCCGTTTCCGCCGAAATGGCCGCGCGAACGATTGAACTTTACGAGAATTACACCGTGAAACACCTTGCGGAATCTTGCCGCCGAGCGCAAGAGCCGCAAATAGCTCGCGATTTAATAACGAATCGTGTGTTGGCGTCATCGTCAATTCGCAAATTGGGATCAGAGGTGTGGAAGGTTTCGCGACAATTGCGAGTGGAAATTTAAATTGGCCATTTTCGATAAGTAATTCGATAAGTAATTGTTCCATCCGTGTATATAATAATGGAAAATCCTGAAAGTATTTGATCATTGCAGAAGAAGGAAAAAAAAAATTCCAAATCTTTCAAATCTAAACGATCACGTAAACAGAGGCCACCCCCGTTGGGAATAGAGTCATCGTTTTCTGGTCGAAAAGGAGGGAGGAAAAGCGGTACAAAAGAGAATCGAATTCCTGTTTCATCGTGGTAGGTAGTATAGAGAAAAGGAGGTGGACTGGGTGCAAAAGGAGTCATCAGCTTGGCGGGAAGCGTTTACACAGCATCCTGTTCACCTCTAAAAGGCCTCATTGTGGGATGACGGTCACAACAGATCGTACCCCGCTGCCAAGGTGCATTCAACCTCGTCACGAGGTTAGAGAAACGTGGCTTTTACGGCCAATTATTTCTTCCTTGGCCGTTAGTCGCCTTTTGCGAGGATCGTCCCACTGTTCCGTAGTGTAAAAGGTGGGAATCTGGTGCATCTATCATCTACCTGCCATTCCTGATTTTTGTAAACACTCGTTCGTGGATGGGCACAACAAGAGGCATTCTTGGATAAAAAGATTTACCCGAGTTATTTTAATTCAAGAAGGAAGAATGTTTTGGGTTATGTCGCTTTGTGTTTACTTGACTTTTTCTGGCTGAGATTTGATCGTGAAGTAGTAGAGAGCAATGGGTATCGATACAAGCGAGAGTATATTTTGGGAAATTTCTAATTTTAGAAGAGGAATTGAATAAAATTGCTACATAAGGAGAATATATTCAACTATTGAATCATCCTTGATGTCGTTGCTTTCTGAAGATATATATATATTATTACTACAAAGCAACAATAAAACATCAATTCCTGTTATTGTGCTTTCAAGTGATTTATCTGCAAACTTAAAAGGGGGACTCGAAGAAAAATATCAGCAAGTATCAATGTATTTACGTTGTGCAAAAGAATTTCAATTGATCGTGTTTATCACAAGTAACACAAACATTTGAAATTTTGAACAGAATACACAAAACTTTTGATTTATCAGGGAAAGTTATCGTACAATTGCAAACGAATAACAACACTTACAATTTAACGTTAATATTTCATAAAAGAAAATTTCAACGTAACATTTCTCAAACATACAACCTCCTCACCCCCGTCACACGTCCACACATACAAAAGAACGATCCCAAATGAAACTAGAAGGCAAGCAAATTGTCCGATCCAAAAGTGACTACGAACTTTCCCTTTTGTGGCACGGTGATCTCTCGACAGTGATCTCTCGCCTGGTAAAAAGTACACGCGTATTCGCCTCTATAGAACTTCCTCTCTGCCTCCTTCCCCCTGCCCCCCCCCCCTCCGCTTTCCTTAATCCCTCCATAAATGAATCAGAAGCATCCGTTTTTCCGTGCGAAAGCTGAAACGGTTCCCAACACAACCTCGTCGTTGTTCCACCTCGTCTCACCAACGTTTGGAAATACAAGGCACGAGGAACCACCACGGCCATCTGTCAAAAAGTCAAAATATACGAAGGGTCTCGCATTGTCCCGAGCTCTCCTGCGGGATCGCTACTTAGCGCGCACGCATAAACCCTATGTGTCGCCTATTATTGGCTCGGCCGTGGCTCCGACGTTTTGTAGAACATCTGTATCTCGCAATTCACGGGATCTAGGGGAACGTGTCTCCTGTCGTCCGTCCACCGCGGTGTGGCACCACGGTCGCGAGGTTTAGACGTATGTAGATGGCGTTTTCGCGCCGTGTACAAATGGAAATGTAGAGAGAGAGAGAGAGAAAAAGAGAGGAAGCAGCTGGGTTTCAGGATTTGCTGGTAATCGCGTTTGTCGGGATGTGGAAGCCATTGCCGCCGCGACGTGATAAGTGGATGAGAGGAGAGGACGTAAACAACAATTGGCGCTGGTTCTCGCTCGATTTTTTCGATATCGATGTGTTTTGAGATAAAAATTTGGCAATAATTTGAACATTGTTCGAACATTAAAGGAGAATTCCTCGACCATTTCCACCATTACTCCCCGACCAATAAAAATCAAGAGCCGCAACGAAAGCAATACCGTTCGACTAACCAATATCACCTCTCTCTCTCTCTCTCTCTCTTCTACACGTCCATGGGAGAAAAGAGAAGAGCAATTGGCAAGGGTGGTGGATGTATCCTCCATCGAAGAAGAAACCCTATCCGGCTCGATCTCTCGCCCGAGCCGCCTCCTCGTCCTCCTCCTGTGTCGATACGTTTCCAAACGTATCTTCATCCTACGAAACCGAATAGGGGGGAGAACGAAGGTTTCAGCCATAACCCAATTTCATCCGTGCACCGCAGGTATCCGCAGGGGCCCGATCCGGATCGGGTGGGGATAATTACCGATTAAGGAGATTAAATCCCGTATCGATTGCCTAGGAGGAGGCCTAATATAATCGAGAGGATAGAGAGGAGGAATGGTGGAGGTTGCGGGAGGGGCAAGAGCAAGCCTTTGTCTCTGATTCGAGGGGGCATCCTTACGAACGGGTTAGCCGCACCAGTGATCACCGACGCTAATTACAGCGGATCAGCGTGGACGAGTTTAAAACTCATCCCCTCCCTCCTCCTCCCGGTTCGTTTTTAAGCGGCGCGAAAGGGGCTTCCCCGGCCTGCCGCGCTGATTGGCCGGCCAGGGATGACACGAAAGTGCCCCCCCCCTCTCCCCCCTCCCCTCCCCTCCCCCGCCCAACATGGCGTCTTATCTGATTTCAACGTTGGCCATGGGGGGAAGGTATCGTCGCGTCGTCGTCGTGGAAAACGCGCGGAGAACGTTATTACGACTTCCGAAGGTTTATTCGATTAATCCGGGTTCGAGGAATTTTCTTCGTTTGGATTGGCTGGTTTGGGGGGGGGGGAGGAGGGGGAGAGATTACGAGGCCTCGCGCGGAGGATTTGTTCTACGACGTTTATTGTTCCGTGGATCCGTGTGTTTAGGTGTGTTTTATTCGGTTTTCGAGCGGTGGTGGCGGGCGGGATCTCTTTAACGAGTTTTGGGATCGCGTTTGTGAAAACGGTTTTTTGTTTTTTTTTTTTCTTCTTCTCCTTCTTCTTGACCGACTCCCTCTCTCACTCTCTCTGCCGATTTTTCGCGGTATAGGTTAGCGGAAAAGTAAAGTATTAGCTGTTTGTAATGTAAAATACGTATCTATCGTATTTTGGTTGTTATTTTCAAAATCAATCGTATTTACGTAATGTTTAATGTAAATAATTGACAAGTGTACGAAATCGGGTTAAGTTGGGATTCTTTTTTTTTTTTTTTTTTTTTTTTTAGAACTTCCTTTTTTTTACCCGTCGAAAATCGACTATCGAAAAGTGATGGAATCGCTGCTCCGCTTTGAAAAAGAGATTCGAAAAAAGAAATTCCGCCTCGATCGGCGGCGATCGGCATAAGAAGCAACGACATCGTCGGGAGGGTGGCGTATATAAGTTGGCAAAGGTGCTAAATCAACATTTTTATAAACTGCTTAGTATTCATAGGCTCGAAAGTGGTGGTATATATATATATATGTATGTATATATATATAAGCGAGGGGGTTCGATCTTTGGAGGAAAGAGGGGAGCAAGACGATGGCGGCCATAATTTTACAACGGCTATATTATCGGCTTCTAACGTGCACTGGAAGGAATCGATAACGTTTATCGTCGAATCCGTGTTATCGCGCTATACCCGATATATCCACTTTTTCGGATATAACTCGTATTCGCGGATGGCCCTCGAGAAAAGGGTTTCTTTTTTTAAAAAAATTTAATCTTTCGAGTATCCTTAAAGTAAACTTAAGACTTTTTTAAGCATTTCTCAAGCGTGCTTATTTATTCAATCGCGTCTTTAATACAAGTCTAACACCGAAACAACGAAAGAGTGTATCCAGCCAACTCGAATTATAATTGTTACTCGTCGAAACAATTACACTCGTTGATTCTTCTTCTTTTTTTTTTATTATTTTCAATCAAGTTTAAATACCACTTTCTCTCTTCGAAAACAAATGTAATAACAAAATACTCTTCTGGAATCCAAATCAACCAGCTCCTCTCCTCGAAGATATTCGACTACCGCCACACACCAACCCTCCTCCTCCTCCAAAAAAAAAAAAGGCGCATCAAATACAAGAGAGAGCCGTGACGAGGGTGCGGCGAGAAATCGGTCGCTCAAAGAGAAAGAGAGAGAGAGAGAGAGAGAGACTCGTTTTGCGCTTTTGCGTGATCGCATGCAGAGCGGCGACGAGATTGATATTGGTTCCTGAAGCGAGTCCTCGGTATGGATGGAGGGCGGTTCGCTGATATTGGGCATTCAATCCTAGCCAACCCCGATTCTCTCACGCGCCCCTAACAACGCATTAACATGCATGAGGCCTGCGTGATTGTTTTACCCTAACCCTCCCTCCCTCCCACACACCACCCTCCTCTCGAATCTCAGTAGGCACCGATCGTTCCGCCTCTGCGAAAACTCTGGCCGGTGCGTGCGATGCAAATTTAATGTTGAATATCAATGGACAGGAGTGGTGGGTGGGTCGGTGGTGGTGTGCGTGCGTGGCGTGTGCACGAGGGGCGGGGGGGGGAGGAGAGAGAGCTCGTTAACGATATTCGCTGGTGTTGTGTTGACAGTTTTTTGCGCCTCGGCTAATTTCGAAGCCCGGCCGTAATTTTCGCGAAATTTTTATCACCTGGAACCGGATATATACGCGGCGTTTATATACGCGGGGGATGCGTCACGGGTATCGTGAATGGAGAGAGAGAGAGAGAGAGAGAGATGTAGAAGATTAAAGATTTTTAATAATCCGGAGAGAACTTTTTTTTTTCCCCACTTCTCGAATATTCGAAAATTCGATTCGATCGTAAAATAGGGTGGCGAAAGTGTTTTTATTCTAGGATCGAGATGATCTTCGAACGGATTAATTGGGAATAATTTGAAAAATCGTAGCTACTCGTTACGACACCCTGTAATTTCGAAGTTTTTCGAAATTGCTTTTTGGCTTTCAGAGAGAGAGAGAGAGAGAGAGAGAGAGAAAGGAGGATGGTTTTTATTTTTCTTCCCCTTATTCCTTTACTTCGAAAATAACAGAGAAAGAATATTGTTCATCGTAGGTGGAACATTTTAATAGATGTTGTTCTTAGATTGCGCCAATCTAACCTAACCTAACCTAACCTAACCTAACCTAACCTCGAAACCAAAGAAGCAAAATCAATTGAAGAGAGAGAGAAAGGGAAGCATCGTGTGATTCCACTCCGATCCCTGGAGTCAAAAAGCGTCCACCCTCGACCCTCCCCTCCTCCTCGAAGGCAAAAGCTAAATTTCTTCGCGCGCGCGCTCATCGTGTATGTATGCAGGGTTGCAACACGTTACAAAGGTGGCCACCTAGGGCAACGTGTTTCACGCCCGAAACCGTATCGTGGTAAATACACATTGTGAAACACGCGTCACTTTGAATAATAAATCAATTTCGAGGGACAAAGACGGAGGGGGGGGAGGGAGGGGGAGGGCGCCATGATTATGTATGGACATCGGAGGTGGCGCGCTCCATATAACCGCCGCGCCCTGTCCCAAGCCTCGAGAAGGTCTTTGATGTATTGAGTTGGCCCGTGTCGATTTGGTAAGTACCACTCGAGCCTCGACCCCTCCCGCAACTTCCATTCGAAGGGCAAACAAGACTCTTTGCCTCGTCGCGCTCCCTCTCGTGTATCCCAGCCCGCGAAACTAGTTTCGTATCAACTACCTTTCGGCCAGCCTCCTTAACTTCTCACCGTGATATGACCTCCTTATTTTGAAGGGGATTTTGCAACGGTTTGAAAGGGTTTGATGTGGACGCTCTTCTCGTGTAATTCTATTTGTGGGTGGTATTGATGTGGTATGTTACATGTATTCGTGCGAATTTTCAGCTAGTCTTCTTATTTTGTGTTTTCAATTGGTCGTTGCAACATGGATAGTTTGACAGGGTTTGATGGACTCTTCTTGTAATTGTATTATGGGCTGTGCATATATGCGAATTTTCAGCCAGCCTCCTTAACTTCTCACCGTGATATGACCTCCTTATTTTGAAGGGGATTTTGCAACGGTTTGAAAGGGTTTGATGTGGACGCTCTTCTCGTGTAATTCTATTTGTGGGTGGTATTGATATGGTATGTTACATGTATTCATGCGAATTTTCAGCTAGTCTTCTTATTTTGTGTTTTTAATTGGTCGTTGCAACATATGTGGTTTGACAGGGTTTGATGGAGTCTTCTGTAATTGTAATTGTATTATGGATTGTGCGTATATGCGAATTTTTAGCCAGTCTTCTTAACTTCTGATTGTGATATGACCTATTTTGAAGGGGATTTCACGGTTTGCAACGGTTTGGAAGGGTTTGATGTGGAGGCTCTTCTCGTGTAATTGTATTTGTGGGTGGTATTGATATGGTATGTTACATGTATTTGTGCGAATTTTCAGCTAGTCTTCTTATTTTGTGTTTTTAATTGGTCGTTGCAATATATGTGGTTTGACAGGGTTTGGTGGAGTCTTCTGTAATTGTAATTGTATTATGGATTGTGCGTATATGCGAATTTTCAGCCAGTCTCCTTAACTTCTGATTGTGATATGACCTATTTTGAAGGGGATTTCACGGTTTGCAACGGTTTGGAAGGGTTTGATGTGGAGGCTCTTCTCGTGTAATTGTATTTGTGGCTGGTATTGGAATTGATTATATGTATTTATACGAATTTTTGGCCAATCTTTACTTAATTCTAATCTGCTTACTTTGGATTTGGCGTTTTAATTTTGACAGTAATGATTTGAAAGGGTTTGATGGAGTCTTCTTTATGTAAATTTTCAGTCAGTCTCTTTAACTCTGATAATATGGCTTCCTTACTTTTGAAAGGATTTTATGCTTGTTGCAATGTCGGTGGTAATGGTTTGAAAGGATTTGATGGAGTCTTTTTGTGTAATTGTATTGTAATTGTGGGTGATTTTGAAATTTCTCTTATAAGGTTATTTTGTTTGTTGATAAAAATTGGAAAATATGATTCAGAGAAAGTTGTAAGTAGATGTTGCGCGTAAAATATTAATAATATTTATTAATTAGCTATTATACTTGATATTACCGTTTGGTATTACAATTATTTGCGATTATTATTATTATATTTTGAACAATAAATTATCTTTAATAAAACTTTATTCGTAACTTCAATTTTTCACGATTCAAAATTACAATTGCGTGCAATTGTATTTATTTCTAACTCGTTGACGACTTTGTTATAAAATAATACGATTATTTAATTTTTATCATACATAATTTATATCATAAAATATAAATGAGAAATATTAATATGAACTGTATTTCACGTAAAACAATCACGTCAAACAAATTTTCTTCATTTGAGATAAAATTTCAAAACGACTTTTACTAAAAAAAAAAATATATATGTAGAAACATTTGAAGAAAAGGAACGTTTCAGATTCTTGCTTTTTCCTTTCAAGTGGATCGAAACAGTTTGGAAACAGCGTGACGCGAGATAAAAAAAGTAAGTTGGATAAAAGTATTCCATCGCAAGGAGGAAAGGAAGATCGATCTCGAGGGGGCGCGTGTAAAGGAAAGAAGGTTGCAAACCGCGACCTCGGGCAGCGAGCGAAAATATTGACAGAAAACAACCGTCCGAAGTTAATTAAACTCGGTGAGCTGTGTTTCCCGGTGCCTTGGCCGGCCCTCCACACACTTCGAGTAGTAATTTCCTGATGGCGTGTACGTGGATCCCGGCCGGCCGAACGAAGTGGACAAACACCAAGTTTCCCTCGCCGCTACGTGTTCCTGATCCGAAATTGTGTTCATATACTACTGGTATACTACAGATATACACAGCAGAGATCCACGACATTCTCTATTCCTACAACTATTCTCTCCCTCTCTCCCCCCTCCCCCCAAGCCTCTGTATGTACACGCACGAAACCACACCACGTGTCGAATTCAACCGACTTTAACAAATCAAAGCGTATTTATAACACCGAAACGTGTATCTTCTCGAATAAAAGTTTTTGCGCGAACCAAAAGGCGCAAAGTTTTCAAAATTTTCGGTTCAAATTGAATCAGGAAGGAGCAATGTCGTCTCCGACATTTTTCAATCGAACTCTAAAAATTTCTCAAAACGCGCGCCAGAAAAGAATCTCTCTTCCTTGTTTCCACGCACACACGAAAGCTCGAGCCTTCCTTCCTCCTCCCCCCTTATTACACATGCTCGCGTTGAAAGCCCACCACCCCCTGTCCTCGGATTTAAGGCGTATCGTCGTCACTCGAGCAAAAAGCCACGTCACGCTTCTGCCCTTTCCCCTCCCCCCCCCCACTCTGCTGGAATGGGCCACTCTCCTCGACGATCCTCCTCCTCCCTCCCTCTCACGAATATACGGACTCTGTCTCTCGACCGGGCTCCTCGCAATCCTGAGATATACGGCCGCGTATTACCGTGGAAAAGGTAGTGGAAGAGGAGAGGAGAGGAGAGAAGAGGAGCTGACGAGGCGAATCGAACGCGTGTTTAAACCCCCGTACACACGAGGGGTGGGACGACGGTTGGCCAGATTAGGGGGAGGGAAATCTAAATCGGAGAGGATCAGAGAGGTCGACTTCCGGCCCGCAGATGTCGTTCATCCCCTCCCTCTTTCTCTTCTCTTCGCGTTTGTGCGGAAGTGTCAGCTTGCGGATATTAAGTCGAGCCTGGATCAACGTGTATGGGACGACGATTGACACGCCAATCTCGTCCCGAGGAATTTATGAAAGTAGGGGGGGGAGAGAGAGAGAGAGAGTGAAGTGTTTATGTTTCATGTTTTTCGTGGTAACTCGAATGTACCATTTCTATTTATCATTGACGAAATGTTGCTTTAGTAATAATGAACGCGAGTTGACGTAATTGCGCTGTGAACAAGCTTGACAGTCGTTAATGCGGAAGAAACGATTCGAAGAACACGCCGTTAAACCAGGCGGAATCAATCGGCCGTATCTCGCGTATATCTCTACCAGGCTATTAGAAACGCGCCACAAGGTGGCCATCTAGCGGCCGCTCGCACGCATCTCCGGCCGTAGGAGGGGCGGGGAGGGGAAGGGAAGACGCGAATAGAAGCGAGTCAACGGTAGGCAGATGACGCGCGAGATAAGCCCTCCTTAGAGCTTTGGCTACCGTGCTGCGCCTCGCGAGGAGACCACCCGAATCCTCTGCTGGCCTCTAGAATTTCACTCTCGAAAGATATCGCGCTTTAACTCGGAATTATCAAATGCACAATAGGCCAAAACTGGTCCGATCTCTCTCTCTCTTTCTCTTCCGCCTCTTTGTCAGATCGGATTCCTCCTTGCCATCTCTTCATCAACACCGGCAATCTCGGGACGGATTCAAGGCGGCTCGAAGGTGGCGTTGGTGTTGCCAGAGTTAGAGAAACAAAGGGAGAACGAGGATGGAGGATAGCTGCGGTATCGTGTGAATCGAGGGGGCCACGCGTGAGAAGGGAGGGGAGGGCGATGCTCAGTCGAGGTCATAACTCATCGGGTGCCTACTACCCCACCCTGCCCCTCTCTAAATCTCGAAACACAGTGGGTTTGACGTTTCGGCCGGGCGAAGAACCGTTGTTACATTATGCAGCCACAGCGCCTCTCGCTTCGTGGCGGAGAAGTAAAGGAGGGAATTGTGCGGCGGAGATGGCAGGATTGGATAAAATCCTTTTTTCGTCGGACGGACAATAACCGCGCAAAAAGGCCTATTCTCTGATAGCTGCTACCGCTGGATGAATCTGGATCGTGGGCCCTGCCACGCGCGAATACGATATCGCCCGCTGCTGCAGGTGCGTGTTTGGGACGGGGGGCATCTCGCGCTTCGATCTCGAGCCGCCTTTCTTCTTTTAGATTTTTTTTTTCTTTTTTTTTTTCGAACGTTGTTGTTACGTAACGTAAATTAAAAACGATCTCGATTTTGCCACACTTTTTCTAGAATCTCGTTCGATCGAAAGGGAAAGGAGGACAAAATTTGAAAAATTTTGAAAAATTAATACTGTGAAAACGCTCTAACGTTTGACGCGAGGAGGTGGTCGTCTCGGCCGAAAAGGAACGAAGGCCCCGTCGAACGAGGAATCCGTGGAGGAGAGAGACAAAAGGAGGGCCCCGGGCAGGATTTATGCGGGCCCAAGTCGGCGCTGGCGCCAGCCGCTGCCGTTCCTCCGCGGATGCCGCAATAACTCGCATTGTGTGCGCGAGGGGCCCCGCGTAGGAATCTAACCCGGCGGGCCCGCGGGTCAAGCCGGCAAACGGCGGTGGAGGAAGAGGACATTATGCCGGACGGACCCCTCTCTCCGTTGTAATCGAGCCGCCTACTTCGGCTTCCTCTCCTCCCCTCCCCCGCGTGGGGGCCCGCCGTCACGAGTTCCGTGTCCCGCGCTTCCAACTCGGGGTATCGACGTTCGCTCTTCGTCCTGGGACACGTACAGGGATGAAGCTTTGGACGAAATTTGTATTTTGATTTTTTTTTTTTTTTTAATTACGGAACGTTATACGTTAATGTAATATTTCGAATTGGTCGATTCTCATGCGATCCAAAGGAATTGGCTTTTTCTTTTTTTTCCACGCTTTACGATTTTATTAATGAACAGCCTCCCGTTTCCTTTTTTAGGCGTGCGTCCTTTCCACCATTTCGCGGCGAGGATATATAATTGCATTCCACGGGTCTCGCGTGTATCGACAGTCATTTAAAGGCGGGGTTTCTCTCTAACGAAGCACCGGTGTCCAACCAGATATAAGCCGGTTTAATACCCTTAAATGAAAACAATACGATGTCGGCGAGCGGATAATACTTCCGGCCATAAGTTAAGCCAGGCAGGCCGACAGCCGAGAAACCCGATGGCAACGATACCTGTGTGTGTCGACTTTCCGGGGATATTTCCACGTGGGTTTTGAACCAAGCAAAATTCCTTCCTCCATTTCTCCCCTTTGAACGAACGATTCCCAATAAATAAATTGGAAAGAGGCGCGTCTTTTAGTGGAAAGTTGAATCGGTTTAATTACAACGGATTATACATAATTGTTTTCATTATAGATATTCGGTCGAAATTCAAATTTCGATAGGATAGATTCAAGGAGAGGGGAAAAAAAAAAAAAAAAAAAAACAGAAGGATGGATGAGCGGTTCAATGGCTACGACAAACGATTTAAACACGTCGCGATCTGACGATCCATTAACCCTACTCAATGAACGGTCGCGCTAATTGAGGCTATTTATATCGGTAAGCAAGGATCGATCTTTCGCCCTATCTGTTCCATTTCTCTCTCCCTTGACCATTTAAAATCTAAAAACTAGCTATTGTTTCTCGAAAAATTAATTATTTCGAACGGAGAATGAAAAATTCGATAAAAATTCAGTAAATTATCCACAACTTTCCTCTCCACTTTCAGATCGTGAACGATAATACGAAATGAAATCGTTCCAAAATTATCGTCGAAAAAAGACAAAAATAGAGCCACCTTCCTCTCGTCCCTCTCACTCGAAGACGAAGACAACGAAGCCGGGATAAAACCGCATCCCTCCTCGCCCCTCCCTCTTCTCTTTACTCCGCCAAGGACGAAATGAAATCACCCTCAATATCGGTGATTGCAAGACGCTCCTTTTGCCTCCAGAAAAAGGGAAGATAGCTCCTTCTCCTCTCTCACCTCCCCCTCCTCCTCCCACGACCACGAAGGGATGTTGACTCGGCCAACTTTTATGGAGATGCATCCTCTAATATATCCGGCGAGCAGCCCCGCTTGCTCGCGCTTGTGTTTGACGAGCGTACTTCGCGAAGTATATTATCCTCTTCCCACTCCTCTCCTCTCCCCCAGCCTTCGACTTCGGCCGAGTTTGGACCGTTGGAACCAACGAGGAGGAATCTCCTGGGAATCGAGGATGAATCGTGATTTCCGGCTGGGATGGGAGGAAGACTCGCTTCCGCCTCGTTCTTTCGAGGGAGGAGGGTCGATGGAGAGAGGTGGGTATATTATTCGAGAACGATTCGAGCGAGTTCAAAGGAGGATCTAGGAAATTGGTTGAGGACGATGATGGATTCATGAATTTTTTTTTTTTTTTTTTTTTCAGTCCACGTGGACCGCCACCAAGCGTGAAATCGACGAACGTTCGATAATTGTAATTTTTGAAAGCGCGTATTCGACGTACTCGACGAGAAGATTGTGAAATTGAATCTGAATGGACGGAATAGGCCTCTCCAAAGAGGATTCGAATAGGATTCGAAATCCTAAACAGATTCCAGAATGTTTGCGGGAAGATTTATCGCCACCAGAAGTTAATCCACCGCGCTTGTCAAACGTTCTCGGACCCCCAACGAACACTTCCAAGGATTATATACTCCGCGAGTATATATAATTGGCGATCCAGCGTTTTAGACGAAGGAATCTGTAATTTTTTCGCGTGCAGAAGGGCAAAAGTTTTTTAAATGTAATATATTTGATTCCAATTGTTTATTAAAAAATAGCATTACATCTTAAATATATACTTTAAAGATTTACCAACTGCTCGCCGACAACACGAGCAATTCGGCCGATAATTCACCACTCGTCCACGAAATTCTGGGGCATTAATTAGGCCCCAGCACGGCCAGGAATCGAGCAGTCGTCCAAGTTAATCTCGAGGTAAGGAGTGTTTGGTCCTGCAAAAGAGATTAACGTGCCTCCCCCCTCCAAGGGGGGCAAGAAGAAGAAGAAGAAGAAGGTGAAGATTTCTTGGAAGGGGTTGTTGGAGAAGTGCTAGGCAGCTCACCCTTAATCCGTATTCATCAGCAGTTATAGGCACGAGCTAAGGGGGTAAGGAAGCACTAATCCGGCTGATCCCCGCTCAGCCGACACTCGCCACGCCCCCCTTTCGGTTCTGGGTCATCTCTGGGACGCGTTTTACACCGGTAGCCACTGTGTGCCAGACATCTTTTCTAATTTTGCTGGTCATAGATCGGGTCGTTAGAGGTCACATTCGTTCTAATTATTTCTAACACGTTATTGCATTAAGATGCTTTGGGCATTGACATGGAAATAAGTTAGCTCGAGTTTCGAACGATAAATTATCACTGGGTTGTTGGTATTCGTGAAATATTCACGTTTGTGCAACATTTCTCTCCTTAATTCTCTCAGATACTGCAGCTAAATCCCCGGAAGATTATCCGCAAGGAGATATAATAAATAAAACTGCGTTATCGATCGATGCTTTTCGATTTCGTTTCTATTCTTTTAGGTTATGTCAACGATTTCCACGAGGAGGAGACGAAGCTCGAAGGGAGAGCGTCGCGACATCGATAAATCAAATTGACTGGTTGCGACGTGTCGGGCGCAGTATCCTCCTCCTATGGCCACCAACGTCCATATACAACGTGTCCAATCGCAAATCCCTTTAATTCGTTCCTTCGTAGTATAAGTTTAATCCGAATTAAACTGCACGGGACGGCACATAAATTCGGGGCGAAGGCCCGAGCATTAAAAGGAGCAGCCCCCCCCCCCTCTCGGTTAAGTGTCCCGATGACCGAGGCAACCGTGTCCCGAGCCCGTGAAATTCGGTTTGTTATACCGACCGAGGATGATAATCCGACGGGAAATCGCTGTCCTCGGCCGCCACGAGACTTTCGATCCGAGAGAATGGAATTTTTTTTTAATTTTTCTTTTTCTTTTTTTTTTTTTTTTCGTGGATTGCTTGGATTTTTTGCGATTGTTCGATCGTTTCTCGTATTGGATTTGATTGATCGTAGACGGAGATAATAATTGTATAAGAAATTTCTTTTTTTAAAATTGGACGATTCTCCTTTGTTGTTGGTTCCAAATATAATTTTATCAAGGAATGAATTTTGACAATAATTATGATATTCTATCGAAAAATGAAGGGAATTTCAATTTCCAAAATATCATATATATAATTCGAGAAACTGACGATCTGACGATAACTCGTATATATCGCAATCCTATGACCACGTTGTATAGACACGTTACATTCACTTCCTTGGACGAGAGTCACACTCGATTTCTTCCAACCGCGCTGCATAAAATCGGTTTCGCCGCCGCCGCGAAATTCGCTGACTTGACCCGAAAACGAGTCAAGTTGCATTACACAGGAAGTACAAGTTTCTGCATTAGTGCGACGAGGCCGCGTACCCAGAAAACAGGAAGCGGCGTTGCGAAACGTAGCTAGTATTTGGATTTCGTTGCGGTAAGCAATAGTCGAAAACACTCTCTCTCTCTCTCTCTCTTCAACTCAACCGCGTCGTATATCAATACGCATCCGTTCCTCCCTGATAAAATTGAAATCAATCCTTTTCTTTTTTTTTTTTTTTTTCGATGAAACGGATTCAGTGACTCGGTCAAAGAGTGTAAATGAAGAGGATAAAAGTACGCAAGAAACGGTGACAAATTTATAATTAAATCGGATATCAAAGTATTATAAGATGGATGCTTCATCCCTGATCAGCGCGTGGAAAATGATCGTCAAACAACGCGTGTCTCGCGCGCGTTGCGGAACGAATGGGCTTAATGAGCGAGACACGCGCGATTCACAGGAGGGGTTGCAGTTTATGGGCTCGAGAACGCGTTATGATTATTCACGGGGGCCACTGTGTTTTATTGCTCACTGCCGACGACGGACCATTCTCAAGGCGTCGAACCGTGTCCTACGCTAGCTCAACGATCCCTTCTCGACCGATGGAAAAATTGGTGGTGGTTCGCTCTGTTTCTAGATTAAAATTACTTAAAAAAAAAAAAAAATTACGAATAAAGCCGTATCGAAATTAAAGTTTTTAATTTGCTGGATAAATAACCGCAAATCTTCGTGTTCTTGTCTATTAACGCAGACTCGAAGAAATGAAATTAAAGATGGAACAGAATCTATATCATATAAAATTAAATTTCATAAGAGGCATAAAATAATAATTACTATATCTAAAAAGATTTTATTATAATAAATTGCTAAACACTTTATTGGAATTAAACAAAGGAAGGGGATCCCCCCCTAGGAACGTCGAGGAATTTTGGAAATTCTCTGGAGGGGGAAGAGGCGAGATCCTTTGGCCCATTGTCGAGCGAACAGATATGCGGCTGGTATTCGATTCCCCTCCTCCTCCTTGACCAACGTTTGTAAGGTTATTGAGAATATTGGTATCATATATATATATAGAGGCGTGCAATAACACGTACGTGAGGTACGCCGATCATCTGAAACCTGCGGCATAGCTGGTCTCATTCGTGGCATATCGGCGATGCCCACCGATGCCATCGAGATATGAGATATCGTCCAGCGAAGCGTAGAGATCCGCGCGCGGGTAAACGTATATTGCCGCGATATATTTCATAAGCCGGCCGTGCGCGGCGTGACGGTCACACATCGCCGATATGCCCAGTCGCCGTTAGTCTTTCCGCCCAATTTTTCCGAGCAACCGAAATTCCGTGGCGGAATGCGAGAGGCTTTGTGCGAAAGTGATTCCTCCTCCCTGCTTTTGTAATATTATTTCGAAATGGATCGTCGTTTGAACTACAGGTGTGTAGATATTGTTTGGGGAGGAGAAACAGGAGGAGTGCGTATTTTTGAGCGGATACTTTTGTACAGGTTAAGTGTTACTGTTGTTTGAAGATTGAAAAAATTGTAAATTGTCTTTTCTGTATGACTACTAAATGGATCGTGCGGATATTATTTTGTTAACGTTGCAGAGAAAACTGTAAACTGCGTTAAAAATGCAAATTTTCATTGGACAGTGTATTTTTGAAATTGAATTCGAAATTTGATTCTCCTATATGGCTATCAAATGGGTTATTAGAAACGTTATTATCAATTCAAATACTCGAATTTGATCAAATTTTATTAAAATGGGCACCGTTTAGAATAATTTAAATTTATTACGATTCAAAAGAGGATAAACGTGAATAATCGTTGCCAGCGAGCCAAAGTTGATCAGAACCACCTTCTTTCCGGATATACCGTGAAAGTCCTCGAGCTCTGTCGCCGACAGGACGAGATAAATTTGGTCATGGTTACAGAAGCATACGTCTCGCAGCGTGGGTTCATCTGGAAACAACGATGCAGATGTATCCCACGACACGTCTATCAATATTCGAATCTGTTCGTTCTCCAATGTTAAATTATCAACATATAACAACGATAGAAGAAAAAAAAAACAACAACAAAGGAAAAAAATTAAGGAAAAGTTCTTCATCTACAACTACACAAAATACAAATTACAAATAAATTCACATCTGCAGGCGTACAATCCTCAAGCCAACCCTCCAACGCTATCGCCTCCCAGCGATCGGTGTTTCGATTCACGCTACTTTTCTCACGTGTGCCCCCTTTCCCTATCAACTGGATACTCGTGGTAAATCCAGTTATCTCGCGTTGCGAGCCGAGCTTTCGAGAGCCTTTCGTAACGTTTCTATTCCGGAACGGTTGCTCGAGAAAAGAAGAAGAGTGGGGGAAGCGAGCGAAAGAGCGAGAGAGAAGAAGAAAGCGACGCGCGCAGGTAGATCCGCGATAATGGGAAGAGGAGGAGAGGTCTAAATCACGCGTACACGCTATATACGAGCTATTTATCAAACGAAACGTGTATTCTAATAAGGTTCCCTCTTCTTCCTCTTATCCAATCGTATCAGATCGTACGTTAAGTCGCATTAAACGGGCCCTTCCTCCTCCACGGAAGTCGTCCCATCCTTAATTGCCGGCTTACGCTTATTAAGCCGCCTGTGTTGTAAGGCGCTTCCAGCTTTTGGTACCTTCGATACCCTTGGTTTGGACCGCTTGGGTTGATTTGTCGGGGCGAGGAAGGAAGAAAATAAGGAAAGTACAAGAAAGTAAAGATCGAGAAAAGAGAGTTCGTCGCTGCTCGTTGAAATCGAAAGAATTTTAAACGTCGACTCGATCGGGATTTTTGGAAATGTGTTATTTTTATTTATCTCGAAGAAGGGAGGAGGGAGTTTTTTTATCTACGTCATTATCGACGTTTCCAACAACGGATACGTCACGTTAAGATTGACACGATCGATTACGTTAATAATTCAACGATAGGTGTGGTGGCAGCTTCGTGTTTCGGATTTGAAATTTTTTTTTTAAATTCCTCAACTTCAGGGGAGAGAAATATTTGTCATAATCGAATTATTGGCCAATCGTTAATGCTTCTTAAACATTAGAAAGATAAAGAAAGAATTTAAATGTTTTTAAAGCTAGTAATAATTGTTATTTCTTCTCCTACGTGATACGTAGGATTTCTATAATCGTGTTGTTGCATATTTCATCCGGATATATGCGGTATATCGATACTCTGGATATCGATACAGTTCATACGTATCACCGTTACCAGCGTGTGACTCGGCGATATCGTTCCACTTTTCCCTTTGCTGTGCATTTTCTTCTTAAACCTCTCCAAACAATTTGGAATAAATTAATTTTAACATACTGTATAAAAAAGAGAGACGAAATTCTAAAGAAAAAAATTACACTCTACGTTCAAAATATAGAAGACAAAAATAAAGTACTCGTAACAAGACACGAAAATCTCCGATATGAAAATTCACGGAACCGCGAGAGCCTCGTCGAGCAGCGAAAAATGTCCAAATTAAATGGTTAACCGCAGACCGATATAACCACGCACCGCTGCCTAGCCACGAAAAACGGGAAACATCACTCGTGGAACGGAACCGAACCAGGAGAAGGGGCGAAACAGAGAGAGAGAGGGGGGGGGGTCAGTCGTATTAATATCGCGTATCGGACGGTCAGAGAGTGGCCCAGCCAGGCCGATATGAAACGATCGCGGCCGAGGGAGTGCTTGGCAAATAGTACGGCATAATTGGAATCCATCCGGCAAACACGGCATCGGTGCTCCAATCAATCTGTCGCGATCTCTCCTTGCCTGGACCTCCTCCAACCTCCTTCGCTCGAACCTCGACCCTCGAGTTCAATCGTAAAAATCGCGAACGACGACGCGAGCCAAGAGACCGAGGAACCAGGCGTAGAGCCTCGTGATCGACACTGTCATGGCCGCTCGTTTAATTCGACTGTCTGCTGCTAGAGGCGGTTGTGACGCGAAAATAACGAGAGCTAATCACCTTCGAGTCAAATTCTTATACACGCGTGTATATTATTTTGATCTTTGTGTAAACTGAATTGGACCTGGACTTTCGTAATTAATCATTAATGCAATTTGGTGTTCACCGTAATTTTTGGAATCTCGTAAATGTGATGTTATTACCATATTATCGTTATAAATTTGTCGTTAATTGTTAAAAAAGAAAAGGAAAAGAAAAGGCAACGATGAAAGTTACTCGCAAAATACGTATAATGTAATCTGGTTGGAACAGGACAGGATTCGTAATTAATCGACGTGGCCCAGGAGGAGGAGGAGGAGGAGGAGAGAGAGATACTATGAATTTTATGACGGTGTGGCAATAAAGATTGGCGCGACGCCTTTTTCGTGAAAAGGTTGTGGAACGGATGGACGAGAGGGGTTATGAAGGAGATCGTTGTCGACTCGACAACGATATATCTTTCGTTAAGATGGAGAAAGAGAGAGAGAGAGAGAGAGGAGCCCTTGAGTCTTGGGTCCACCGATCGTGTTCTTATAACGTCTTCCTTTCTCAGCGATTCCCAAAATTAATAGCCGGCTAAGTGGCGGTTAAATTATTGCCTCGTAAATATCTCCGCGCCCTCGAGCCGCGGCACTGTTTCCGCTCTCTCTCTCTCTCTCTCTCTCTCTCTCTCTCTCTTTTCGATTTAGTTTTCTTCTTTTGTCGCATAGAGGGTGCGAATGTCACCCTTCAAGATTCCGCTTACCTCACAATCGGCATTACTCGTTCGTCACGAATCGAATAGATCAGACAGTGTTTTCTTTTTTCTTTATTTTTTTTTTTTTTCTGTCAGACTCGAGGATTGTATATTTGTTAAAATATTAATAATCTCTCTTTTTCTCCCTTTATCATATAGAAGAAGATAAAGTCTTTCGATTCAATTTCTCCTTCTTATCTTTCACGCTTTTATCTCGATTTCCAAAAAAAAAAAAGAAGAAAGAAAGAAACCAAGAATACAAAGAAAACGAAGCTCGGAATATCGTGCGCCTATTTCCACACTTCGTTCGCTGTCCCCTCCGGTGATGCTCCACGACCAATTAGATTAATTATCTCCACGTTTCTACGACGCTTTTTACAATCGGTGCACGTGAAAAAGGCTACTCTCACAGCGCGAAGGGGGACAATGGGCCCGGTTATGAGCGTACGCCTCGCCACGGAAAGGAAAACCACTTATTATCTCACTGTCAGGAGGAGGGTGGTCGATTGCGGCGCATCGGCGGGAACGGTAACGAGCACAGCAATTACCGCACTCTTTCATAGAGCGATAGCGAGAAACCAGAAAGCCGTCTTGGCAGAACAATGGGACCCGCGTTTCGAGCTTTCGCTATCGAGAGATCACCCCTCCTCCTCCCCCACCTTGCCTCCGCTCCGCTCGATTACGCTTCTAAAAACGATTATTATTGTTATTGTTTGACGACAATAACGATCGAGAGACAATAATAATACGTCGATGCGAAAAAGGGAGGAGGGGGGGGAGGTTTTGCGTTATATATTTCAAGACGGAGAGAGAACTTTTTCGACCCGAACATTGTTCCAGTTCAGCTAGATCAAGCAGAGTTTAAAATCGAACGATGCGACCAAAATATTCTTCGCGAAATATTTCGAAAACCGCCAACCAAAATATCCTCCCCCCCCCTCCCCCCTCCCCCCGCTCTCGATAAAACACGGATAAAAACCAACCTCAAAGACCAACCGTCACTTCCAGTTCCCTCCACTCTTTCAACCCCCTCTCGTCGTGGCCACCGCAGGTTTTCTTACCTCCAGGAGCCGGGACAATAATTCCGACAATTAGATCTCGGGCTATACGTTACTCGCTTTTTTCCTCGTCTCGAGGGTGGCCGGAGGCAAAGCGACCACGGGGTGGCGGGAGGTTACCAACAGACACGAGAGGGATGGGGAACATGGCCGCACAGCCTCGACGTCTCCACCTTTTTATTGTGAGAGCGCCACGGGCAGAAGGCAGAATGTCTGTCCATGCTGTGTATGTATGCGTGTATGTGTGGTACGTATATACGTATATCACGCGAGAAAGAACGAGAAAGAAGAGCGCAAGAAGAGGAGCACGAACCACGGTGTGGAGAGAAGGTGGAGGAAGAAGAAAAGGTAGTGGTGGTGGTGGAGGTGGCGCTGGTGGCGGAACCGAACTCTCTCTTGCAGCCTCGGTACGCGAGAAAGAGTAGGTGAACCTCTAAGCCGGCCAAGAAAGAAAGAGAAAGAGCGAGAGGGGGGAGAGAGAGAGGAGGCTGGCACCTCTGACTGGCTGGCCGGCCGGCCGTGGAACGATCCTCCTGCACACTTATTCGTGCGCCGGTAGTCGCGTTTATTTATCGGCGGTTGCCGTTGAGTGGCGCTAGCGCGGCATTTTAATTGCACAGCAATAGCAGCGGGCCCTCCTCGCCCGCCACTGGGCCCTCCTCGCTCTCCCTTAACCGATCCCACTACCACCATCCCTCTTTATTGGAGAGAGAGAAAGAGAGAGAGAGAGAGAGCAACGCGCACCTCTGGGAGGTTTCGAGCGTGCGGTTGTCGCGTACGTGTATTATAGCAAATCAACTCCGCCGATTCCCTTTCGGTCGGTTGCTTCGTTTTGCTGCCGAGGGAGGGAAGCTTCTTTTGTCCTGCGCGTTGTGTGTGTATATGTATGTGTGTGGTGCGAGGTTAGGCCGAGGGTATAAGACGACACGTGGGAAATGAAGGTGGCGCGGTGGACACCGAGACGGACCGAATTATCGAGGAGGAGGTTTTTTGCTCTAGGTGGCGCCGTGGCGCTTGCTCGACCAGTGTGGGAAGATGGAGATTTTTGTAGAGATAGGTTGGTGGATTATATGGGAGTCGAAGTTGAAGCTTTTTTTTTCTTTCTTTCTTTATTATTATTATTATTATTCCTTTTTGTATATTTTTCGATTCTGGAAATAGATCTGGTAAAGATATACCGAAAAAACGATTAGAAAGTGATAGTATAGATTCCTACAATTATATTACATTATCACGATCTCTTATATCAACTAGGATCGATGAGAAAATGATTCCCTTCCCACGAAATAGATCAAACAATTCTCGAATTGTCCAAAAGCTAAAATTGTGGGGCACTCGTCGTTCATCATTTCCACGGGAAAGGCTAAGCGCGTAGGCGTTCAACCCTTTCTTGGTTGCGCGCGATTAAGCATGCACACGCAAAAGTGAGCATACGTGAGTATGTGTGCTCGCGCGAAGATGCGCCACGGTTGTTGGCAATCTCCCCTCCACCCCACCGGATGGTGGTTATTCCAAGCCGGGGTTATCATCGCCAGATCTACAGGGACCTAAGCGAGAAATTATTTATTAGCGTGGGACGCCTCCTTCGTCGGGTCGCAGAGTGGCCTTCCGCGCGCGGAGACGCGTCGTAAAAAAGATTAACGAGCGCACAACCAACCCTGATACCCGGCAAGGAGCGCGCCGGAAGACGCGGGCGACCCTTCCGTTATTCCCCGATTCAATTCACCGTTTCGAAATTTATTTCTCGCGCTTGGTGTCTGGTTATTTTGAAATTGTGGTTCGTGAAAGAGAGAGAGAAAAGAAAAAAAAGGAAGAAAATTAGAACGTTTGATCAAGTTTGCGAAGAAATCGAAGAAAGGTTTGATCGTGTTCGAAGAAGTTCGAAAAGTTGTAAAAATGGAATACGGAAAGAATAAGAGTGACGAAAGGATTGCTTAGGTTTGATTAGATTTACGAAGTTTGAAGAGGTTTGAAAGGTTATAAAAGTGGAATACGGGTGAAAGGATTGCTTATGTTTGATTAGGTTTGATCGTGTTCGAAAAGTTGTAAATGTGAGAAAGAGTATTTGATTCGTGTTTGATTGAAATTTGGTTTGATTACGTTTGTAAAAGTTGAATACGGAATCGTTTGGTTCGCGTTTATGAAAATTTGGAAATAGACAGTTATAAGATTTACTTTTGTATACAATTTTACCAATTGCACTTTTCTAAATGTTTCTTTACAATCGATAATATATCTACAAGAACATAGCTATTTCAATAAGACAATTTGATACTTGCCAAATAGGCAAGGACCTTCGAAACTTTCCAAAAATTCTAAAAAAATATTTGGAAAAACGTTGAAGTTTCCCAAAGAGAGCTCGATTGCCTGGGAAAATCGAACGAATGGCCGCACAACCGGTCGAAAGTTGTTTCACCTTGCGCCGCGGAAACTCGTCGCGGTTTCCTGCTATAATCCCGGTTCACGGGCATTATCGTCACCTTGGGGACGTTCCGGAAGAATTTCGCCAAGGAAAATATTTGTCGGGCGTGTCCGGCATCGTGTATAAACAGATCGACTCTGATGGAAATGCGATTGTGCCGGACAGGTACCGACCCACTAATGTCCACACCCCTTGTCCTCTTAAACAGAATTTTGGGATTTCGTACCGGTGGAACCTTTGGAAAGATTTAGACCGAGGAAGGATTTAAGTTTAACATACAGGAAAGTATGGGTGTATAGATCCTTCAATCCTTTTGAATTTTCCCTTATTTTTGTTAATCGCGTACATAACACATCATAGTATATCATGACGGTATTATAAATACAGGTATACATAGTGTAATAATTTATTTTAATATTGTATTAACGAATAGAGATGTACACAAGTGAAACTTTATAACTTCTACAACGAATAATACTCGCTGAATAAGAAAAAGTCTTTTAATAAAACAAAAAATAATATCCAACCACTTTACCGACAAACATAACCTGCAAACAAACTGCAAATTGTCGGTAAATCAGCTCAACGAAACGAATAAAAATTTTTCTTTCTACTCTACGTGTCGTCACGTGTCGAAATTTGTCCAATAACATTCCATTATCCCAATTAAGAAATACCAAGAAAATGCACTACGCTCGAAGTATCGTCCAAAACTTGATTTTTCTTCTCCTTTAACCCAGCACAATAACTCTTAATCCCCACCCAAACGACAAGAAGAGAGGGAGCCACGAAACTGCGGATCGTGGGATCCGCACAAGGACAGTCCATAGATCTAGCGAATCGTCAGTAAGAGCCTGTCAAGGCATTCCTAGGCGTTCCGCTTTCGCCTCTTTTCTCGTCTCTTTGTGAAGAGGGCGCGCGCGCGGTCGCGCTACAAATCCGGCAAACTCTGGCGAGCGACGCCTCTTGAATAATTCAATGGGGCCGATTCGCGGTGTCCTACGGGAGCACCGGCGTTGATTGCCTCGGGAGAGCGGCGATCAGCTCGTGGTGAACAGGAAATTCCCGGCGAATCCTCGACCAGCAGCCGCGTTTACTCAAAAGAATTCGAATTAGGATAGATGGGAATTTCTCCATCTTATTGCTCTGCCTGGTGTTCCATCTTTTTCGTTTGATCGATCGTGACAAAGTTAAAATTTGTCGAACTTGAGTGGTTGAGTTCATTCACCGATAATTGCAATTTGTTTGTGCAAGTCTTACATTGAGGTTATGTACGTCGGTAAAGTGGTTGGATTACGCTACTTGTTATTGGAAATATTTCATACGTGGGACAAATTTGTTTGCAGGTCTTACATTGAGGTTATGTACGTCGGTAAAGTGGTTGGATTACGCTACTTTTTATTGGAAATATTTCATACGTGGGACAAATTGTTCAGGAACAAGTATCGAAGAATTGGCCGGCTGTATTTAAAATTTTTAATAATACAATAATAATTCTGTATTAATCTTCAGATAGACAAAATGCGTCTCAATTAATTAATCGTTTAATATATAAGAAATATCCGTTGAACAAAACACGCTTTAAACACTGCCTCCTCGCTCAAACAGCCATTACTCGCATTCGGCGCGAAAGATCGAGAAGAAAGGTACTGTGAGAACGAAGTATATTTAAATAAAAAGCCGCGTAAAATCTCTTCGCTATCGTCGTTCGGGTTTATGCATTCGCGTATAACACGGCCCGTTTCGGTTTTAATGATCGCGCGTAAAACTTTCGGCCTTGATTAAACGAGACGTCGCGAGCAATCGTGTCGGGACACCTGCATGTGGTAATCGTAGATTTTATTTTTCGATTAAGGGGCCAGAGATTTTGATGGAACCCGATACTGGCGATTCCTGTCGTTATTAGTATTTTTAAACATTCCGAAACGTGTTTAATGACTGTCGTTAAAAGTTTTCCTTGAATCCTCGATGGAGGATTTTATTTCACGATAGCGATCGTTCGCTGCTGTTTTCCTTCCTGTGAGCGGAGTGGAAATTTCGCGTTTCGAGGATTCTCGATTCGTAAGAATTGCAATCGAAGGGAAGTAAAAATTAATATTGCTTAGGAAAATATATTTTTTTTTTGGAATTTATTATTTCAAACGAATATATAATAGATATATTTTGGAAATTTATTAGAGGGTTAAAATATGATATTTAAATGTATTTAATAAATGTTTATTAAAGATAGGTTTCATATTATTATTTTTTTATCTTTTTGCCACTTTTCCATCCAGAGAAAATATTAGATGCCTAAAGAATTTATAGGCCATTATTTTTATTTGAAGAAAATTCGATAATGAAAATTTTTAGTTTATTTTAATTTATTTATCTTTATGGAAATATAATAGTTGAAAGATTCATCATATAATTTCCTATTTTTGCTATATATGTTTACGTCAAAAATTAATAAATTAACATTTTTATATATGTAATTACAGATTATTCGAATTCGAAACATTCTGTCTCAAAAGTACTTTAACATTAGAAACAGAATTGTTTGTAACACCAAAGCTTTCACTATCGAACCTCCTGATTCATTCAAGACAAATAATTAACACTTGTTAATCAATAATTACAAATCGTGAATATGAATAAATGTAAAAATTAATAGTAAGTGAATTAAATTTATATTTATATGGATATAATTTATTATTCGACAAAGTTAATTTAATTTTATTGATTTTATTGATTTCTAAGACCGTTAAGTTAATCGAAAGTGAAGAAGAATAATAATGGAGGATATGGTGAGACGATACTAGCGCCACGCGACTATTAACTACAAGTGCTCTAAGGTTATAGCAAGTAATCCATTTATTGTCTCTACATTTTATTTGTCAAACGTGAGAAAAATATATTTTGTTGGTTCTTGAAAGTTATAAAATTAGTCAATCATCATACTGTTATATGTCTTGCAATTTATTGTTCTTATTTGTATAACTGTCACAAATTTTTTTGAAATAATGCAAGAATGACGATATTGATGATAAAGGAATTTTTATATTTTCATATTTCATTATTAATAATTTCTATGTGACAGATACTTTCAATTTGTATTTATTAAATATTATTATCTGAAGAAATACAATACAAATCATATAAAATCTATTAGGATACTTTTGAAGGAGCACAAAAATTGATGTACAACACACCACATTCTCTTTATCCTCTTTCATTTTCAGCTCGACGATCAATCCTCCAAAAATATTCCACAAATGTATCAACACTGTTACCAGTAGTGCAATATAACCTCGATCGACGTTTCGGATGTGCATGTCGTATCCCAAACGCGTAGAAATCACCTGTTTTTTCGTTTGGCGCGTTAGTAGCGCTCGCGTGGCACTTAAACGGATGAACAAGACCCTTGGACACGGATATAAATTGAAATTTACGAAGTTGCCGGCCGAATCGCGTGATACACGACTCCTTTTTGTCGTTTTTCTGCCGCGTAGTGGCACCACGATCGCGTCGAAGAATCTCTCGCCCAGGTACACCACCTTTCCTTTCATTCACCTCGCTCGCGTCTCTCGTGCCTCGTAAGTCTCGTTTCAACCGTTTCATCGGCTAAATTAACGTCAACTTAATCGGAGACGTGGCTCACGACTCGACCCGCTCGCAACAATTATTTATCCCTATTATGTGTGCTTGATCCTCGATCGCCACGCCACCTATGCGTTGCGCAACCCATCGAAATCTCGCCACCGGAAATGGTGGTCATTTTTTTTTGAGATACAAGGATAAGAGAGTGATTTTCTTTCGAATTATTATTCTGCTGTTCTCCTTTTCAGATTTAATACGGAACGAAAAAGGTTGGGTGTAAATTTTTAGGTTATTTTAAATATTTTCAAAGGAAAATATCAAAAGGATTGAACGTCAATGAATAATTAACAATTTTTTAAGGATAGGATTTTTTTTTTATTGAAAAGATATAAAATTTAAAATGTTTGATAAAAAGAACGATACACGATATTATTAAGCAGATTTGTTCAGCCAGCTTCTCGACATCCTATCTTTCGTCCTTTTTCTATTTCTTCCTTTCTGGTTGCAGTTTAGTCTTCTCGCCTTGTATCCACGCTTTCCAGGTCCTGTTCATTTTTTGTCTTTCACTTCGCTCTTTATCTTCTGCCTGTTCTCTTGTCTTCATCCCATCGCACGATGTTCCTCAGTCGCTTTCTTCCATTTACGTTTCGCGAGTTTTCGACCTTTTCTTCTTTTTCTCCCGTAAATTCTTGTTCCTCTCGTTCGCTAACATCATTCAATTTTTCTCCCTTCCCATCCTAATCCTCTTTTTCTTCTATCTCTTTTTTTTTAATCCAAATTGTCGAATTTCTCTCCTCGGTTTTAAAAAATAATACTACAATATCCATCTCATCTGTTCACCGAATTTCTACAAATACGAAATGAAAAAATATAACAAAAATGGATCCAAAGCCATTGCCTCCTCCTTTCGTACGTCATCCTTTAGCACTTTAGGGAGACGTTTAGTCTCTCTACTAATCTCCAACCGTTTTAAATATAAATTTGCAAAAGATTTGCCCTCCTTGGTTTTGTCTTTTTCTTTTACAAAAAGTATATATAAGGATAGGATACAAACGACTGAGAAACCCACCCTTTGTCATCGAGAAACGCGTTCCAACCCTGAAACCCAATGAAAAACGCATCAGTGGAGAATGCAGCATCGTCCAAAACGAGAATTTATTTCTTTATTCCTCGCAAAAGACGAATACGCCAACTTTTTTATCAACCAAATTTTGCACTAAAAAAAAAATAGACAGCTCATTGTTAATCTCATTCTATTTTTCTTTACTGCAAAATTTCTAAACTTTAAGATTTTTCAACAATTTTTTTGAGGTTAACTCGCGTCTAAAGTCAATAATAAAAATTGATCTTTTCGAGAAACATTTTACTTTATCATTTACAATTTTATATTTACAACACATATTTAATCAATTCGTAATAACCAAAAAAAAAAAAAAAAAAAAAAAAAACTTTTTCACCCGGCCACGAGAAGAAGACAAAGGCCGAAAATGCCGTGGACGTCCGTCCACGGCTATAAGTAGCGAGAGGAGGACGGGGCCCGAGCGTGGGCGGCCTCGCATCCGGCCTAAACTCGCAAGATAATATAGCGCCGGTCCGCCGAGACATTTGCACCATCATTAAAATTCGCGATAGCGGATCGAACAGGCACGGTGACATCACCCTCGTTCGCGCGAACCAACTAAACGAGCGTGGAGGGAACGTTTCGCTCGTGTAAAACCTCCCTGCGCGCCCCCCTCACGGCACCGATGTCTCTCGCTCGCGCCAACGGCTCGGCCGCCTCTCTCGCTTGCACCTGGACCGGGACGAGACCGACAGGATTCAACGGTGTACAACCGTAACGCAACGATACACGCAGCTGGTATGCGTATAATGAGATCGCCGATAACCGATTCTCTCTCTCTTTCTCTTTCTCTCTCTCCTCTGACAATTAGCACGAAATATTCTTAGTCGAGTGTCTGTATCTGGATCTGGATGGCAAGATTTGGATATTTTGGAAGTTTTTGGAAGCGTGGTGATGGTTTTGATTGAGAGAATTAATCGAAGTGGTGAGTATTGAAGTGTATTGAAGTAAGTGATAAGTGGATGAACGGTGTAAGTAGTGTAGATGTTGATTGTCAGATTGTGAGGTTAGGCGTTTCGATGGAAGTTGTACAGTAGGTATAGTAGGTGTTTGACCGACCGAGTCGAAGTCTGATCTCGATAAGTGTAATTGTTACAGGTCTAGAGTTGAATTATAGGTTAGAATAGGTGCAGTGATTTTAATTATGAGATTAAGGTTATATTTGATTGAGCAAGATTTAAAGTCATCTTGATAAATGTAATTCGTCTTATTAGAGAGCTAGAATAGTTGGATTATAGGTTAAGATAGAAGAGATTTTCGTTTCTTTTAAGTAATTTGACTAACTCTATCGATTGGTAATAAGATTTTAAACTTAACCTTAAAATTTTAGACAGTAACAAGAACCGATGATCAAATTTGTGATTTAACTAGACTTCAATGGCCAATAAGCTATCTAGTCTAGTGAATCTAGCCTAGTGAAAACTAGATCTCGATGAACAGATGTCTCTGTCGATCTTCCAATAAATTTTAATAACGAATTAGATCAAAAGATGCTATTTCGAGATTCTTCCCACCATTATGCCAGTTTTGTACAACATGAAAGTATGATAGCGAGCTTGAGTTAGGAGGTGGCTGTAAAAAAAGAAAGAAAAGAAAAAAGATATCTCGCGTGCTTAATGGACTTCCAAGCGGGTCGTTATCTTTCAATTTCAATCTCATATTAACCGGTAAAGTATAAATTACGGAGGCAATCGCGAACGATCTTCCAGGCTCACGCTTCGTTTGCCGTCCTCCTCGCGTAATTTATAGCGCATCGGTTAGCGATTTATCGCGATTTTATAGTTCACCGAGACGTTGATCGTCCTGCCACCGAGTTCGAGCTTCGCGCATTAGCCGAACGGGGAACAATTAACATTAATGGCGACAATAACACGTTGCATCCTGTGTCCAGGGCACGATCATCATCGCCCCACTCGTTCTTTTTATTTCACTTAACTCCACGGATTCTCGCTACTTCCGGTTTAGTGCACCTCCAAAAGGGTTGCTATCTTCGTGATGATTCGTGTCCATTTCGCTTTTGTGATTAGGTTGGCTTTCGACGACGATTGTTCGATTATATTTTTGGTAATTAATTAGGATTATTGACATTCGGATACGAATAAATGTTAAAGGAGTAATAAAGGTAATTTTTAGATATTGTATATATTTTTATATTCACGTTTTATATATATATATTTTTTTTTTTTTCAGTTTCTGAAAATTTGACAACTTTTAAATGGTTCAAAGAAGGAAATATATAAAAGGTAAGTATAGGTAAGTATATCAAATTTCATTAATTAGGATTAAGTAAAATGTTCAAAAAAATGTAGATCCTGAAGATGTGACCTCAAAGAGGTAAGTATAAAACAGGTAAGTATAGGTAAGTATATTTCTCAAGTATATTTTTCAATAGAATTAAGTAAAATGATGAAAATATGATAAATTCTTAAAAATATAATGAAAAAAAATGTATGTTAACTTTTCACGCGCCACCTCTTCTAAAATTATTTTCTCCTAATCCAAAATTCGGAAAAATATTCACTGATGCTATAAAACTCCAAGTTTGAAAAATATTTCTCGTGCCACCTCTTTTCAAATTATATTCTCCTGTTACAAAATCGAAAATTTCGCCAAAAAATTTTTGCTGCCCAAAATTTCGACTTTGTATCAGGAGAATATAATCTGACAGGAGGTCGTTCGAATTTTACCAATTCTTGGAAATGACGTCAAATTCTTGGAATTTTTAAAATTCTTGGAACTGACGTTAAATTCTAGGAATTTTACAAATTCTTGAACTAGATTAAAACTTTTGTCCAAAAATTCCACTTTGTATCAGGAGAATATAATCTGACAGGAGGTCGTTCGAATTTTACCAATTCTTGGAAATGACGTCAAATTTTTGGAATATTTAAAATTCTTGGAACTGACGTTAAATTCTAGAAATTTTACAAATTCTTGAACTAGATTGAAACTTTTGTTCTAAAATTCCACTTTGTATCAGGAGAATATAATCTGACAGGAGGTCGTTCGAATTTTACCAATTCTTGGAAATGACGTCAAATTCTTGGAATTTTTAAAATTCTTGGAACTGACGTTAAATTCTAGGAATTTTACAAATTCTTGAACTAGATTGAAACTTTTGTCCAAAAATTCCACTTTGTATCAGGAGAATATAATCTGACAGAGGTCGTTCGAATTTTACCAATTCTTGGAAATGACGTCAAATTCTTGGAATTTTTAAAATTCTTGAAACTGACGTTAAATTCTAGGAATTTTACAAATTCTTGAACTAGATTGAAACTTTTGTCCAAAAATTCCACTTTGTATCAGGAGAATATAATCCGACAGGAGGTCGTTCTAATTTTACCAATTCTTGGAAATGACGTCAAATTCTTGGAATTTTTAAAATTCTTGGAACTGACGTTAAATTCTAGGAATTTTACAAATTCTTGAACTAGATTGAAACTTTTGTCCAAAAATTCCACTTTGTATCAGGAGAATATAATCCGACAGGAGGTCGTTCTAATTTTACCAATTCTTGGAAATGACGTCAAATTCTTAGAATTTTTTAAATTCTTGGAACTGACGTTAAATTCTAGGAATTTTACAAATTCTTGAACTAGATTGAAACTTTTGTCCAAAAATTCCACTTTGTATCAGGAGAACATAATCCGACAGGAGGTCGTTCGATTTTACCAATTCTTGGAAATGACGTCAAATTCTTGGAATTTTTAAAATTCTTGGAACTGACGTTAAATTCTAGGAATTTTACAAATTCTTGAACTAGATTGAAACTTTTATCCAAAAATTCCACTTTGTATCAGGAGAATATAATCTGACAGGAGGTCGTTCGAATTTTACCAATTCTTGGAAATGACGTCAAATTCTTGGAATTTTTAAAATTCTTGGAACTGACGTTAAATTCTAGGAATTTTACAAATTCTTGAACTAGATTGAAACTTTTGTCCAAAAATTCCACTTTGTATCAGGAGAATATAATCTGACAGGAGGTCGTTCGAATTTTACCAATTCTTGGAAATGACGTCAAATTCTTGGAATTTTTAAAATTCTTGGAACTGACGTTAAATTCTAGGAATTTTACAAATTCTTGAACTAGATTGAAACTTTTGTCCAAAAATTCCACTTTGTATCAGGAGAATATAATCTGACAGGAGGTCGTTCGAATTTTACCAATTCTTGGAAATGACGTCAAATTCTTGGAATTTTTAAAATTCTTGGAACTGACGTTAAATTCTAGGAATTTTACAAATTCTTGAACTAGATTGAAACTTTTGTCCAAAAATTCCACTTTGTATCAGGAGAATATAATCTGACAGGAGGTCGTTCGAATTTTACCAATTCTTGGAAATGACGTCAAATTCTTGGAATTTTTAAAATTCTTGGAACTGACGTTAAATTCTAGGAATTTTACAAATTCTTGAACTAGATTGAAACTTTTGTCCAAAAATTCCACTTTGTATCAGGAGAATATAATCTGACAGGAGGTCGTTCGATTTTACCAATTCTTGGAAATGACGTCAAATTCTTGGAATTTTTAAAATTCTTGGAACTGACGTTAAATTCTAGGAATTTTACAAATTCTTGAACTAGATTGAAACTTTTGTCCAAAAATTCCACTTTGTATCAGGAGAATATAATCTGACAGGAGGTCGTTCGAATTTTACCAATTCTTGGAAATGACGTCAAATTCTTGGAATTTTTAAAATTCTTGGAACTGACGTTAAATTCTAGGAATTTTACAAATTCTTGAACTAGATTGAAACTTTTGTCCAAAAATTCCACTTTGTATCAGGAGAATATAATCTGACAGGAGGTCGTTCGAATTTTACCAATTCTTGGAAATGACGTCAAATTCTTGGAATTTTTAAAATTCTTGGAACTGACGTTAAATTCTAGGAATTTTACAAATTCTTGAACTAGATTGAAACTTTTGTCCAAAAATTCCACTTTGTATCAGGAGAATATAATCTGACAGGAGGTCGTTCGAATTTTACCAATTCTTGGAAATGACGTCAAATTCTTGGAATTTTTAAAATTCTTGGAACTGACGTTAAATTCTAGGAATTTTACAAATTCTTGAACTAGATTGAAACTTTTGTCCAAAAATTCCACTTTGTATCAGGAGAATATAATCTGACAGGAGGTCGTTCGAATTTTACCAATTCTTGGAAATGACGTCAAATTCTTGGAATTTTTAAAATTCTTGGAACTGACGTTAAATTCTAGGAATTTTACAAATTCTTGAACTAGATTGAAACTTTTGTCCAAAAATTCCACTTTGTATCAGGAGAATATAATCTGACAGGAGGTCGTTCGAATTTTACCAATTCTTGGAAATGACGTCAAATTCTTGGAATTTTTAAAATTCTTGGAACTGACGTTAAATTCTAGGAATTTTACAAATTCTTGAACTAGATTGAAACTTTTGTCCAAAAATTCCACTTTGTATCAGGAGAATATAATCTGACAGGAGGTCGTTCGATTTTACCAATTCTTGGAAATGACGTCAAATTCTTGGAATTTTTAAAATTCTTGGAACTGACGTTAAATTCTAGGAATTTTACAAATTCTTGAACTAGATTGAAACTTTTGTCCAAAAATTCCACTTTGTATCAGGAGAACATAATCCGACAGGAGGTCGTTCGATTTTACCAATTCTTGGAAATGACGTCAAATTCTTGGAATTTTTAAAATTCTTGGAACTGACGTTAAATTCTAGGAATTTTACAAATTCTTGAACTAGATTGAAACTTTTGTCCAAAAATTCCACTTTGTATCAGGAGAATATAATCTGACAGGAGGTCGTTCGAATTTTACCAATTCTTGGAAATGACGTCAAATTCTTGGAATTTTTAAAATTCTTGGAACTGACGTTAAATTCTAGGAATTTTACAAATTCTTGAACTAGATTGAAACTTTTGTCCAAAAATTCCACTTTGTATCAGGAGAATATAATCTGACAGGAGGTCGTTCGAATTTTACCAATTCTTGGAAATGACGTCAAATTCTTGGAATTTTTAAAATTCTTGGAACTGACGTTAAATTCTAGGAATTTTACAAATTCTTGAACTAGATTGAAACTTTTGTCCAAAAATTCCACTTTGTATCAGGAGAATATAATCTGACAGGAGGTCGTTCGAATTTTACCAATTCTTGGAAATGACGTCAAATTCTTGGAATTTTTAAAATTCTTGGAACTGACGTTAAATTCTAGGAATTTTACAAATTCTTGAACTAGATTGAAACTTTTGTCCAAAAATTCCACTTTGTATCAGGAGAATATAATCTGACAGGAGGTCGTTCGAATTTTACCAATTCTTGGAAATGACGTCAAATTCTTGGAATTTTTAAAATTCTTGGAACTGACGTTAAATTCTAGGAATTTTACAAATTCTTGAACTAGATTGAAACTTTTGTCCAAAAATTCCACTTTGTATCAGGAGAATATAATCTGACAGGAGGTCGTTCGAATTTTACCAATTCTTGGAAATGACGTCAAATTCTTGGAATTTTTAAAATTCTTGGAACTGACGTTAAATTCTAGGAATTTTACAAATTCTTGAACTAGATTGAAACTTTTGTCCAAAAATTCCACTTTGTATCAGGAGAATATAATCTGACAGGAGGTCGTTCGAATTTTACCAATTCTTGGAAATGACGTCAAATTCTTGGAATTTTTAAAATTCTTGGAACTGACGTTAAATTCTAGGAATTTTACAAATTCTTGAACTAGATTGAAACTTTTGTCCAAAAATTCCACTTTGTATCAGGAGAATATAATCTGACAGGAGGTCGTTCGATTTTACCAATTCTTGGAAATGACGTCAAATTCTTGGAATTTTTAAAATTCTTGGAACTGACGTTAAATTCTAGGAATTTTACAAATTCTTGAACTAGATTGAAACTTTTGTCCAAAAATTCCACTTTGTATCAGGAGAATATAATCTGACAGGAGGTCGTTCGAATTTTACCAATTCTTGGAAATGACGTCAAATTCTTGGAATTTTTAAAATTCTTGGAACTGACGTTAAATTCTAGGAATTTTACAAATTCTTGAACTAGATTGAAACTTTTGTCCAAAAATTCCACTTTGTATCAGGAGAATATAATCTGACAGGAGGTCGTTCGAATTTTACCAATTCTTGGAAATGACGTCAAATTCTTGGAATTTTTAAAATTCTTGGAACTGACGTTAAATTCTAGGAATTTTACAAATTCTTGAACTAGATTGAAACTTTTGTCCAAAAATTCCACTTTGTATCAGGAGAATATAATCTGACAGGAGGTCGTTCGAATTTTACCAATTCTTGGAAATGACGTCAAATTCTTGGAATTTTTAAAATTCTTGGAACTGACGTTAAATTCTAGGAATTGTACAAATTCTTGAACTAGATTGAAACTTTTGTCCAAAAATTCCACTTTGTATCAGGAGAATATAATCTGACAGGAGGTCGTTCGATTTTACCAATTCTTGGAAATGACGTCAAATTCTTGGAATTTTTAAAATTCTTGGAACTGACGTTAAATTCTAGGAATTTTACAAATTCTTGAACTAGATTGAAACTTTTGTCCAAAAATTCCACTTTGTATCAGGAGAATATAATCTGACAGGAGGTCGTTCGAATTTTACCAATTCTTGAAAATGACGTCAAATTCTTGGAATTTTTAAAATTCTTGGAACTGACGTTAAATTCTAGGAATTTTACAAATTCTTGAACTAGATTGAAACTTTTGTCCAAAAATTCCACTTTGTATCAGGAGAATATAATCTGACAGGAGGTCGTTCGATTTTACCAATTCTTGGAAATGACGTCAAATTCTTGGAATTTTTAAAATTCTTGGAACTGACGTTAAATTCTAGGAATTTTACAAATTCTTGAACTAGATTGAAACTTTTATCCAAAAATTCCACTTTGTATCAGGAGAATATAATCTGACAGGAGGTCGTTCGATTTTACCAATTCTTGGAATTTTTAAAATTCTTGGAACTGACGTTAAATTCTAGGAATTTTACAAATTCTTGAACTAGATTGAAACTTTTATCCAAAAATTCCACTTTGTATCAGGAGAATATAATCTGACAGGAGGTCGTTCGAATTTTACAAATTCTTGGAAATGACGTCAAATTCTTGGAATTTTTAAAATTCTTGGAACTGACGTTAAATTCTAGGTATTTTACAAATTCTTGGACTAAATTGAAACTTTTGTCCAAAAATTCCACTTTGTATCAAGAGAATATAATCTGACAGGAGGTCGTTCGAATTTTACCAGTTCTTGGAAATGACGTCAAATTCTTGGAATTTTTAAAATTCTTGGAACTGACGTTAAATTCTAGGAATTTTACAAATTCTTGAACTAGATTGAAACTTTTGTCCAAAAATTCCACTTTGTATCAGGAGAATATAATCTGACAGGAGGTCGTTCGAATTTTACCAATTCTTGGAAATGACGTCAAATTCTTGGAATTTTTAAAATTCTTGGAACTGATGTTAAATTGTAGGAATTTTACAAATTCTTGAACTAGATTGAAACTTTTGTCCAAAAATTCCACTTTGTATCAGGAGAATATAATCTGACAGGAGGTCGTTCTAATTTTACCAATTCTTAGAAATGACGTCAAATTCTTGGAATTTTTAAAATTCTTGGAACTGACGTTAAATTCTAGGAATTTTACAAATTCTTGAACTAGATTGAAACTTTTGTCCAAAAATTCCACTTTGTATCAGGAGAATATAATCTGACAGGAGGTCGTTCTAATTTTACCAATTCTTAGAAATGACGTCAAATTCTTGGAATTTTTAAAATTCTTGGAACTGACGTTAAATTCTAGGAATTTTACAAATTCTTGAACTAGATTGAAACTTTTGTCCAAAAATTCCACTTTGTATCAGGAGAATATAATCTGACAGGAGGTCGTTCGAATTTTACCAATTCTTGAAAATGACGTCAAATTCTTGGAATTTTTAAAATTCGTAGAACTGACGTTAAATTCTAGGAATTTTACAAATTCTTGAACTAGATTGAAACTTTTGTCCAAAAATTCCACTTTGTATCAGGAGAATATAATCTGACAGGAGGTCGTTCGAATTTTACCAATTCTTGGAAATGACGTCAAATTCTTGGAATTTTTAAAATTCTTGGAACTGACGTTAAATTCTAGGAATTGTACAAATTCTTGAACTAGATTGAAACTTTTGTCCAAAAATTCCACTTTGTATCAGGAGAATATAATCTGACAGGAGGTCGTTCGAATTTTACCAATTCTTGGAAATGACGTCAAATTCTTGGAATTTTTAAAATTCTTGGAACTGACGTTAAATTCTAGGAATTTTACAAATTCTTGAACTAGATTGAAACTTTTGTCCAAAAATTCCACTTTGTATCAGGAGAATATAATCTGACAGGAGGTCGTTCGAATTTTACCAATTCTTGGAAATGACGTCAAATTCTTGGAATTTTTAAAATTCTTGGAACTGACGTTATATTCTAGGAATTTTACAAATTCTTGAACTAGATTGAAACTTTTGTCCAAAAATTCCACTTTGAATCAGGAGAATATAATCTGACAGGAGGTCGTTCGATTTTAGCAATTCTTGGAAATGACGTCAAATTCTTGGAATTTTTAAAATTCTTGGAACTGACGTTAAATTCTAGGAATTTTACAAATTCTTGAACTAGATTGAAACTTTTGTCCAAAAATTCTACTTTGTATCAGGAGAATATAATCTGACAGGAGGTCGTTCGAATTTTACCAATTCTTGGAAATGACGTCAAATTCTTGGAATTTTTAAAATTCTTGGAACTGACGTTAAATTCTAGGAATTTTACAAATTCTTGAACTAGATTGAAACTTTTATCCAAAAATTCCACTTTGTATCAGGAGAATATAATCTGACAGGAGGTCGTTCGAATTTTACCAATTCTTGGAAATGACGTCAAATTCTTGGAATTTTTAAAATTCTTGGAACTGACGTTAAATTCTAGGAATTTTACAAATTCTTGAACTAGATTGAAACTTTTGTCCAAAAATTCCACTTTGTATCAGGAGAATATAATCTGACAGGAGGTCGTTCGAATTTTACCAATTCTTGGAAATGACGTCAAATTCTTGGAATTTTTAAAATTCTTGGAACTGACGTTAAATTCTAGGAATTTTACAAATTCTTGAACTAGATTGAAACTTTTGTCCAAAAATTCCACTTTGTATCAGGAGAATATAATCTGACAGGAGGTCGTTCGATTTTAGCAATTCTTGGAAATGACGTCAAATTCTTGGAATTTTTAAAATTCTTGGAACTGACGTTAAATTCTAGGAATTTTACAAATTCTTGAACTAGATTGAAACTTTTGTCCAAAAATTCTACTTTGTATCAGGAGAATATAATCTGACAGGAGGTCGTTCGAATTTTACCAATTCTTGGAAATGACGTCAAATTCTTGGAATTTTTAAAATTCTTGGAACTGACGTTAAATTCTAGGAATTTTACAAATTCTTGAACTAGATTGAAACTTTTGTCCAAAAATTCCACTTTGTATCAGGAGAATATAATCTGACAGGAGGTCGTTCGATTTTACCAATTCTTGGAAATGACGTCAAATTCTTGCAATTTTTAAAATTCTTGGAACTGACGTTAAATTCTAGGAATTTTACAAATTCTTGAACTAGATTGAAACTTTTATCCAAAAATTCCACTTTGTATCAGGAGAATATAATCTGACAGGAGGTCGTTCGATTTTACCAATTCTTGGAAATGACGTCAAATTCTTGGAATTTTTAAAATTCTTGGAACTGACGTTAAATTCTAGGAATTTTACAAATTCTTGAACTAGATTGAAACTTTTATCCAAAAATTCCACTTTGTATCAGGAGAATATAATCTGACAGGAGGTCGTTCGAATTTTACCAATTCTTGGAAATGACGTCAAATTCTTGGAATTTTTAAAATTCTTGGAACTGACGTTAAATTCTAGGAATTTTACAAATTCTTGAACTAGATTGAAACTTTTGTCCAAAAATTCCACTTTGTATCAGGAGAATATAATCTGACAGGAGGTCGTTCGAATTTTACCAATTCTTGGAAATGACGTCAAATTCTTGGAATTTTTAAAATTCTTGGAACTGACGTTAAATTCTAGGAATTGTACAAATTCTTGAACTAGATTGAAACTTTTGTCCAAAAATTCCACTTTGTATCAGGAGAATATAATCTGACAGGAGGTCGTTCGATTTTACCAATTCTTGGAAATGACGTCAAATTCTTGGAATTTTTAAAATTCTTGGAACTGACGTTAAATTCTAGGAATTTTACAAATTCTTGAACTAGATTGAAACTTTTGTCCAAAAATTCCACTTTGTATCAGGAGAATATAATCTGACAGGAGGTCGTTCGATTTTACCAATTCTTGGAAATGACGTCAAATTCTTGGAATTTTTAAAATTCTTGGAACTGACGTTAAATTCTAGGAATTTTACAAATTCTTGAACTAGATTGAAACTTTTATCCAAAAATTCCACTTTGTATCAGGAGAATATAATCTGACAGGAGGTCGTTCGAATTTTACCAATTCTTGGAAATGACGTCAAATTCTTGGAATTTTTAAAATTCTTGGAACTGACGTTAAATTCTAGGAATTTTACAAATTCTTGAACTAGATTGAAACTTTTGTCCAAAAATTCCACTTTGTATCAGGAGAATATAATCTGACAGGAGGTCGTTCGAATTTTACCAATTCTTGGAAATGACGTCAAATTCTTGGAATTTTTAAAATTCTTGGAACTGACGTTAAATTCTAGGAATTTTACAAATTCTTGAACTAGATTGAAACTTTTGTCCAAAAATTCCACTTTGTATCAGGAGAATATAATCTGACAGGAGGTCGTTCGATTTTACCAATTCTTGGAAATGACGTCAAATTCTTGGAATTTTTAAAATTCTTGGAACTGACGTTAAATTCTAGGAATTTTACAAATTCTTGAACTAGATTGAAACTTTTATCCAAAAATTCCACTTTGTATCAGGAGAATATAATCTGACAGGAGGTCGTTCGATTTTACCAATTCTTGGAAATGACGTCAAATTCTTGGAATTTTTAAAATTCTTGGAACTGACGTTAAATTCTAGGAATTTTACAAATTCTTGAACTAGATTGAAACTTTTATCCAAAAATTCCACTTTGTATCAGGAGAATATAATCTGACAGGAGGTCGTTCGAATTTTACCAATTATTGGAAATGACGTCAAATTCTTGGAATTTTTAAAATTCTTGGAACTGACGTTAAATTCTAGGAATTTTACAAATTCTTGAACTAGATTGAAACTTTTGTCCAAAAATTCCACTTTGTATCAGGAGAATATAATCTGACAGGAGGTCGTTCGAATTTTACCAATTCTTGGAAATGACGTCAAATTCTTGGAATTTTTAAAATTCTTGGAACTGACGTTAAATTCTAGGAATTTTACAAATTCTTGAACTAGATTGAAACTTTTGTCCAAAAATTCCACTTTGTATCAGGAGAATATAATCTGACAGGAGGTCGTTCGAATTTTACCAATTCTTGGAAATGACGTCAAATTCTTGGAATTTTTAAAATTCTTGGAACTGACGTTAAATTCTAGGAATTTTACAAATTCTTGAACTAGATTGAAACTTTTGTCCAAAAATTCCACTTTGAATCAGGAGAATATAATCTGACAGGAGGTCGTTCGATTTTAGCAATTCTTGGAAATGACGTCAAATTCTTGGAATTTTTAAAATTCTTGGAACTGACGTTAAATTCTAGGAATTTTACAAATTCTTGAACTAGATTGAAACTTTTGTCCAAAAATTCTACTTTGTATCAGGAGAATATAATCTGACAGGAGGTCGTTCGAATTTTACCAATTCTTGGAAATGACGTCAAATTCTTGGAATTTTTAAAATTCTTGGAACTGACGTTAAATTCTAGGAATTTTACAAATTCTTGAACTAGATTGAAACTTTTGTCCAAAAATTCCACTTTGTATCAGGAGAATATAATCTGACAGGAGGTCGTTCGATTTTACCAATTCTTGGAAATGACGTCAAATTCTTGGAATTTTTAAAATTCTTGGAACTGACGTTAAATTCTAGGAATTTTACAAATTCTTGAACTAGATTGAAACTTTTATCCAAAAATTCCACTTTGTATCAGGAGAATATAATCTGACAGGAGGTCGTTCGAATTTTACCAATTCTTGGAAATGACGTCAAATTCTTGGAATTTTTAAAATTCTTGGAACTGACGTTAAATTCTAGGAATTTTACAAATTCTTGAACTAGATTGAAACTTTTGTCCAAAAATTCCACTTTGTATCAGGAGAATATAATCTGACAGGAGGTCGTTCGAATTTTACCAATTCTTGGAAATGACGTCAAATTCTTGGAATTTTTAAAATTCTTGGAACTGACGTTAAATTCTAGGAATTTTACAAATTCTTGAACTAGATTGAAACTTTTGTCCAAAAATTCCACTTTGTATCAGGAGAATATAATCTGACAGGAGGTCGTTCGAATTTTACCAATTCTTGGAAATGACGTCAAATTCTTGGAATTTTTAAAATTCTTGGAACTGACGTTAAATTCTAGGAATTTTACAAATTCTTGAACTAGATTGAAACTTTTGTCCAAAAATTCCACTTTGTATCAGGAGAATATAATCTGACAGGAGGTCGTTCGATTTTAGCAATTCTTGGAAATGACGTCAAATTCTTGGAATTTTTAAAATTCTTGGAACTGACGTTAAATTCTAGGAATTTTACAAATTCTTGAACTAGATTGAAACTTTTGTCCAAAAATTCTACTTTGTATCAGGAGAATATAATCTGACAGGAGGTCGTTCGAATTTTACCAATTCTTGGAAATGACGTCAAATTCTTGGAATTTTTAAAATTCTTGGAACTGACGTTAAATTCTAGGAATTTTACAAATTCTTGAACTAGATTGAAACTTTTGTCCAAAAATTCCACTTTGTATCAGGAGAATATAATCTGACAGGAGGTCGTTCGATTTTACCAATTCTTGGAAATGACGTCAAATTCTTGCAATTTTTAAAATTCTTGGAACTGACGTTAAATTCTAGGAATTTTACAAATTCTTGAACTAGATTGAAACTTTTATCCAAAAATTCCACTTTGTATCAGGAGAATATAATCTGACAGGAGGTCGTTCGATTTTACCAATTCTTGGAAATGACGTCAAATTCTTGGAATTTTTAAAATTCTTGGAACTGACGTTAAATTCTAGGAATTGTACAAATTCTTGAACTAGATTGAAACTTTTGTCCAAAAATTCCACTTTGTATCAGGAGAATATAATCTGACAGGAGGTCGTTCGATTTTACCAATTCTTGGAAATGACGTCAAATTCTTGGAATTTTTAAAATTCTTGGAACTGACGTTAAATTCTAGGAATTTTACAAATTCTTGAACTAGATTGAAACTTTTGTCCAAAAATTCCACTTTGTATCAGGAGAATATAATCTGACAGGAGGTCGTTCGAATTTTACCAATTCTTGGAAATGACGTCAAATTCTTGGAATTTTTAAAATTCTTGGAACTGACGTTAAATTCTAGGAATTGTACAAATTCTTGAACTAGATTGAAACTTTTGTCCAAAAATTCCACTTTGTATCAGGAGAATATAATCTGACAGGAGGTCGTTCGATTTTACCAATTATTGGAAATGACGTCAAATTCTTGGAATTTTTAAAATTCTTGGAACTGACGTTAAATTCTAGGAATTTTACAAATTCTTGAACTAGATTGAAACTTTTGTCCAAAAATTCCACTTTGTATCAGGAGAATATAATCTGACAGGAGGTCGTTCGAATTTTACCAATTCTTGGAAATGACGTCAAATTCTTGGAATTTTTAAAATTCTTGGAACTGACGTTAAATTCTAGGAATTTTACAAATTCTTGAACTAGATTGAAACTTTTGTCCAAAAATTCCACTTTGTATCAGGAGAATATAATCTGACAGGAGGTCGTTCGATTTTACCAATTCTTGGAAATGACGTCAAATTCTTGGAATTTTTAAAATTCTTGGAACTGACGTTAAATTCTAGGAATTTTACAAATTCTTGAACTAGATTGAAACTTTTATCCAAAAATTCCACTTTGTATCAGGAGAATATAATCTGACAGGAGGTCGTTCGATTTTACCAATTCTTGGAAATGACGTCAAATTCTTGGAATTTTTAAAATTCTTGGAACTGACGTTAAATTCTAGGAATTTTACAAATTCTTGAACTAGATTGAAACTTTTGTCCAAAAATTCCACTTTGTATCAGGAGAATATAATCTGACAGGAGGTCGTTCGAATTTTACCAATTCTTGGAAATGACGTCAAATTCTTGGAATTTTTAAAATTCTTGGAACTGACGTTAAATTCTAGGAATTTTACAAATTCTTGAACTAGATTGAAACTTTTGTCCAAAAATTCCACTTTGTATCAGGAGAATATAATCTGACAGGAGGTCGTTCGAATTTTACCAATTCTTGGAAATGACGTCAAATTCTTGGAATTTTTAAAATTCTTGGAACTGACGTTAAATTCTAGGAATTTTACAAATTCTTGAACTAGATTGAAACTTTTGTCCAAAAATTCCACTTTGTATCAGGAGAATATAATCTGACAGGAGGTCGTTCGAATTTTACCAATTCTTGGAAATGACGTCAAATTCTTGGAATTTTTAAAATTCTTGGAACTGACGTTAAATTCTAGGAATTTTACAAATTCTTGAACTAGATTGAAACTTTTGTCCAAAAATTCCACTTTGAATCAGGAGAATATAATCTGACAGGAGGTCGTTCGAATTTTAGCAATTCTTGGAAATGACGTCAAATTCTTGGAATTTTTAAAATTCTTGGAACTGACGTTAAATTCTAGGAATTTTACAAATTCTTGAACTAGATTGAAACTTTTGTCCAAAAATTCTACTTTGTATCAGGAGAATATAATCTGACAGGAGGTCGTTCGAATTTTACCAATTCTTGGAAATGACGTCAAATTCTTGGAATTTTTAAAATTCTTGGAACTGACGTTAAATTCTAGGAATTTTACAAATTCTTGAACTAGATTGAAACTTTTGTCCAAAAATTCCACTTTGTATCAGGAGAATATAATCTGACAGGAGGTCGTTCGATTTTACCAATTCTTGGAAATGACGTCAAATTCTTGGAATTTTTAAAATTCTTGGAACTGACGTTAAATTCTAGGAATTTTACAAATTCTTGAACTAGATTGAAACTTTTGTCCAGAAATTCCACTTTGTATCAGGAGAATATAATCTGACAGGAGATCGTTCGAATTTTACCAATTCTTAGAAATGACGTCAAATTCTTGGAATTTTTAAAATTCTTGGAACTGACGTTAAATTCTAGGAATTTTACAAATTCTTGAACTAGATTGAAACTTTTGTCCAAAAATTCCACTTTGTATCAGGAGAATATAATCTGACAGGAGGTCGTTCGAATTTTACCAATTCTTGGAAATGACGTCAAATTCTTGGAATTTTTAAAATTCTTGGAACTGATGTTAAATTCTAGGAATTTTACAAATTCTTGAACTAGATTGAAACTTTTGTCCAAAAATTCCACTTTGTATCAGGAGAATATAATCTGACAGGAGGTCGTTCGATTTTAGCAATTCTTGGAAATGACGTCAAATTCTTGGAATTTTTAAAATTCTTGGAACTGACGTTAAATTCTAGGAATTTTACAAATTCTTGAACTAGATTGAAACTTTTGTCCAAAAATTCTACTTTGTATCAGGAGAATATAATCTGACAGGAGGTCGTTCTAATTTTACCAATTCTTGGAAATGACGTCAAATTCTTGGAATTTTTAAAATTCTTGGAACTGACGTTAAATTCTAGGAATTTTACAAATTCTTGAACTAGATTGAAACTTTTGTCCAAAAATTCCACTTTGTATCAGGAGAATATAATCTGACAGGAGGTCGTTCGAATTTTACCAATTCTTGAAAATGACGTCAAATTCTTGGAATTTTTTAAAATTCGTAGAACTGACGTTAAATTCTGGGAATTTTACAAATTCTTGAACTTGATTGAAATTTTTGTCCAAAAATTCCACTTTGTATCAGGAGAATATAATTTGACAGGAGGTGGCACGCAAAATTTGTTATAAATGTAATGAGATAAAAATTTTCGATTTATATTTTTTTATAAATACTTACCTGTATACTTACCTCTATACTTACCTCGAGCATCTATTTTTTTTTTGTTTTTTTTTGTACATTTTTTTGTACATTTTACTTAATTCTAGAAATACTTACCTTTGGGTACTTACCTTTTTTATGGCAATCAATTTTTTTCACAGATTCCTTAATATTAAGATACAATATTAACGATACTAAAAAATATTTCAAATAAAAATTGAATAGTTCCAAAAATATTTCTTTCTAATCGTACTCGTTCTTTCGTAAATGAATTCATTCAAAGAAACTAAGATTAACTCTATTTTTTTAAATGGAATTGTATGTTTTTCAATGCGTTATATTATTCTCTATAAAAAATATCAAACCATATCAATCGAAAACTTGTTAATTTAAAAGATAATTAATATCATGAAACATCTTCTAAACTAATAACTTAATACTACAAATAGATTTTTCTAGGGAATCGAATTCTCCATTCGCCAAAAATGCCTCGAAAAACATAAAATTCCATTTAAAAATGAAGCAAAATGTTCAATTTTCCTCCGAAACATTTTCCAATATTGGCAAGCGAGATATTCCAACTCACAGACTTAAAAATCATCCCGAAACCTAAAAGAAAAAAATACGATGCCGTAAAATACACAAATACATATGAAAAAGAAAAAAACACATTACATCATACTTAATTCCAAACATAGCCGAGGATTCCTATTCCCGTTCGACAACCGTTAATCCACGTCTCCCCTTATCTCTCCCAATCACGAGAGCGTTGAAGAAATCTTCCAATTAGTATGCTAATAAAAGCAACAATCAACTTCCTCCACCTCGCGGAGAAATCTGCCCGATCCACCTTCTTCGACGAAACCTCGATTCTCCTTGTGAAGCGGCGGATTGCTTCCGGACGTTCGAGGCGCTCGTCGATCCTCTGCCCGCCGGAGATACAATTGTGCGTTTGCTCCAACCAAGTCGCGGAACCAAGTGTGCAAGACGGTTGAATCCTATTAATGCGCTCGACTACCTCGATTATTACGCCGCTATGCCGTTCCCGACGATAAATTACAATTACCACCCTCCCCTCTTCGAAGTGCAAAGCGTGCAACGTGCCGGCGGCGGAAACCCGTGGCGAGGAACGGTGCAAAAGTTGCAGGAGAGCCGGTTCCCTTTCGAGGGAGGGAGTTTTGTTTTATGCGCGAGCTTGCTTTCCCGATGGTTAATTCAGCTACTTCCGGTTCCAGTGTTTTTAATCGGGCGCAAGTTTCGAGGGGTTATTAAAGGGAGGAGGAAGTTGTTAATGAGTTTAATAATAGATTTTAATTTTCGTTTCTTCCCGATAAACCGGCGTGACCGTTCGAATCCAAGTTTGAATTTGCCGCCATTTGCTTGAATTATTGCGATAAATATGGTATATAAATTTAAGTACACGTAAAAATGTATATATCGTTAATGTGTTTAATAATAGATTTAATTTTCGATTCATTATATTCTTCAGGATAAAAATGGTGTAATTGTTTGAATCCAAGTTTGAATTTGCCGCCATTTGCTTGAATTATTGCGATAAATGTAGTATATAAATTTAAATACACGTAGAAATGTATATATCGTTAATGAGTTTAATAATAATTTAATTTTCGATAATTGTTTGAATTTGCCGCCATTTAATTTTCGATAATTGTTTGAATTTGCCGCCACTTGCTTGAATTATTCTGATAAATATAATAAATAAATTTAAGTTTAATAATAGATTTAATTTCTAAAATGATACAATTGTTTGAATCCAAGTTTGAATTTCCCGCCATTTGATAAATATAATAAATAATAAATTTAAGTTTAATAATAGATTTAATTTCTAAAATGGTACAATTGTTTGAATCCAGGTTTGAATTTGCCGCCACTTGCTTGAATTATTGTTGGATATGTATAGATACACATAGAAATATATTTTGTAACGTATATATGTATGTTTTATATTTGCATATTAAAAAATATAGTTGGAATATAATTATTTCAAGAAAATATTTATACACTAGTATAAATTTTCAAGAGAAATTATATGCAAATTCAAATATGATTCGTGAAAAGTCGTAAAATGACTATAATTAAAATTTGGCAAGAATTGCTTTCAATCGATACAATTAATCACCATCCACTGCGTGATAAAGTAAAGAAAAGAAATTCCAAAAATGGTTCGAATTTCATGGGAGATAAAATCGAGATTCTTACATTATTCTCACGTCACTTTGAATCGATGCACTTCATCAAATGGAACGAGCGTACCTCCGCGTGGATATTAAAACGATTACTTATGCGACAAACCAGCAGTTAGATCTGGCCGATCGACGGTGACGATAAGCCGTCTTGTCGAAGCATTATTAGCGCGAGCCGCGGGGTCATTTTTCTCCCATTGCAATTCAGCTGATCGTTGCACGTTTCTGGGAAACGGAGCCTGAGAGCCGCGTCTCGTATTCATCGACTCGTCGATCAACTTGCCTTGGCGCAAGGTGAATGGAGCGTAACTTTGTGTGACAACCGTTCGCACGCAGCCTTTCCGAGAAAACCGAATTTATTCGATTCGATGTGATTAATAATCTGATTGAAAAATCAAAAAAAAGATCATTGTCCAATTTTACCACGAATAAATCAAGACTGAAGAAAATTTTATAGGATACGATAATTGGAATTCAACGATACGTTGGAGAGGCTATTTTAAGATTAAGGTTATTAAATTAAATTATGTAGAATATCCACGTAAGCATCTGCTACGTAAAATAAAGACATAAAATAACGTTCCACGATTTAATGACATGTTTTACATCTTTATTATAATGTGTGCCATGAATAATTCAATAAATTCCTAAAAAAAAAAAAAAAAAAAGAAAAGAAAAGAAAAGAAGAAAGAAACGATGAATAAACATGAAGCAAAGCCCTGGATTTCTCTTTCATAATTACCATTTCGAAAAAATGTATGCATACAAATATATTACAAGTTTATTGACAAGCGATTAACGTAGCGATTGCATGTACAAATGTATTATATAATAATAAAATATAAAATAAAATTGTACTTGTGTATTACATCTATTTTATATATCTAAATTTTTAAAACACAAACCCAACCTCGATCCATCCTTCTCTGCAAAGCTATCGCCTAACCTAACCTCTCTTTACGCGCCTCCCATCGTCTACGAATCGCTCTTACGGGTAGATAACATCTTCCAAATAGATCCTCGATAGTGGAAACCGTCATTAACGTCGCGTCAAAGGGCGAGAGAATCGCGAAAAAGGGCCTGGACTCGCGAAGTTGTTCTCGGGGCCCGGTGACGGACAGCCGGGGCGAGGCCAGCGCACGAACAAGAAGAGAAACGGACGCGTGAACCGCGTAGGCCGCCTAACGAGCTCTCCGCAGTGTACGTCCTTTTCCTCTCCTCTCTCTCGAGCCACGCTCTCGTTATCCAATCTTTGAACAGGGCCCGTACGTGCGTGTACGTTCGAGGATACGTGATCCTTAAACAAGTGACTTAATCATCGGGTCGCATCTTAAAGGTCGTGGATCTTTGAAATCTTTGGTGGAGTTTTGTTGTTTAAGTTTTCTTAGGAAGGAAAAATAGATATAATACTAAACGAAAGAGAAAAGTTCTAATATTTTCAAAATTATGAATAAAAATTAACATGCTGAAACAAAAATTAGGAATTTTTTCCTCCATTTAACCTATACTATGGTTCTTATCGTTCTTACATCTACATATACAAGGATAACTCTATCTTTGTCTCAAACTTTGATTAATTATAACTTAATAAATAAATCTCAATTAAGTTATCTCGAGTCAAAAGTCTATCGCGTATCGTCCATCGAGAGCCGTGGTGGCGCTGCGGTCGCGCAAGGAAGACGACCCATCTCTCTATCTTTGTCTCAAACTTCGATTAGTTATAACTTAATAAGTAAACCTTAATCGAATTATCAAAAGCACGATTATTTCAATAGAAAACTCGACTTCGTCATAACGCGAAATTCGATCGCTCAACTTTTACGTATTCGATTAAAGCGTAACGCTTTCCATCCATATATTAATACTTTCCAAGCTGTATGCAAGTTCCCAAATCGATCTCGAGTCAGAAAGCCTATCGCGTATCGTCCATCGAGAGCCGTGGTGGCGCTGCGGTCGCGCAAGGAAGACGACCCATCTCTCGATCCCATCCATTGAATCAGTCGACCAGGCATCGTTACCGGGCTGCAACAATGCGTATATATACGCGAAAGAAGTTGGAATCCCGAGTTGACGACGCTCACGGCCGCCTCGTCCTTTGATAAATTGATTCCAGGTGTAAGAGTGTCCCCGTCTTTGTCGCGGATGCGCGAGGGTTTCCAGCCGAGTAACGATGCCGGTCGGTCATTGTCTCAGGTATTATCGAGACGGCCATCTCTCGACGCCTCTTCCACTTGCGGGGGCGAACGGGACCCCTTGGTCTTCCATTTTTTCTCTCTCTTTTTTTCTTTCTTTCTTTCTTTCTTTCTTTCGTTTCTTCTTTTTTTCGTTTCCTTTTCCTTCTTTTGCGCCTCTTTTCTTCTCCGTCGATTCGTTTCCTCATCGCCGCGAAGGTGGACGGGAAGAAAAGCAGCTTGGAAAAATGCTATTCTTTCGAATCGTGGAAACAGAAGGGTGGAGGGGAAGTTGGGTCGACCGAGCGGAAAATTATAAATAATGACGAGCTCTTGGCGAGCTCTCTCCACAGTTTGACAGAGCTCTGGTTTATCATCCGAGATAGATGGTGGAGGGGGTGAGGTTTTGGATATCGGTGGCGATAGGTGATAGGCTTCGTTCGATGAACGAATGGAAGCATGGTGACCGATATTCATAAACGAAAGCAATTTCGAGTGGGATGATTGGAAAGTTTAAAATCGGTAAGATATAGAAACCTTTAAATAATTAGATTTTGAAGAAGGTTGATCCAACTTAACCTAACTTTCATAATATAAAAAATTGTATACATTTTATAATTGAATAAAATTAAATATATACTTCATCGTAAAAAAAATATATATATATATAAAATACATATAGACAATAGAATTAATATTAAAAATAGAGAGATTCAAATACATGCAATCACACTTTCGTTCGACAACGCCAGCACGCCAAAATACGAACAAAATACAAGCCATAAATACACTCGCCTCGATCTCAAAAACTGGTAGCCATTGATTTTAAAACGATCGTTCGAGAAAAGTGTTCCACGCAGCGATATTCAAAGTGAGAAGTAAGTGAGGGCAATCAAGCCTCTATTTGCAGGAGCACGACTCGAACGCCATAAGCGGCGCCACTATCGGATCGTCCACTTTCGATCTGGCGCACAACTCCATCAACCGTAATCTGCATCCAATCAAGGAGAGCTCGTCCATTCGTTGGACGGTGTGACTCGACACGCTCGAGAAAGGATTCGCGGCATGAGAATCGCCGTTTCCACGAACCACCAGGCCTGACATCGCCTTAACGATCGACCTGGTGCCGCGTATCGGCGAGGATAATCGTCGCAAGAGACGAGAAACTGCAACGAATCGAGGATCTTGTTATCGAGAAACGTCTGTCGTTTGTGCTCGATGTCGCATCGTATGGAAAAATTTAGCGAAATTATATTCGACCTCTCAAAAACTCGTGTAGAATAATTTTTTCGAAAATATCGAGCTTCACTCATTTCTGTAATTATTACAGGTACACAAACGCTGCTTTGTTCAAAATATATATATATATATACATATATGTGTACGAAAATCTATAAAAAAACTTGTCGATTCATCGATAAATTATCATGCAAGAAAATTGTAATAAGATGAAAAATATAATTAAATGTTATGTTTCAATTAATTTGGAAAAAACGTTTAAACGTTTCGTCAAGTTTCCACGAGAGGCAAACGAGAAGCCATTGTTGTTAATGAACCGCGAGGACATCTTCAGGATCGAAAAATTAACGAACGAAGGAGGAGTACGGATGTTGTTCGATCCTTTGAGGAGGGAAAAATAAAAGTCGGGCAGGGGAGAGGCCCGTGTCATGTAATCTTAATCGGTAAATGAGACATAACCAGTTCGAGGACGGTGTTTGTGTCCATTAACCGCATACCCGGCCATTAAACCGTGCCCATAAAGGTCTCCGAAACCTCGGCGTGTTTTCTCGAAACCAGAGACCGAGTGAAAACATGCTCGAAGATGTGGAAGACCACGTCGAACGAAAGGGAGAGCCGGAGGACCACGAGACTCCGTTGGTAACCGGACCCCGTGTATCTTAACCTGAGCTCAAAATGGATCCCGAAGCTCTGAAATAAGCGTACATGCGCGTCGTTACTTCAAACAGACGTAATCCCCGCCACCTCTTGTTTTCCTCGTTCAAGAAAATCTCGGAAGATAAGCCTCTACTAATATTTAACCTAACCTCAAAATGGTGTTGGGTCACATCATACGACTTGACTTTGAATAAGTAAATATGACCATCTACCGCGTTGCTTTACCACGTCAAAATTTTTGCATCGGTATTAATACTTGATCCAATCTCAAAATCTATCGAGTCAAAAATAACTTCGATAATTATGATACTATTTTACACTTTGTAATATTGCATTGTCTTTGGCCAGGGAAAATTTGTATACCAATATTTAACCTAACCTCAAAATGATGGCCAGTCATTATTTGATATTTATTACATTGACATTCTATATATACATATATATATATATATATACACATATATACAAGTTCACACGCGACTCGTAAAGATGGCGCGACACCTGTTTCTTACGGCAAGTTTCCACGCCTTTCCAAATATCCGCTCAAGGTTTTCTAAGCGGTCGTGTATCAAGTGTAACGTATAATTCGTGGCGTAGCCTACGCTTTCGTAAGGAGTCCGAAAAGAGACTCCATTGTCGATCCAACGACGCGTCGTGTCTACAGCTCACGGTTCGCCGGCTACAAATAGGATAGGAATAGTAACATCCTCGCGTTTCATTCTCGAGGACTCGCGCCCACTATCCAAGCAAGAAGACGGAGAAGAGCGGAGCGGCAGAGAGAGAGAGAGAGGGGAAAACGAAGCTCGAAACTGGCTGTGTACAGCCGTCCTAACCCAATACAGGCTATTAGGAGGAATAACCTGGCCTATGGCGAGTCGGTAACCCTATATCCTGGTGGCGGCGCCCTTTGATGCGCCGCGAGCTCCCTCCACCTTGTGGTGCTCACCCACCGCCGTGCTCTCCGTGGTCCATCCACCCGAGGACAGGCTACAAGAGTCTCGAATACCTCTCCGGATACTCCCGGTGTCCGATCACTCCCGCCAAGAAGAGGGAGTGTGCGTCTCTCCCCTTCCTCCCCCCTCTCGATCGAGCCACAGGCCACGTTTGGGGCAGCGTGTATTCGGTGGAACGGCTCGTGTGTGTAACTTCGTGAGCTCCCCTCCCCCGCGACCTTGCTTTCCTTCCATGTCTCTTTCGTTATAAATGCGAAACATCGTTCGTAAGGACTTCTGCCGCGTCCCAAGGTATATACTACGGGATGCGCCCCCGCTTCGAGGATGCTTCCAACGGCAGCATGCCCATCGGTGTGGGATGTTTGAGAAAGGTTTTGGCATTGGAAGTCGAAGTCGTGTAACGGTTTCTGCGAAAAATAAAAGTTCGTCGATTTCTCGCACTTGGCGGCCGATGATACGCGTCAAAACGAGTCGGTTTGCAGATATTTCTTTTGTCTCTTGTGATAAATAAATTTTTAAATGTATTTTTGAACCCGTATTTACGCCTTGTGTTATTGAAAAATTGATCTTCCAAATGATGGAAGGAATTCGTTAGTAAAATTTCAAATACTTATCGACGTTATAGGTTAGGTGTTATTATCGTAATTTCGTTAATTGTAATTTGAACGCAGGCTACTTAACCCCGATCCACGATACAATTTATTCCCCTCGAGGAATATATTTCGTTGCATAAACTCGAAGCCGAAACGGAGAATGACGCTCGTCAACGGAATCTACGCTCAATCACAAAGCGAAGCGGCGGCCTGAGCCGAGAGAAATTGCCAGCCACCCGCGAACAGACACGAGTCCCTCCCATAAACGGCGTTCCTGCGACCACGATGCGATTCGAAGCTAATAAATAGCGAGAGCCGGCGAACCGTAACAGCCGGTCGAGGCACAAACTCGCCACGATCCACGGCCTAATGCATCTAATGAGCTTAATCTATTTTTGTCGGTCGTGTAAGGGCGCAGCGACAAGGCACCGACTCGGCCGATCAATCAGTCTCTTCTATATCGGTAAATAACGGTGGCGAGAATCGCCGCGAGGCTGCAGTTTTCTTTCGCTGACGCAATCCTTCGATCCTTCGTGTATTAATGGTTTTGCAAAATGCAATTAACGACGTGAGCACTGTCGATGGAAGCGATTGATCTCGATGTGTATATATATATATATATAAATAGTGTGATTTAATTAAAATCGTCGATCTTGTTAACATGAAATTATGATGCTAGACTAATTATAGGTTAAGTGAAAAAGGAAACGGTGCACGAGTTTTTGCGAATATAAAAAAGAAGTTGCCGCAGAGAATGATGGATCGATCAGAGACAAGTTTATTCAGTATTTCGATCTTTGGTTTAAGATTGATCGAGAAAAGTGTTGTTAACAGTCGATTTATAAATTGAATACGGCTGATAAAATTTTAATTGGGTTAAATAGTTAAGTGTTTATACGTGTCCTTTTCCATTATTAATATTCGACGAACAAGAATTTTATTTTGCACAGCCTTTAAAAGATTTGATCGTGAAAAGGTTAGGAAAATTATCTATTTCTTTTTACACGATATTGTTATATTTCGTTAAACTATCACGTTAGTCGAAAATGCGGATTAATTAATAGAAATATGAATTTTTATAAACACGCGCGGTCTGTGGTGATATAAATGGTAAATTAGTGGAAATCCTGTTAAGGTTGAGAATTTGTGGGATTCTTTTTTGAATTATTTTCCAGGAAGGAAATATACGATTCACGTACAATAAATTTTCACCGTGCGCCGCATTGTGATTTATGAAGCACTCCGCGAACGAACTCTTGGCGCCGACCAGAAACCCTCATTAACACTTTGAATTATAATAGCCATCGTGCTATTCGAAATGACCGCCTACCAATTTACCCAATGACATCAAACACATTCAATTAGGTCAATCTCCAACGCTGTTCCACCATTGACCAACCTATTTCTTAACAGTTCACTCCTTGAGAATGATTCCTTGAGATACAAAATGGCTACCAGAGGCATTATCCAGAGGTATTATCTGATTATTTAAAATATTTTGCTAACTTTAAAGAACTGTCCAACATAACCTATAATTTATAATCTTCCAAGTATCAATTTCTATTGAAACAATTTTCAAACTGTCAAAAGTTTTTTCTTAAATATAGAAAAAATATTATCAATATAAAAAAACATAGAAAAAAATGCCAAGTTGGGCGACTTGTTATCTCATGCATTAAAATTAAACGTCCAATTATATAAAAAAAATTATCAAAAGTAAAATTTCCAACTCAAAACTACATCTCGTTAAAAGAATAAAAAGAAGAGTGGAACACCCTTTTCAGAAAAATTCCGCGGCAATCTCGAAAGGGAATAGGGATTCTCGACTAAATGTCAAAGTCTCGAGCGGTTTCACGGTGGTCCAAGGCTAGAATTAGTCGAACAATTCGAGCAGGATGCGCAGTTCGCGCTTCCTCGGCGTCAGCCCGGATAAATTAAAGCGGCCTGGGACAGAGAGAGGAGAGGAGGAGGAGGTTGCATCGAGGCCGATCCCTCGTGTGTTAGAATGACGAATCCGTTCGAGAGGCCATTTAGTCTACAGATACCGATCTCGACGGGGGCACAGGGTTCTCTCCTATCGGTGGAATCTTAGGCGACAAGAGGCTCTGCCTTGATCCGAACCGCTGAGAGTCGAGCCAACAGTGTTTCCTGCGGGAACCGAGAGTTGGAGAGTGTGAGGATGGGGTGGAGGTGTTGTTTATTTGCTCTTTGATCCCGTGTCGCGCTTGGAAATAAGAGAGTTTGTCGAAACGGTGAGAAATTATTTCAAAATAGACGTGTCAATAGCGCTGGTAAATTTTAAATAACACGCGCAAAATTGCAAAATTGTATTGGAGGAGGAGTGCAATTGAATTGATATAATTGGTAGAATTTTAAAAATAAACAAATCGTACGAGTGAATTTTGCGAAATTATAACTGCGAATGATTGAAAAAATATACAAAAATCTCAGGAATAATGATATTCATAAGATACAAGAGAAATTCTACGTTAAATTGTTTCTTATAAATGGTTACACGTTGGTTAAATTTTTGAATAATGTTTCTTTAAAATATCCATACGAACCGCAAAGAAAAATTGATAAAAATTGTGCTAAATAAAATATTTCGATTATAAAAGACAAAATAATATGCATTACTTGAATATCTCAAGATAGAAAAATTTTAGCACGATGAATCAACTGTTGAGACAACATTATTCGACCACGATACGATATTAAAATAATCAAATTCTTCGTTTCACAATTATTCAAAACAATTATTCAAAATTAACGTTACGTCTTAAATCAAATAAAAACAACCTCAACAAAAATTAATATCTCCATCGAACACTAGAAATATACCGAAAATTCTAGACTAGTTGTTCCAATAGGTGGACGTTACACGTTCGTTGAAGAGAGTCGAAAAGTTAGGTTAGGGTATCTTTGTCAGTTTCACGAAGGCGTGGAATAGGAAACAGGGAGATATTAGCGAGACAAATAGCTTGGTGTAAGTGAGAACGTGTCGGTGTATACAGGCTGGAGGCTGTGTTAGTTTCAGATAGGTAGGACACGCAGGAGGGCAGCGAAAGAGGCTTCGTGTAGTATAACCGAGTAACCAAGTGAGCGCAGTACGCTTGTACGCGGCTCATGGCAGCTACCATGCGAATAAGCGAAGCTTAGTCCCACGTATTAGCATATGAGCGCCGCCTAATTAACGCCCCGACCACCAAAGGGGGCATTAAATAATGTAAACCTGGAACCTCGCCATTGTCTTACCCAAAGCCGTGCGTAAAATTCGGGTTAAGTAGGGGAGAATCGTTACCAGATTTCCTGCTGGTCCACGGCTAATCTCTCTACTCCAGCTCCTACTTTGGATAAATAAGAATATGGCGTGGCTAATTTGGAAAGATGGAAATATTTCGAAAATTGAAGCAAGAGTGAACGACTTTTTTGAATGATTTGAAATAATGGAATAATTTTTTGAAATTAAAAATTTTCAAAACAATTTTAGTATTTTTGTGATTCGAAATTCTTGAACTTGGAAAGAAATTTTTTACTATTTCTGTTATTCTGAGGTTTGGAGAGATTGAAAAAATTTTCGAAAAAGGCTTTGCTATTTTTTTATGTTTTAGAGATTCGAAAGTTTCGAAATCTTTAAAAATTTTGAAACAATAGACGAATTTGTTGATATTTTGAGAATATAAAAATATTGGAAACTTTTAGAAACTCAAAAATTTTTACGAATCGAATTGTCAAAATCGTTCGAAATTTTACATCGAGTTATAAAAGAAATCATTCGATTTCGTTTTATTGAAGCTAAGCTTCAATAACGTTAATAACGTTATATCGCTCTTAAAACACATAAAACAAAAGATATGGTAAATAATAGTTCGAGTTCCTCGTTAATCCTTTCGTATTATCTCGTTAACTGACTTTTATACGAATTTGTGGACGGAGGTATCCGACGTCTTAATTAAAAGACACGCGAGATATTTCGTGACACGAATTCGTTGCATCACGAGATACCTCGTGAATGCGAGGAGTTCAATTTGCTCGAAACAAATGGAAGACTCGGTGGAAAGGTACAAACCACGAGTGCATATTTTGCCAACACGAAACTCGAGAAATATTTTTAATAAAAAATTAGCACTGGGAAAGTCTAAAATCTAATCTGGGATCTTCAAGTACAAAGAACACACGAGAAATATCATATTACATTCATAACCTATACAAAAAAAAAAACTGAGTCAACACAGAACCAAGGAAATGAAAATTGCAACATTTCATCCAAGCTTTATACTTTGTCAACGTATTCGTCGCGACACGATCGATCGTTACACCTAACCTCAAACACAAAACTTCACGTTTCCATAACCAAATCCAGAATCGAATTCCACGATCGAATCGGAAAAGAAGTAAAGAAAAAAAAAAAAAAAATCTCGAAAACAAGCGTGCATACATTACTACACATCACACTTGACCAGAGGGAGACTCGATTTCCAAAGTTCGTGCGTGAAGCATATTGTCAGGCGATAAAACGAAGCTGGCAGAAGGAAGGCAGGCGGGAATAAATTTATGAATGCTGGAACCCGGTTGCTGGCTGCATTCCACGCTGCCTGTGCTCGACACACTGAATTGTCGCTCTCATTAGCGGCACCCCCCCTTCCTCCGCTTTCGCCATCTTTCTTCTCCTTGGTCCTTCTCCTCCTCCTTCTTCTCTTCTTCCTCTTCTACTCTCCTCTTCCATCAGGCGTCCGTGTCCTCTTCATCGCCGTTTTCACACTCTGTTTCGATCCTTTTATCAGTCTCTTAATCCAGTGGCGGATTTAGGCACGCATAAGAGGACGAGATGGTCATCTCGGATCTTGTAAGACAGAGGGGCTTACACGATGGTAAAAACGTAAGGCAAAGACGGATAACATAACCTAAAAGTAATTATCCATGTGTAAAACTACTTGAACGCAGCTTAGTGTTGATTGATCCACGTGTATACGAGTTTGTAAAATCATTTTATTACTTATTTATTTATTAAGAACAAATTGAAAAAATTTATTTCTCGAATTCCATAGATAATATTCGAAAAGAATCTTCGATGCAAAATTATCCTGTCCAACATGTTTTCACTAGTAAAAACACTTCGTCCTAATTTCAATGCTCACTTCGCACTTCACGAGACATTTTCTGGAATGGAAAATTCGATCATTTTTCACATTCGTCTCTCTCGAAATCCTCGAATCCGCCATTGCTTCGTGCAAACGACCGATTGATATGCGTCGTGCGGTGACTTTCGAGCTCGTTTCCACGACCGCGCTAATCTCGAAAAGGGTTTAATGAATTTTAATCGAGACCCGTCGCAAGATCGAGATCGCGAGATGGGGACGTTCTGTTAATTGGGGACGTACCTTGGAGACGGCGTGGGCGGGTCGTGGATGTGGCAGGGTATATTTAAGCCCTGGTTGACGAGACCGGAAGGGATGTCGATATCTGCTGGATGCATCGAGACGTGTCCCTTTGAGAGGTGAGTTAAGAGGACAGGTTGGCTGTTCCTTCTGGTTTTTCGACTTTATATATAGGAATACTCTTATTGAGGAATTTTTATTATACTTTTAAGAAGTTGGGAATTCTCGATACGAATGCAAATCGAAATAAGATAAAGACGGTTGTCCGATAAAAGTAATTCCAGTCCAATTTCGAAAATCAAATGTGAATTGAGAGCAAATTTAAACTTTTTTGTAATAAATCCTCGAGGAAACCATTCTCGAGAAAATATCTTATATAGAATCCTTTCTTACATAGATTCTAAAATATTTCTCTTTTTTTAAAAAATCGATCTAATACGCAAAGTATACGCGAATATACTGCGAATATACCATGGTTCGAATTTCGTCTATGTGGGACGAAAAGCGAGAAAAAAGAAGAGAGAGAGAGAGAAAAAAAAAGAAGGGGAGAAAAAAAACGCGAATCCCAACGTTTCACGACAATAATTCATAGACGCGACCATAGGAGAAGTGTATTGCACCGTTGTACACGATCCGTGTGGCGGGCAGACAATGGCGGAGATTGCAGCGTCGATGGTTTTCCATGTACGGTGGCTCCGTGACACGAAACATTCTGCGCGTGCCTCTCCGCGTCGCCTCTAAATCGTCGCTTCCGAAGATTTGCGCCGATTCGCCGCTTGCCCGATAAATCTCTTGCTTCTCGCCGTCTCGTTTCGTATTTCGCGCGCTTTTTCCTCTTTTTTCCTCCTCCCTCCGCCGGTAATATCGTCGATTTTTTCGGCTCGCGAGCAAGTTATGCGGCGTGGAAATAGGGAGGGAGAGGGGGGAGGAACAATGGAAGATTAATAGGGGAGAAGTATTTGGAATTATTGGTTTGTGAACGCGCGGTTTGTGGAATTTTCTTAGATATACCGGGTGGGCGAGATTATATTCGATCGAGTGGATTAAACGAATATCTTTTTTGACGAAGATTTTTCTTTTTCATGAATTTTCATTTCGAGAAACGACCGTGAAAAAGATTGGAATTCTGTAATTTTTTTGATTGTAATGCTCGAAAGATTTGTGGATATTAAAGGTATTGTTTGCAATTTGTTATAAAACATGTAATGAAAAATTATAGGTTAGGATTCAAATGCACAATGAAATATAACCTTATCTCTATGCTTCTCTTTTGAATTCGTATAAAAATGGGCGGAAGGGATCAGAGTATGACGCTTCTTCGTATTTATTCGTGGAATACGTAACGGCATTAAAAGGCCGGAACTTATCGAGCGAAAGTTTTATCGTCTGCCACGGCACAGGTGTGCACATACGCGCAGTCCACCGGAACTGGTTCGTAACACGGCTGTTTTTTAAAGTAGCCAATGCGCCCCCTATCACTCCCCGATACATTTGCATATTCGATGAAAATATGGCCGACAACCAATAATATTCACCGGTCAAAGATTTTCGTCTTCGATTATTTCGATTCCATAAATAAGAGTTATCGTTCCATATTATTTTTCTGTTAATTAATGCGATTCGTTTTCCAGATATTTATAATGGAAATATTTCATCACGTATCTAAAATTCATTTAAAAATCTTCTAATTATTTTCGCGATAAAGATTTCTCAACGGAACGAAAGAGAATAATTCTTCTGGCTTAACGATTCTCACGATTCGTAAACGAGCATTCCACAACGAACGATTTTTCATCCAAATTTTTTTTTTTACTTCCGTAGCAAAAAAGACAAAGATTGATGCGCTCAAAGTCGATCGACGTTACAAATTATATGCGACGATATCGCCGATGCACGATATGGCTGGCTCTTCGATCGTCTCCTATTCCACGCGGGAGAGGCAATTAATTATAAATAATTAGACGCGATTCGTTAAAATAACCGAAATAATCCGTGACAGACGGCGAGGGTTGGCTTAACGATCGCTCTCAGACAAACGATCCGGATCTTTTCTGTCATTCTACTTCATCTTCGCGATGGAAAGAACTGACGCGTCACCAAGATCGTTACGTTGACGGATAGGTGGCTCTCGCGCGCGACGAAAATCACATGGTGGCGCCTCGAAACTTCTTTGACGACTAGTGTACCGTGTTTTCGAGTGTTTTCGAGCTCTCGAGAGTGTTTCAGACTTGTCACGATTCGTCTTCCATTGTTTTGTATTTATTACGCTTCGAATTTTGTGGTACACAGTTCATTTAGACTGGGAATCTATTTAAAACTCTCGAGAAACTGAGCATTCTAGAGAATAATTTTCAGCAAGTGGATGTGGTGTAATGAAAGTGAAAATATTTTTATTTTCAAATGTATTAAGTGTTCAAATATACATGTATATTTAATTCATTTGTCATTTTGTTTATGTATTAATTAAAAAAGTAGAAAGAGGTTAGGAACGATACGAATTAGTAGAGAAAAATTAGGTTAAGACTTGGGGAAATATAACCAAAAAAAAAGTTTTCTCAAAATCCGAATATCCCATTTCCTGAAAAATAGCCTTTATCTAACCTTAAATTTTCTCGAATTAATAAAGAAAGACGTAAGTTTCATTCTTACTTTCAAGAAAGATTCATATTTTTAAAACCTCCGTTCTCTAAAATAAAAGCAGTCTTTGGCTTAACACCCAAACGCCTCGTCCAATCTCCAAAAGGAGGAAAAACCGATTTCAGACTCGCTTTGTGCGCAAACGAGGCGGGCACAAATCGTCGAGGTATCCGATTCTAAACGTGCTCGCGCATTTAGGGGTCCCTAGCGGCTCGAAAAGCGGTTTCAGAGAGCGGTGTTCCTCATCAATCACCGGTGGGCCGCAACTCCGTTTATTTTAAGTCGGCCGCGTTTTTAATACACACGCGTCATTAACGACCGCTGGCACCTAGCAGCAGCGCGAACGAAGAGGAGGACCGTGTCGACGTGGCGTGCAATTAGGTATTCGATGTTCGAAGCGACGAAGGAAGTGTCGTCCTTCTTGTTTGTCGCCGTGGCGCACGTCCGCGGCCAAGGTTTCCTGGCCAAATTTGAAATCGTTCGTCGACACTTTTCGATTTTCTACCGTGCGAGTGTTAACATTTTTATGCTCACGACACAAACTTTTTTTTATAATTGGCAAAATACTTAACCTTTTCCCCATAGATATCTCTTGTAAATTTCATTGTTGATTAAATTACATCTTTTATCGATAATATAGGATTTTTTTCATTTATTCCAATAAACGTATCTGTATTTCGTATAAAACGATTGAAATGTAATATTTTGGGAATGGAAAGATAAATAACGAGACAAAAATCGTCGAAGCGAATGAAGTAAAAGAGGCCTCGATTAACCAGATGATAGCTAACCTTTCTTAACGAAGCCTCCGATTGTCGCCGAGAGAGGCGTCACGTTCGCTCGCGTTCCATCGAAATTCGCCCAAAGGCGAGCCGTTTCGCGATTCCATCGGTTTCACGTCACGTAATTGATTCATCCGAGAATAGAATAGATCCACCGGAATTCGTCGTCTCTTACAGGTTGAAGAAAGGGGAAAAGTCTTGATCCAGGCCCTCCTCTCGACCGGAATCATCCATTGAATCTTGATATTACGGCGCGTCTCGGGAGAAGAGAATCGTTTACCAAATAGGTCGTATCGTAATTTCGTGCAACGTGACTCGGTGACCTAGAAAATAACGCGGCCGTTTTCGCGGCAGTCTCGTTCGGCGGCTATCTTTAAGACAGTCCCGCGGTTGTTGGAAGAGATATACTCTCTGTCGAGGAATAGAACGAGCCCATTCATCCGTTCAGTCGTTCGATTTTTCATATTATTCGTATATTCTCCTTGACGATGTATGGATGTAATGGTTTCGCCGATTTTTCTTTTTTTTTTTTTTTCCCCTCCTCTAGTCTGTTAAAAGCGACGATTTAAACCGATTCGAATAATTGTTTTTTTTTTTTTTTTTTTTCGTATAATTGTACACGCTTGAAATATTTTCGAATGCCGAAAGATGAGCAATTTTCTTTTTTGGAATATTTTCATTTTCTCGAAACGAAAAAGTAGCCGATCCTTTTACTCCCTCAATTTCAAAAATTTTTTTCATATGGGAATTAAAACAATACCTGAACAATACTTGTTTAAAACAAGACATCCAGGATTTCCTTTCGCTTCTCGCATCGACTCGCGCACGGAGAAAGCCAAAAACGGAGAAACCTGCATCGATCCATAGATCACGGCAGGGTGCATACGTTAAAATGCATACGTGTTTGCGCCAGCCACGCGAAATAGATCGGGTAAATAAATCAACATTGGTCGGAGGCCACGTGAGATGAATGGAAGCCGAACCGCGAGCGGACGATTCAATCCTTCGAGACTCGTACCGGAAGTTTCCCTCGAGGGAACGGAAACCCTCTTTATACATTCTTGTTTAAAAAAAAAAAAATATTACGCACAATTTACGATTAAAAGAGGCAAATTATAACGTATAACGATCCGACTATCATAAATCCAAATTTAATAGCAAAATATACGAAATTATTATATTATAAGCTTTCCTCGTGCCGGTTTATAAATAAATCGAGAGTTTATTATGAGAGAATCGTTTGTTAAGAGAGAGAGAGAGAGAGAGAGAGCCGTCAAAGTGGATTTATGATATTTTCCCACAAAACTCTCTCGGCCAGAGAGAAGACGAACCTTCGCCTTTGATCTGCCTCTCTCTCTGTCTCGCGTGCCCCCTCCCCCCTCCCCCCTATCCACCTCGAATCCGCGGACTGTTTTCAACGTAGCGTCGCCGTTACGCCCTTCGCTCTCCCTCCCCTCTCCCTCCCTTCCCCTCGTTGAAATCGCGGATGGAATCGTACGAAGATGAATGGAGTTTAACCGGAGGGAGCGGGTTAAGTGTGATGGATCCTGAAGTATAGCTCTTCCGTTCAAAGAGACGGCGCTGCTTTCGGTATTTAATGGAAGCTGAATTATTTTTCCTTTTCTCTGAGAAATGCACAACAAGCCTATGGAGAATTTTATGAATTCGATTTTATTCCATTTTCAATTCTCGCCATTTTCGATCTCCCTTGAATTAATTGATAATTGAAAAATTAAGACAGGAACGGGAAAAAAGAAAAATGTATTAAAATTAATCGATACCAAGAATCATTGATTTACAAAAATAATCTCGTGTATCATTAATTCTTATTATTGTAGGAATAAGATAAGATTTAGATTAGAAACTCGTAAAGAGTAATAATGGTGTGTCCCAATTATTCGAATTCGAAAGATCGGCGCCATATTGTCTGCGAGAACGACATGGCGTCTTCCTCAAATTCGTAGCTAGGTTAGGAAACCCCCCAAAAACAGATTTTCCATATAACCAAAAAAAAAAAAAAAAAATTTCCATAAAAAATTCTCGATCTCATTAATCACCCTTCCGATTTATCGCGCGATATCGATTTTACAAGCAACCCCTGAAATGAAATCGCGGATTTTCGTATCTCGTTAAAAGCTTCGATCGTCGTAATTCAAACCTTTTTATAAAAGCGAAAGGCGAAAAGCATCCGGCGACGCTTGTTGTGACACCGCCCTCAACGGCACGTCGTAACATAATTAGTAATACACGATGCCACACGGAGGAGGGGGAGGGAGGTTGGCGGTGTCGCCCAACAGTTTCGTTCTATTAATGTCCGTTTTCCACGTGCGCCGCGATATACATATATCTCGGTGCACGCGGCGCGATTTACGGGTGGCGAGCCGGGCTTTTTTCGAAACGTGGTGGCCGTCGATCTTTCCCTTCCGTATGCACGCGCGTATAAATAAATGACGTTTATTTTACGAGAGAATCGAGGGAGGAGGGTGGCCGTCAAACGCGGATTTATGGTATGGTTTCGCGCGAGACGGTGTCGTCTCGTCTCCCCAAGGGACGAGTCGAGAGGAACGATATCGAGTGATTTTACGCTACCGAAATTTAAATTATTTATCATATTTTGTCTCGATCGTGAGAGAAACAGGATGATTCGGGTCGTTTCAATCCTAGTTGCATCACTTTTTCCATCCATCTAACGACATTTCGCTCAAATAATAAAGCAAACTCGATATGTATAATTAAAATTAGTTTTAAATCGCAAGCGAAATTAAAACTTAATCTCAATAAACTTAATTTACTTCTCTAACCTCGTCGAATGAAAGAATTTTTACACATTTTATAATTTTCAAAAGTTAAATATTAATTCTTGCGCCAATGCAAGAACACGTACCGATATCAATATGATTAACAACGAAGACGGACAGACGTTATCGATCCAAAGTTACGCATCAATTCGAACAGTCGTACTCGCTCATAACCTCAAATCGACGAAATTACACATTGTCAATAAAATCTAAAACACTTACGGAAAACGAAAAACGAAAGCTCCAGCGAACAAGAGCCAGCAAAACGAATCATTCCGTCGCATTCGAATCAACACATCGACGTAACCTCGCCACGCGGAGCGTGAGCAGAGGTCCCGATGGCGCGCAACAAAGCCGGCCGAGGAGAGGAGCGGCACGTCATCCCGTGGTCACGTCTCAATCAGCGTCTGGCCCGGCCGCGGGAGGAGGGGGGAGGCGGGTGAGGAGGAGGAGGAGGAGGGCGCGCATGGCCGGTGGCAAGAAGCGCGGCGAGGACCGGCTGAACGTGGCGAATGTTAATTACGCCAGCGGGGTACCCGGTGTTCCCGGAGGGGCCCAGGTGAAAAAGTTCTCGTTCGAATCTCGCCAGACCCCTCCCCACCTCGATTATGGGACCGCCAGGGGCACAGGCCGATACCGGGGGCACAGAGACGGGGAAAGAAACGCCACCGTCCTGGGGCCCGAAGAAGTCCCCGTGGATTAACATTCTGGAAGCAGCGGGGCACCGCCGTCTAACGAGATAATTGACCGTAAAAAGCGCAATTAAACGACCGATCGATGTCTCTCTATAGGGCCTTGCCCTCCTGTTTATTTATCTTTTTTTGTTTTCTCTCTCTCTTTTTCGTTTTCGGGATCGGTTTTTCGGATCGTGGTCAGCGGTTGTTGCACGGGGATAATGCTAATTTTCTGGGCAATCGGCGTCGCATCTGCCCCCGCTGTGCGATTTTTGATCGTTGCGATCAAGGATTTTGGGCCCGTCGTAATATCGATATTCACTATCACTATCGATTCTGGAAATTAAATTTCATCCTTTAAATCTTATAATCTTGTGTTATAAAATTAATTTGACTCGACTATCGTCGAGTCAGGTTGGATTTCAAAATCGATATTTAATAATAATTACTTTCTCATTTTTGCAGATATAATATATAATCGAAAAGTGGAAAAATGAAATTTCATTCCATGGCTACCCGTTCCAATGTAACCAGGTTAATTGAAGTACTCAAATGAGGCCGATCGTGTGTAGCCGATGTTGGAATCCGAACAAAGAAGCGGGAGACATGAGTTACAGCTCGAAAGCAATTCTAACAGAGTAGTACACGATCCATGGGACCGTTGGGTAGCCAACAGACAAGGATTGGTGACATGTGGATGCCATCGACGAAGAACAGACGCGCATCGGTTGTCACGGGCTGCGCATTCCTGGCTGGAGAGATCGAGTCCAGGTCAAGTTACGGGACGTTTATGCCTGTAACCTGGGAAGAAGAGGTTTAAAACTCGTGTCGAAAAGTAACATTAACACTCTGAACTCCTCACCCGTGTCGTGTCTTCCACTCAAAATATATATCTTGTTCTTCTCTTCTCCTCTCGAACACTCGACACTCTCTATTGTGACTATATTCTCTTTTTTTCTCTATGAAAAAAAAAAAAAAGATTTTCAAAACAAACTGTTCGATATCTCGACCGAGGTCAAGTTTATACTTCGATTTCCAATACGATTACAAATTGTATCTCTGTCATCGAGATTCTTGAAATTGAAGATCGTTAAAAAATTTAGGCAAATAAATTTAAGACGATAAATAAAGAGCTTTTTTCTCGAAATACAATAAATTTCTAAAATACATAATAAAACAATAAGATTACTACACACTTCGAACATAACCTAAAATATCCAAAGTTACTCGACACGTAATATAACACGCGCATCTCTCCTTCCATTCCTGGCCAATTTTTCTCCAGGATCAGAAGTGGAAAGGAGACGCGATCGCGTCCACTAATTACACCATCGACTGGTGTTTCTTCCTTCCAGGAAGACGGCGCCCTCTACCCGCTCCTCTTTTGATTTATTTGCCGGCGTATCCTGGATCGCGTCTCCCCTTCGTCCCAGCGGGGCGGCCGCGGATTCGGCCTACCGTATGAAAAACTGTATTTAATTAAACGAGCCGGGACCGATCCACGACGATCGGCGTCCGTCGACAAGAACACGAAAACTACGATGTGGAAGATGACTGGTGACTAGTCGGGGGATCGCGGGCAAAAAACACGATAGCAGCGGCCCCTCGATGGATGACGAATCAATCCTTCTCGACGTTCAAACGTCGATCGATCCTTGCTTACCTTGGTTCGATCGAAGAGAGAAGATTCCGGTTGGTGGAAAGGAGGGAGGAGGAGTGAAGAAACGGTTGAGCATAATTCGAGTGTTCCTAAAAGCATAAGAATATTTCGTCGATGGGAAGAAGCGACGAAATTGTTTTTGTTTCGTTCTCTCGTCTTAGATCGTTTTTTTTTTAATCCTGTTGTCGAGAGCAGGACATTTCCCCGTTTGTCGAGACTCGATCGTGAATAATTGAAATATATGGAATCGTAAATTTTACGATTTTTTTTCGTTTTTTATCGTCTGCGAACGATACGTGAACTTAACCTTAATTATTTTCCAGTTATTTAAAACATAAATCATCGTTTTAAATATCTTGTAGTTGCGACTTGTAAACGATAAAAAGAACAAGCTTTAACGACACAAGACGATATTTTTAAACATTTCGTCCTACGTAAAAAAATTTACGAGTTGTCGATATCGAGTTGGTTTGGTTGGTACTCTATTCGGATAAATTTCGAAAATTATTACGTTATTTTCACTGGTTTAACGTTCACCGTTGTGTAAAACGGTGGCCGACGAAACGAGGCATTAGAACACTCTCTCTCGTCCGAAGATGGTTTTGGATATGAAAGACATCAATCATTATAACGACTCCGAGCGACGGCTCCCTGTTTTGAGGCAAGCCTGACACAAACCGGGAAGGGGGACTTTTAATCTCTTTCCAACTTTTATAAACTGCTTCGATCGACCTTCTTCCATTACAATCCTTCCCAAATTTTCCTCCATTCCTTCGACCTAACCTCTATACACCGTTGCCTTCTTGTTATACTTGGAGAATTGACACGAAGATTCTTCTTTCAAGCCACGATTTCGTAAAGGGATATGAGAGATTCTATCGTCGATGTACAAAGCTGTGAAAATTGAGAATTAAGTTAATTTTAGAGAATTTTCTTGTAAAAAAAAAAAAAAAACATACTTTAATAACCTAACCTTAAATACTCGTCGATAAATTATACAAGTTTACACAAGATATTATTCCCACATTTTTTTATACGCTTTATTTTTCAAATAAAAACCACCTTCGATTTACATTAACGACACATTCACCGACTCGTAAATCGCGTTCTCCCCAAGCATTCGAGGAAGCCACATAGAGACGCGCATCAACGTTCATCCCGGACGATTAAATAAGTCGTATCATCGCGGTCCCTTAACGAAGCGGCACGGTATCCCCACGCCTCGTTCGTCTGTCACGGTTCTCGACCAACGAGGACGCTTCTTTTTTCCGTTATTGCTCCTTTCTTCCAGGCGCAGTATTTATAAACAAGCAGGCAGAGAGAGAGAGAGAGAGAGTGAAATGCGCAGCACGTGGATTTCTACTGCCATGGGTTGTTGAAAGCAAATAAAATAAAATTTATTAAATAATGAAAATGTAATTTAATCGTGATTTATATAACTACTTTAACCTCTACTATTTTGTCAATTTTTGTTAATATTTTTATTAATTGGTGCAATAATTATCGTGCAAGAGGATATTGAATTAAGATATTGAATCCTACTTATTCCTACTTATTTTTATTTTAATTCATATATATTATAGTAAGATTAGTACAGCTTAATAATTTAGAATAAACAAAATAAAATTTTCTATTTAAATTTGGATGGAAAACACATTTGCCATTCAATTATTCAAGTCCAATCGAAACGTGTAACTTACAATGATCAGAACAATGATTCGTTACGAGCGAAAATTTAACATCTCGTGGAGAAAAGAAAAGGAAAATCGCGAAAATTGAGATCCTCCACCTAACAAATATATTCCTCAAAGTCTGCTCGAGTGCCGGCCATTCCCCATCCATCCGTCCGAAACAATCACGATTACGCAACGACGTAAACCAGTTATCGCTGTCGGTCGTTAATTCAGCTTTTAAACCATCTCCGTGTTTCCATCGGAATTCCGCCGGCAGACAGGCCGTTAACCGCTTAAAAATTGATTCTATACCAGCGCTGTGTGTCTACGAGCTTCCTCTCTCTAAACTGCAACCGCCTTTGACAGACTGGCGGCTGGCGTGAAAACGCTCGCCAATTAACCCACGGTGAATTATGCACCGCCCCTTACCCACTAATTTAGTAGGTGACTTATGTCGTACTCGCAAGCCGACAAGTCTCCGGACGGATTCGAGTACCTCGCTGAACGGTAGACTCCCCTCCTCCTTCCCCTCCTCCCACCTCTTCTTCTTTCTCGTCTCCTTCCTCTCGTCGTTCTTCTTATTCTTCTTCTTCTTCTTCTTCCTCCTCTTCTCGATACTTGGCGCGTACGTGTAGCGGATGCGAGAAACGGATTCGTCCGAATTAAACCAAATTTTGAGGTTAAGTTATCGGACGTGGATTTAATAAATCGTGAATTGCCAAAAAAACTCTTCTCCTCATTGGCGTGAAATCGATGAAGGATACGTTGAAGGAATTGAATTAAATTTTGAGGTTAAGTTGGACGCGGAAATTAAATCGTGAGTTGCCAAAAAAATTCTTCTCCTCATTGGCGTGAAATCGATGAAGGATACGTTGAAGGAATTGAATTAAATTTTGAGGTTAAGTTGGACGCGGAAATTAAATCGTGAGTTGCCAAAAAAATTCTTCTCCTCATTGGCGTGAAATCGATGAAGGATACGTTGAAGGAATTGAATTAAATTTTGAGGTTAAGTTGGACGCGGAAATTAAATCGTGAGTTGCCAAAAAAATTCTTCTCCTCATTGGCGTGAAATCGATGAAGGATACGTTGAAGGAATTGAATTAAATTTTGAGGTTAAGTTGGGCGTGGAAATAATTTTAAATTTTGTTTATTGAAACGAAGAAAGATTCTTCTTCGTTTTCTTTTTTTTTTTTTTTTTTTTTTTTGGCATTAAAATACATTATTGTCTGAATATCTTTTCGCGATCTCCTCAAGAATTCACGCATTTCGAGGTTAGGATCCACATCGACGATGGAGATTAATTTTATTTCCCCTCTTCTCTATACGAGATACCATTAATACCGTCCAAGTGATGGAAAATTCCTCTTCTCCCCCCCTCCTCCTTTTCTCGAAGCGGCCCCAGCCGGACATCCGGCAACTCGCGAGCGCCCCTTTGATGTCTTTGAGCGGCCGAATTCGCGGGATCGTACGCCGAATGAAATATCACCGTGGCTCTTTTCGAGCTTCCAACGAATCCTCCGCCCGGATACACGCTTACCAGGGATTACTTAAGTCTCTCAATCGGTTTATTGCGCTGTGAACCGAGGCGACGATCCTCTCGCTTTTCCAAGAAATTTGTTAGTCCCTACTTTTGCCTGCCTCTCTTTGTCTCTCTGCCTGTTTTTTTCTTTTTCTGGAACGACGTATGCAACGACGACGATTTACGAATCTTTTTTAAACATTATATTTGAACATGAGAAAAATTCAAATCTCTCCGTTCAAGTATGCAAGCGAATCGAGAATTCGAGGAAGAGAAAATATATACTAATTAATTAAATTGTGGGGGAAAGGCGAGTAAATAATTTCGGAATAATTCTTTTATGTAAAAATATTAATATCGCGCGCGAATGCACGAAGGCCATTTGATTTTAAGTAGCGCTAATAATAGCGCTTACTTATCCATCCATTACTTGTATCGCGGAGGAAAAATGTATAGTCGTTTTTTTTTATCATTAAAAATTATAGAAACTAAAAAAAGAATCATTTATCATTCGCCACACGTGTCGCAGAGGAAGTACGTACGTACGTTTTTTTTTTTTTTTTTTTTTTCCCGATAAAATAGTAAAAGTAAAATATTTTAAAATAAATGTCCTTCTTCCATTACGCTTCAAATGTATTCAAAAAAAAATTTTCGTTCTTGAAATTCAAAGGATCGCGAAAAAAAGGAAAAAATTCAAAAATCGACGTCCCCTCAAATTCGTTTCGAGAGCGACGAAAGAAGAGGACGGAAGAGACACGCGACTTTTTCGTGTAATCGCGCAGGAAGTCGAAGAGTTACTGCCTTGCCTTTGGTATTCGGCCATACGATGGTTTATTCAGGAACAATAGATAGCCAGCATCCGGGACCTACGTCGAAGAGAGGAGCGGCCGCATCAAACATTCGATATCGAGGCCACAAATCGGGAAGCCAGACGTCGACGATATATTATGATCATCGCGGACGTCCCCGGTGTTCTTTACCGATTCAGCTGCTGTTACTCGAGCATTCATGCCGAGGAAGAACGGGGGGAGAGAGAGAGACAGAGAGAGAGAGAGAGAGAGAGAGAGAGAGAGAGAGAGAGAGAGAGAGAGAGAGAGAGAGAATAAAATTCGCGAACTTGTTGATGGCGGAGGATGGTTTCCTCCTCTTTATTTCGCATTAACGTTCAACGTCCTCGAGAAACCGATGAAGGGAATCTTGTGTCCGGATTTGCAATTCGAGCGAGGAATTGTGCAATCGTGATAACTTAATCTCTGATAACTCGTAGCCCGTACCGATTCCTTTATAACGATGTTTCTTTGATTTCGCGGAACGGATTCTTGAACGAGTTGCGAGATAAGCGTTTAATACGGCGTTCGAGCGGTTTGTTATGTAAATTGAGCGATTGTATATTAATTTTTTAAAAGATTAGCTGCTATGGATTAACGAGGAATAGGAGAATAATTAATTTTTTTCTTCGCCGTAAGTATATTCGAGAATGTAAGATAATAATATTATTATTATTCGTTATAATTTACATGCAATCTCTCTGACGTTGTTCATCGAATCGAATTCGTTCGATCGAAAGAAACATAGATAAGTCAGTTTTTCGATATCCTCGAAAAGATCCTTGAGGAAAATTTCAACGTTCAAAAGTAGAGTCCTTTATAACGAGCCTACGTCACGCTATATTTTATCACGAAATCGATACAAATATTGACGACGATTTGTTTTTGATCCTTTGTAGAGAAACGTAAAAGTAATCACGATATATAGATGCATTGTCAGCAAGTTCATTTCAGAATTGTATGAATGTAGAATTCAAGCGAATCGACTTTGAGAGGTTAGTTTTCTCAACGTGGCTTCATGGAAGGAAAAATAACGAATCCACGTTCGTTTCGAACGTAACATAATCAAACGAGGAATCTTCCAAGGGAAAAAGAATTATTCTACCAGATTCCTGGTAGAAGCACAGGCAGCAAGGGACGCATAAAATTCGGATTAAGAGAAATTCAAAACCGTCTTATAATATCCGTGCATGTACCTTTTTCCGATCGTGTCCCCTGTTCGCTGTTGAGTAATCCTCCGGTTCGAGAGTAATCTACACGGTCGCAGGGACGATCTATCACCCGTACAACGAAACTTTGACGCGACGTCAAAACGTGGGCCCGTTAATTTTTCATGTCGTTCCACCCGGAACTCGCGCGGTAACTGCGCCCTCTACCGAACGAGGAGACGCTGGTCCAGCAAGTTGTTTCGACGTTGCCATTCATTATTCACCTCCTACACAGCTATGCTACCTTTCGACACGCGGGATACTACGGGTGTTAAAGGGACGACGAACGCTTTTTGTAAAGTGAGGTTAGGCGCACCACGACGAACTTTTTACCGTTTTGAAATTAGGTGTGTTGGGGAAAATTTGATTGTTGTAGGATAATTTCATCATTCGTTTGATATTCGTTATTCGTCTCAATTGTGTAAAGTGAGGTTAAATACGCTGATAAAATGTTTTTCTTGATCCAAAATTTTGAAAGATCGAACTTGAATAGATTAGATTTTAACTCGAGATACTTAGGTTGTTTGAGCTTGAATTTGATGGAAGAGTATCGTATAATGATATGTTGTATCTGTAAATTTTTAACTGGGTTATCTTGAAGCTCGAAAATTATTGAAAGAAATATATAATGCAAACGGTATTCTTCTTGATTGTTTTGAACAAAAACTAAACGTCCACTTCACATAACCTAACAAATAAATAAATCTCGTCCCCAAAAGAATTCCACGTCTCAACCAAATTTATGTATTTGTACATACATTGTCGTGCTGCACATTGTCGTCATTAATTTCGTTTTTATTGTTCTGAAAAAGGTGAAAGCAGTATCCCCCACCGAAACGGAGACACGAAAATTAAAAGCCTGTATCGAAGCTACGTAATGGAAGGAAAAAAAAAAAAAAAGAAAAGAAAAGAAAAAGAGAAAGTTCCGCAAAGACGCGGAAGCCTAATAAAAATCTTTTCCCCCACGACTCGCGTTAATTACCATAAGTTAATTAGAACGACGAGCAAAGCCACCCCCTCCGAACGCACACGTAACAGACACTGTCTCACGGCTGTTTCCACCCCCGTCATATTTACGAGGCGAACTTTGCTTTAAGCCTGCCGATGTTTTAACTTTATCGCGGGCTGAAGTATGATTTTACGAGAAGCCCGCCGGGCTAAATATGCCCGCGTCGTAAAATTAACGGCGTTTCCATAAAGGAATCCGTGGTGTGCTTGCGTTAAAACTCGATAAAAGCCAATAAAGCATCGGGAGAGCGCGGCAGTTTAGAGTATAGTTTATCGCCCTACGAGCTCCAGAGGTGTCCAGAGTTAACCGGTGCCAACCTGCGACCATTTGCAGCCATTCCAGGATAAGACTTACGAGGAGGAGGGTTCTAAGGGGCAGGGGGGGGAAGAGGGGGAGGGAAGGGGAGAGAGAGTTCGAGGACCTGGCGACCCGAAGCTGGGGGGCTGTTAATTTTTATTACAACTCCCTCTTTCCTTTTGTCTCCTTCGTGTTCGATGATTTTATCTTGGGAACGAGGGGGTGTATATAAAAGTTTAGTGGTTTGTTTGTGATGGTTTCGATTGGATCCCTTTCACTTTTGGGCCAACTTTTGGTTGGACAGCAAGTATTCTAAATAATTGGAAAAAGATGTTTCAATAGTGTCCACTTCATCACAGATATTTTACAATCGTGGAGCATCTTTACAGAAAGTTTGCGGAGTTTATAGCCTTCTATCACGTCCCTTCCGAGTTATCGAAATGCTTAGTTAATCATAACCAATAGTTTGCGATATGATTTTAATAGCAATCTATCTTCTAATTCTTAATAAAAGTACGGTTTATAATACCAGAAATATTAATAACTTCTTCTATCTTCTACTCGGATGAGTAGAAGGCAAGGAATTATTTTAAAAATCAAAAAGAATTTCCAAAACGATTGATTTTTTCGAAAACGAAAAGAAAAAGGGGTCGTCCCCCCTCCCTCCCTCCCCCCCTCCCCTCCGCCCTCCGTACCACCCATCCTGAGGCATTCGGTATACACATGCAGGAGAAGTGGTCGATTATCGTATGTTGGTCGGGTAATGCCACTAAAAACGAACACCCCGTTGGGCGGCAGATAGTGTTGTCTCGGTTTAGTACTCGACGACACGATCATTTTACAACTGAGCTACTATATATTGGTAATGGGTCGGCTTTATCTCGTCCAGGGGCCCAAGAGTCGGCTGGTGGAAACGCGGCCTTAGGTCTCCTCCCCTGCACCTGGCATTTTTGCGCATTGGTATCTTTATGGAAGGCATAAAACGAGTTTACCCAGCAATTTAAATACCGTTCACGGCATTAACCGCGTGTCCCGATACATTTTTCTCTTTTCCCCCCCTTTTACTCTTTTAATTCTAAAATTAGACTCAACGAAAGAAGAAATTACACATCGAGTACACGTACGTAACGCTTGTAAATATTAATCTTACTTCTTTCTCCCTCTTTTTAACGAAACAGAGAAACAGATGCAAGATTTCAATTCAATCGTAAAAATTTCAAATACCATTGCTCGATACAAGTGAAATATTTTTAATGGTTACCTACCATTACCTACGAATCCAAACCGAAAGCAAAACTCGAGAAAGTATTTCGATCCACCGCGTTTCCCACGTGTGTATATAATACAGCAGAATACCACGGAGAACGTATCACTCTTCTTAACGATCCTTCCCAGCCGAGACAAGCACCGAGAGAACGATTATGCCGGCTGCCGGCTAATCTGGGGCGCATGCGTGGTTGGAGAGACAATACACGCCAGAAAGGAGGTTATATCTCGAGGAGGAAAGGAGGAGGCAGTCGGTCGGCGCGGCGCATCCCTGGCCGGATGAATATGAAACGTCTTCTCCTCTCGTTCTTGGAACCGGCCGTAAGATGTACTTATAAAAATGCAAAGCGGCCGACTTCTGGGTGGTTGCGGGACAAGCTTGGTTATTAGTAAACATTTAAATCGACAATCGGTATAGGTATAGATACGGGAGGGAAGAAGGACTCGGTGCCTCTTCTTCTTCTTCTTCTTTCTTCTCCGTTCCCTCCGTCGTTGTCCAACGAATAATACCGTTTCTCCATTCTGAGAGAGAGAGAGAGAGAGAGAGAAGGAGAGAAAGGAGAGGAGAGACGCTCTGGTGGAGGAAACAAGAAATCAAGCCGCGGGACCACCCGCCACGGCCTTGGAGGCACCGAGCCGCGGATCCCAAGGAGGTCCATCCCGTCTTCATGAATCAACTCGTTCCTGAATCGGCATAAACCTTCAAAGGGTTGTTGTGCCAGACCCCGCAGAGTTATGCGGACGCCGGATCCTCTCCTCGTCGTCGAGACACCGATGCCTTGCATCGCTCTCGAAAATTGGACGTTTGAGGTTAGGTCGTCACTTTGAAGCGACGTGCGATAAATGTGCACTCGTGTTGTTTACCTGGCTGTAGATTCTTGCTCTTGATTATTTCGTTTTGATTTCATTCGAAGTGTGTGTGTGTGTGTATCTGGTACATAAAATTCTCAAGTACCTAAATGTAAAATAAAAATGTAACGTCAATCATAAATTCCTCGATTTAATAGACGGAGAATAATATCGAAAAAAGAAAGAAAACAATGTACAACTAATGTAAATCACCAAATTTTCTTACATATAATCATCTAAAGTGATTAAAAGTGATTTCAAAGTGTAAAAGATAGATCATTACGTACAAAAAAAAAATCGATCTCACCCTAAATCTTCTCACAGATTGGGGCGGCCAAGAATTATGAGGAGGACAGGATGATCGATCGGGGGGGAGCGAGGGGGGAAGAGGAGATCCAGGAAGAGGAGAAAGAGAAAGAGAAAGAAAAAAATGAATGAAGACCTCGTAGACCTGTTTTTTTTTTTTTCTTTTTTCTTTTTTATAATGATTCGTTTATTGCGAAAGGACACAGTCTGCAAGCCATCTGCCAATGTGGCATCGGCAAGCTCGCGTGAAATTTTGGACACGAATGACTAAAAGGTGATGGCGATCGTTCACTCTCGACATGACATGATATGTTGACAGCCGCTGCGCCCCTGCGCGCCTCTCTTCTCTCTCTCTCTCTCTAACTCGTCCAACGAGGAGTCCACACGCTCTCATTCACTCTCACGTGTATGTATAGTACGTATACATATTATATATATATATGTATATACACACACACACATATATATATATATATGTATATTTCTGGAAGGAAAGGTGGCAAAGCACACACCATCCTGTTTCGCAGCGGACAGGTCGGGGCGCAACGCGATATTTCCGACAATTCAGATTACGAATAGAGACTCGAGCACATTAAGAGAGGGAAGAGAGGAGGGTGAAATAGAAGAAAAAAAAAAAAAAATAAAAACAAAAATGAAAAAAAACGCAACGAACGGTTTCCTTTTTCTCCGTCGAACTCGCTATAGGAAATAAATAAATAATACTTGTGAACGGAGAAATACGGGCACGGGTGTAAATTTGTTTTTTTTTTTTTCTTTTTTTTTTCTTTTTTTATTCGAAACATTGCTGCGCGCTCGGCCTCCGTAATCTGTCTCATTTTAAATCCAACGATCCATACCTCGTCATGATCGACAAGAGTCGACGTGTGAATCGATAATGTCGTAAACATTGCGATAACAATAATAATAATCCATAATAATAATAATAATAATAATCCATAATAATAATAATTAATCAGAATAATAATAATAATAATAATAATCCATAATAATAATAATAATAATAATAATTAATCAGAATAATAATAATAATAATAATAATAATAATCATCATCGTCGTCGTCGTTGTTAGTATGAATTATGATCTCCAATATTATAATAATAATATCGTACCTACTCTACATACAATACATACACTGGCCGGACGCTCTCTACTGGGCCCTCTCTACTATTTACAAACGCATAAATAATTATTAATTATTATCGTGTGTTTATATATATATATATATTATATATATATATATATAGTATTCTTTATGTATATTATTACCTGTCGTAAAAGTAAGACACACACCTAGGATAGTGTGTCTTTTTCGTTTTTTTTCATTTCTTTATTTTTCATTGTTTTTTTTTTTTTTTTTTTAAATGTCGCGACGCTGCTCTAACGGAAGTGATAAACGGTTGCCCTACGATTTTTTCTCTCCATTTTCTTTCCTTTTTCTATTTCCTTTCATCGATTCATCTCCTCAAACCTCTTCTTCTCTTCTTCTCCTTTAACAACACACACTCTAATATTCTCTCGTCGAGGTCGGGGAAGAAAGCTCACAACGAAGGGGGGGAGAGAAAGAGAGAGAGAGAGAGAGATAGCAGGAATCGGCCGAATTTCGTTTCGAGGGACCAAACCTTTTTCCAAATCTTTCTCTCAATTGTTAATAATTCTGATAATTAAATCTAAATAAATAATTCCTCTTAAAAATCAAAAATTGAAAAATTTTCTTCTAAATGTTTCGATGGACACGGCTGGATGATGGAAAGCTAGACAATTCGTCGAGAATCGAGAAAATGGAAAAAGGAACGTTAAGAAGAAGAAGAAGAAAAAAAAAAAAGAAATGGCCCAAGACGAAATTTCGCGCCGAAATAGGATGGGGATAAGCAAAACGAGGAGGAGAGGAGGGGACCGAGGAAGAAGACAGAGCAGAGGAACGGTGGAAACGAGGGAGTCCGAGAGGGAGGCAGTTACATTATCATAATTTTTTCCAACTCGTTCGTACATTCGGTCAAACTGTACACTATAATTACAAGAATCCATAGTCTCTGATTATTATTGTCATCCACACCACACAACGCCTGCGCGGCGTATATAATATATTATTTCAATATCAATGTCCGTCGTCACACTCACCCCTTCGTAATCACACTCGGCCAGGCGACTTGAGCTCCTGCGTGGACGAGAGACTCGGGTGGGGGGACTGGTCCGACCCGCCCGAGGACGCCGTGGACGAGGACGAGGGGGAGAGGCCAGAGGTCGCTGTGGTGAGGAGCACAGCGCCACCTGGCGCGGTGCTGCCACCGTTAATCGAGAAAGGTTTACCGCTGGCCGACACGGCTGACGCGGACGACGTCAGTATGCTGGGCGCTGTGGAGGGGGGCATGACACCGCTCAACCCGCCCAAGGTCCTCGAGTAGGTCTCCAACAGGGACATGTCTCCCGAGCCGAGGTGAGAGGCCCCGTACAGGTTACGGTAGAAGTCGGGATGATGCCGGACGAATTGCGTCCCGGCTGAGTGCATTGCAAGCGGGTGATGAGGCGGCAGACGACTGGCCAGGGGGCTCATCAGCTTGCCCCCGCCCCCACCCCCTCCGCCAGCCCCGCCACTTCCGCCGTAAGGCGATGACAGGCCTGTCATCGTGGTCGGTATCGGGCTCTGCTGCTCCCCATCCCCCTTGCTGGCCATGTCGGCCAGGGACCAGATCCTGGGCTTCGTGGTCACGCCGCTACCCGCCGTCGAGGACGCCGTTGTGCTTGGAGGCACCTGGTGGCTGCTAGGTGGCGTGCTCTCGGGAGACGGGTGGCGCAACAGTCGGCCGTGGGAGGAGGCCAGATAGGCGGGGTGTTGCAGCTGTAGAGGGTGTCTGGGAGGTTCTCTTTGGTCGTAGAGGCACTCCGGGCTGTCTGGGCCGCTGTCTGCTCGGGATTCGCTCCACTCGCTCTCGGTTCTACCCTGGACACCAGTGGAACCGCCGCTCGTGCCGAGCAGGTCCATCCGGTGCGCAGGCCGCTCCCCGTCCTCGCTCGATCCGGTGCCCGAGTCTTTTGAGTCTGCGGCAGACAGGCGGATTTTTGTCTTTTGGACGAAGGAGGCGGGGCAAGGGCACTTTTCTTTGCGAATGTGAAGTACTATGGTGGATCTTTGGCTGTGATCTTTGGATTATTAGACGGTGAAGCGTAATAAGGCACTTACCTAGCCGATCTTTCTCGTCCACGCTCTTCCTCCCACTGTCGTCATCCTCGTTATTGTTATCCTCGTCCTCGACCCTGTTCCTCGGCTCCCACGTCATCTTGTTCTCCTTCTTCAAACGTCTCCGCGCGTTCGCGAACCACGTGGACACTTGGGTCAGAGTCATCTTCGTGATGATGGCTAGCATGATCTTCTCGCCCTTCGTTGGATAAGGATTCTTCTTATGATCGTTGAGCCAGGCCTTCAACGTACTCGTCGTCTCTCGCGTCGCGTTCTTCCGTCTGGCCCCGTTTAGATCCATCCCATAACTGAAACGATACAAGTTAGACGCGCGTCAAGTATCAAAATATATACTACTCTCCGACCCTTCTTTTCTTCTATATATCAATTTGGCCTTTTCCCACTATTTTCATTATTACTTTTTCTTCGGTCCATCGTAATCAGGATGAACAGATAGCCGCTCGATCGTCCTTTCATCAAAATCCTTTCGACGTTCTCGTGGCACGTGACCCAGCCGCCAATGTAAGACTGCACGCAAGTCTCGATACGTTACTCGAGCCGGTTGGTCGCAACAAAGAGACACACTGAGCCGCAAGTTGGGGGGAGAGGAGACAAAGAAGAAGAAGAAGAAGAAGGCTCCTCCAGTGGAAGCTCGTGTCGGGAAACTTATCCAATCGTGAGGCTCGTTACGCCTTCCCCTGCAGTTTGGTATAAAAGTATCCAAGGAGTCCTGCTCGGTTAGAGGAAACGATATAAGCGGGTAGCTACTACTTTCATCCCGAGAGCAGATCTCTATCTAACGGTTTAAGCTCCTTCCTTCCATTCCAGAGGAGTGGAGGAGACGAGTGGAACGATCCTCTCTCTCTCACCCCCTCGAAACGCTTCGCCCACGGAGAGACCCCTGGGATCCCATTACTAAAAGACTAACCCTTATCAAAGATTAAACTTCGGTATAACTGCTGAATCGACGGGATCGAAATTAAATTTTCCAGCGGTGAAGCGCGGCCGGGAGATGCTTACTCCTCCCCTTCCCCTCTTCTCCGTTTTTTCCCCTTCTTTCTTTCGTTCGCAGAGCATAGTTGGGCTTTTTCCCTTGTTCCATCCCCTCAGCGACATCTCGACATCTCCTTTCTAAAGTTTCGATCTTGTTTTTCTTTTTTAGATTCGCCCTTCTTCGGAGATATATGTTTTATCTTATTTAATTTCGATTAAATAATGATTATTCGTTGTTACGTAGCCAAATCGGTAAATATGAATGAGATGGATTATATATATATAACGGTGGATCAAAATCCTAGCAGAAGCCAACACGGAAGCGCACCTTGGTGATGGCCGTGACGGGCGGCCGCCATTATCGAGCTTTATTTCCACCCTCTTTCGTTCGAGGAAGGACAGAGATGGAAGGAGAAACGTGTGTGGACTGACGTTCCTGGTGTCGAGGAGGGGAGGAGTTGGGGAGGATGAGATGGGAAATTAATAAAACTGTCACTTATCTACCCTTCCCCGAGGCAGGCCTACACAACCTATCTTCTCTTCCATCTCTCTTCTCCCTGTATTCTTTCCGATTGTTTCCCATATTTCTCTCCCTTTTTCACACGAGGGATTCGCAACAGCCGAAAGGAGGCGCTAAACATTTCAATTTGACATCGCATGGATGAGAATCTACATCGTGGATGTTTTTATCCAGGTTGGATAAAATGAGAAGAGAAAAAATAAAAATAATTGTAGAAAAATATTTTCTCAACCGTATATTTGTTTTTATTCTGACGATATAATAAAATATTTGATTATTCGCCTAAAATAATTAACAGATTAATATTTTCACAAGTTCATTAAGAAAATGCAAAATGGAATAATACTTGAATGTAATTCTAACGAAAGCAACAGAAACGTTATATTTAATAAATTTTCCATTACGAGATAAACTTGTTAAAACGATTCCAACAATCAATTTCCAATACACAACATTTCCCAGAATTCCTATATCTACGTCCCATCCATCCGAGCCGCGTCGAGGGTTCGAGAGTTCTCGTGGAATGTTCGCGAGAAGAGCGAAAGAGAATGAGAAACGGCGAAGAGAGTAGGAAGAAGGGGGTGGAGGTGGCGACGCCAGGATCGCGCGGCGTACCGATGAAACAGAGAGGTACAGGAAGATAGCAAAGTGGCACGGAGGTGGGAGAAAGGGAGACGGAATACGATGGCTTAACCCCCGGTCTGTTTGCGAGGAGCAAATGGCGTTCTGCAGTTATTTTAAAATTCAACCGGGTGGCAGGGGGTGCGGATCGGATTAAAAAATCAGAGTGGAAGCTTGTTTCTCATGATAACAGCCCAGCCGGCTCCCGAGAGCGGGAACTGCTGCTTTCTACCGATTCCGTCTCTCCCTGCCAGCACTACCACCCCACTACTCTTTTGTCGAGCGCCTCTATCTCTCCGCCTCTTCCGCGTCCATCCGTCTCTTCCTCTTTCACTTCCCACCGTTTCTCTGTTTCCTTTTCCTCGCGCGTCCCAACTTTTCTCTCCCAATCTGTCTCTCCGGCTATACAACCGCACGAGCGAGGGGCCACAAATTTAAATACGGCCGATGCGTATAAGCGCCAAACCGTTCGCAGATAGAGACGTTGTATAGATATATACAAATCGCGTTATATACGCGTATATAGGCGCAGCTATGATCGGCTCTTTTTTCTTCTCTCTTCTTCCTTTTCCGCTAGGGGGCGCCGCGCGTGTTTGTGTTTCCATGACGATCGCTAATCGGAACGGAATCCTTTGCATTTCTCGCTCCCACTGGATCGAACGACTTTTCGCGCTTTCTTTCGCTTTTTTCCAAAGGAAACACTTTCAAGATATACTTTTCTTACTTTTTACTAATATTAATATACTATTAAAAATCTCTATATTTTAGGAGTCTAGAATCTAGGGATCCCTAGATCTAATTCTTTCTCGTATAGCCATACTTCTTAGCAAAAGCCTTTTTAGAATCTAGGGATCCCTAGATCTAATTCTTTCTCGTATAGCCATACTTCTTAGCAAAAGCCTTTTTAGAATCTAGGGATCCCTAGATCTAATTCCTTCTCGTATAGCCATACTTCTTAGCAAAAGCCTTTTTAGAATCTAGGGATCCCTAGATCTAATTCTTTCTCGTATAGCCATACTTCTTAGCAAAAGCCTTTTTAGAATCTAGGGATCCCTAGATCTAATTCCTTCTCGTATAGCCATACTTCTTAGCAAAAGCCTTTTTAGAATCTAGGGATCCCTAGATCTAATTCTTTCTCGTATAGCCATACTTTTCAGCAAAATCCTTTTTAGAATCTAGGGATACCTAGAAGAGATCCAATTTCCCATACATCATTTCGAAGGATCGGGCATTTTTAAAAGGAACGCGCACCCCTCGAAGGAACGCGCGTCCAACGGCCAAATCAACCATTAAAACCCGCCGAAACGACCATTCCTCGCGACCCTTCAACCGCACCGCGGTTACCGTAAACGCGTTTGTCATGGCGTAGCCTTTAACAGGGATAAGAACAGAGGGTTGAGTGACCATGGCCAGTTCGAAACGAGGCAGGTGTGCGGAGAGACACGAACGACTCCGCCCCTCGTTACCGCTCGTAACTAGGGGTGATATCCAACTTCTTTTTTTCCCCTCTCTGTTACCACCAACCCCTTCCACGCCACCCTTCCTAAACCTCTATCGCCGACGCACACGTTTCGCAGGTATTGGGGGGGGGGAGGGCTTACTTCCCGCGTTTTATCAACAAAGAAGGTGCAGCCATTTCGGTGGAGTCGCCATCTTTACTTGGCAAGATACTCGCACGAACGCGTTCACTCGGCTAGAAGGCAGGATACCTGTGTCTCGTGGTTCGCTTTTGGTTTAATCAACCGCGAAGCCACGCCAACCTTCCGCGGCCCCTTTCATCCGTCTCCCATCCGCCTCCGCCCTTTTTCGTGGTCGGGCAGAATATATGTGGTTTCATACACGGGTCTCTCCTTCTCTTTTTCTTCTCTTTTTACGCCTTTTTTTAACTATCGATCCTCCGAAAATTATTCACCCAACAATTCTCTGAAAGTTTTCTTATTCTCAGATCTAAGTTTCATTGTCAATTTTCAATTTCATTCTCAAACTGATCAAATTACTTTTTTACTACTACGTACTCTCGTACTGCCGAAATCTCCTACGAGGAGAGAGAGAGAGAGAGAGATTCGCGACGTGTCGCGAATAAGTTTGGCGAGGTTGGTTGACAGTCGGTTGTCGGTTCCACATCACAACTTTATTACCAGTCGCTCGCGACGTGACAGATCGATCGTAAACTCGCCGTTTTGCGCGTGTGCACACGCGTAAATACAACAGATTTCTAGGCGGCAAGTTGGCAAGGGGAAAGATTATACAATCTCCTTCCCTCTCCTTGCTCGTATAAAATGATACACGGTTCGCTACTTTGTCGCACGATCGTTCGAATCCATCACGAGGCGATTAAAGTCGGCCGCGCCCCTCTGTTATGGCTAACCGGCGAAAATTTACAAAAGCCGGACGTTTGCCTCGAGAAGAGAGAGCGGGCAAACGAACTTCCTTCCAGGGAAAGGAAGATTATTAATTCGTGTTAAGAGGATTGAAAGAGAATTGGCGAATGAATGAATGAATGAAAATTCGGTGAATTTCTTAGCCAAGTTAAAATGATTTCACGTATAAAGAGAGAATATTTGTTGAATATTGTTGTTTTGTGCGATATTTCAATCCTTTGCACTCGAGCCAACTTTTTCGAGCCAACAACTTCAGACGATTTCCCATTCGGTGAGTTTCTTCGAAATGATTTCAGCCACGAATCGATGGATAAAACTTTGTCGTTGTTTCGTGCGATACTTTAATAATAATGTAATTGCCAAGATGCATATTCGGTTTGTCTTTCAAATTGCCTTTCTTATTTTAGTTCGAGAGGCGAACTTTCTATCCTCAATTTCTTAACAGAATGGAAATAATTTAATAACGAAAAATCAAACTAATTTCGTTACCACGTATTCCACATGCTTAAAAACTTTAATAGTAATATTTCGATCTTCACGATTGTCAAACTGATCAACTAAAATGTCGATCACGGTCTAATTTCAGATAACAAAAAAAACCTAACCCAAAGAGCTTAGGGATCTATCCATGAGGCGATATTTTTAAAAAACCAAGCATAAATAAATATTGACCGAGAGTTAAAGAAAGTGGATCCACCATTGAGGCTGAAAGAAGAGGATCGTTTAAAAAGGACGCGTGTCGGTGACTTTTCACAACCCTTGCAGGGCAAAAACCAGCCCCCAGGACCGAAACCGGGTCATTAAATGGCCGTACATCATCGTGCCACGTCCTGAAAACCCTCATTAGACTCGTATTCCTCGGTTCGTGGCCGGATATGGGCCTCCCTTTGACGAGCCAACGTATCCTCCTCCTCCTCCTTCTTCTGGGAAACTAGATGCGAGACGGGGATGAATTTGAATAATTGAAATCAAGGATTGAGGTTTGTGGAGAAAGAAAAAAGAAAGTAGGCGACGAAATTTATTAATTTTCATCATGGATGCATATTTGAGTGTAGATGCGATGAAAATGGGACTTTGGATTAGTAATCTTCATTCATACTTATTGTTTACGAAAGAATTTTAAATAATAGATATCGTTTGCTAAAAACAAATAAAGGAATGAAATAGAAAGTAAAGTACCTCTTCCAAATAATTCAATTTTCTTGAAACGCGATTTGCAACATTAAACGAGACAGAGTCGTATCGATTATCGAATTTTCTGAACGGCCGCCTACAGCCAATGAGCTACAAGTAATTTCGACTTAGAATCAACCTAAGCTGTGTAGACGCTTCAGAAAACAAGATTAAATAGATTCGAACGCATTGTTGCACACGTTCTACACAGATAGAACAAGGATCCATGCGTCAATCTTGTTAGATACTTGACCGTAGAATGGATCGGAAACATGGAATAATTCCATGTAATTCTATTTGTCCAAGCCTCTAGGAAAGGATCGACAACGATAAAATCAAGTGAGCGATTTTGTCAACGTATACGCGACACAATGGGATCGCTAGTTCCTCTAATTCCAACAATTAAGTAAATTGAGTTAGCAGTTTCAACGTATACAATGCTCACTCTCTTTTGTTGATGAAAAATTTTCACAGAACGATATCTGCACACTTCGATCTCGTCTCGTTGGAGAAGCATCATTTAATGAATGAATTATTTAAATAAAACAGAAAACAAAAAAAAAAAAAACCCATCACGATGAATTCTCTTCTCTTTATGCAAAACAATACCGATAAGATTGTTGAGTACGAAAATAAAATTTAAGAGACGATCACCAAGATGATACGTTTCCGTGTAAAAATGTTCAATAATCTTATCGAATCCGTGAGAAATGAAGCCGGGGCTATCTGTGAAAATCAATTCGACTAAGAGCCAATTTCTTTTGTGGGCAAATAAAGATCCCCGCAGTAATAACTCGTCAAACAGAATGGGAGAAATTGACACATAAAGATATAATGTATCGGATTAAAAAGGATTCCTCGAATTAATAAATTCATTATTTTCATTTAATCATCTATCTCGACGATTCAAACATAATTTTCACAATTTCTTAGAAATAAAGAAAAAGAATTTTCTCCTTGGAAGCGATAAACGATCGAATAATTATCGTAAGTATTAACTAGTTAACGGTCACGTGGCGCTAGTGTCGCGTATATTCTTCTCTTATATTCTTCTTCTTCTTCTTCTTCTTCCTCCTCCTCTCTCCTTTCCTAAAACCTTTTAACACTAAACCTACCGACAGGCAGAGACAAAACAAAGTAACATAGACAAACATTTCTTGGAAAGAGAGGGAAAAAAAAAAAAAAGTAAATACTGAAAAATATATCGTATCCACATTTTAGGAAAAGTCACAAAGTTTTATAGCGTTTTATCGTGATTTTAAATATATGTTCAAATATATGAAAAAGTTTGAACACGTCCACGTTCCGCCCTTGGAAAATTTCAAAAACCGTCCAGAAAAATGCGAAACTTTCCACCACTTTCTCGTCGTCCCTTTCCTTCCTCGAGCACGGTGCTATCCTATCTCAACGATAATCTTAACGAGCGAACCGAGCTCTCCCCCCCTCTCCTCCCTCTCCCCCCCTCGCCCATGCGTCGAACGATCATTAAGATTCGCGGATGGTCGCGACGTCCTTAAACGCGCTCTCGAAGGCCCGTGAAGCGCGTGCCGAGACACATCGGTCGTTGTACGGAACACACTTAATAATACGTGTGCTTGATCGGGGGGGCGAGGAGGGGGCCGAGGCCGGACACAGGAGCGGGCTTGTGTGTACGCCGGCCGTGTTCGTACAAGCGAGCGGCTGCCCGGCCACTGTGTTTCTTATTGTTTACCCTATATGTCCCCGGAAGCAGGGCCAATCCGCCGGAAAGACGGGACCGTTAACCCGCACGATCCCGAGACCTCGCGGCCGTGCATTCCAACTCTGCATTATTGGCTTTTTGTATGCTTATGCCGCTTATGTTAAAGCGACCGATGGTGCACACGCAGCCTATGGTAATGGCCTACGATTGCGTGTGTGCGTGTGTGTGTATTTTTTTTTTTTTTTGGTCGATTCGTTGCTTGAATTTGTTTCACTTATCCACTTTTTGAAGACTGTCTTTGTATTCATACTCTGTGTTGTTATATATCGTTGAACGAGGAAGTTTTTTGGAAGGATTCTGTTTTTTAATATAATTCTAATGGATTCTCATCGATCCACGGATGAAATTATGATTTTTGAAACGATGATTAATCGCTTTCATTATTATTTGCTAGCAGTTGTAGAGAGAGAGAGAGAGAATTAATTACCACGAATGTTAGTTAATTAGTTATGAATTTATGAGAGATGTGCGTTTGAATTTTAATTTTAATTGGCCTCGTCTGCTGCTACTTGTACATTAACGAGTTGGAACTTCTTCGTCGAGGGTTGCACGCAAACAGAGGGGGAGGGATATATAGATAGAGGTAAAAAGAGTATCTTCGAACGTGGCTGGCACGCTCTGCCCAAAGTTAACGAATAAATCTCGTTTTCTTTCTTTTCTAAGTATAAATAAAAATGGAGACAGGAAAAGAATTTTTCTTTCTGAATATGTATAATAAATAAAAGAAACTTCTACGTGAACCCAACTCGATTAATTCGTAATTAACTTTGTGCGCAATTCCCTTCATATTTTAAATAATAATAAAAAGTCTAGAAAATTAATTTGTATTGTTCGCGAATCGTAGCATGGACACGTACGACGAGTATAATAACGTGATAAAACAATTTGATCGAATTTCGCAGTATAAATAACTCTTCTCGAAAGCAAACAAACGAGCGAAAAAAATTAAACAAATAAAATTTCACATTCGTTGTGAAACATCACGATGCGAAAAAAAGGGGGGAGGGGGAGGGGGAGGGGGGAGAAAAAAGATTGGCAATTGTTATTTCGCTCGCGCGGAAACGAAATCGAAGGTGGGAAATTAGCAGTCGTTAATACGTTGAATTATTCGTGAATATTCGTTTCGATGACGTTGCGAATCGTCGGGGGGAAATTGATTTCAATAATATACCGCGTTAAATTTGAATTTGATTAGTCAGGTAACGGCGCGTGTGTATATCTCGAGCTATCTTCACGTATCGATACGTTGTTTGCATTAATCGACGCTTATTAATTAACTCCTTCGCGGGGCGAAAAAACCGAAAAATCGTGTGTACGAACGCGCCGTATCGATCGATCGAAATTTAAACACGCGTATTTTCTCGCTTCCTTGTTCCTCCTATCGATAATTTCGATGCTACAAACACTTTGGCAAAACCTAACCTTACCTGCGAAACCTACTTCGATTATTATTTCAACACGTGTACCATTGAATTTCTTAACAATTAAGAAACCTCTGCATAGTAAAATTTTATCTCCTCTCCCTTCCTTCGACGAAGTAAGACACAAGACGGATCACTTTTATACGATTTCAATAATTTTAAAATAACCCAACCCGCAAAACCTACTTCGATTATTATTTCAACTCGTGTACAATTGAATTTCTTAACAATTAAGAAACCTGTGTACAGTAAAATTTTACTTCCTCGAGTCTCCTTCTTCTTTCGACGAAATAATTTTAAAATAACGATCGGTTCAAGTTAGCTGGAAAATTGTTAATATCGATAAAATTTATATCCGATGTAAAGGAAAAAAGATCTCGAGGGACAGGTGCATCCCCCGGATCTTCCGGTAATTGTTAACGCGGTTCCGGTGTGGACCGGCGGTAGGTCTCCTCCAAAGGAAGACCCGGTGCGCGAACCGACCAGAGCGAATGGATGCTAAGCAAGCTGTAGTACCCGATCGCTTCCTTGCATACGAAGCAGTCTCCGCCGGAAGTGCGTCACGCGGCAACAGTGTAGATTCCACGAGTAGAGAGAGAGAGAGAGAGAGAGAGGGGGGAGGGAGGGCACGACGTCGTCGACTCGTCACCGAGTGGTTGGATAATACCTACGTGACCGAGGATCGCGTTTCCACGGGCCAGATAACGAGACGCGGCAATGATTGATCGAGACCACTGATATAAGCAGGATGTTTCATCTTCTGCAACGTTATCGCTCGCCTGTTGAAAAAACACCGCCGCCACAATGCGTTAACAAGTGTAGCAGCGGGGTTTACAAACTCATTCCTCGGTTGAAACGGTATCCTCGAGGTAATTACGAGGATTAAAATACGCAAGAATACGATGAAAATTTCACGCTTAACTGTGAATAATTTTTAAATTCCACTACCGTTCGTCCCGATCATAGATTGCTTCTTCGTGAAGCAATTACGGGGGCAAAATACATTTTTCGATTGTATAGATAAACTGTACAACGTATTTTACTTTCGTATCGTATGGATAATATTCGATTAATTAGAATTAGAAATAATTCATTTTCATATTTACGCTGTAACTCGCGGTGTATCCCGCTACGGAGTCAACAATCCCGTTTCCCACTTTTCTAATTGTTTACAATTAGCGAGTCGTAAAAAGCGAGTTTACAAATCACTCGCGGTACGGCATCACGCACGGTTTAGCATCCGTTCCAACGCGACGAGCGCCGCGATAACGGTACACGATAACGAGAGGCTCGTTGTGAGGGGGGAGAAGGGAAAGAAAAAAAGAGGCGAAGGAAAAATTGAAAAATTCAGGAAACATAGATTAGACCGATTAATCATCGGGCCGAGAGAGTTCGAGGCACTCCAACCAACTCCGAATATCCGTAATCTCGCCCGGCGCCGATAAATACGATTCCGACTTATCTTGCGGGTAAGACCTTTCACCGGTCGCGTCGGCGTGACACGCGTTGACCGATTCGAGGAGCGCGAGAATAAAAACGCCCAAGGCGACAGTCCCGGGTCAACGGAGCGCTAATTTATTGGAATGTTTATGTGTTTCTCTGTCGAGCGTTATCGCGAGCTTGAGCGCGTGAGACTCGACATCGCGAGAAAAAAGAAATATATAACAACAGTGGTTCGAACGCACGTGAAAGGGGAGAATCCTCTGTCTTTTCCTCCGAAGACAGGAGAGCAACGGTTGGAGATTCGATACCTCGAATCGAAATGCAATTACCGAGATAAAACCGAGCAGAAAAACTTTCCGCGACGCGACGCCACCTTTGTCTCCGACTTCGACTTTGTTCCTGACAATAAACGCAAAAGAAAACACGTGCGGCTTTCGTTGATGAAAATTTGAGGGGAAGGAGGGGAGGGGAGGGAGATGGAGGAGGAGGGTGGAGAAAGTTTTCGAAAACACCCACAGTCTAGGACACGTATATTGCTTTAAATATGGCGGTATTTCTTTTTAAATCGTCCATAAAGGTGATCCCCTAATTGTCGAAAGCGATACAAGCCATTTGCCACATTCGGAATGATTCGTTCGATGATTTTATTTCGTTTCGTTATCTCGAGTAAGAAAATAGTACGATACACACAGAGTGTTCCAATATTCGTAGAGAGAGATAAAGAAATCGAAAATTTTCTTCGTTGGTTACGTTACGATTATCAGGACGCACTGTGTATAGAAGAGTTATTGTATATATGTATATAAAAACTCACCCGTTGAAGGGATAACTAGCGAAGGCCGCATCGTAGGGATGGTACACGGAAGGATAAGGCCATGCTGCCGCGGCTCCAGCCCCAAGATTTTCCGCCTTCAGATCGAGGCCAGCAGCCTGTAACCGATTATATATAATCGTTGGTAATATGGCAACGTTTCGCGTGACTAATTATCGCAGCTGAAAAACACGAATTCCACGAGCTTTTTGTCCCACTCGACAGTACACACTATTTATTCGTCGTAACTTAACAATTCGAATTCCAAATGTTAAGAACACGAAATTCTTTTTATCTCTCTTTTTACGTTTACCGTAATAACGATGAACGTAAAAAAAAAAAAAAAAAGGACAACTAACGAAAGACGAAAAAGGATAGAGGATGCTAAAAATTTATGGCGCGACATTACTCTCGCTTCACTGGGTTCGAGAGCAATTTCAATGGTGGTGGGGATAAGAATTTCCAACGAATAAATAACGTAAAACGAACGAAACAACGGTTACTTTTTGTTTTAAAATGCGAGCCATTCAACGACAAAGTAAAAATCGTCAAAATTATTTTCCAATTAATTTTCCAAAAATAGATATTTCGTCGATATTATTCTGTCAAACGATAGAGAAAAAAACATTCGACTAGTTTGATTAGCGGAAATACCCACTTTTATAAGAACATGACGCAGTTAAGCAACGCCACTGCGATCGATTAACAATTCATCGATTGTAATGATGAAAAATAGCTGACAAAGCACCAATAATAATAATAATTAGAATCGATGTGTGCCGGTTTTGTTTGTTACTGAAATCCCAACGACGATTTTATATTATATCAGGTCAGTATTTAAATCATCAATCGGTAGAATAATAGAACTATAGAATCCCTCCTCTCCTCTCCCAATTTAAAACGTTTTTCTCTATCTCTCTCCTTCTGCCTCGCTTCTTTTCGTGTAATCATTTCATCTTGTGCATTAATGGCATTAATTATACATTGTGTTTCGAATGACGTAGTCATCGTTGAACTGGCACTGGTAATTAGCACTCGAAAATAGTGGACAGGGGTCAGAGTTCAATCAAGAAAATTCAACACCGTTTATTTGAAACTCTTCGAAAATTGTTGCTCGATCCGTGTAATTTTCGAGTGTTTAAACTGAACTCAAAAGCGAGGACCAGGAATATTCTAAAATCCAAGCGTTTAATTACACATGTTTACTAGTATCACGAAATGAAAATTCTCTCCCGTTTATTTCAACCAAAATTATTTTTTTTATCACGAAGTTATCAAAATTTTGAATTTTAATACGATAGATCGAAATCTATCTAAAATTTTCGAAATTATTTAACATCTGAATTTAATTCTCAAATCGTTACAAAAAATAATTAATTTTATAATTACTCGAAAGAAGAAGAAAATTTCAAATGTCCAAGTTTCGCGGATTTAAAATTCCAATTTCGATCTATCTCTATTCATTACACTGATAAAAAAGATTAACAAAAAAAAAAAAAAAAAAAAAAAAAACCCATAGACCTATAACCCTATTTCGACTTATAACCTCAAAGTTATCAGAAGACCAGAAAATCGAAAGAATTTTATATAAAGATCATTATCATTAAAAACGTTACCAAGCGAGTTCCAGAATCTTGTTAATATTAGCTACGAAGGTATTCTGTTACGTGGGTCAACCTGTATATGCAATATGCAATCCGGTTACGAGGAGAGGCCCCACTCTATACGTCCGGCCTTTAAGCTCGATCATAAAGAGCGACGATAACAAGCTTGCCCCGGCGACGGCTCGAACACGACAGTGTCCCACTGTTACGGCAGAACGGATTCATAAATTTACGCTTCGCGGCTATTTTCTTCGCATATACGCTTTGTGTGTGGTCCGATAACCTCTCTGGGTCCGACGAATACACGCGATTGCCTATCCCAAATCGCAACGCTTCTCTTTTCTCTTGCTCGCGCATATTAACGTCACAGTGTCCAGGACTTTTCGCCACGATAACATCTCGATTATTATAGAACGTCTCGCGAGCGTATATATATATATATTAAAACAAGGTATGTGTATATATATATATATATATATATATATATGTTTCTTTATCCTAACAGTCGAGAAGAAAAATTCGATTCGACATGCGCTTTGTGAACGATACATAGGAACTAAAGTGATGAGAAATAGACGCAGGGAGGCGCTTCGGTAGTGGATCAGATAGAATCGTGGTAGATTGCTGGCTAGAGATTCAAACGTCGAATACGTATTTTTTCTCGCTTTTCTATAGAACATAAGCGGGACTGGACGGGTTGGACAGAAACTATTTAATGTGAATTCACGATTTATGGAATATTTTGTGATTCTAGTTTTCGAAATGCGATTTGTGTTTGAACGTACGAGTTAGGTTAGAATGGCCAACTAATAAAGTGAAAATATGATGTAAATCGATGAAAAATAGCGGTGAGTTACGAAGCTTTTTCTATAATTTGGAACAAAACATTGAAACTATCGTTAAGAATTGGCCAACTTGTGAATTCGTTATCTTTTCGATGAAATTCATTTGCTTGAAATTCGTTGATCGAAGTAAAGATGCGCGGCATATTGGCACAAATGTTATTAGAGTTACGATATAATATATCATAAATCAAATCATTAGATGGCGACATCGACCCGTGTCAAGTGAAGTTGGAAATTTCAAACCCTTATCTGACCACGATGTGACGTTCGTTACTTTATACATTTGACTGATTCGAGGACTTTATCGTTTCATCGATCGTTAGGTTAGGAGAATTAATAAGGCGAAACATTTGGTAAAAATTCGCCTAAAGATTTTGACCGATTCACGAAGTTAATTACGACGACGGTGATAATAAACTCGAAAGTATCTTCGAACGACCGTGGATGCAATAAAATGAATTTTTAAGGTTCGGTAGGGTGAAACGGCTGTATGAACACCGAGCGTGCATTGCATTGACGTTTATTACGCGGGAACAGTCGCGCGAGCCATGATAGCATAATTAAACAATACACGGCGAAATCGGGAAAGCGTACGCACCAGCGAGTACGCTTTTTATTAAGATCAAATGGATGGAGTTTAGAGAATAATTTATTTGACGGCCATGTTTAATACAATCCTTAATCGATGGTAATTTTTTCCAAAAAATGAGTATCAAATAAATAGTTCCTTCCAACGATATTTAACCAGCTAAACTCTGAATTTAAACAATAATCAACAAACAACTTGTTTATTCTTAATCAACTTGAAATTCCAATTACTAGTTTATGGAAAGATGAGAGACAAATTTTTTCCTCTAACAATTTTTATCCTTTCGTTATTCCATCTCGATAATACTTATTAACTCACCGTAGGTGTATAGAAGGGTGCTTGCTCGGCCCCAAGGCTCGGGAAATAGGCGGCCATGCCCTCGGAGGCGGCGGCGGCGGCCGCAGCCGCGTACGGCGCGCTGTACATGGAAAGCGCGGCCGTCGGTAGCGCGCCGAGCCGTTGATAACCGCCGATAAGCTCGTATTGGCAGGAGCACACGGTCTGGCCCGTGAGCGGGTCCGTGAAGATCGGTCTTCCGGTGTCGCAGCATCGCCCCGTCGGCGTTGGGCCGCCGGTCGTCGGAGGCGGATGACCCTGTGACGGGCTGACCGACGTGGTTGGACTGCCAGGCGGCCTCACAACCGCGCTGGTCACCGCCATCCTCGCGTTCGACAGGCCGGCAGCTACTCCCAGGGGATGATTGGTGGCAGTGCCCGCTACGCTGACCAACGACGAACCGCCCGCGCTCAGGATCGCGCCGGACACCGGCGAGGCCGAGGAAGACGTCAGCGACGAGCTCACTGTCACAGGACACTGGAAACAAGTGAGTATATTCGAGATTAATGATCGAAGATGTTTATGTATCGTCGATGGTTTCCTTCTTGGAAACGGAAGGAAATATTATTCTCTCTCGTATTTCGGAATGATTAGGATTAGGGAAGAAATAAACATGTTTTTGCGATATTAATTCATCGAATGAGATAATTGTCGTTTGTCGATAAAAGGTGTTTATATTTGACAATCGTAAATTGCGTAATTCGTATTTGACATAATATACGCGTTTAAAAAATAATGTATAAAGAAAAGTTTTAGGGTACAGAGCGTTTGCCCGATACACATTGTAATATCAAACAATAAATATGTTTCTAGATAAAAATATTTCGTAGCTTCGAGAGAAACACAGCGTCTTATTATATTTACCAAACAACAGCCGGTTACGTGATCGATGGCGTACATGCCCGGTGTCTCGAACATTCGTTCTTTACATATCGTAATCTAAACAGGAGATACATTCTTGGCCAAATGATATTTGCATTGCGTTGTATCGGTATCGAGCCGTGCTTCGAAAGGGGGAAGAGGACAACTTGCATATCTCAATGAAAACAAGATGTTGTACGCGTCTTTCGACAAAATCGTTTTCGAAAACGAGAAGCTTAAACAACGACGCGTTACATCGACACTGTTTGCTTGAAAATTCCCGACGACTCGCTCCTTTCTTTTCCCTCTCTCGCTCTTTCTCTCGGCAAACAACCCTGGTCGGGAGGAGTATACACGTTTACGTTACGTGGGTCACCCACTCTTCGTGGATCCCTCTCTTTACCTTTTCTCGCGTTACACGCTAACTGCTCCTCTTTTTCCCGCAATTTTTTATCGCGGAAGGTTAACGTTTACCTCCATCTCTTGACCCATTCGTGGTCAGATTTACGCTCGTCGTTACAGCGACAACGAATGACCGACCGCGTGTACCAGGTGCGACGAATCGTCGTCTGTTCGCGCCGCCATGACAGTATTTATGCGTTCTCGCGGATATAAGTTCGGGAATCATCGAGTATGTTCGGCAACAATCGCTCTCGGACACGGTGAAGCGAATAATTTCGTCAAATGTTTCGCCTCTTTTTAACGGTTATTCTCTACGATCAGCAAAAATAAAGTTAACATTTCGAACGAAAGAGATTCTAAACATTCTATTAACGAAAAAGTTTTAAAAATTGTCGACGTTATCGTACTTACTTTTTGGCTCGTTCACTCTTTAGAGAGAAAGAAAAAGATCGTTCGATTACGAAAAAAATGTACGTAGAGATTCGGTTAGATCGAACCAATTTCAGAATATGATCGTGAACGATTTTGCGCCTATTATTAAGATATTACTGTAAATACCGGTTACGAGATCTGAAAACTTGTAATCGATCATGTTTTCGCGTTTGTAGACACTCGTTCGACACTACCATACACGTCACGTCTCGCTCTTATGACCGTACGCGACTGGGTACACATATAGGGGAGGCATATTAACATAGGAGAAGTTTGCTTTTCGTGGATGCTACCGGTATCACCGTCGAAGATTCGCTGACAACGTCGGGAGACTCGGACGTTTTAATCGTCACTCGATCTCGAGCCGTGTTACACGTTCTCCAATTGCACGGATTGCACGCGAAGTGAAGCGGATCGCGAGCTTCCCATTTTGCTGGAGAGATCAACGTTTCAGTTGCACACTGCCAGCAACAACTAGTTAAGAATTACTCGGGAATTAGTGGTCGTTGATCGAAGGGAAAATTGATCGAATCAAGTTATGAAATGGTTCACGAGGTAAACTGCGAAAGATATCTCGTTGCAGATCCGGTTGGATTTAAACGTTTCTCGAAACAGACCGGTGGATTTGCTGATACGCGAATCAGATTTCACGGCAAGATTAAAAAGACAGTGTTTTATGTATCCTAGAAATTATTACAAATTATATCAAATGTTCTTGAATTTGGCCAACTTTTCCAAGTACAATATGCGTGTAATTTATCCAACGTTATCTGAACATAACAATAAACGATGTAATATTTCCATATTAATCGAACAACTTTCTCTCGACAAACGTGTCTCGACAAAATGTTGCACCGAAAATTGTAGCGCAAGTCTATCTCGTCGAAAAACCGGGAAAAAAATTTAAACAAAATTCTCATAATATTCAATATATCAATATGTTTCGTCAAATATTATTTTAAAAATTATTATTTCATATTTTTCTTCTGTACAGAAATAGAAGAAACACTTTGTAAAGTATTTATTCAATATAAGTTTACGAGCTCGTGACCACAAACCCATAAATTCGAGCTTCTTTATCTCTACGACTATAAGAAAGAAATGACTAGCTAGCGAAAAGTTCGAGAGAGAGAGAGAGAGAGAGCAAACATTTCAAGAAATTTGAAACGTTATTCGTAACGAATAAATACTGTATCACCATTTTGCTACATCGTGTATGTATGAACACACCACCAAACCAGTATCCACTTAACCCAATATATCCCTAGCGCGCAGCCTCCAGGGAACTTCCGTTAAACACACACCTGCCGACGCGATTGTTTCCGATTTACGAAACAATAAACGCCTCCAGTGGCACGTTCGACGCCGATAATCGGGCGACACCCAACGGTAGAGCAGCTGCGCGAACGAACCACACCCAGAAAGAAAGAGAGGTGACGATCGTCCCAAAAGGACTTTTCCAACAACAGTGTGAAAAGGCAGAGGAGCAACTGTTAAGTCGAGGCCACGAATGTGTCTCCCTCTTTCCATTCTCGGGAAGGTAAACCAAAAATCAGGCCCGTGCACATAATACCAGGGGGTCCTCATTAATTCCATATCAAACAGCACGGCTAAATAGATTAGCGGGTTGAGTGGCTTTCGCGCGGCGGAGCCTAAACAAACCCCCGGCGTGTGGAACCGTCCCTATTCGCCCGTTCTCTCCATCCATCCATCCGTCGTTTCGAACATATTGCCGAAAGGAGAGAGAGAGAGAAAGAGAGAGAGAGGAGGGGCACTGCGAGCGTGCATTGTGTTCGAGGACGAAAAACGTGACCCGCCGCGTATTATGGCGTATCGAGAGCGGCGTTAATGCGTGTCCCGGTTACGCTTTTCCGTTTGACGCTTCCAACTGCCTGCCTGGCGGAATAACAACGCGATGATCACGATCCACAGCGCTGGTTCAAATTCGATATATATATATATATATATACACGCAATATCTGGGATCGCGCTATCCCTCTTTCCTGCCACGTTTCAGTTTTTAGTAATTCGCGCGCACGGATTGTAAGCTAGTCAGGCTTACACCGGTTGATATTTTAATCGCGACCGCGATGATCGATCGACACACTGTTTTGCAATTTATTGGAATTTGTTCCTCCCTATAATCGATTCGAGGAAATTTCGTTAAAAATGAATTGTACAAGAATCTGCTACCGTTAACCGAAAGTTTTATTTCGTACAGATTATATTTTCACAAATCTACAAACATTACGATTTCGTTTTATGAAAAAATTTATCCCGCTTTCGCATAAATTTCGAACCTCGACATTTGCACGGATCCTGGAACAACTACGGAGCTCTCTACCACGCTTCGAAGGACAAGATTCGGTACATCCCCGTATACAACCGAAGACAGAAGGTCTCAGGAAGAGTGTGCGCCGGGGCGGCAGATATACTGCTATGCGGCCGTTCTCACCAAGAATCGTAAGAATCCTCGGCCAAACTCGACGAGGAGAGAGGGCGACGGTATAAGAATGCGCTTCGGGGCTCGGGATCGGGCAAGGGGTTAAACGACGAAGCGTGTTGCCGAGTGTCCACGGCCACGGCCCATAATTCAGTCCTCCACGGTCCTCTACGGAGAAAGAAGAAGCGGCCGCCAGTCCCTGAGTTACTCGACGCGATCGCATCGAAGTGAGTCCCGATTCACCGCGCAACCGTGTGCGCGCAGGACCGCCAACTATATCACACCCAACGTGCCTCGCGTGGACTACGGTTTCGCCTTTGGCTCGTCGCCTTTAAAGTAGCGTTCGAGGTAGCCGCTCCACGATTGTATCCTTGTCCTCGGGTTCATCGAAGGTTGGCTACCGCGAAGGGCGATAATTATTCGTGCGCCGGGGGATCGATATATCGAGGCATTAGCCCGATAGGATGGCTCGTTTGTTCCACGACGATGCTAATTGCCGGAGCCACGATTCCTTCTCCGGGGCTCTAAAGGGAAACGGAAGCTGCGAGAACAGCGCGTCACGTATCGGGGAGGGGGGATGCATTACGATACGATTGCTACGCGCCAATGTTCTGTTGGTACGTCGCTCTGTCTACGTGTTGGGAAAGAACTTTAGTACAGGTTGAGGACTGCTAATGTTGCTTTAAAGTGTTTTTAATAGATGGCGATGAGATGGAATTGATTTTAGATCGATGCCGCGTTTAATTTTTGGTTAAAATTAACGCTGTATAAGTTGTATCTATTTTTAGATTAGAATAATTAAGAGTTGGAAAAACGAATACGCAAATTATATATTTTTAACTGTTCCGCGATATAGCATGCGTCATTAGTGTGTTAAATAATTGGAGAAACATAGCTTGCTGATTAAAAACTGACTAGACTGATAAATGTTCGGTTAAGTGGCTTAAAAATAAATTATCACGACGATAAATAAGTAAACATGAAAATAAAATGTATAAAAAAAGAAAAATTTAAGTATCATTGTAACAAACGTTAGCTGTTAGTTGTTATTTACACGATTATCGTTACTTACGAGATAACATTAACATTTTAGATTACATCTCATCCCAAGCTATGCTTATATAACACCTTCGAATACACGAAAAAGTAATACGATTGGAAATTAGCCGTGTCGGTGTCGTGAAATCGTGCGAAAAGAGTACGAAAGAAGCGGAAGTTCGCGGAAGCCTGAAGAATCGTATGACACCTCGGCTTTGCAGAAAATTCCTCGCGATTCCGTTCATGGGCAAAGCTGGCTCCTAACCACGGCACATACCTGCCTCATAGGACCCCTCGAAAAACCTATATATCTCTCTCTCTTTCTCGAAAGAGTGGATGATCGATAGACGTCCGATCCCAAGTAAGGAAAAAAACTGGAAGTCCTCGGGTGGAACGAATGGCTCTCGCTGCGCGATCGAGAGAAACCAGTAAGCGACTTACACACTCGCTTCTTCCCTCGATTCGTGCGTTGCACAGAGAGAGGATCTGCCCCCGGTGTACACGCGTTTTATGACGCGATTTATATGCACAATGTAACAGTCGCGTCGACGTGGGAACACGGTTACGTCGCGATCTCGTGTCGTTCCTTTCTTCTTCGCGACCCGGCAAGAACTGTCCCACTCCCCACCCTTCGCTCCGTGCCGGGTGGAGAAAGATGATCGGGGGGGCCAAGGGGGAAAGGCACGCGATGCTAGAGATTGACCAATGGGTTTTTTTGGCGCTGCTCGCGGTTCGCCTCGCGGCCTGGCTTCGAATTTATTGCGTATCCATATTCAGAGGGACAATCGTTCGCTCTGACGCATTCATCGTCGCTCTCGTGCCGCTCGTCTCGTGCTTTCCCGTGAACGAAATGGGAATGGAAAAAGAAAGAGGAAATGTTAATTGTTAAAACTTGCCATTCTCCTTATTCAGCGGAAGTGTAATACGTCTGAATATAGACACAAAGTAACATATCAAGTTTGAATGAAAAATTAATATTAATTTTAGAATTAATAATTTAATACTGTTAAGTAAAAATTCTAATATTATTTTTTATTCTTTCAGAAATTTATTTTTCGCAAAAGATAAGATTAAAGCGAAGTAAGTGAAGTATATACTGCCGAGGAAATTCGAATTTTATTTTATCTTTGCCAATAAAGGAGAGAACGACAGCAAGAGGGCGAGAGTTCAAGCATTTAAAGAAATTGGTTCGAAATTAAATAACTCGCTTCACTGTGTCCAGGGAAGAAGTCTCTGGAGAATTACATCCGATAAGAGTTCAAGAATACACATAACGAATATACACGGACAATTGCAAGAATTCTTGAAGAATCGTGACCAACGATTTTGCAATCGACTCGTCGAAAAAGCCAAAGCGCGAGTGTATTTCAAGCTGGACCTGAGAATGTTCGGATCCACAGGAGCAACGAGGTACGCCGTGTTTCCACGATTTATAGATCCCGAAAAGAGAATCGGTTATCCTGTAGACACAGATGCGCCGCTGTTTGCACACGAAGCATTTGTCACGCGTGTCCTGGGCGAGAGAAAAGGGACCGGTCGAGAGATGATGCCCTCTTTGCAACGAGGCCCAGCCGAGTCAATATTGACCCCAGCCCAGATTGATGGACCTTCTTCGCATGTGTGTTTAGGCCTCACGGCACTCACTTATGTTTCCACCCTGTTCTCGTTAGTCCCTGTTCAGTGTTCCATTCTGTATAGCTAGAGAATGTTTTATCTAGTACTTTTTCATTTTTTTTTCCAGATATTTTAAAATGAAAAATGTTCCGTGCTTTTTTTTTTTCTTCTTTTTTATTAGCAGACAGCTTTTATGGAGAATTAAAATATTCTTCGTAATAAATTTTTCAAAAGTCAAAAGAAACGGTTTAATTTGTTTATCCGAGTAAAGATGAGAAAGTTTTACGAAAACTTTAAATTTCTCGAACGTTTTAAATTGTTGGAAACATTTTAACTGGGGAGGGCAGTAGTTGCTGCAAAATGGCGGATCGTGGTTGTGCTAATGTAATTTTGGCAATTGTTAATGATTTAACAAATTTCTTTTCTAAAATATTCTAATTTTAATTCGAAACTTGCTACAATTCATTTCTAAAATTTTATCCATTGACAATGATTTTGTAATTTTACGAATCCGTGAAATTTTGCTAATAATATTATTTCGATTGTACGATCGTTTTACAGAAATTTTGAGACATTTAATTTCTACAATAATGAATAAGGAAATACCTTCGTAGAAAATACGAATAAACCCGCTCGCATTTCGTTTTACAATAATTTCTAGGAACATTGATACGCGTTTTATATTATTATCAGGAGCGATTTCCGCTCTGCTCCAATGTACAAAGGGAGCAGAATGAAAACAAACTGCTTGTAATCGAGGATTTGATCGATCACGAAACGTTTGCGAAACCTTTGAAATCACGTATATTCTTAGAAATTGATCTGCCAATTCCCGTCGAGAGAAATATCAAAAAATAGGCTATATTCGTGGCGGAAGTTTTTTATTTTTATCGAGGTGGAAACAAACATCGATCGATACAAGTCGTATAATAACGAAAAGTAAATCGAATTTTCTTCCCTGGAAAATGCACAGAACAAGATATAGTTGGAAAACCGTATTGCGATTCAAAGAGGAAAATATATTAACTAATTGTAAATAGCAATAAATAAATTGGCACGAAACAACGCGTGTTATCGACAAAAAGAAAATTAATTATCAACGAAAATATGAATGAAGCACGATGATTTCGAGTTAAATTGCCAAATTTTCCTGATATTTTCATGCATTTTCAACAGCATTAAAGGCGAAAGCCTGGGAGGATCCCAAGGGACTCGAAAAAGGCGCAGGAAAGCCAAGATCCAGGGCCTCGAATGTAAACGAAATCTGATAAACCGTGAAATCGTTCGTTCTCACGGGCCTTCTCCACGATACCGCTCGGTATCTGGCCAAATTAATTCGCTCCTCCTTACTAATCGCTATACTCTCCTTCACACTCGCGGTCGGAATCGCATTATCTCGATTTAGGATGTTTAGAAGGGCGAAATTTTGTTTGAAATTGAAATAAATAACCCACTGACCCATCAGTTGTTGATCATAAAAATTTGACGCTACGAAACTTGATTTTCGTAACTTCAAATTGATTTATTTTCGAAAGAATCGATAACGAAATCGATAATGAAATTGGACAAGGAACGGGCAGAAGAAGTTAAAATGGCGCGCAATTTAAAATAATTGCTAAATAAATATTATATTTGAAATTTAATATGCAATAACATGATTTAAATTGTTCTCGGCGTTGCGAGATTTATTGTTCGAGAATTGACGGAGCTTTGTGCACGCGTTTCGACAAAAGGGTTTAGTCTCTCGCCGCAGGATCGGCCATCCGACACCCAAGTTTCGCCGTAAAGCGATTAAAGGCGTGAGTGGCGTTATCGGGAGAGAAGCCGCGACGATACAATGGCGCATCCGGCGTCATTTGCTAACACTGTCACTTGAACGATAAAGTCTATACGTCTGTCTTCCACGCATTGTCGCGCGATACTTTCGTCCTCGTTGGCACGATCGTATTCCTCCTAAGACTGTATTATACCCTATAGACCCTACGCGCCTGATCTCTATTTATTAAACATACACATATACCGGCTCTTATCGCGAGGAAAAGAGTTACTTTGTAATCTCGAAGCAACGTGTTAGATGTTGCGCCGAGAGAAACAAAACTCGAGACACGGTCTTTCTGAGACCAGTCCCCGGACGCGATCTGTTTTTTCTCATTCCTTCGATGATCAAACCGCTTACACAGATATCTAAATGTAATTTGATAAGGAACTCTTCTTTATTTGGCTGTGTGGTCTGAAAGGTGTAGTCGAGAAGGATATTGAAGTTAGATTAGGGATAGCGTTACGTATTTATTAGTGATATTCATCGTGGTTTCTTAATACATTGTTAAGCGATATTTGTTCATTGTTGATAATAGAACGGAATAAAATATAAATTGGCTCTCGTGTAACGTTCCAAGAACACGGATTCAATCGATCTGTCTCGATAAAGAGGTTCTTGAACTATATATATATATATATATATATATATGTTATTTTTTGGTCGATTTTGGATCATTGAAAAATAAAATAAATGATTTCTTCAAGTGTATTTCCTTTTTCTGTTGCCATAAAATTTTGAGAAGAAAAAATTATCTTTGCTTATGGACAGTAACAAAAATGATCCAGGATCGAATTGATAAAAACAAAAAAAAAGTTTCTTTCTTACCGTGGAAAAAATTTCATTCGTAAAAGGTTAAGATCTTGAGACGATGAAAAATCGGTGAAATTTCGTCTGTCTCGAAGAAATCGACTCTAACTTCCCGAGAACATTTTTCACCTTTCGAATAAAATCGAAACACCGCACCGCAAAAGAGAAACATAATCCCCTCCACTCAAACGTCTCTAACAACATCAATTACCAGAAAATCTATTTCCTTCTCGAAAGCGTAGTCCAGCCTTAACAACACGTAACCGTTTCCTCTGCTGTACAAGCTCCTATGTCTCGGAAAAAAAAAAAAAAAAAAGAAAGAAAAATTCGCTTCAACACGAATTGGATCTAGCACGGCAATGTCCGCGTTACCGGCTAAGGGTTAAACGATCTCGGAATTCAGAGAGACAGACGGGGAAACCGCTTGAACAGGAAAGTCACGGGACACCGAATTCGTAATGGTTCGTTTACAAGCGGCCCCGCGGAATTTATTGCATCGTCGCGTGAACATACACAACACATACACAAAGATCGTTGCCCGCGAACCAATGATTTATACCGTGAGAAAGATTAGGCATTCGCGGTTGGACCCTTCTCGTTTCACCACTACTGTTACACATGCGCACGCGCGTGCGCATGCGCGGAAAACGTGTGCTCACGTCTCTTTGCGCGGATAAAACAGCGAACGACTCCCGGTGTAACGACAATTTCAATAAATTATCCCGCGGTACGCGACCGATCAGAGAGATCGCCGTCTCGCCTTTCCTCGAACATCGATTACATGCCGATCTCTTGCCCGGTGACTTGGCGCGTTCTCTCTCCTCTTCGATGAATCTGCATCGATGCGACGAGAATGCACGAAGCGACGTCTGCACGCCGCGTAAAAACTGATCGAATATCTTCCTCCCGGGAGGATCACCATTGTTCGTGAGACAGCGTTCTTAGGGAGACATCTGGTGGTAGATTTTAACAAGATCCGCACTCTAGTAGAGGCGTTTCTTTATAGGTGGGGTTCTTGCGGCGCGTACGAATGGATTATTTCAGGGACCGGCCCAGTTGACGATAGGCGTTTTTGTTTTCCAAGAGATAAAGTTCAGGATCGGATGAAGTACGAGTGGTTTTACTGGTATTGACGAACTCTTTGGGGGGAGGGGGGGGTCCATATCCGGGAATCGTTAAGTTGTCAAGAATCTATTCCTCACAATTGAGAGGTTCGTAAGTCGAGTTAATCTTCACGAGGTGAAGACATTTTCTAGATTAGAAACACACAGTTTAGAATAACTCTTTATTTCCATTCAACGATTTCTTTGTGACTTTCCTCTTGTGACTCGAAATTTCCTCGAATCTCTTAATTATACCGGTTAATATTACCGTCGTATATTTCAATGATTTTTTTCATATTCCAATTTATTCCAATTAATAAAGAGATAAAGAAAGTACGAGGGCATCGTGTATAGAACATCGATATTGGAACGTGCGCGCTCGAGAACCGCGAAAGATTTGCTTCTCGGCCTTCTTATCTACCGATTCCACGTAGCAGAATCGAAGCGGAAGAGAGAGCAGGTTTCACGAGACTAATCGCGAACGATAATGGCCGGATGATTTATCGACGGCGACAATTGGACCGCTATATGTCGAAATGTAATCGGACCGCCGGAAGTCTCGGGGGCATGGTAACCGTCAACCAGCAACAATGTTTCTGTCATAACGTCGTGCGCACGGCTCCTTGTACGCGTTCCACGCACGTTAACTTCACGTCGCGCGGGGGAGGGGGGAGGCAAGAAAGGGGGGGTTGATAGTTAGAAATATGTGGTCCTGAAACTCGGCGTTGAATGGATTCGAAGAAAGAAACGACTAACGAGAAAAAAGAGATGGAAGAAGAAGAAGAAGAAGAAGAAGAAGAAGAATAAACGAATAGCAAGAACTTGACCAAGATTTCGTTTAAGAGGAGGAGGAGGAGGGAGAATTTTAAAGTGAAACAAATTTCAATTTTACTTTTCATTAACATTTGATTAAAATCGAAGAAACCTAATCATTTTAGATCTTTGAAGAGTTTCGAAATACATCCTCGCAAACTTTTTTACCTACAGGGCTACGCTCATCACGCGAGAGGAATTAAAAAAAAAAAAAAAGGGGGGAGAGAAAAAAACGCAGCGAGAAAGCGTGCACTCGAGTGAATGAATAGAAGACACCGGTGAAAAGGAGGGAAAGGGAAAGGAGGGCAGAGGCGGGCGAGAGGAAGAAGGTAAGAACGATCGGAAGGAACAAGAGACCGAAGGAACAGAAAGAAAAGAACGGAACGCGAGCATGCGAGAGTGAATGAATGCAACGTGGCGAAGGACGGGGGGGAGAAAGAAGCGAAAAAGAAGAAGAAAGAAGGAGAGAAAGAACAAGTGCAAGAGAGTGAGGGCGGAGGATCTGAGTCAGCCCGATTGGATCGAGTAGCGCCGAGTCAGCGAGCGAAACAGCGCTAACTGCCGGGCGCAAACTACTACCGGAGATCGTATCTATATAGCGACGTATCGTGCCGCGGTGCATCGCGCTGCCAACTTGCAATAATATGGCCATTCATAATTTTTACGCGAGCAAGCGTCATTGAGGAATTCCGGTCTGCCTGCCCGTGGCGCATTCCTGTTGGCAAGGTGTTGGAAACGCGGCCGAATTTTCTTTCCCTCTTGCCCACCACACTTGCGCGCCGCGGGTCGCGCAATTCCGCGGATTCCAAGGCGGATGGAGACTCATGATTCGACTGGCCGAGGGAGGGCGGTCACGAGGGGCGGCCACGAAGGTAATTTCGTGGCGAGCTTGCGCTATAATCGCGCTCGACGCGGACGGGCCGCCTTTTTGCGGTTTCGAACGCGGGACACCGCCGTATCGAAGACAACGTTGCTATGCTTGGAGAGAGGTATAGAAAGTTTATAGAAACTTTAGCAGAAGCTGATAAGAACGGATAAAACGTATTTTTAGAAGGAAAATATCGAAATTCTCGAAATTGAAATAGACAATGTTCAAGTAATTTTTCTTTTCTTTTTTTTCTTTTTAAATAATAATAATCATGTTTCGCGAAAAATTGAATTTTTCTTACACGATTGACGAATAATCGATTAAAATAAATCTAAAATTTAAACATAAAGTGAATTCAATTATCATCGACGATGAATAGATATTTTTATCTGGGTTTTGAAAATTTTATCGTTAATATCTTTTTGAACTATATATTTGAAAATAATTGTACACGTTGAACATATGTTCAAATTTCGAGATCGAAAAAATAAATGTGTAAAGAGTGATTATATATATTATATATATATCGAATTCTATATACATAAAATCTATCTTTAATTTAATATTTATATAACACAAAAATTCTACCTTTAGTAGCATCTTTCTTTTCAATTAATCACGACTTAGTTATTATCCAAAGTGATTTCAATTTACTTCTGCATATTTCGTTCGATCGAAGATTTCTTGATTTCATTTCTTACGATACGAAACGATCCAACGAGACGAAATTCCAAAAATACAGGTTAGATTAAGAAAGAATATACGAGGCAGTAGGAAGGATCGTTACTTCAATTAGATTGAGTGACGCAGATTAGCGATATGAATTCGCCGCGTTCTAAATTTAATATACACGACGTCCGTCGTCGCTGTGGTATCTTCATTCTTCGAGGGCGCGGCTGTGAATTTTTCAGGCCAAAATTAAAGCTCGTTGCCACACCGAGGACATTCCTTAATTCCTCTCCTTGTGAACGAACGTGTTCATTGTCGTGACTCTTTTTTTTTAGCACAAAATAAATTTTCGAAATAAATTTCACTCTGATTTCATTCAACGATAATTGATTAAATCTTTTATTTATTTATTTATGTTAGTATCTTTTTTAACGTTGTTAAAAGTACTCTGTTTAAACTCTCGAGAAGGCGGTGGAAAAAAATTTTTTTCTCGTTTTCAGCTTTTTTTAAAAAAAAGAAAAAATCGGGTCGCTTTTAACCCACATACGTCCCTCCCATTATCTCTTTATATAAATAATATAACGTTGTTTAACAATAAACAGTAAAATAGCGTCGCGTCGTAAAACTGGATGCCCGCCGGCGGAGAATTAACGATCATATAATAACGTATCTATAAATTTTATTAGAGAAATTATTTCTGTTTACGTATATAATAACACGGATCAGAAATGACCCACAGGGTCGGTTGTCGGTTTGAATGAAGAGAAATCTAATCGTCGAAACGATGATGCAAGAGACAGGGATACCAGAAAGATTCTTCTGGTATCCCGGGATGAAGAAATAAAAGTCGAACGTTTTCTTCTGTCCGACGACCAGTTAAGAAATTAACAAGAAGCATACCTGAACGGGGCACACTCACGATTATTAATGATAAAATTTACACGTTTCACGCGTCGTGCGTATTTATCACCGGCCAATTTCTCGCGTTACATCATCGACACCGGCGCAAATGTCAACCCGACTTCGGTACAGCTGCAATAATAGAGGCGTACGATAATTAACTCGTTTATCGAACGGGGGAGAAAAAAAAAAGAAAAAAAAAGAAAAAAAAAAAAGGTGACAAAAAATCGTACGCGCGATCGAGTACTGAACGATGGAAAAATAATCATCGTTCATTGCTTATCATTGATTTTTAGTCAGGCTGTGACATAATTACGATAAGGAGTGTCGCGCATACGCATTTCGAGAAAGTAATGTCCGATGATTCAACCGCCATTTCATCCTCTGTTCCATTTCATAAAAAAAGTTGAAGTTTACTACACGAAGGAAGATTGAATTACTACAATCTGTGGCGTAACAAATGATGTGTGTAGAGTGGACGGGATTGATTAGCGTGTAAAAGATGAAAGAGGAAACGAGGAATTCGAAAGAAAAATGTGTCGACGATAAAACGACAACCGTGACTAAACCGTGCTTGCTTGCTTGTTTGTTTAACTCTGTTTTATAAGTGGAATAATATTCATAGATAATAGGCCATTAATTTTTATCGGCACTTAAACAATATGTGATACGCGAACGATTCCACTGTCTGCCTCGCATGAAGAATTGCTACCTTTCAAATGTGTTATTTTATATACAAACTGCTCGGTTTCACCTCGTTGCACGTGGACATTTTCGCGTAGAATAGATGATCAATAGCGCTGTCTAAAAATTTAGAAAGCGTATTTTAAAACTTGCTCCTTCTAATTCCGAGACAAGTACAAAAAATTACGATATATAAATGTTACGAAAAAAAAAAAAAAAGAAAAATTTTAAAAAGGAAGGCAGAAAAAGGAATTTTTCTTTTTTCTTAGAAAAAAAAAAAAAAAAAAATGCAAAGAACAAAAATCTATTATGTAATTAGGGACGAGATAATAAGATGAGAAAAAGAATGTTCGAATCGCCATTTCGAAGATCCATTGTGGCCGTACAATGGCGAGGATATGGTAACAAAAAGCTCGTTGATGGTAAGACGAGATAATTATTCTAGCCCGGCGCAAGCTCTTCGATCATTTCGGAACGTTGCTTTAGGCGTGGCAACACATGTTCTCAGCTCGGCGCTATGCACAGTGCATAGGTATGCAACGTATACCTATATGCAACATGTCAGGACACGTGGTACCGAATCTCTCAGGCTTGCCAACGGCTATCCATTTTCGCTACGAACAAGATCCCACGCTACAAATTATCCCTTGCGGTCACGGAACCGAAATGAATCGGTGCAACGACTAATTATGCTTTCAACTCGTCAGAATTTTCATAGGTAATCCATTTGGGATTGAATAATAATCGGAAGTAGTAAGTTGGAAAATTGTAAACGTGTAATTCATCGTACCATATATTGAAATTTTTAGGATACGATTTTATGACAGCTCTAAATTTTACACTTTGCAATTTGATGATTAATTTAAATCTCAATTTCTCAAGAAACTCATTAACATTTTTTAATAAAAGATACATATCATACGTAAGTAAGTAATCGTTTCAATGACGTTCGAAATTTAAGCGTTATATTGCAAATTTCAATTTTATCACATTTTTGCTAGTTGATTCATTCTGTATATCATATCATACAGAAAGAAAGTGAAAAGATCGAAAATATATTGAATGTAATTTCATTAATGGCCTCTTCCAATGAAATCAAGCAACGATCGTAATTCGGGGGAACGAAGAAAGCAACTTCCTCGACTGCTCGTAAAAGCGCATCCGCAAACAGCAGGGACGATATCCGCTTTCGCGGTGAATAGTCAACAGCATAAACGATTCATTCGCTGGTTAGCCTGGCATATGCGAAGTCACACACGGGAAGGAACAGATAGACACAAATAGGTGAGGCTTTTGACCGTTGAATACATTTGACTTTCAAACGGTTGAAATTATATCCGGATTCATATATCTACAGACCTGAAATACAACGACCATAGTTTCTCGAATCGTGTACTCTGAATGCTGAAATATATGTGCACTTGTCACGAATATTTCAATATCATGTGTTTTTGTTTTTCCAATCATTGTAAGACTTTTCTCTTGCAAGATAAAATTTTTTTCCAAATTGATTTAAAATTCCTTGATAATCATAATTTATAAATAATAAAAATTTTTATAAAAATTGTATAAGCGCATAACGACACGAAATAACGAATTTCTATACGACAATTTTCAAATATGTTAAAGTAGAATTTTTGCTAATTTGTATGATACTTTTATGATAATGATTAAGTATTAATGACGACGTCATAGATAATGAACTACATATAATGAATTCTTTAACATAATGAGAATAATTAAAACAATTCATAAACATGTTCTACGATCAGTCCACCTAATAATTTTGTTTGTTAAAACACTACCACATAGTCCAATAATTTTAAATATAGTTTGAAATTTTAAAAAATATCCTCGAATCGTATTAACAAAGTTCGAAGTAACCAAATTCGTATACGACACGATCGATTTCACTTATATTGATTGATGTCATCGAAAGATATCGATTTAAAGATGTATCCATCACGTTAATCACTCGATTGTATCAAAAAACAAAACTGGTAGATAGAGTTTTAAAAAACGAATTAACACGAAATGACGAGGACTCACCTGTAGATTTGGTGATCCTCGAAAAGAGAACTGTGACATGTTGTGTCGGCCACTCAGGGCCGTGATGGTCGGGCGCCGCTACGCGATCATCCTTCCAGACCGTAGCATCTGTTGCAGTCTCACCAAGTCACTCGAAACAAGTATCAGATCACTTTTGTTTTTTTCTTCTCTCTTTAATTTTATTTTTTCACCACGTAACACGACGAGAAAGATAAAATCGTGCGGATATAATCGTGCCGGTCGGAGAACCAGAGCAAGTCACTAAATGGCAAAACAACGTAAAAAAAAAAAAAAAATGGTGAAAAATTTTTCACTGTAAAACTCACGCCTGTTTTATTGCACTGTCTAGTACCCGACTCTACTTGATTCTGAAGGCGGTCTCCGCTCGTATATACACTTGCACTGTCACAAACGCAGGCACTTGTGAGAAACAGGGACCAGTTTTCTCCGACCACAATGCAGTTATAAAGATGACACTGTCGGTTTCGGGATTTCACGATCAGCACAGACCGATGACAACTATAAGTCAACAGGAACAGTTCACACTAGTCACTAGAGATCGAAAAACGACGATTGTCCAGATGATAAAAATGATATGACACAAGTCGAAATCATAAATTAATAACGATAGAAATGTAACTAACGCGCTATTTAAATGTAAATATCATATGCGCCGGTGAATGATTCGTTCATGTAACTCACGCCGTTGATCCGATCGACGCGCCAGCTATGATCGGTCGCGACTATCCTCCGAATCGTCGTTTCTTTTCGACGGAATCCAGACCTCCGCTCAGCGGTTAGGAAGGCGGAGGTACATAAGTACGAGTGCGAAGAAGAAAGCGCGATATAGAGAGAGAGGAAATGAGAAAGCGAGACGAAATAGAGGGAGGAGCGAGCGAGAGGAAGCGCTAGAGGGACGGACAAGAGGCGAAACGAGAGATAGAGAGGGAGAGAGTGGTAGATCGAGAACTCGAGCGATGGTGACGAAGAGACTCGTGAAAAAGGAAAGGCGAGGATCGACTTGTTCGCGCACACCGATCTCCTTTTTTTTCCTTTCTTGCTTGTAAAATCCGTCCACACGTTGAATTGCTTTGCACCCCGTAAAATCACGACATAGAGAGAGACTCGTATTCGTTTTTGTTACTTTTTTTTTATAATTAGAATTGAAAATTGATCGATATGAATTTTTTTAACTCACAAATTACAAAATATCAGTATCACCATATCCGTATACGCGCACTCCAAACAAATAGTAACTACAAACTGGCGCGAGTCACACGTGTATAACGCCTCGGCACTTCTGTCTTCACCTCTGCGTGATTCGCGTGCGTGTGCGTCCACATGTATGTGTATGTTTTCACTCGTGTTTAGAGGGGGTACAAGGAGGGCGCGTGTCCATGCGACGAGTCTTCCCTCTCTACCTTCGAAACTTGGCGGAAACTTCTTTCGCGCGTGCTTACGGAATAATTACTCGATCGAGTACAGGTATTTCGATTATCCGCCTTATTATGATCCACACGCGCACTTTTGTAAATCGTCACTGATATCCGATTTTAATCGGATAATCACCAATAAAGATATATATAAGAGATGATAAATCCAACAGTGGGTTGTAAGTAACGCGTTCGTCGAAGGTCCGGATAACGCGATTCAAATCCGTAAGTTCTGGTATCCTCGTTCCTCGAGATGACGGTTGATCGGTGTAGGAGGAGGCGGCGGTACAGTGACGGTGGCGCTGGCGATAACGATGGTAGTGTGCCGATGGTGGTGGTGGTAGTGACGAGAAACGGTCGGCTCGACAGTGGTGGTGGCAGAGTCGTCGCCGTAGTTCTTTTCCTTCCATGGAAAGGGGGACGATTTTTGCGAGATGGTTTGCCCTCGGTGAGACGGGTGGGAGGGTCCAGGCCGGCACGCCGCGCAGTGTGGTGGGGGAGCCTGGTGCCACCTCTGCTGGTGGCTGATGATGCCACTACCGGCACCTCGTACCCACGCGAATTCGTACCGCACTCTACTAGTAGGCCGAGTGTTCTGTGTATACTTCTCTTCTCTCGAGTCAGGTCGGCATCTTCGTAGATCGGGCACGGAGCCGTACACCAGCGGTTAGCGTCGGCAAACGCGACAATAAAATATGGTGAGTCGCCCGTGGGGCCAGCTAACGCGCTCCCAGCCTACCCCCTCTCACTCCGATTCCCGTTCTTCCCTCTCTTTCTCTCCTTTTCCTCTTTCTGTTTCTCCGTCTCTCTCTTTCACGACACGTTCCAATCTCTTCTTCTCCCTCGTCCGTACGCTCCTCGTCCCTCGTGACGCCCCACCGTCGCCGCTTTCTTCCCTCTTCGTTCGGCTTTCGTTTTGTGGAGGGGATGGGTGCTCGAGCCAGAGGGGGCGCAACCGGCCGAGATGCTGCCGTTGCCACCGTGTTCGGCTCTGGTGGGGTCAAGGGAGAGGTAGGTTGCGTTAGGAGGGGCGAGAAGAGGAGGCAGAAACTACACGACAATTTTAGTTCGATAGATCCTGAAGTTTAGCCTCGGCGGCGCTGCTTTACTTGCCGCTGACTTCTTCCCGGTAGTTTGTTCGCTCTCCCCCGTTCTCCCCTCCCTGCCGTTGCTGTTCGCTTCTCCACCTCTTTCTTGGACACGACCGCACACTCTGACGGTTCCCCACCACCGCGGTGTTCCCACTCTCTTTCTCTCTCTCTCTCTCTCTCTCTCTCTCTCTCTCTCTCTCTTTCTTTTCTCCTTCACCGTGGCGATCGTCAACTACTTCGTGCCCCCTCGCTATACCTCTAGCCCCCACCTCCTGAGATCCTCCTCCTTACTCCACACACAACGCGACACTTGACTACACAACTTTTCTCTCTTTCCCTCCAACTTTGACTCCACGTTTGCTTTTCACTTCAATATACCACCGCCGCGATGTCTCTCTCGCTCGACACTTATACAGTGAAACGCACGAACATCACCAGCTGACGAACGTATTACACAGGCACATTTACGCGGCATAAACGCGTACCAGCGGTTTAATGCGCCGATGATGCGTGTATGTCCCATCGCGCGTTTCACCACCAATTGTCATCGGCTTTTAGAAAGTCGCGATGACAAACAACGCTATTGATCGTTAACTTTTCAAATTTTTTTCACGTAGCTACGGTCGAATTTAAAAAAACGTGATCCACGTCGAACGACAAGTTCGATCATATAGACCAACCGAGTCAAACGATTGTTGTTGATGTACCGTTGTACGCGAGTGCGGCAACGTGCCGACGATCACTAACAATATACAAGTTGACAATCCGGCGAGCGACGGATACGATGACGACAACGACGACTTCGGCCGTGGCATCGCGAAAGTGTGTTTTGCGCAGTTCTTTCAAGGGAACTCGCCTCCTCGCGCTTACTTGTCGCCCTCCTGGCGCGACCGCCGATCAAAGGGGCGGGTAGGGGCGGCTGTAGGTGGTGGATCGCGAGCATAGAGGTTGCGGGGGAGGACATTCGGTGGAACGGCGGTGGGGACAGCCGAAGGGGACGATGTGGTTCGCGGGGTGAATAAAAAGGTGCACTGACATTTTTCGCCGGCCGGCAGATTGCCGATATACACACCTACCTACGAGAAGTACCTGCCAGCGAAGATATTTTTGCCGTTTCGTGGTGAAACTCACACGCTCTCGCGTTTACCCCCTCGCTTAAACGGATCTTTGTAGTGGTGCATACTGGTGCATAGGAGAAAGGGAGAGAGAACAAACTGGATAAATCGTCCCCTTCCACACTTCTTTCCCCCCCCTCTAATATACCACGGTGGGTGCGGAGCTCGGCTTTTTTCCCCTCCGTGGGCGCGGACTAGCCTTGCTCCGCCCCCTACCACCTTTCCCTACCCCCTCCTGTATACTCGAAGCTACTCGTACTACCACCAAATCGTGTGCCACTGCCTTTCTCGTCACCCCGCAGTGTGCGCAGCACGTTGAGCTACTACTTCGCGCTCTTGCTCGCCACGGCGACGTCGACGGAGGAACACATTGCAGGACAAAGAGAGTCCAGAAACTGGAGCGAGATGAAAACATACGGTGGAGGCACACCGAGACGTGAAACATTAGTGTACCGTTTGTTAACACCGCGGTCTACACATAGCCGCGCGCAACTCTCACTCCTCTCCTCCGTACCCTTCTACCACCGGTGACTTCAAGAGGCCGCTACTATGCGTATACGCTTTGTAAGCCCACGTGCAAGTGTATGAGTCAATATACGCGAGTGTCATTGCAGTGTGTGCTCTTGCTCGAAGGGATTCTCCCCTCTTTGTTTTATTCGTTCTCTCTCTTTTTCTCTCTTCCGCTCTTTGACTCCACCTTAAAACTCCCTTCCTCCGATCAGTTCCTATCCCTACACCGGTAACTTTCCGAGAATGCGATACCGAATTTGTCGACGGCACAGAATGTCGACGTTCCGCTACGACTACGCCCAAACTAAGCCGCTGACCGATGTCATCGCACATCGATTTTGGATTTCCGTCTCTGTGCGTGTGCTACGAGGATCAATCGCGCGTCTTCGGAATCGGGAATTAAGGAGCCAACAGGGAGTAATAGTGGCTTTGTATCGTGGCTCCTTTATAATATTACCGACGTTTAATGTCATGGAATTCTCGGTAAAGGATTTTTAAAATAGCTGCGTCACGTTTATCTATAATAAAATGTTGAATTATTCATCGAGTGGCCATTGTTCCTTATTGAAAATTATATCTTTTTTATCGACATTTTTCCTTCTCTTTTTCGCGTGTGTGTCTAATTCGTAACCAGAATATCGATTTGCAAAACGGAATTAATCGTAATGGAGCAATTTGTAGCGAGTCGATCTACAAACGGTGGTATACCATTGGGGGTGTTTTATTATGACTGTGCCCGCTATATAGGTGTCTCCACGCTTTGAATTACTAATGCCGTGGATCAACCAACACGTTTAACTGTAGCGAGATGAGACAGTTAACTGTAGCGCGAGACAAGGCATTAACATGTTAATGCGTCCTACTCTATAGGCTATAGTCTAGCACAGTACGTACATGCAATTCATGTTAAATGCATCGGCTCTACGCATTGTTACGCTTCAACTAATGATTCGCATTCTGCCGCGAATTTGAATGTAAATGAAAGGAAAGATGATACGGTTTAACTGCTACTGTTACGCATAATGTATATTAAATATGTTATCGGCTTGCATTTTTAAATCGACATACGCGTTGATAATAATTTTGAAAAAAAAAAATAATTAAAATAATGCATAAAAATCTTTCTCTTCGATGACGCTTGTTATTATATTTATATAGAAGTCATTCATATTTATTAAATGTAATGAATGTTTTTATAATGTGATTCGCAATTAAATTCTTGCAACATGTTATTAAATAGTTGAACTAAAAATAGAACGAAATGCTAATCAGATTGTAAAAACACGTTATACGTTATAGTTTCCCTTTGTAATATATTTGAACACGATTATCGTGCTCTTTATCACCGGATTTCCCTGGAATGCCTGAACATGGATAAGTTAAGATTACGTATATGTAGTAAGTATTATTATACACTGCAATAAAATTTCTCACATGAAACCCGTTCAAGTATACAATGACTACTGTATGCAAGAGTATTTTTTTTCCCTATCCGTTACTATGAAAATGCGTACGAGCTATCATACAATTACCGCCTATAATTGCAGATTATACACGATACGAGAAGCATACGTAATACCCAGTGTAAATCCATCCGCGTATAGATTAAACTATAGGTTGAATCTATAATTATTTGCACGATATATATTGCGAGCATGTTTAAAATGTTTATCTAATATATTCAAAGGTTACAATTTTCCTAAATAACCTCCACAGCTTATCTGATTTAACGACAAGCGCGTGCCACACGTAATTCGATTTGCTCACGTTTCATCCGATTGCTTCGATAACATTGTACACCTTTCTATCCTCGTGCACTTGCGTTTCAAACGCCAAAGCTACTAAAATTTAGATGCAAACACGAATCTCATTCCATATATCGTCACTATCGATATTGTTCAATTTCCAGTTAAAATTATACCGCTATTGAAACTCGTTCACACAACATGCAAGGGAATTTCATCGCGAATCTAAGACGTAGCTATCTAACCAATGCGATGTTTTCTTCGAACAACAAAATCGAAGGAAGACTTAAAAAGAGACTTTTCCTGCGCAAGATCGACGGTCAAGAAGTGGTTGGCGACCAGTCACGGGCAAGGTCGACGAAAGCTGCTGCACAGGTGGCAGCACGACTCGACAAAGGACGGTTATAGACCCTCCTCGTTGGTACCTTGGCATCATTGCCAGTGGGAAAAGTGGGGGTTTGCTTGGGGCCATTAGGTGGGGGCTTTCCCTTTCCACTTTCCACGCGACCACCCCTCTTACTACTCGTCCCTCTCTCACCGAAAGGGACGGAAGGGGTGACGTGTATACTTTCGACAATGTGTGCAGCAACGGTTGTCACCGTGTTGAATACCCGCACTTCGACAGGTTCCACGAGTGAGACGTTTCTAACGCTAAACCGCGGTGCAACGAGGAAAGAATCATGGACGGGTTCAGCCTGCACTCGATAGAGTGCGCGCCCGTTGCATTTTTGAATTGAATCTTACATTACACCTTTCTCTCGAATCCGTTGATCGCTGAACGGATATTGGCGTGGATGTTACGTGGTCTTGTCTTTAAAACAAATTCTTGAATCGAAGAATCTGTGATCCATGAGCCGTAATAGTAAGTAACATTCGCAATCATATTTTTATCGTTAAAAGAGAAGTTTCACGAGGTTGAAATTTTTAATCATGATTCTTATCAAATCGCAATTAATCATTAATTTTAAGGTTATAATGCATCGAACGATAGGTACAAGACATTTTATATTTAATAAAGAATGATTCATATTCATAATTATAAATCATTATGAATTTTTATGCGGTACAATACACGTTCGAAACAATATTCAAGTTCTCTTCGTACTTTTCTCCCGACTAAAACTCGCTAAAAACTTCGTCAAAATATACACATATTTAATAAATATCGAGACCTTACGAGCACGGTTGCTCATAAATCAAAGATGCTAAAGGCGGTAAGGCACGAAAAGCCTTGGAAGCAAAGCGAAGTGTACTACTTACGGAGTGAAGTGGATAGGAAGCTCGAGTATAAACTTGCGTGATTAATCTTACCGGATTGATAACGCTCCCCTTTCGGTCGTACCCTTGTGCTCCCATAAATTACGTTATAAGGAGGCTCGGGGATAATTAATATCGCCTACCGTACATAAGCACGCCGTTGTTGCGCGTAGTTGACACAAGGTGATCCGCGATGGTGTTTCCACGCCTTCATTGTCCACGATCACTTCACCATGAAATCCATCGCGTGAATTCTGCTAGGTATTTCGAACGGATTGCGCGATCTTGCGAACTGCAAGATATCGCGAGTCATTGCTACTTATTGTCGTCAGAACGGTACATTACTTGGTAATTCCCAAGTTATTAATGAGATAACGGTTGTTATGTCTGATTATAGCCGAGTCTTAACCATGGTATACAAATATTATTAATAAAGATAATATTTTTTTCAAACGGCCAAATGAATAATTACTTTATTAATTCTGTTTTTAAGTTACACTTTTCTTGACTCATGGGAAAATTTTTCTGTTATCAATGATATATGTTGTTGAAATTGAATGTAACCAAAGAAATATACAATATACGCATCGAACAATAAATTATTTATCTTTCATTTATTTAACAAATAATCGAAGTTCGACATTACATATTATTGAATATATGTTCAAAGTGTTCAAAGTGTTTTCGTTGTTCTTTATATAATTATAATTGCGTCATACTATCAAATAATGGGGAAGAATCGAATATGTTTCTGTTTGCTTCACAAATTTGCTTTAGTCTCGCAACATTTTAAGTGAAAGTATCGAAACGGAAATATTTTTCGTCGCCCATGTGCCGATCCCGATTCGGCAACACTTCAAGCGACATAAGTACAAATACGTCGTGGCTGATAAGGATCGGCCAGGATGAGTGGCGTGTCTCATGATCGTCGGAACCATGCACGATCACGCTCCTGTTATCAATGATGGACGAAGTGCTCGTCCATGTTTCGACGCAAATCAAACAACGAATCGATCGATAACCGATATCTTCAAAGGATTTCGGCCGACCCTTTGTCAATCTATCGGCTGATAAATCTGAAATCTGGTCCGAGTAAATAATATGTCTTCGCTTCGGCACGTCGATTGCAGGAGGCGACCGTCAACAATCGCGAATTGTTAAACATTCACAATTTATCGAAATGATCGTTATGCACAGCGTGTCTTTCATGAACTGAAATTTTAAAACGTAATCGAAAGGAAACGAATCATCGAAACAATTCAAAACTACATTCCTACGAAAAAAAATTTAAGGTTAGACTAGCATCATGCGAGCATATTAGCGAAGAAAAATCGCACCGAACTAGATTCGAAATTTTAATTTTTAAAGCTTATATTACTCGAATCACGGAGAGAATGGAGACAAGCCCGATATGTTCCACGATGAAAAAATTCGGGCAAATTCGGGCTGGTGGCTAGAAATGCTTCGACAGACGTTCCCTCATCCGACACAGCGATGTTCGTCCATCGGAAAAGGTGGACTCGTATCTCATCGAGCGGCAACATGAAAGATTGTTCGTGGTAGAAAAGCCGGATTCGTCCCGTTCCAACCCTATACATTGCCGCGAGCTGAGCGGTCCATAAACAGTGTGATCGTTGTGCTATCCGCGCGCAGGACTCGGCGTGTAAACGTGAGAAGAATCCGGCCGGTCAGTGGGAGGGGGAGGGAGGGGGATAATGGAGGGGGGAGCTAGATGAGCGGTGCGGCCACCCTATAAAGGGAAGAGAGGTGGAAGGAAGGAGCGGTGCCGGCGCTCATTAATTAAACGAAGCGTGAGATTCTCAACCCTCTGGCCCCTTTCCTTGGCCCCACCTCTCCTTTGTTCCAAAACGGCCAACCCCCACGGACGATCTGAAGGAGCCGCCGATCATCCGGCAGAAAGTCGATCGACCGATTCCGTCCCCCTTGAGCCCCTGCCCCCCTCCTCCCCCCCTCCTCCTCCTCCCTTTTTTTACCCTCGTGTCGTTAAACTGTTGGGACGGATCAAATGAATGGAACAAAGGATGGCAGGCCGGTGCGTGTACCTAGCATTATGGGTGAAAACAAATCTTCTCCTTTCCTTTTAATTCTCCTTAATTCCGTTTATATTTTGATATCAATAGGATCGTGGATAAAGGAGAAAATAAAATTTACCAATTTTCGGTCATATCGATTAATTGGATTTCTTTTTTTTTTTTCGCCCTTCATTCGAGAAGAAAGAGAATTTTCTAATCCGTTATTCGATAATTCTTATATAAACGAGATTTATTGACGTAACGGGGTTAATTGACGCGTTCGACGGTGCCCTAATCTCTCGAACAAGTACACGAGGCGTACATGGAGGAGTCAAATCCGGGAACGGCGAAACGCAAGTGTCGCTCGTGTCGTCCATCGGCGCTCGACGAGCCGATTCATCATTTATCAGGGACAGCCACGAGCTTTCTTTCGAATTTTCGCTGATGGATCGTGATTTAGACGGCGGATGACAACCTCGTGATCGCGCGATTTCACTCGTCGATTTCGAACCCTCTCTAAGTCACCCTTAGCGCGCTCCTCCTTGAATCGAGGGGGGGGGAGGGTAGGTCCCCCCACCCCCCCTCGCCACGTTTCCGGATTTATCGCTCGACGACCAAAGAAACCTTGTTCCCTTATCTCGTCGGGACGTTCAATTATCTCGAGCGGCTTTCTCGAAAAAAAAAAAAAAGAAAGAAAAAACTCCTTTCCAACTCTCTTCCCAAATGATAAAGGGGCATGATCGATGCACAGGTACCACGGATATTAAGACCGATCGAAAGAACTATCGTCCGACAGACGAGAGGAGGGCCAATGTCGGTCGTCCTCGACGATAATCGATGCGGATCGTCAACATCCGGCGAAACGAGCTTGAAATTCAGTATCTGTCCGAGTTAATGGCGTACGTATTTATCGCGATCGAAATCGACAGAGCGTGGAAGGCTAGGGGGGAGGGAAGAGGAGGAGGAGGAGGAGGAAAGGCGGGCCGGGCTAATCGAGTCGAGCACTCGAATGTCGATAATCGCGTCTCGAGCGCGCTGCATACTCTTATCTAGGGATATATTGGCGGCGCTGCGAGCGACACGCTTGCTATTTTTTTTTTTTTTTTTTTTTCTATTTATTTTTCTATCAAACAAATGAACGCGTTGCGTGTGCAACGTTGATCACGGATGGCACTTTGCCTTTAACAATGCAACGTTTCGAGTAAGATGAGGAGAGAAATGATAATCATTTTCACCTCGATATCTGGGGTTCCCTAGATTTATCAATTTGGCCTTACGTTCTGGCGATTACGTAGATATTATTTCGCGATTGAAAATTTTGGAAACGTTTATTTATCCGAGTAGATGTATATTCTTGTAGTTCTTAGAAGAATTTTCTGATAATAATGGAATAATGATTTGAAATGCTTTTCTAAATATGTGTTTCGATGTATCGTGGAACGAGACAGCGATTCCATAATACTTTTCTCCTTATAATACGTTCGTTAATATTCTCAAGCAAGAAATAAAAGGTTCAGTCGAGTAAAGCGTAAATATCTTATCTCGATGAAGTTTTCTTGGAATAAGAATCATTAAGAATTGAGGGATTCAGAGTGAGAAAATCTGTAGCTCGAAGAGATTCTGGTCTGAGTTAAACTTTAAATAGAGGAATCTTCATGCCTTCCATGAAATTAAGATGTCACGTGTTATTACAATATTACCATTTCAAAAAACATTCGTACTATTCTTTTTTCTCTTTCGAAACAAAAATAGAATTGTGCTATTTTTTTCATTTCAATCTTTGAACACTCGACCTTGGGTTATTTTTTACTCACATGCGAGGAGTAATTTTTTTTTTTTTTTTTGGCCAATATTAGACACATGTTAAAAAGATTATACTAAAATAGAATAGTTAAAAAGAATATACTTGTTAAAAAAAAAAAAAAAAGAATACTTTAAAATAATTATTCTCTAGTTATCTTAATTACTCTCCAATGATAAACAGTTGCACGAAAATGTCGACTGGCTCAAATAATGTAAATATAGTTAACATGTAGGAAAACATTGTTAAAACAAACTAAAGGAAGGACTTTTTTTCTTCTTCTATTTTTACATAAATGCAAAATACAATATAGAAAACGATTTTAGTTGTTCTATTAAAAAACTTGGTGCTCGACGGAACCGATAAAGTCGCTTTTGACGTTAATTATGCATACAATTACGCATATCTAAGAACGAGTATGTCATCGTGTATGCAATTAACGTGCACGTGTCTAACGCGAATAACTTCGACATTGACAATGACGATTTCCTTCTAATTCACAACCTTATGTTTCGAAAACTAGATTATCGATACGTTATCAACATCTTATTGATAATTTTACGATGTATCGATAATCGTTAAAATGATTTATTTGTTTTTATTCACGTAACACGTAAAAATATTATCCGTGCAATAAATTTTTCTCTTTCAGCCATATCTATCACAGTGTTTTTGATATTTTAAGTACATCGAAAATTAATGAATTATCTATGGCTAATCGTTAACAATAACGTTTTATAATAACTTTGAAATAAGAAAAAAAAAAGTTTAGAACTCCATTTATTTTCATTCGTTATCGATATATATATATATATCGAATAACGTGTAAATATTATCGATATTTCGATTTCTCGTCTCTTATCTGGAAACATCACGAAGAAACGCGTTCGATCAACTAATTATTTCACAGAAGATACCGTATCTATTATCTACTTACATAAATCGGTGTAATTGTTTAATCGTTACGATTAAAAAGAGATTAATATACGTTGTAACGGGTTACATTCCTTTTCATACGGCAATTAATTTCATGCCAGTCAAGATTTCACAGACAATGGCGATAAAAACGATAGAAAACGGTAAGATAACCCCAAACGACTGAATTATTTATTTATTAAATCGTATTAATTAAATCGAAATAATATTTCTTTGTATTAAGCGAGTGAAACCGATTAATAATTATACGAGACGTTTTATACATACGTATATATTAATGTATACAATAACGAAATTTATCCTTCATAACCTGTACGCTTATCGCGACAATCTTTTCAAATAATCAAAGCAATTAAATGGCTACATCGTGCACCATGTCGATGCATCCCGGCGATGAAAGACAGGTGTGTTCCACTCGCTATTAAACGGTAATTAAAGATAATTGCGTGAGTTTCCATCCGCTCGATAACAAAGTAACAATCGCTTCCTGTTGTAACTTCGACCCATGAACGGGAGATCTGGTGTATTGGTAAACGCCAAACATTCCCATTTTATGCGAAAAACCGCAATATTTTTACCTCCTCTGCTTGTACCTATCATAACCAACCACGTTTCGCTTCTTTTATTTACAATTCGATACTCGATTCCACGCGATGCGGTGGATTTATTCGCTGTACGCTTTTCTCGCGAATACGTGTTCGGGAATAGTCGGGTATGCTCGAGAAAAATCGGGTATGTTCGGGAGAAATCGCTCGTGAAACGGTAAGTCGAGTAATTTAACCAATACAATGATTGAAATTTGTTTAAACGTTTTGAATCTTTAAATAAGAATCAATATTACCATCGAGTTCAACGAGAGATTAGATATTAATCCATGATTTTTATTCGTAATGATATTTATTCGTTACAAGCTGACAGTTTGAGATTACACAATTATCTATTAAGCATACGAAATTAACTTTGTTTTCTTTTCATCTTTTACAAGCTATCATCTTCTACGATCGTTGTTATTGGCAAAGATAAGATGAGATATGATTCGGGTTAAAGAGATAAAAAAAAAATAAATTAGACTTAATTTTAGAAATATTTTAAATATTTTGAAAAATAAAATAAAATGTTAGATACTAGATTTCTACCAAGAAGGGCTATAAGCTTATAACGAACAAATATCGTATATCCACCGTTCCCACGTTTCTTACATCTCGTAAAAATCCTCGGACGAGCATCGTGTGTTCGAGGATTCTTCTGCCTCGAAAACATCGTTCGTCTTCCATCGCGGTCGGATCAGGACTTGTCGATAAAGCAGAACCTTTACGATTCTCACGCCAGCCTTCCATAAATCGCGAATAGCGTCGAGGCCCGCGAGGGAAGCGATTAGAAAGATGGTGGCGCTAGTGTAGAGCAATATGGACGCTTCGAACTCGTTGGTCCACGTTCTAAGAGCGGATCTTGTGTACCGAGTAACGTTCATCCAACTTCACCACTCCCAGCCACGTAGGCATGGTTTCTCCAGGTGAGTTTTTCTCACCTGGTGCACCGAGGGGTCCGGTTCGTCCAACCAGGTCGCGCCGGTGGTCGGGCCCACGGGCCAATCCCGGCTGATGATCGTTGGTCCAGAGCCACAGCCTCCTTTCGTTTTCCATCTCGTTCCCTCGAATAAGCTGATCGTTGCCTCGTCTCTCTCGCGCTTCTTCGTCGAGCTCTCACGGTCCTCATTAGTGCCTCCTACCTTCCTCAGGCCGACAAGACGTCGTATCCTGGTCCTTATATCAACGACGCGTAGGAAAAGGGCGACTTTGCCCCTCTCTACCCTTTTCGCCGTTCAGTAACGCCCCTTTCTGATACCTGGTCATGTTTCATTATTTTCCTCCGGAATCATTAAGGCGGCCAAGTCATCTCCCTCCAAAGAGGCGCGGACTGAACTCCCATCAGCCCTCCTCCGTGCTATAGAGAAGATTAAACACACACACACACAGTCACGTGGTGCACGCACGAACGTTGTACTATCTCTTTTTATCTTTATAGCTGCCCTTTCCTAGACTTCTTTGGCTTCTTCTTTTTACTTCCACCAAGTAGTACCCCTTCCACCGGCCATTCTTCTCGCATCCGTCTCTCTCTTCCTCCTTTTCTCGCGCTCTCTCCATCCTTTTTATCGTGATTCCGTCTTCTTCCTTCGTGATTTCGTCTTCGTCTATTTGATCGGAGGTTCTCCGTTTCATTCATCTCTCCTCTCTCCGCCTTCGACCGTTTCTCCTCCTCCTCCTTCTCCTCCCCCTCCTCCTCCTCCGCTTCCACGGCTTTTTTAATTCCACGCCGCACAGTGCGGTGCTGCCCTCTGCTACTTGCGGGAACTAAACGTTTTTATGCGTTGTAACACTTGACGAATACTTTGGTTTATTATTGCGCGCCAACGGTTGGCGCAAAGGTTCGCCATGTTTAAAGTGATTCGTTGAACAGTATCGAAGAATGGTCGTTCATTCGCGATATGATTTATCGCGAAAGCGAATGCAAATGCGTGTTTCGAGGATTAATTCGGCTCGATGACTGCATCGGCTGTTATCGGTGTCCATGTTGGTTTGAACGAGGTTGCCGTCTTATGCGCGAAGTTTTAGAGGAGAGTTCGCTTACGTTTATTTTTGAACGGTAAAGATATAAAAATGAACTAAACAAAAATTATATTTTTATCAGAATTCGTTTGAAGTAAGTAATCTTAAATTATTAATAAATGAGATAGATTTTGTTATCTAATTTGATTCGAAAATCTTTCTAAATTGTATCAAATAATGAGTCTGTTGTCATTTTACCAGCAATATCAATTTTCTCAAAATTTTCTAAAAAAAAGATAACTTTATCCAATTTCATTATTCGATTACTTATAATCAAGTTAAAGAATCGTTCAATTAATCTTTCAATATAAGAACTAGCAAGCTTAACTTTTTAAGCCAAAAGATTTCCAAATTTTTTCAAAAATAATATTTCATGTTTAATTTTATGTGAAAATGCTTTCTACCAAACGCTGCGATATTTTCGAAAGAATTTCCTATTGTTACATTTACCATACTTTCCATCCAACGATAACATAACCTATAATTAACCATCGAAAGTTTATTAAAGCGAGCACATTAGAGAGTTCTCCTAGGAAACGACGTTCCATGTTCGATCAAATCCTCGACACGGTTACGATTTGCATCCACCGAGTATAATTCCAATCGAAGTGATATACGTCATACAGAAAATCACGCTACGAGCTGCCATTTCGCTGATAATGAATACTAAATCTGCCATTATACGTGCGCCGATAAACGCCGCCTTTTCCACCGGCTTATCAGCAATAAATGACTACGAGTACACGAGTCGGGATTGCTGCAACCGAGATTGGACGATAAAAGTCCGCTAATGAACAACGATCCCATTCCTCGACAATGTGTGTATGTGTGTTATGTGTGTGTGTGTGTGTGTTCGTGAACGTGACGGTGCACGGTGTATAAAATAACGGTGTGTAAAAAGAGAGGGGAAAAAAATAAATAAATAAATAAAATGATAAAAAAGAAATAATTAGTAGTTTTAATAAAATTAATTAATTAACTTGTTTACTTAACACGGGACGTTGCATTCATCAATAAGCAAAATAAACACGTGGTAACGCCATAGCTTTAAAATTTTTCGAGCTAATTTTTTTTTTTTTTACAATAAAATACCCGGCTCATATCGTACCATGAAATCAAATATACATCGTATTGTTTAAAAAGTCGAAATAATAATCTGTTGATTCGAAAATTTTTTTTTTCTATAACGAAAGTGTCTCTGGAGAGCCACTTTGACAACGCACTGTTGTTTGTAGCGCCCTCTGTGGTTAATGTTGCTTAAAACCTTGAGTAAAAAGAGATAGAGAGAGAAAGAGAGAAAAAAAGAAACACGGAATGAAAATGTAATGGAGTAAATTTACGAGATGCAAAGAATTGGTAACACGAATTTCAGATTAAAAGTTGTTGAAATATCGTTGTTTACGATTCAAGCAAACTGATGTTTTGCAAAAAGAATATGGAATCGTAATCTGGATTTAAAATGGCGGATTTCTTTGAGGTTTGATTCGAGTGCTGATTGTCAGCACGAACTCGATAATCATTGCCGGCAGAGAATAAAACGGTTACGTGCAGAAAAACACTATGTTCCCCTTGCCGTAATTACAACTGTTGGTTGAAGGCGACGAAAGGTGCGAAGTGTCGTTAGATCGTTACCCGAGAGCGACATCCTTTAACGAACCGAGTCTGTCATTTGCCGCCACGAAATTTTCTACTTTTCACTTGGACACCTGTGCCAATTCGAGTGAACGGATGAGTTGTAATTTAAATTATCATTCGAGTAATTTTATTATGATTACAGAGAGAAAAAAATTTACGCTCCACAGCATATATTTATATCGTGACTTTTTATTATATAAGAATTTTATAAAAATGAAATGTGCAAATAATTTATAACCATTTGTATCTGATAACATTTAATAATAAATATTTTTTGTAATTAAGTAATTGCAAATATTGAATGCAAAATATATGAGATATTATGGAAACTTTTTAATATTTTATATTATCGAATTTATAAAAGTGATTATGAGAACAATGGACATTGATGGAAAGACAATTTCCATTATTTTTTATTATTTATTAGAATACTGAATGAATTCTAAAATACGAATATCTTGAGAATTTAGTAGTAGAATTAAAATTTCCAATCTATTAAACAATTAATTAAAAATTTCAAAGTGATGTAAGTAAATACTTGAAGAACACAATTATCTTTTACATGCAATAGTGAAATGCGAATATAAAATATTTAAATTCGAGGGATAAATATAAATCTCTGCTCAACGCTAGAAAATTGCCAAATCAAAAATTCAAAACACCGACTTATGAACTTTTCATTTTTTGCAATTATATCATAAAACGTATTCAATTTTTCTTAAGAAAATTCCTTTTTTTTTTATTATTATTACTTACTTACCAGATAAAAACGTAATTACAAATGTATCACTGTTCCCGCAATATTTTGCATAATATATGAAAACGCATGAATTAGTAATTCTAATAAGTAGCAATTAGCGGGTTCTATTAAGCTTCGCTCTTGTTTCGACTCGCGTTCAAATTTTCATCTTCGTATAAAGATCCACGGAAACAAGTTAAAGATTAAAAGAAAAAGAAAATATACATATATATATATATATATATATATATATATATATATATATATATATCCACGTGTTTGGCGATAAAAAAAAATATTTATACCTTGCACGCTTATCACTTATTTTCACATTACAAACAACGATATGCGATGATATTTCCATTCCTTCCATACCTTCTTTGTGTAACTCTTATCAACGTTTATCCTACTCCCCCGAAGGAGGATAGCAGAAATACGTCTCCGAATTAATCAAACCGTGAAGCATGAAGAACATTTTAATACGGGGCCTCGGAGTAAAACACGAGCGGGCCCCGCGTTGACGGTTCGGTCACGGCAACCCGATCGCAGTCCATTCGGATTTATTCAATAGACCGTGACCGGAGAATAATGTCCGTCCGGATCGTGTGCCCTTAAACGCGACCAAGGGAACGCCGATGGCGAATCGTGGATCGTACACTTCCTCGAATCATCACCCTCTTGTTAACCCTTTGCTTCGACCCGAATCGGACTTGAGTCGTGAGTAATTAATTTCTCGAGCGTTTTCGCCTCTTTTTCGTTTTCATTTATATACACGCAAGAGCGAGGCTTTTAATTACGATCCACTTTAAGCGAGATCGAAAAAGTATGAATCGATTTTGAGATAATTAGATTAATAATCTAATTGGAATATCAAAAAATGGATCTCCTAATCGATAAGTTAAACACAACAACGTAACGATACGTTAACACTTGCCCGCGGAAAAACTAGCTAAAAATTTTCCCAGCCCCGTTCGTAGATGGCGAGCCTATTTTAATCTTAAAGAAAGAGTCTCCCTCTCGCGTACGAATCGAAACCGAAACTCGTCACACGATGAGAGAATTGCGAATTCTAACCTAGAATACCTCGACTCGAGCTTCAATTTTTTCGGCGATAGAGGGCGGGCCGAGCGAATCGTCCTCTCTTCGATTGGCCATCGGATGTACGGGCATTACCGCCGGCCAATTTATCGTTATTATCGTTGACCGGCATGAATATCGTTCAGGAGCTCCGGGTTATAGCCGTGAGGCAATCGAGCCTCGTGATCTGTCTCCCCGTTTCGCTTCCCTCCTGCCGTTGCAACTCGCCGACTTGCACACACCGTCGGCAAGCATTAACGCTCGAGTTACGCGGCCCCTATCTACATCGGAATAATTATTGCCGCGTCGGGCAGGACGCGAGCGCGCCACAACCCCCCTCCTCCTCCTACTCGCCTCCGATCCCGATCGACGAGCAACGAAACGCATCCTCAAGGACAGTGGAGGAACCCTCTGGATCGTGATTAACCCCTCCCTTCTCTCGTTGCGTTAATTCGGGGACACGTTTAACTCGTTTAACATCGATAAAGAGATATTTATATATTGTAAGAGAATTTATCGTGATCGAAATAACCTAAATTGCAATAAGATCGTGAAATTCGTGATCCCAACGCCTATCTATATCTAGTACCCGACACGAGACTGATTAAAATACCCTCCCCCCAAAAAGAGATCCATACAGGATATCCATACGGAGAAAACTCGGTGGGTGAGACGAAGGAAATTCTCTCTCGGGCGCTATAGTTTGTGGACAAACTCGCGAGCATCTCTCTTTTTTTTCCCCCTCCACTTCCCCAATGGAGGCGACACACGTCGGGACGAAAGTTTCGGGTACTTGTACAAACTGCACCGTACTACGGCAGGACGTTTTCGACAGCGACTCGAGCAGGTATATATGTGTATATATATGTATATATGTGTGTGTATATATATATATATATATATATACAAGGCACGTAGTAGGCGGATAAGTAGAGGTGGTTGGGTATATAACGGCGTCGTAACGCAGCAAAACTTACACGGAACTTTCGTTGGGAGGGGGGAGGAAGAGGGGAGGCGAAAAGAGCGTTGGAAACTCGGTTTCGACGGAAACACAACGTCGCTCGCGAGAGCATGGAAACGGGGCAGAAGGAAGAAGAAATGCGCGGGAGTGGGGGGCGGAGGGGGGAGGCGTGCACGTGTCGGCGAACGTTGAAGTGGAAACAGTCTGAACGGAGCGAGCGAGTTCTGGATCCTTCCTCAACTTCTCTCGCTCACCCCTTTCGGCCCCTCCTCTCCCCGTACACGGAGGAGGGAAAACTTTATTCTTGGATTAAGTTCGTTTTCGACCGTATGGCCGTGGAGGGAATTATTCTTCGTGAGGAAGGTGTAAGGGATGAGGCGATTGAGTTTGTAACTGTGGCTTGCTTGTCGGTGGAATTATGGGCCGGCCTCTCGTGTTCGGGCGATTCGGGCAAAATTTAATAGTTGAAATTGAACGGATAAAGTTGCCTCGATAATTTATCGCTCGAAACATCGGGTAACGTAGAAGAATGGATCAATTATAGCTGAAGAACAAATGTTATTTCGATATTAGTTAAGTAACTTACTTAACTAATTGATTGAAAATATTATTTCGGTGGAAAAGTGTGATAATTGAAAAGATGAAATGGACGATTAAAAGACGTATACATATGATACTAATAGTTAATGGCGCTAGTGTCTCAATTACTGCCATCTTAAGTTTTAATTAATCAAAAATTATATTAATTTGTCAATTTTATGATCCCTCTAAAGGAAGGATTCCTCGAGAAATTTCTTTGAGAAATTATATTATTCGTTATAGTATGGCCTTTATTCCCAATTTTCCGCAGAATTTGAATCGACAGGGGACTTGTATTACTCTACTGGTAGCATTTCGAGTCTTCCCCCGTGTCGTGTTGTCTTAACACGCGCAAAACTTTCGTCGTAAAGGATGAGAATATACTCCGTGATACGAATGCTAGGTTCTCTCATAAAATTTTAATTTCCAGAATTCGTCAAACTTGTATTCAGCGATCATCTTTTCGACTCTCGTCGTTTTTGCACACGTTTGCACATCTCGCGTTTTCCCCCCTCTAAATTTCTCATAAAACGAATAAACAAGCGATACGTACGAATTATTCCTCGTTTAAATTTTGACACTTTCATCGAGCTGTCGATGAAGTTGCCTTTGTCCCACCGTTTGGCCACCGATTCGAATCGTTTTTTGACGCACCGTTTCATCGACGATAGGGAGGGGAGGGGGAAGGACGGGGGAGGGGACGAATTACAGTCCTCGAGGAGAGCAATCGTGCCTCCTTGAATGTTAACGAGCTCTCGCCGTGCACGACGAATCGCGGGACCGCTGAATACAATGGCGAAGTTCGCGGTCACGAGACCTCCGAACTGAGCCCCCAAAGTCAATTAGAAATTCAGGAGGCTGCGTCGAAAGTCAAGCCACGGAAGGGGAACGTGTCCGTGAAACGTTTTGTGCCCTCCTCCTCCTCCTCCATTGTCAGTGAAAAATATTTTTTTACACCCTCCCCTCTCTCCGCCAAGATGTTCCCTCCGCCATGCCTCTCCATGCATTTCCATCCTTCGCGTACATTCGAAAGGAATTCGCGTGGGCGTCGGTTAACTGTATGCCTAGTTAAAGGCGATTCGGGTGTACCTGGTAATTGTTCCCTTGCTCCTCGTTAAGAAGAAGGATCGAGAGTGCGCGAGATTCCTCGATTTAATCTCGATCTTTGATTTGATTCATAAAATTATTTCAACAATTTCAATGTGTCATAACCAGGTAGCGCTGGTGTCGCTTCACCAATTACATCACAATATCCCATTCCTTTCGTAAGTGAATCGGAGAGAATCTCAATAATTCGTTAGCATTAACTAACATGCTCTGTCTACTCGATCAGAAGTATTAATTCCATCAAATATAATCATCATTAATCATCATCCAATAACCAAAATGTTTAGGTTAGAAATCTTTTCCAAAATATTCTTTCTCTTATAAAAAAAAAAAAAAATATCATTTCATCATCGCCCTCATTCCAATCCTTCCAAATTCAGACCAATCGAACTTCCCAATCTTCTCGTCCATCCGTACAGAAAACTCGAAATACCGAGGAGATTAAGAGATTACCGAGGAAAGCTCGCGCGCGAAAGAGCGAACATCCCCGAAACAGGGACGGAGATACTCGTGGACAAATGGAAGCGACTCGAGCCAACGCAACGGGCATCAAACAGAGAGAGAGAGAGAGAGAGAGAGAGAGAGAGAGAGAGAGAGAGAGAGAGAGAGAGAGAGAGAGAGAGAGAGAGAGAGAGAGAGATTTTGCTTTGGATGATGGAACGTGGCGGAGAACGCGGTACCCCGAGGCATGCGAGCGCAGTTTCGAGGGGGGCCCTTGGCGGGGGGTGGTGACAGCGGGGCCCAGAGTCCGCGGGGGGTCTCGCTCGGTGGAACCAGGAATTTAACCACGAATGGCCACGCAACCAGCGGAGAGCCGTCACTTCCACCGAGACCGGGCATCCATTACCTCCTGGTGCCCTGCCAACCACCGAACCGCCACTCGTATCTTATATTAATATATTATTTACCTCGATCCGTGCCCGCTATAACTCGCTCTCTGTACCCGACTTTCCGTTGTGCGTTTTAAAGAAGGAGGGGGAGAGAGAGAGAGAGAGAGAGAGAGAGAGAGAGAGAGGGAGAGAGAGAGGTATCCCGGAATAAGAATGGCCACGGCGCGTCACGTGCCTCGCATTGTTCTCATTACTGTGGTGGAAAGGAAGGTGGAGATCGAGGATGATCCAAGGAGGATAGTCGAATTCTGGAACGATGTAAGGAGGATCGATGAGGTTGGAGGATAGTTTTGACTTGAATGGAGATTTTTCATCGAGAAGTTGAAAAAGTAACTAGTTGAAAGCGATTACTTATTAAAATTTGTTTGTCATAGCTATTGTTATAGTTGATCCAGCAATAAATTATCGAAGCAATTTTGTCTTTAACCTCAATTTTGCTCATTGATATAGTCGATCGGTGAGTTGTTTGTGTAAAGGAATCGAATGAAGATTCCGAAGTTTAGGTTGATTCGTAATTTTTAGGTTAGTTTTTGAATAAAGGAATCGTGAACGTTCGAAATTTAGGTTAATTCGTAATTTTTGTTCTAATAAATTTTATTATTTGATCGTGATAAACTTAATACCTGATTTTTGCCCCGATTTTATTTGAAATTTCATTTAACAATAGCGTATATATTTTCGGTATATAATTCGGCCGTGTTCGTCGGTAATTACGTTACATCTATGCATGCACGAAACAGGTAAATACGATTACAACGATTTTTCTCGGGCCTAATTAATTCGCAACGAGCAATTATCATGCTCGCCGGATATTAAGGAAAAGTTAAGCCGGCCCGACGAAAAATTTCATCGAACACGCGATACGCCGCGGGCGTGTCTTTCGTTTGCTTAACCAACGAGTTACCCATTTAACGCAATTTCGACGATCGAGCTTCGAAAAAATGTTATCCAACATCTTTCTTATGTTTATAACCGGTAATTACTCGAGCGTAATTACACGGGGGAAAAAGAGATCGGGCCGATGAATGGTTATACATTGTTGCAAATTACATTCACGGTCCAAAAAATTTCGACATTCGTCGAGTTTTATATATTTTTGAAACTGTTCCTTAATTAGTATTCTTTGTGTTATTATTCGCTAGGTAAATGAAAAATTAATTTCTCTTTAACAAAATTTGTTTAAATGTAGGATATTTGGAAATTTTGGGAGTTTTTGCGAATTTGAAATTCTGAAATTAGGGAATTGAGTGAAAAATTGAATACAAAAGTTTAATTATAATTTTCAATATTTCGAATTTCGAATTTGGGAATTGAGGAGATTGAAAGTAAATTTACCTTAAAAATAAAAGTTGTAAAAACTTATAAAACATTTTAATTCTGAAAAATTAAAGTTTCGATTGAAAAATTCTGAAATTTGAATCATATATATTGAATTTCAAATTTGAAAACTTGAACGAATCGTAATTAAAATTTTGGAAACAGAACTTTCTGCGGATATTTTTGAAGAAAAAAAAAAAAGAAATCAAAACAAGCCAAACTTAACTTTATCACCGATTAACATCTTAAAATTGCAAAGTATACGTACATCAATAATAAACTAAACTCCATCCCACCTTTTATCACCATTATCGAAAACCATTATCGCGCCATAAAAGCCCTTCATTTCTGGCACGTTATCCCGCGACAGCAGAGCCCCGCCGCGGTGTCGAGGAGAAGCGCGCGTGGAAGAGACGACGCGCATTAAATTAAGTCAGTTTTTACGAGGCTGGTGTGGAAATGAATACGCCACGGCATGCCTACCTCGGTACGCGATATCATAAACTGCGCCGTATCACCGTAACGCGTGGATACGACCACCGGCCACGAAAGCGAGCGGGTTCGCGCGTATCTACGCGCCTCCATGCACCCACGATACGCCGCTCTCGTACTCCCTCTTATCAATCCGCTCGACGCCTTTTCGATTTCGAGATCGTTCTCTGTTTATTTCGTTTCCAACGCCCGAGGGAAACGAATTTTCCTTTCGAATGATGGCTTGCAACGAATTTTTTAAGCCGCGTTCCGAGAAAAGCAAGATAATTTTTCCGAGTCTCTCTCTTTTATGCGTAAATTGAATCTCTTTCATCTCTCTCAATTTCTCCTTTTCTCAAGTTCTCGAGAATTTTCAATATTTTACACTTTCAAGTGTAAGTATAATAAATCTATCCAATTCTGCGAGATTGTGTATTTCAGAAAAACAAGTAAGATGATATTTATCGAAATAATCTTTTAAGAACAATTTAACTCTATATGCGATAAAACATTACGATGTGACGTTCAAAAAAGGAAGGAAAATAATTAAATAAATAAAGAGGAACAATTTACCCGATTCAGAGCGCGAAGGCGAACAAAATGGCGTCGATCGATCGCAGAGGAATGAAAGGCCCGGTGGAGAACACGCTCGACACGAGGTGAACTCGGCCGAGAGTGCGCCAATTAATTCACCGCGGTTTATTTATTTATCGAACGGTCCAGCGCCGTACCACGGCCACTTAATCACCACGATCTACCTTTGCGAAAAAAAGTAGCCTTGCCCGATCTTCCTTGCCGCGCAGATAAATCAGCGAGCCGAGTCCGCGAACCGAATCCGCGAACTTAACCTCAACGAACGGTGGAAAGATCCCTTTTCGGCCCCGTTTCTAACGAGCTCGCGTGTTCGCGAGCCGCGCATTTTGTTTCACGCCGCGGGTACGCTCGAGTTTCGAGCCGATATGCAGATGCAGAAGTTGGTTGGTTGCAAGAGGGCGCAGGTAGAAGAAGAAAGGACGCTAGAGACGCGGTAACCCGCAGGGAGAGCGGCTATCCTTTTTCCAAACTCCTACGCGCTCGCGAGGCTGTCCCTAATGTCTAATGAATGGCCCCCAATAAATTCATAAGCCGGCCAAAACATGGCCGCGAGATGCAGAACACGGACGCCGCTCTTCTCGCGGCATTAACTCGGGTCCCGAAACTACGTTTTATTTGGACTGGTGTTCGAGTGAAGACATGGCGGCGATTTTGAAAAGTGTAATCGGTTGTAGGACTTTGGTCGAAGCTTGAATTTGACTGGTGAGAGTATGATAAGTAAATTGTATTGTAAAATGTTGTGGTGGATATTTATGCAGAATAAGTAATGAGTAAATTTATAGATAAGAACGAGTAATCGATTGCACATAAATTTGAAAAAATGTATAGAGTATGTATGACTTAAAAAGTGTCTCGTGCAATTGTATTATAATCTCTTTAGACAATTGTATTATAATCAATAATAGAAGAATTATTTATATATAAAATTGGGTAAAGTATGATTCTTTTCTTCCTTCAATTCTTTCTTCTTCAATTCTGCACTTTATTACAACGATATATGTATGTAATGGAATTAGACTGAGAATAATATTAGAATTTTCATCTTATAAATTTTCGTTTTCTTTTTTCTTAATGAATGATAAATAACCGAACTTGATTTTTATTTTTAATAACTTTAATTTGTAACTATGATATGATTATTACATTTCATCTATTTTTCCCAGAGGTTAAGTTATTTATTTTTCATAAAAGTAACTAGGCTGATGAAATTCTAGCTAGATGGCAGCACTGAATGTAATCTATTATTTTCTCATTCTCAGGTTAGAAGCTAACCAAGTTTAGAATTTATCAAAACTATTTCCAAATATTTTAAATTTCGTATAGAAAGACGGAATTAGAATTTCATGTATATTGGACAGCTCTTGGACCAAACGAAAGAGTAAAAGAGACAAAGTACAGGTGAGTAGATATATGTATCGAATCTGTCGACCAGACGAATTCCATCCATCCAACCTTCTAACAACCCGATCCTATTGCGCGTAATTGAAAAATGCTCGTGGTGTTCCAGTTCATCCGTTACCCCGTGGTAAGTTGAGGAGGAGGAGGAGGAGAGATGATGGGTCGCTGTCGGCCCAAACTGTACGCCCCTTATTGTTAAAACGAAACGACGTTTCTGTGTACCTCGTCGCCTCGTTCCGACGATACGTTTTCATTAGACGCCAGATATCAGCGATACTCGCGGACGAGTTCATGGCTGGATCCGCAGAGTTGTCGATCTCGTTTGACACGAGGCTGATAGAACACACTCGTTTCGAACTATTGTCTCGTAGGTAAAGGTGTTTTGTTATTAATCGATCAGTTATAATTTATTCAACGGATATTTGTTTAATCATTAAACATTATTTGGATATTAATTACCTTATGCATAAAACACGATATATTTATTTTAGAATCGTAAAAAGATAACAAGTGGATATGGATATGTTTATACAGGTTGTAAAATAACCTTCTATTGGTAAATATATTTTTCACACAAATAATTTATATTATATTACATTATATCTATGTATATGTTTTCAAAAATATGAAATTTTATTCCAGATATAAATGATTGAAGTTGTATAGAATGCGTTACATGCGAGGAAAAATTTCAAGAAAATTGCACAAAGTTTATACAATTGCTATTGCAAATAGGTTAGAATTGGCGAGCTTTTATTCTTGGTAAAACCATGAGTAGGATTAATGGAAAGTCGTCACGCGATAATATAGATGAAAGGTTTCTAAATTATGTTAAATAGCTTCATTATCACGTGGCATTTGATTACATTAATACATGCTACAACGATCCTTGTAATGTCGAAACGATGGCAAACAAGATACGTGTATAAAATCAACATCAAACGAATCAAAATTATTTCGTTATGCAACTTTCCATAGAAAATTAAACATTTAAAATAAAAATTTCAATGTTTTGCAATCAACCATTTTGCGGTAACATTATCAAACATCAAAGAATATAGTAGTATCATTCACGTATCATTCAGTGTATATTCACCTTTCTGAACGAAGTCGGAACGGAAGCTAAATTGATACAACATCGTCTGACCGATGCCAAGAAGCGATTATCCACGGCGATCTTTCTCGTGTCTCCAGTACAAAAGTCGGCAAGAGCATCGAGAGACATGTCCACGAAAACCGTGCGAAATCGTTTCGAAGCGGGCCCGCGAGCGTGACCAATCGGCCAAGCGTCCGTCGCCATAGGATACGCAAGGCCCAAAGAAAGCAGGTACACTCCTCTCTGTCTCTCTCTCTCTCCTCGTGGACCCAAAATAGCCTCGATACCGAGCCGTGTGCTAGGACCACGACGATCTCCATCTTGGAAATAATTAGGGGGACCAAGATCGATGTCCTGGGCCCCGAAAACCACTCTTAGATAGGATCTGGACCCGAGTTTGAATGGAGCCCATTGATGCGTCCGCTTCTCTCTTCTGCTATCAGCGACCACGGGCCCCGGCCTAAATCTCGGACCCCGAGGGGACCGAGAGAAGGTTCCGAGAAATCGAGCGTCCTTTCCGGGACGAATTCTCGAGATAAAAAGGGTCTGAATGAATCAAGGCCAGCCGCACGAGTCTATACGTCGACTTTTTCTTCTTCTTCTTCTTCTTCTTCTTCTTCTTCTTTCTCGGTGAGTTGTCCTCTGTCGTTGTTCCATCGGTTGACTTTTCTCCGACCGAAGTTTCTTTTTCTTGGTTTCTTTGGCTTGGCTCCTCTCTTCTTGCTCGGGCTACGCACAGTTGTTCCTCGGTTGGGGCCCCTCTTCGTTGGTCGACAGGCGGGCCTGTCGCCATCTCGAGGAGATGAGATCGCGCGATAGAAGGACACCCGGTTTTTTTCCTCGCTTTCCGGGGTACCGAAGAAGACGGAAGTCGCGATCTATCTCGGCTATTGTCTTTGTCCTGAGTCTGGTGGGGCTGTGTGTTTTGCGATGAGTTGAACAGATACTTCCTGCGAGACAATATCGATGGAACATCTTGGGATATTTGTGTTTTTTTTTTTAATAAAAATTCAATGCACGACATAAGTCGTTAACAGTTAGAGCAAGTACAGTTAAATATATTCACAAAATTAAAGTATTAAAGTTGTAGATTCTGAAGAGGATATTTTTAATTGTAATAACAAAAAAATCTGAAAAAAATTAAAAAATTTAATATTAATTTGATTTAATTTGGTAATTCTAATGTTAAGTTAATAGATTTTTTAATCCATTTTCAGAATCATCAATTTTTGAATTATTATAAATATAATAACTATTTTAGTACTTTTGAGGTTAAATTAAATTTGATGTAATTTTTAGTTGATTCTAACAATACAATTATAGGTTCATATATTAAGACTTTTTTAAAATTATTATTATGCAATATTTTACATTCATTTTATGTACTATGTAAAAGAAAGATTAATAAGCATAGATATATTTTGATATTTGTAGATTATGTGTATAAATAATATATGTGTTGTGTATTTCTTTTTTTTTTTAAATATAAAGATTCTGAAAAACTTAAAAGATATTGTATAGATTTTGATTTCGAATTCTAAAGTGTTTCACCAACCAAAGAAGTAGTCAAGTTTAAGCAAACGCGACACGAAGCCACAAAGGAAGCATTATTTCTTTTCACTCGTCGAAATAGGCGTTCCTCTCCCAAGCCTCGTTAAGAAAGAAAGAAGGGGTTGATCGCGTGTCGATTGTCCAGATATCTACATGCAGCGTGTGCCCAGTGTCTTCCACGTACTCGATGACGAAGTTCCACCTTTGAATGTGCTCGCCAACCACCCGCAAAGCGGGCACGTGGCGGTGCATCCTGTCACGTACCACGAGGAACATCGTCACCGGCTTACGTTCCCTCCTTTTATCCTCATCTTTTCCTTTTTCTCCTCTCTATTCGCGTGGCGGCCTATTGTCGCTAGGTTTGGCCTGGTGTATTCCAGCTAAATCGTTACAACCGGCGGAGCCATTGTCGTTGTCACTTAAACGCGACACGCCGACATTCCTTGTCGCGCATAATAAATGCATTAAAGTGAATCATACTTCGATTCGTATGAAAATTTTTTTTGTCGCCTTTTCTTTCCTTTTGAAGCTAAAAAAAAAAAGATACGATTGGAATCTGGTCTTTTGACAAAACTTACATATTTCTAGTGACTTTAATTCAATTTGTAATGTTAGAATAGCTTTCTTATTCTTTTGTATTCTCCATTAGACGATACTTTCAAAATACTTGACATCCATTGTTATTCGTTCATAATGTTTCTGCAATGGCCTTTGATCAATGCTTTTTAACATTTATAGCTTATATTATTTTCTTTTATGATGTTCTTGATCACTATGCCCATCTATAAAATAATAATAATAGACAAAAGTAAATTAATTCTCTATCAAAATTCTTTGAAACGATAGAGAAATTGTCGAAATTGAATATAGAAAGATAGAGAGAATTAATGAGCCATAATTATTGCGTAACCTGTAGATCGATCACTGTGTCGAATATATCGAAATTCTGGCGGTTGATATATGGCAGCCTATAATTCAACCGTTATATGCTTCTGCCATGAATTCGGATCTCCTTAATTGGTATATACCCATAAACAGTGTTTCGAGCTAAAATTAGATAATCGTCGAGAACGATAAAACGTCAGAAATAGACACTATGGGAAGCGGAAGATCATCTCGATTAAAAAAAAACGCTACATACAAAAATTTGATTGAAACAGTATATTATCACACAATCATTATCATTATTCTCACACATTCTTATTCTTTCATTTTATCAAAATGGCTGCCACGTAATAATATAATAATTCAATAATTTATCTAATTTACATAACCTATAATCTTCTCTGATCAAAATATTCTTACATCATTGTCTGTTAACAAAGATTCAGTATCTTAAATTCTTATTCTTTTATTTAATTAAAAGTTATCCTAACACTTCACTATTTCTTAGAAACCATTACACGCCACTGATCCACGTGTCACGTTCATAATTATTCTGGGTGCACCTGGTGTCGCGCGACTATACCAGAGACGCGTCTGTGAATCGATGACTCAAGCCTAGACAAATCGAACGAGATGTCGCGTTGATTTTCAATCGATCTATCGAGTCACAACCCGACCGATGCGACGCCTGGTAGACGCGCGTTCTACCTCCGATTTCTTGCGCCCTCTTGCGTATTCTACGTATCCAAACGCGACATGTAATCCTGTAATAATGGGGACAATGGATGGTCATTGTTTACACCAAAGACAATCGACCCTATTGTCGATAGTGTAATAAAGAAATGAAGCTTAAGAAAGAAATGTAAAAAGAATCACTCTTTGAAGAGTATTGAATGATATGTAGATGTAAATCGTCGAGCGACGTTCGGTGCATTTTTAAGGAAATGTTTTGAGGTTAGTTAATGTTCGAATATTTTGTTCTGGTGGGAATACTTGTTTTCGTTCATATTGTGAAAGTCACACGAGAGAGGTGAAAGGATGTTTTATAAAAGTACAAGTGTAAGAATTTCCTGGAGTGTGTTTTCATGGAATCATAATGTTTCTCGTGTTTAAAAATAGGAAACAAACCGAATGTTTCGAAAAACTTTTGTGAATGATTCACTCGATATTTCCTCCTTAAAAATTTTACAAGCTAGTCGATCAAATAGAAACCAGTAAGTCAATGTAAATCAATAAAAGTTAAAAACGAATATTGATAGAAAATTTATATATATATATATATATACTATAAAATACTATAAAATAGAATTACATAAAATGATACGAAAATAGTAACTTAATTGATTTATCAATTCATTTTAGTTTTGGTTAATCGACAACATCGAAGAGAAATTTTGTGGCAATATCGGAAAGGAACGCGCAATGACGATGTGAGATAAAATTATGAAATCTACTTTTACAAATACTTCTACAAGGTAACTTATATTATCGATACATTAATCGACGCGATTTAAAATAAACCGAATAACAATGTTAAAATCATCCAATATTTCTCGATGAGCTGAGCAAAAGCATTCGTTCCCTCGAGAAACACTTTGAGCAATAGTACGCATTTTCACAGGCGAATAATTCCGTCAGGATAGCCAGCGTTCCATCGCGGCCAGCGTTAATTACCGTACCCCGCGGTATCTGGCCACGGTATACAGTGGGGATGGGGAAAAGGACAAGAGTGGAACGCAGAAAGAGAATGAATGGCGCGGTCGCGGACCACGCTGGAGAGGCGTTTAATTAAATTAACGCTTAGCGAGATTAACAACAGAGGTGCGAGCAGAGATCCGAGATGCATAATGAGTAGCCGAGTGACCCCGTCCGCCGCTCCCCCTGCGCCACCACAGCCGCCCCCCGTACGAGATTCTTTGGGTGGTCCGCCGCCTCCGTCGCCGGCCCATTCGGGCTCGTTACCAAGGCTGGCGACACATTTTATTGCCACTTTTCGTCCGCTTGATTATTTCACGCTTTACGAGGGCCCGTGAGGCCGCCTCTGTCTTCGGGACATCCGGTCGTTCGAATTCTCTCTTCCCCTCGATTATAATTCCTCGGCTTGTACACGATAGGAATGGAAAGCACGGAAATCGAACATTTTGGGAATCTCAGATTTTTTTCAGCTCTAAGCTTTGTAAGTATATATATATATATAGTGATATAAGGTCTGTATAGAATAATAAAAATAAATATAACTAAGTTTGTTAACTTATTTTTTTAATCTGAATTTATAAATGTTTTTCAGCTTGTTAATAAGTTTGATGATGATTGAGCGAATACATATCAAATACAGAGTTTATTGAGAGAATCGAGAAGAGTGTAGTGCAAGAATATTACTCAAAAATTTTATATAAATATGAGGATTAAATTCACACGTAATATAACTTGTAATCAATCGGAGAATCGAACTGATCGACTAGAGGAATTTCGTTAATTGTCCCATAGAAAGTTATCGTGTATCTAACAAAAGGGACGAGGATTTGCAGCATGGAATTACGGGTGATAAAATGTCGAAGAATCTTTTGACTGACGTATAATGCTCATCTCTCGAGTCAGCATCGAAGCGTGTCCTGAGAATTTGCTCGCGATGGTATAAAAGCCACATAAAGGCGGCCTCGAGTCCGTGGCAATAAAATCAAGTTGAATTTAATTACGCACCGTTATCTTTCCGAGGATCTAGTCGTTTTATCATTAAACCTCCCTTCTACCCCACTTCGTACACCACGGACAGACCACGGCGCGCGGCCATTAAACCCTAACCCGGCTTTATTAAATTTGTAGCCCGTAAGGTTCATCGAAATAATAGAACGTCCGCCCAATTACTAATCCGGGAAACAAAAGCCACTCTCCTTTTTGCCAATAGTAGATCTATACCTAATTTGATTAATCAAAAAATGATCATGATCGAATCGAAGCAAATAATTATATGAAATAATTACGTCAATTTTTTAATGATTCAATAGTTGATTTAATAGCAGTGGATCCAATATTCCACTCGTTAATTCGAACGTAGATTCTTGGTTTGGATGAAAAGGAACGCATAAGAACAGAAGCAGTCAAAAAATGACCTTAGCCATCGCTTGTATTTTCCTTCTTCTCGGAAAGGAATATATCAAAATTACATGATAACAACTTTTCCGCTCGTTTTAAGTTTTCACTGCGAGGAATTATTACAAACTTTCCCTTTCGCAGAACACGGCAAAAACACGCGATCGAGCACGCTCCAACCGAATCCAATTCCCCGATACTTTTCGTTTCTCCTATAACACTGGATCCTATAACACTAACACTTAAGAAATCGTATCGATCCATTCCACGTCTACAAGGCTGAAACTGGATTAACATCAATCGCGTTACGATTTCTCCGCTCGTTTTTCTCCACCGATCCGTCGAGAGCATCGCGGACGTTCATCAATCACGTTTCTCAACGAGGCAGCTACGGTTTACAACCGTGCTCTTACATACAGGAAGCGATACAGCGAACACTTGGAAATCGTGCAACGCTTCTCAACAGGTTTCGAGACCAGATAAAGCGAAACGATCGGTTGATTACGAGCGGCGGCAATTAGTTCGCGCCAGCCGACCGATCCTCCAACCATTCGTTTCTTCGATACCTCACTTCGATGCGCCGCCGTCTTGCGAAACGTTCGTCACCCTTTCACTCGGCGAGAAATTATGGATCGATCGGATTACGGATGGCCCATACGTAACAACGATGTTTTCATTGTGGCTCCTTTACGTTCAAGAAAATATCCCATTGTCTCTCGATTTATTAATTTCACGATCCACGAATAATATCTCGTGGAATAATCTTACGTAATTTTGTAAACAGCGTGAAATAACTGTGCTTACTTGTATCTCGAATCATGATATAGCTAGAAAAAGAAAAAAAAAACTTCAATTGTATCACTTCATCACATCAACGGGACAAGAAGTCCGCAAGTTCGTTCGAGAGACGCAAAATCGGTTGGGGTCCAGTCTCGAAGCCTACGTAGCGTGGGGGTATCTCTATCAGAATGTGTTTTACATTAATACTTTAGTGTTTTAGTGGCGATTGCCGGCCGTTAATGCCACTCCGGCTTGAGTGGCCTGGCTCCCGGCTTTACAAATTTATACACTCTCCCGGTCGCTCGTCCTCTCCGATATGATATCTACGTTCAGAGGCAAGAGTGGCCAGGAGAGCCGAGGCCACTCGGCCGGGCCGGCTGACCTTATTCCAGGTTCCGCGGCCGACCTCGATGCCCACCTGACCGATCCACCTTCGCCTCGCGGAACTTCCTCGTGATCGATGCGACCCGATAACTCGGGACGAGTCCTCGCGACCCGATCGAGCCGGGTTGCGCAACACGACACTTCGACACGCTCGCCTCCTCGCCCCCTCCTCTTTAAGTGTGTTTCTTCGTTCACCTGACGTGCCATTAATAACGTGGACGTTTGCTCCCGGAGATATGTACGAGCCTACTCGCGGCCTTACTTCTTTCGGCCGCCGGGGGAGAGGGGCCAGGTGACACTTTTGCATGCCAGACGCATGCGCATGCTCGCGCAGCAGAAGAGTGGTGGGGGAAGGCTCGTGGTAGACGCGTAATTTCGCTTATGACGAAACGGGATTCTTTGTTGATTTCAGCCGATGGTGTCGTAGGACGACGAATCGGGTATTCCGGCGGTTCTTGTGGAGAGAAGTTGGTAACGTACGATGAGAAAACTTGTTTCGCTATGCTTCACACCGTCCTGTAAAATTGTACAAAACTTTCTATGAATTGGGAAGAGCCAGGTAAGAAATCCGGTTCAGCGACGAAGAAAATGGTGGCAAGCGATTCGCGGTGGTCCCCGCGATTTCTTTGGGCAATTTATTAGCCATTATCTGAGACAATGCGCGGCTACCTGTGCGCCAAAGGGCGCATACGGTTTGCATCGAGGGAGAGAGGGTTGGCGAGGGTTCGCGTTCAAAGAAGAAAGCGCGTGGAAAGAAGCAAGAGCGAGAGGAGAAAGCCGAAGGAGAGGATACGAAGAGGTTGGCGTAAAAGCGGCGAGGAAAGGGGTCTGATACCAAGGTAAGGGTGTAGAGGGAGGACAGAGTCAGAGGAGTGCATAGGTGGGCCCGCGTATAAGAGTGTATGCACCTCTCCGATCCTCTTCTTTGACACGAGAGGGGCCGAGAGGAAGGGAGGGAGGGAGGGAGATCGGCCTGGTCCAGCAGCGAGACGGAGAGAGAAGGATAAGTGGAAGAAAAAGTCGCCTAATTGATGCTTCGTCTTTGTTTTGGTTAATTCCAACATGGTTCGGCCATTAAAACGTCCCGCTGTATCGGCGGGCCCGATCTCCGGTGCGAGATAAATGATGACACCCGCTCCAGGGGTACCATACTTACCACCACCGTCTTCTCGTATCCTCGTGTGTCCGTCACCAATACCATCTCCTCCGATCTGAGACACGCTGCGCTTCCTTTCTAGCGCAAACAGCTTTTCTTAGTCCCTTTACACTTGTTAGTTTGGTAAGAATCGGGGAAATCTCGAATAAAATATTCGAACAGGAACGGTTTACTTTCAAAAATTGTTTTAAGAGAATTAATCTTTGTCGGCTCTCCTATATAAAGACGTAATTTCGTCGTTTCGTAACTTTGTTCGGCTTCGCTAGACATGCGCAGTTTGCATTATTGTGCGAAGTGCGCAGCCTCATTACTGTCATGCGCAGTTCGCATTATAATGCATAACGTTTATAATGCACAGTGTAGTAGCAGTATATAATGTATATATAATGTAATCTACAATTATATCTGTACTTATTGTTATAATTTGACGAGAATCAAGGAAAAGTAAGATAATTTCTCTCAGCGATTTAACAATTCGTCGGTTGTACGGATACGATATTCATAATTCTACATTTTGTCTGGCTTCGCTGGACATGCGCAGTTTGCATTATTACTACGCAAAATGCGTTGCTGTTATATATAACCTATAATTAATACCAAGTAATTAATATTTATCAAATTACTACCATCATTCTATCGTATAATTATACGTATAAAACATTATTTAATATTATACAGTGTAATTTTCTATAACGAATTAATTCTTTTGAAAATCTCATACATACCATAAATTTAATCAATAGGAATGACAAAATATTTTTATTTCAATAGGCAAATATCGTTCATTCTTGTGCTTCGAAACATCGTATCTCTCTCCAATTTCGAACTAAACGGTTGCACGGATCGTTGGAAAATACAAGGGAAATGTTCGTAGACCTATCGGTCAGTGGTAAAGCAAAAGAACGGACAAATTGTCGGGCGTATATTACACGCTTCTCAGAGCTACGTCACCGTGAAATATCACATTTTGCCACGAGACCTCCCCGTTTACGAGGGATCGAAGTGGCGCGCGAACGAGACGTCCCTTCGACCGGATGAAGAGGGATCGCCAGGACGGTGCCATCCTTGACCATTTTCGAATAATTAACGTCGGTTTTCGTAAAACTTTCGGCCTTCTACCTGAACGTCCTCCGGGCTTAGCCATCGAGAAATCCTTCTCCTGATGCGATCCACAAATTTGGACCACACTTTACAAGTAAGGAAACAAACGAACAAGTTTGAAAAACTTGTTGAAACTTACGGTAATCGTTTGAAATTATTTCTTAAAAAACAAAGGAATATTCTTTATATATCTTACATACATAAACGTAACGATACATTTTAAATTGTGAATATTTTTCAGTCAAGTTAATCATATAAAACACAAGTACCAGATTTTTATAAAGTTTTCAAATAAATTCCACGAGGTATGTAATAACGATTGAATTATATGTATTTAAATCATTAATAGCGTATAAGTAACATAAGTAATTTCTTTCAAACTGAATACGTGTTGCAAATAATAGTTTTAAAAATTTTCAAACAGGATATCTTCTTAAGACACATCATTAAATTCGTTTTTATCATTTTTTTCATTAAATCTTCATCGACACAACACTTGGAGGCAGCCAACAATACTCGAACCAATCCAAGAAATAAAAATTCGCAACTCGGAGGAGAGACGAAGATTCAATACCAAGATAAGGATTGAAAATAACCAACTGTCTTATTAATTCAAACGCCACGGACGACAGGCCAGTCTTCAACATCCATTATACACGGACCTTTACCCAGCTGGTTCTCACGCGACACCTACGTTTTCCATCGAGCTGCTTGATTTAGGATTTCCTGCGGCAACCAAGCCGGGTTACGAACAATTCGTGGCATTCGAGAAGGGCGTCGAGCCGCGATTCACGTTCCAAGGATGTCTCCACGACACCTGAGAGCCCCGTTTCGCCCTGACCCATCCGCCGGGAACGTTGGACGTTGGTTACGGTTGGAGCTAGCCGCGTGGCCAGCGATTTGTCACCATCGATTCGCTAGAAGGGGCCTCGTCATTATTTTAGAATAATCTAAAACCGATGGTGATTAGTGGAGGAAGCGTCACCTGCGCGATCAGCTTCTCGTTTGCGGCGTGTGACCGCAGACTGACCCTTCCGCGAGACTGATTCCCAGAGAAGGCTATATCATCCATCATCATCGGTGGTGGTGGATGCTGATACGCTTGCTCTTTCGTCAAACTGCTCGATTTTTGTCGCGGACCGCTGATGGGTTAAATTAAGTAGATTGACGATTTTTCGTATGAAATTGTGAATTTTCATTCAACGATACATATACAAACAATGCCGTTTATAATAGTTTTATAATAAATTTCTTTCTCTTCTATTTAATTATTCTAGTCTGTATTTTCAGACTCAAAATTTTACAGTAGAAAGATGTATGTACATACATACATGAAAATCTGCAATCTACTTATGAATCACAAGGGATTCCACATTTAGTAGATCAAATTGCCTGTTATCCTGATCTTATATCTTGCTATCACAAATAATAGTGAAGGGAAGAATAATTGAAAACTATAATTTCCAACAAAGATTCAGATTCAGAAACCCATTAGCACCCACCGCGAATCCATCTTCATAGAAAGCCCTTATTCGCGCGAATTCCTTGCGAAAAAGGAGCAACAAAACTCCCCCATTGACCGGCATCCACTTCAGAGGGAACAAAGCAGAAGTGGAGGAACGGAATCGGGAGCCAGATACGATCAATTACTATAAAACTGTCCGACCCTACCGAAAACCGTGCATACCTCGTCCAGGTGTGACCGCGACATCCTTGGAACGCCTTGACCGCCCGCTTTTTCTCTTCTCCTAGAAGCTCGCCGAAGCCTCGAGTTCGAGCGTTTTTCTCTCACGGCGTGTCTTATAAAAAAACAAGAAAAGAATAGAATTTTCGGCGAGTATTAATGCGAAGGCCCTTCCTCGTTACGCCATCCTCGTGTCGCATAGTTTCCCTTCTTCTTTGGCGGTGCCGCGATCCTCCACCATCAATGGGAACTTCCGCGCGTGAATGAACGAGTCGAAGGGCAGGAGATGGATAGCAACTATTCCACAGAGGAATACCGCTCTCACGGTAGCACAGCTTCGAACAGTTCTTTGCGATTTTTTGTACGTCGAGGAATTATAAAAATGGAATTTATGAAGATCGATTGTAGAATGGAAGGGGAACGTTCGGATTTGACTTGGTTTATATTGGACAAATTGGATAAAGCAAGTTCTAGATTTCTAGATATTAGTGAAGTAATTATTCATAGTTTTCTTTAAATTTAACGTTATAATTTTCTTACCATGAAACAGATATTGGAAACTTAAGATACAACTCAAAACATCTTCAAAAATGGAATTTATGAATTGTAGAATGGAAGGGAAACGTTTGGATTTGGCTTGGTTTGTATTGGACAAATTGGATAGAGTAAGTTCTAGATTTCTAGATATTAGTGAAGTAATTATTCATAGTTTTCTTTAAATTTAACGTTATAATTTTCTTACCATGAAACAGATATTGGAAACTTAAGATACAACTCAAAACATCTTCAAAAATGGAATTTATGAATTGTAGAATGGAAGGGGAACGTTTGGATTTGGCTTGGTTTGTATTGGACAAATTGGATAGAGTAAGTTCTAGATTTCTAGATATTAGTGAAGTAATTATTCATAGTTTTCTTTAAATTTAACGTTATAATTTTCTTACCATGAAACAGATATTGGAAACTTAAGATACAACTCAAAACATCTTCAAAAATGGAATTTATGAATTGTAGAATGGAAGGGGAACATTTGGATTTGGCTTGGTTTGTATTGGACAAATTGGATAGAGCAAGTTCTAGATTTCTGGATATTAGTGAAGTAATTATTCATAGTTTTCTTTAAATTTAACGTTATAATTTTCTTACCATGAAGCAGATATTGGAAACTTAAGATACAACTCAAAACATCTTCAAAAATGGAATTTATGAATTGTAGAATGGAAGAGGAACGTTTGGATTTACTTTGGTTTGTATTGGACAAATTTTAAGTTGATGGATAGAGCAAGTTCTAGATTTTTGGATATTAATCAAGTAATTATTTATAATTTTCTTACCATGAGATTCCTACAAACTGGAAAGGAACGATTTTTGAAGCACATATTGAAAACTTAAGATACTCAAAGCATCTTCATCTTGCGACAGTTGTCCGTGCACTTTTATACCTAATAAATTTAAAACACTGTTGGTACTATTTCAAAAACGAGTTAAGTTATCTTATTGTTTTTGAATATTGCCATGTACGTTTTTAGAACATCTAGATTATTTTACATCGATCATTATATCCGTTTATTTTAAATTTTCCCGCGCCTCTAAATCACTGGTGAGCGCCATTGGCATGGTAATACGGGTTACACGGGTTCGCGGAACGGGCTCGAAGCGTAAAACACGAGGGCGTAGCTTCTCCTTCTCCGAATGTGCACGGCCGAGGGGAAGCGTTCCGTTAATTTGATGTAATTTAGGAGCGCGGTAATTATATTTAATGGTGGTATCGTTTGATCTTGAAAAGTCTCGAACAAACGCGCACCGGTGCCCCGGCACGAGAGGAATATTAATCTTAGTCGTAAATTTTGATATGCCGCGGAAAGCCGGCTCCGCCGTGCCTCGCCTCGCGAGGTTTATTGTCCCGCGACATGCACGTAACATCGCACCTGAAATCCTTATCGACTAACGGGCCGTCGTACGTAACAGGACTATGTAACGCACCGTACCTCTTTCGCAGGATTGCAAGTGTGAGCACAAGAGGGCCTGGTTAACTGTCGCAGGAAAGTATCGTAGAATATATAGAACACAAGAGATATTTCTTGTTGAGTAGAAAAAAAAAAAAATGGTCGTTTTATATCGTGTATCTCAAAAATTAAAATTCCAGTTTTTAGAAATTGACGGGTAGGTATAACGTATTATTGTTTTTCTGATAAAACAATACTTTAATGAAAATAATTAGAATTTTATAATTATAGTAAAATTTTCTTAGGCTTTTTTCTTTCTTTTTCAGGCCCCATTTTATTTATGAAGCGAAACAAGAAAATGTTTTTTCTAATAATTTAAAATTCACTTAAGTATTTTTTCCTCTCATTACTATTTGTTATACATAAAAGCCTTCTTAAAAAAAAAACAACAAAAAAAGAAGAGAAAAAACATATTCATCATCTATTCCATTCCCACGTTTAACCAAAAAAAAAAAAAGAAGAAAAAACGGAAACCAGTTATTCAGATGGTCAAACAGTTAACAACGTCCCACTAGAGAGGAAGCAGAGGACGATCGACGTGTCGTGTAATTTCGGTTAACGAGCAGGATCAGGCTGGCGGAGGCGGTAAGCTTGGAGAAAGAGGGGAGCTCTTCTGCTAATCCCGGACAATCCGTGACCGAGTAACTATCTATGTCTCTATGTTGCTCGAACCAGCCTCTTTTGTTTTTCCCATTGTTTTCTCTGTTTCATTTTCAGAAAATTTTCCTTCATGTCGAGAAAAGGTATGTCCTCGTATCTCGCGAGAGCATACCTTCGGCCGAATTCTACCTGGTAACTTTAAATCACCAAGGGAGTGAAAACAGCAAGCGAGCATGTCGAAAACGTGGAAGAGGAAAAAAGAAGAGAGGAGGATGGTGTGTCGTGCGAGTCGACGAGGGTTGTTTTTCTGGCCGACTTTGCAGATAAGATAGAGGAATATTCGGTGCCCAGTTTCGAGCACGTCTAACAGTTTTGTACCTACTCGCGCGACGATAGATAGTCCGTGGACGTGGACCCCGAATTCCGTGCGTGGACACGGGTGGTCCCCTCGCTCGGCCGTATCTCGTTTGCGGAAGCCACGCGATACTTGATGACGTTGGCTCTTTTCATTAGAACCAGGAAACTGGTAGATAAAGTGGTAAGGGTACCATCACTTCAGGGTCCTGTGGACCCAGTTCCATGAGTACGAATAGAGTTTCAATGACCTCTTCTCTTTAACCAGGTAGTATTTTATGTTGTAACGTTTGTATAACAACTAATATGTATTAAATTTGTCTCTTTTTATTTCAAAATATTTTTGATTTTCAATAAGTTAGTAATAAAACTTTTCACATTTTTCAGAATTGAGTATTTTTTATAACGGTTGCAAATAAATTCTAAATTTTCATTTAAGAAAATAAACGTTTAAAACATGTCAAATAAAAAGAATAAAAATTGTACTTAAATAAGTATAATGGATATCTTTAAAGGAATATTGTCTTCATTAGTATTTAATTATTTTCGATATTTCCAATATTTCATACGAGCTCTGGAAAATCATGGAAAATGTACACACGAGAGAGAATCATGGAAGAAATATTGTTAAATAGGGATTACAGAGAAGATTAAGTCGCGTGTCCAGAGTGACAGGCTCAATCACTGACAGAAATCAATTATCGTCTCTCGAAATGACCGTGTCCTGGTAATTAACTAGACAGAACCTTTCGCCGTGGACTGACACTGATTGCTAACTGGCGATAATGAACTTATTTAGGAATAACCGAGTCGTCACGCCATCTAACTTTCCCTCTCCTTCTCTCTTAACGGAACGATTTCCGTTAATACGCGGATCATGTGTTATTGGACTACATCGAGTTTGATGAAATTTGACAAAGAATTTCGAAATGGAATTACGAAGAGATACGTATTAATCGAGGTAAGCGTATACATAACTTATTGAAAATAAAGTTCTAAACGCTCTGCTATTTTTAGGAACGTTACATTTTCATGAATTCGATTCGGTTGAACAAGTATTTCTGGTCTCGAGTTGCAACTCTTATCGTAATATATTAAAGTCATTTAGATATCGCTATCCCTAACTCTCACCTATTAACTGTATGAAACAGAAGGATTGCGAGATTTTTTGAATCGTTGCGCATGGCTAGGGAATAAGAATTTTGTTAGGTTAAGTTGCAAACTTTGAATATTTGTACAAAATGTATTAAAATATGAAAACTTGATCGAATTATCGTAGCTGTTATCAATTATTTTTACATTTGAAATTATTTTAAATTCTAACTATTCATTCTAGGATTTAGGTTAGATATACATTATTTTTTGACGTCATAGATATTACATATTTATATATATTAGTAGTTCTTAAAATAACAATGTTTCATTTATAACTTAGATAATTTTAACTAAAATTAAACCAAGAATTTTAAAATTTTAGATAATCTTAAAATTCAATCGCTTCCGTTCAAAAATCGTATCTCAGACATTTGCAATGAACATCCTACATATAATTATTACTTTTACTATTGTAGCAACATCAGAGAGCTTTTTATTTTTATATTTAAAATTATTCTTGATAAAATTAAAAAAATTTTTAAAATTAGGTAATACTAGCAACTACTATTTTTTATTGAAAATTTTACAGAAAGCAAAGACACGAACTGAGAGAGAAAGAAATATAAAGTTGTCAAGCAAAGTCGATGGGTCCACAGTAATAGCAATAACCGAATGAGAGAAATAATCGAGAGTACAAAATGGTGGTCAGATAAGACAGAGAGGAAAAGAGGGTGGCCGCGTGGCAGTGGGACATATAAACACGCTCGCACACTTATCTGGCAGTAAAGATGTTTACAGCGTGGTCTGCGCCGCCACTATCACTATCACCCCAAAAGAACGGACCACTCTAATTGATTTGTGGCTCGGCTGCTATCGGTGCTCGTAACTTAAATTAAATTACATGGCCAGTTCATCCGTGCACACTTCTGTGAACAGGACGCGGCAGGTCTTCCGGTATACCCTTTTCCATTCATTTTCCTTCACTGTATTCTCTTTTCGATTTTTCCTGTGTCACTTTTTATTATTCTATGTACAACATACTTCTTACATTTGTTTTTCTTCTCTGTTATATTTAATCTTCATTGTCTTGTTTCATTATTAAAATTTCTTATGTACGACACTCTACAATAATCCAAAAGATTAAATTGATGAAGTTAAAAACAGTTGAAAAAGAAAGGTAAAAAAAAGTTATTTCTGCTATTTCTTTTTTTCTTTTTTCTTCTTTTTAACCTAATTACGATACTCGTATGATGCTTCTTCCTAACCTAATTAGCACCAAGTTCATTATTACATTTGCACTTCTATCAATAATATATCATTATCCGATTTTTAATTAATTGCTTAACTTTCTCTCTATTATTTTCCCTTTTTTTATTCTTTTTTTTTAATCTATTCAATCTTTCTAACCTAATTGTGATACTCACAAATATTACTGCTTTCTAACCTTAACAATGTAATCAAATTCATTATTATACACTTATTCATTCAATATTATTATCTGATAATCTTTAAATTATTCAATTTTCTTTCTGTTATTTCCATTTTTTCAAATTTTCATAAATATAATCATAGTATTCTTTTTGACAGTTTATACAATCTGTTATACCAAATATTACTACGGTAAGAAATGAAGAATAAAAAAAGAATAGAAAGCGACAAGAACAATTGGACGATTCGCCAGCGAACAATCGGTTTTACGATCAGTCGCGAGAACATAGAAGGCCGACAGTCGAGCCAAGAACACTGTCTTCCAACGAGGAACGCGGCCAAATGGAAGTTGGCATTCCTGCGCAGCGTGGAGCCGACTCGTCCTAGTCCGCGCACCCGCTGCTCTCTCGGTTTTCTTCATTCATCGCGACCAACTTTTAGACAATGTCGCGCCGTCGGGGGTGTCCACCCGATCGCGACGATCCTCTCTTCCTCGATGACTCCATCCGGCCAGTTTCTCCCCGACCGGTTTCAGCGGTTTCGTTTCAACGTTGGTCGAGATTCTGTTGACAAATGGAAAAAAGGAAATCTAGATTTTCCAAACATATAGGAATATTTAATTAAACACTTGTAATTATATTATGTTGATTTATATTTTTGTATACATATATTTTATATATATAAGTTTTTCTATATATTTTGCATTTCTTCTTGCAGAGTTTGAAATTATTTACTTAAATATATTAAATAGTATATAAAAGATATCAAACAAATAAGTATATCAAATTCTATAATTTAGATAGAATTAAGTAAAATGATTAGTTCCTGAAAATAAGATATTTTAAAAAGATAAATATGCAAAAGATAAATAAATAGGTAAGTATTCATTAAATATTAATAAATTTTTACATTCCACATTTTTTAAAATTATATTTTTTAATACAAAAATTCTATACTACCTCTTCTCAGCTTATATTCTCCTGTTATAAAATCTGATATTTGATTAAAAATTTTTACTCTATTTTTCGATTTTGTATTAGGAAAATATAACTTGACAGAAGATAATTTGAGAAATTTTTCCAAGAATTTTGTCAATTCTTGAAAATGAGGTCAAATTCCTATTTGCCAAATTCTTGAATTAAATTGAAATTTTTGGTCAATTTTTCAACTTTCTATTAAGAAAATATAATTTGCAAAAATTTTTAATAAGTGTAAAGAGATAAAATTTTTCGCCTTTTTTAAATAAATAAATACTTATCTAAGTACTTATTGTGTACTTATCTAAAGCAGTTATAATTTTTTTTAACAGTTTAATTTTTGAACAGTTTATTTAATTCTAGAATTTAGTGCAAAACTTTTTTTTTTTTTATATTTTTCTTAATACTGGAATATTGAGAAATAAATTTTATTTTTTTCATACCTTTGAATAATAATAAAAAAATTTCAAATAAAAGTTAAATAGTTTCGAAAGAATGCAATGTTATTAATTTCTTAATATTATCAAAAACAAATGGGATTCCAATTGATTCATCTCGTACGTAGTTAGATATCTTGATCTAAAGAATGAATAGTCGAAATTATATAAAAACAAAATTAATACTTACCATATACAAAAACTCGACTTCTCGGTTCAGTAATTCACCAGCAAGAAGCGTAAAATCCATAATAATCACGATTAAGAATCCAATCCTGGTAGAAAATAAAAAGTCTCTGAAAACATAAAAGCCCGTGTCTACCTAACCTAACTTAACCGTATCTTATCCCAACTTCAACTGCTTTCTAAAGTACGAACGCTCTCATTCCTCGATTTCTCCATTCGCATCGTCCTATTAATTTCCTCCCATGGTAAAGAAGGAATCATGATAGATCTATCGATGGGTTTTCTTTTCCTTTCAGCGACAATCTACTTACCACGTGGCGAGGTCTGGGTACCGACTGTCCGATTCGATCCGATTCGCACCACTGCGCAACTAGTTCCGCGATACAATGTCTGATCCGATCTGATCCGATCCAATCCGATCAAATCCGATTCGAAGTAGTGCGCAACTCGCTTTAATCACGCACACGCTTTGCATACCTGGCTTACAGATTTTTGACTTCGATATATCGAGCCTCACCTTGAAAAGAAAACTTCTAAAGGGACGCAGACTTGATTCGGCCCTGCTTCATTTCTTGTTATATTTCTCTTTCGACATTTCCTTTCAATACGTTTACATAACATATTGAATTGCAGATGCATTAAGTTTGGTGAAAACGAAGGTTTGTGTTTTCCTATAAGATATTTCATTATACTTCTAACACACACATATATTGATTTTCAAAGTGAAGATTTTAGGTTAGATGTTTAGTGAAAATGATGAGGATGATAAAGGATTGTATTGATCTATTTATAAGATTTTATATTTTGTTTATAGTATAAAATATCATTAGATTAAATAGATTTAAAGAATTTATTATTGAATTAAGTTATTATTAAATTAGTTTGAAATAAAATCTATAAAAAAATTAGTTATATATATAAGAAGGCTATAAGTGTCAGTGTAGATTACAACTTATTAAGTTTTTAATTTTATTAATATTTTAAATAATGAAGATAAATATACGACATTAAAAATTTCCAGTAATATCTCTTTGTCATGTTTACAATTATGTTAAGAACTTAGAAAGATTAGGAAATGAGTAGGGACAAATAATCTAAAGATAACAAGATATTTACAAGTCTTACATTACATTTATTACAGTCACTTGATAAACTTTAATAAAATACTAATTTTCATATTGTAATATAACTTCTAATAAAGAATATATATAATTTATACTTTATACTATAATTTATACTAGAAAAAATTCTATTAAAAATAAAAATCATCTTATTACTTTTAATATACAAGAAAGTTATATTGTTACAGCATCAAAATCATACTAAAAAGATAGAAAATAAGAAATGAAGATGATACGTAGTCAAAGGACCAGAGCTCGTTGCAAGGGATCGTGCAATAAGAAAAAAAGAAAGAGATAAAGGAAAAAATGGCGATGGAGTCTGAAGATGTCCACGATGCGATGAAATAGTGTCCGTAATCCGGCGTAGTTAAGTTAACGCGGAGCGGTGTCCCATGGCAAGGAAAACGAAGTCCAACGTAATGCTCTTCGTAGTCTTCTGCGTGCATTGGTGAATAGTCGCCTTTACTTTCTTGCTCTTGCGAGAAGTTGAAAATAAAATGTCTTGGGACAGTTGGAATTTACGAAAATTTCGAGCAAAATGCACTTTCTTCTGCTCTTCAAGGAATAAGTAAAAAAAAAATCAAAGATTGATCAAATATTTGTTCTTAATCATATCTGGAATACGTACAATATTTGCAAAAGATTTATGATTTTAATATAGGATTAATAGTCATAATTTTGTTTATATTATTATAGTTTAGAAAATAATTGTATAAATTATTATTATATAATTGTTAAATTAATCTTAAACATATATGATATAATGCTAAAAGATTTTAAAAGGTAATCGTATATAAAATTTAACAAATTACTATATTAAGGACAAGCTTATAAAAGACTAGAAAGAGAACATAAATTAATTGAATTAATTTCCTAAATTATGATGTGATTATTTTGAATTAATATTATATAAACAAAAATATAAAGTTTCATTATTTTTATATTTTGATAGTGCTATTATATATTATATAATAAATTAAATTGCATTAAGCTTAATAAATCTATAATTATTGGAAATTATTATAAATATTGAAAAGAATCTATTATAGTGAAAGTAATTTATTATAATTTATATAAAATAAATTGACTGATGAAAACAAAATGATAAGAAGAAAGAAATAATATGAAAAAATGATTCATTTACTTTTGTTATTCAATATAATCATTTTATGACATATTCCTTAATTCGATCCTCTTATTAATTTATATAATCGGCATTCTTATATCCGAATTTTTTATTTTAAACTTCTGTTATTAAACATTTCAGATTGACACGACAATTTTACAGTAGTTCCACGCATTATTTCGTTGTCATTAACTACTGGTTCATTAAATCCCTTCGAATGAGGCACGCAACCCGAACATAGTCGTACACTATCTTTGTCACGATCTACATTACAAACGCTGCTCTAACAAGCATATCAAACTAATTTCATAAGCGATCAATAAGCGTTCCAATGCAACGCGACACTTACGATCAGATACTAGATCGATTAAGACCTCCCATATGCCTACATGGCACACTTTATCTCCTTGAACAATGTCGAACCTTCTAACTGACATCCTATCTGCACAATTCATCCAACATATAAAACGATCATCTGTCGTCTATTGACGATTTACAATGGAGTATAATTGAAGAAATGATCGAAAATATTTTTGAATCGAATTAATCTGACAGACCATACAATAATTAACTTCATATAAAAGAGAGAACCTCATAAAAAGTCTATAAGTGAACTGGAAGAGGAGTTACAGGAAAAATTCGGATTTGCGATATTTTCACGGGCAAATAAAATTCTGAAAAAAATTTTGATATTTCATGAATTTCGTGACATATATTTGAGAATTTTTTCAAAATTTTGCATTTTCATTTTACAAATTTTAAATATGAAAAATGAAAAAGCCAAAAATGTTGAAAAATAATTATTTAATATTGTAGTTTTAAAGTTACTATCTTTATATTATTAAAATATTCATATAATAATATAATTAATATCCTCAAATTTTATCAGATTTTTTTTCTGTGTAAAAAATCGAATACAAAAAAATTACGAAGAATGCACATTTGAAGGATCGAATTTAAAATTCGCCAAAAATCGAATTAATCAAATAGCAGCAGGAAGAAACAAGCCACTTACAACTTAAAGAATCAATGGAGGAACGATCTCTCACTTCGAGGCGAGAGAAGATACCTGGCATGAACGCAGTGCATCGCGAACCATGTATCATGGCTACACCCCACGCGGTGCATCTCGGTATATTAGTCACTGGGAACGGGCACCAACTGCCGGGTTCAAATTGAGTCTTTGCCATAAAGTAAGCCGTAAAAGGGGTTGCAGTCGCGGGCAGAGACGTTTCGACTGTGAGGAAGGTGAGGCTAAGCGAAGAAAGAACACCGATCGTGGCCCAATACTTAGGGGGCCCAAACCGTATATGCAAGAAGAGGAATGCGTGGACGTTCAAATTTATGATAATGCTCGACCGCTCTGCACGGGGTTATCGATACGGTCCTTGCACGTTGTTATTCCTATTATTAATATTACCATTGTAACCATATTCGTGGCCAAACTTCGCCCTCTGCGAAATTTCATTAAAGGATTCAAAAAGAAACGAAAAATAATTATCTATTTCGAATAAAATAAAAAATAAATTCATTTGATTATTTTAAGTAATTGAAAAATCTATTATTTGATAACAAATATGATAATTTATATAATTAGAAAATTTCATTCAATTTTATCGTTAGATCATGATATGTATAAGTTGTTATATTTTAGAAAATGAAACAAACACAAAAATTGATAAAAATATTCATATTCTCAAGTTATAAGCAATCGAAAGTTACATCAAATAAAACGAGACGGCGATAAATTTATTATTTTTTTTATTCTATCAAATCCATCTTTGTCACACTCTCCATTTTAGTAGCACTCGTAACAAAATAAAATCGCTCATAACCTAAAAAATATTTCCAACGAACGCGTTCGTATATTAATTTTCATACCTGCTCCTAGCTTCATTCCTCGAATTTCCTACTTACTCTTTGTCCCAACATTCTGTATAACGAATAAATTTCTTATCCTGCATTTTCTACGCTCGTTTCTTAGGCACGCGCGGCACACGCGTTAAATCATCGCTTAATACGTGGAGTTCCCCTTCGTACGATCTGTGTGCATATTCAACGGAAGGAAACGAAACGAGACGAGATGTATTCGAGCCGTTTTCGAGCTCGAACGAGCGAGGACGGTTAACCGCGTTGCGAAAAGTTTTCGCGCACCCGTAGAGCCTCGCGACACGTTCAACAACTGGCACCGAGATCCCATATATTTCGTCGCGAATGATATAAGGGCCGTCGCGGCACGGCCGCCTCTTGTAAACCACGCCGCGCATCTGCCGTGGGCCTAGGGGGCGCCACCGCCACCGCAAGATGGAACGCCATAACCGAGCACAGCTTATGACTTTATAGCTCCGCGGATCCTTTGTCTTAGTGAATTGTCGAGATTCTACGGGGCCTTTTGTTGTCCAATTTACGGGTCTTAGGATTTTAGTGCACGGCAATATGGGTCTATGTCTCTTTCCCCCTTGATGGAGTCGAGCAAGGATCGTGGAGATTGTAGATAGTTTATGGAGAAAAGAGGTATTCTTCCTTTCTTTTATTTTTAGGTTATGTAAAAGTTTAATTAAGGAAAGAATTATTTTTTTCTTTTTCTTTTTTCCACATTGAAACTAGCAATAAATTTCTGAAGTGTAAAACATTTAATTGAGAATTATTTGATTTCTTCCATTCCTTGAGCAAATTCTATGACAATAATGTTTGTCACGTAAATAATGATTTTTACGATGTAGAATCAATAGTTTCGTTTAACATGCAATTATATCGTGATATTAGTATTTGAATGGGTGATTGCTTGAACAGTATAATAATAGTTAAATTAATCATTAATAATTAATATAACGATAATAAAATAACAAGAAAAACGAAAACACGAACATATTATGAAATTTAGAAGAAAAGAACAACGTGAATTAAAATAAATAAAAAGGATTTGTGTGTTTTCGATATTGGTGTTAGATAACAAACAACAGCAACAATAAATTGGCATAAATCGCGGGGAATAAAAAAGATGCGCTTTCGAGGAAGAGCTTTCTCCGAACGACGCGCGACAAACGTATGCCTGATTTATGGGTCACGAACCGGCGAACCTTGAATCTTCGTGGGAAGTTTTCAAGCATAAATCCGACCTGTAAATAACGCCGTGGGCGATCGGAACGAGTTGGAGAGCGCCAAACGATCGTAAAAAGACATGAACACTCCACTTGCTCGAACGATCCGTTTCCACTTGACGTGGCGGTCAATTCACGCGATAAACCGAAATTAGTTTATGCGTAATGAATTTGCGACATCGATAATTGCCGGCCGTTTAACCGCCGGCTGGTTCACCGATATCTCATCGATCCTTTCTAATTAAGGCAGCTCTCGATGTCCGATGGTATCGCGTTTTAATCGATCCTTGTGCGCGTTTTCCCTCGTTTTATTGGATAAATTTGGGAATTATTATTTAGAGAGCCGGTGTCCATGGAAATTGGAAAGTTAATATTCAGTTTGTATATTATTATAGGCAGTTAGGTTAATTATTTTTAAATTAAATTCTCGAGGATCGAATTTATTAAGATTAAATAATTATTATTTATTCGAAACATCATATGAATATCAAAGGAGACACAGAATGCTGTATTTTATAGAATTATGCTTAAATTAGAATTTATATTATAGAAATTGTATTATTTCTCTTACCTTGAAGTTTCTAAAAAAAAAAAAAAATAGATACATTTTAAAGATCGATTAATTGCCTGTTTAAAATTGATTTTCAATAAGATATGTTTTCCTTCTTTCAATTTCGTCCATTCGAAAGTGTTAGCTGAAATATCGAAATAATAATTGCATCAAAATACTTCTTTTACCACTTTACAATCGTATAGATTTTCAATTTGTAACAACAGATATGTTGAAATTCGACATTTACCAAGAATATAATTATTAAAACAAACATTATTATGCAGCATTTTAAACTGCATAATATCTTCTTTCTTCGCTTGAAGGAGGAAAAAAGGATAATATCGATAACAAAGATTGAAGAATGGAATGAAGGTTTAAAAAAAAAAAAAAAAAGAAAGAAAGAAAAAAACGAAAATAAAACATGTAAATATACAACATAATAGTCTCCATTTTAATATAATGAATTCATAATGGTAATAGACAATAATAATAATAATATAATAATAATAATATGATGGTGCCAATAATAATAATAATAATAATAATAATAATAAAATTAATATAATAATAATAATAATAATAATAATAATAGATATATTCTGTCTATATTCACATTTAGAACTATGTACAATTTAATTAATTTACAATTGAATTCGTACGAACAACCAAATAGAACCTATTAATCGTGTGTAGTATGTATATATATATATATTTATATATTTATATTTATATATATATCTATATACCTAATACCTGTATAATATATATATTCACAACAGATAGGTCTCTTTCCCCCTCTTTTTTTCTTTTTTTTTCTTTTCTTTTTTTTTTTTTTTTTTTTTTTTTTTTTTTGCGTCGAGGGTACGATGGTGTACATATAAGAAGCGCACAAAATTATCCTCCACTCTTTCAATTCGATTCTTATAATTCTTTTATCCTTCATTTTTTTTTATTTTTTTTACTTTTATTTTTTTTTTGTTTTTTCACTTTCTCGCATGGATTCGTAAAACGAATACACTCGATCCTCGATGACGGTGTATCATCCCCCTGGCTACGCTGGCTATTATTTACAAAAATCATGATTGAGTCTCTATTATTTAATTAAGTCTATTACGATATTACATACGTGTCAACGAATGCACGAGCACCGACCATCTTCGTCGTAGTATGAAGTCAAATACCATAGTATTTTTCCTTCTCGCCTTCATTTCTTTTATATATATATATATATATATATATATATATATATATATATCTTTTTTTTTTTTTTCGTCCATATTGTATACTCCATTCTTCCTCTCTTTCTCACACTCTCTCAACCGTCTCTCCCGTTTTGCAAACTCTTCCCCTCTCATTTCTACTTAACCTTGCCCATTATCACAGATATAAATAAATGTACTCTTTACAAAACAATGTACAATTTCCTCTATCGCGCTCCTTTCTCATATTCTCTCCTCCCAATTTTTCCTTCTCTCTCTTTCTCTCTCGAAGCAAATCACGCACACTCACTTACTTACACGTGTCAAAGTATAAAATGATTTCTACAATTAGTGTTGTTTTCTCTCTCTCTCTCTCTCTTTCTCCTCCCTTGCTTCTCTTTGCTTCATCCCCACATTCTGCTCGTTCGAAATAAATTGAAAGGAACAATTCATTGTACCAATAATATCGAAAGGAGGGACACGATATACATGTACGATATAAAAAAATAATATTAACAATCTCGAGCACCGTGCACCTTCGAAACCACGGGTCAAAGGTTGCCCTTTGAAAAATTTCCAATTAATCGGCGCGACCTATCGTATTTCCTATCGTCAAAAACCGCGAAATTTAATCCAATTCAAAGGGATCCAGGGGACAAAGAGATCAAAATTGTTATACACATACGAACACGCACGACGTATACACTCACTCACACACACACACGCACGAGTTATTTTCGTATAGATCGAAATGTTTCATTTCCACGAGGTCGTGGATCACGAAAAACGTGAACAATCGACGAGCGCACGATCTATAAAAAAAAAAAAAAAAAAAAAAAACAATATATATTGCACAGAGTGTGAAGGGTTGGAAGTAATACGAAAGAAATACGATGCTAATTAAAGCGGAACACGTTGTTATCGCATCGTCGAAGTCTCGCGTTTGCAAGAGAAGTCCAATCGCGAGTGCACGATACCCACCGCGGAAAAAGGACGAATTTTTTTTCTTTTTTTTTTTTACACTTAATCAGTTTATTAACCATTCTCTTCACTGCACCATAATAATCATCCACGATGGACAAACACTCGAGACAGGAGTGACGAACTTCTCAGTCGGTTTCACCACACTGTACACAACAGTCGAGAGTTGAAGCTCGAGTCAGCAGCAGAGAAAAGAACATTTCGAACAGTCTATAGGAGTAGAGTAGTATTATCAAGTAAGGAAAATGTCCAGTTCGTCACTCCACTTCCACGCCATATTGTAATTTTGAATCAGTTTTTATACATGGACTCGACTTCACCTTGACAAATTTTCCAAAGAACCCCGCTATTTTCTACCAGCCACCATAGCCACTTTTCAACACGAGAGAATATTTCATCGGGAGTTTAATTAAAGAGTTACTCTGGTAACAAGTGTTAAGAGTAGCGCCTGTGCGATCCGCCTTCTTCTTCTTCTTCTTCCTTCCCCGCCTCCTCGACGACGCTGTGACCATCCTCGACGAGAAAAGGAGAGGAGCCGGACACGCGAGTTGGTGTTGAAAGATATTGAGAACTTTGTACAAGAATTTTGTCGCTCGTCTAATATTATATGTATTCGTTATAAGAGTAACGTCCACTTTAAAACATCTGATACTATCTCCATCGATTTTTGTAACTAGCGTAAAAAGATTTTTTCCAGGGGTGTATATTAATAAACTTTACCAGATATCGTATGTCTGTGAAATGTGAATTGTGCCCTAAAGAGGGCACTACTACTACTACTAATAATAATAAAGCAATATAATGTCACAATAGTGAACACGTGTTGGGACTGTGTTGCATTTATTACTAACGAAAGAAGGTTAGTTAGGATAGACGACGTATTTCTGTTCACTTTTTTAGTGTGAAATAAAATTTTTAAATGGCATAAAAAGAACGGTCGACCGTCCTCTCTCCTAACACACACAAAAAAAAGTAGGGGCTCGAAGAAGAAATTCTATTTTCGTTTTATCTTCGCCAATAACGAGGAGCGTAAAAAGAAAAGGATAGGCTAATAAAAGAAAAAGGAGGAATTGAAAACCTAAATATTTAAAGGAATTTACGACTATTGGTGCGGTGAAAAGAAAAAAAAAAAAAAAATTAACTCGTTTCAAAAAAGAATTCTTACCCTTATAACGAATAAATACTGTAATGGAACGGTCATCCACGATCGCCATCAGGACACGCTCTGTTCGCGATTGGAGCTGAAAATGGCTGTTATTTTGCACGTTGCCCGTATGATTTGCGGGTCTTGGCTGCTCGGATATCGGCAAGATCCGCGGGACTGAACAGATACAGATGGAACGAACGAGAAAATAATTCTGCATAAACTCTCGTCCCCCCTCCCCCCCCCGATCCCCCTCCCCCTCCCCTCCCATCCACAATTTATATATATGTACAAAACGACCTACGGTTACGGTTTCTTACCGATCTCTCTTTTAGGTCTCGAATCATCCGCGAGATGTCGCAAGTGATCTCGTTATTTACAGGGAATCGAAGAATTGGTGGTTGACTAAGGTGAAACCCTCGGATTTAAGGATACGGCGAAACGGCGAGGGTTAAACGTGGACGATCTCTTCGAAAATTATAGGCGATTCTCGCCTAAAAACTCTTCTCTCCTCCGCGCAACGCCACGAAAACACGATTCAGCGCACGTCTCCTCCTCAAACATCTATCTATCTATCTATCTATCTATCTTCCTCTCGCGGTCGAATCTTCTTCCTTCCTTCCTTCCTTCCTTCCTACGTACTCGTGCGTAAGCAGGCACTTCGACGTAATTCCCTTAATTCCTAAATCTCCTCTGAGCCGACTGTGGCGCGCGCGCGCGCGCATTCCCCATTCGTCTTCTCGTGCCCTCGCGTCACGATTTATGTTTCTCAAGGACGAACTTCCATTTCTTTTAGAGTATATTCTTTTTTGCACCCTCGCTTAATTCTTTCTTTTCTTTTCTTTTCTTTTTTTTCCCCCTAGTTAGTGCCTCTCTCCTTCTGGCGCAGAAATCGCAAATCCTAAAGAATCCCTCTGCGGGGAGAGGACGTATTTATTTACACTCCTTGCGCCCTTTTTTTCGATCCTGCAACAGAAAGACAAGAACAGTGTCAGACAGACTTTTTTTTTTTTTTTTTTTTTTAGCATTTTTAATTTTGCGGTTGCAGTGAATATATATATATATATATATATATATATGAAATGTGAAATTTCAAGTTTATTTTTTTTTTTTTTTTTTTTAGGAAAAATTTCAATTTCACACGCGCTATTTCGATACGACAACGCATCAGTTTTCGCCGCTCAAATAAAATGGTGTCTGTCCATCGCACGATTAGGGTCTCTAAAATCGTTTCCGGAACGATTAGGTCGATAGCAACGACAATCGCGACTCTCGCAATTAGGCGGTGGCCGTTTATGGCCAGGTTAACCGGTCTATCGGCATAAGACTTGCGAAAATATCGTTTGTACACTCTTAACCGAACTATTACCGGGGTATGTGGCTATCGTTACTTCCTCCCCATGGATTTTCCAATAGTTCAGTGCACTCTCGCAGAATTATTTAATATTAGTAATATTATCGAAGAGTAATTTCATCTTTTTAAGTACTTAGAGTGATAAAGTAAGTAATAAATGAAGCAATCGAAAAAAGTATATACTTTTAATTTTAAAAGAAAAAAAAAGCAACATCAATCTCGAGGAAGAGATTCGATCTGGTAACTTTTACCTTCCTTTGAATAAATAATAGAAAATAAGAAAAAAAGAAGAAATCTTCTAAAAGAATCTTCTCCTTTGTCAGTCAATAAATAAAATTACCACACACTATCCATTACAGTAGACAATTGTCCACAAGTAGATACAAGAAAAAAAGAGAGTGTACACCAACATAACCTCAACTCTCGAAGAAGAAAGAAATTCAATCTAGCAACACAACTTTCATACCCAATGATTCATCGACGAGCAAAATAAATGAAAAACAAAATATACCGCACTATATCCGTAACATTGAATAACTCTTCACAAGTAGATACATCTACAAAACAAAAAAAAAAAAAAACATCAACATAACCTCAACCTTTGACGATCGTACGTTAACGTTTCCACCAGAAGGCTTACTCCACGGCTTTTCGCAACCGCGGCCAGATGGTCTGTATGTAAACGACTTGTAAGATCATAGTTAACTATTAGCGTTCCGCAATACACGTCGACGTTGCGGTGGATCGGGCCAATATACGTCGTGGCCGCCTATCGATACGCGATTACCCCTCCGTCTCACCTGGTAGAGACAAGTGGTGCTGGCTCTCAACATGCACACAACGCCAATCGCCGAGAGAACCGATAAACCAACAACTTGCCTCTTTCTTCTCGGTTTGCACAACACGCTGTTGCAAATGGAACGTCGCTAACGTGGTTCGTCACAACGTTCCTCCGTACAACCAGTTCCAGTGCGTGGCAGCATGGTTATCGTGTACCAATGGCCATCCCGTGATTAACGGGATTACAGGCGACCTCCCGGCGTCTCTTGATGGTGGAAAATATATTCGATTTATGGGTTCACAGAAAGTGCGATAGGTGTTTTCGTTCTGAAAGATTCTGGTTAATGGTGAAGATCTGCTTTTTTTCTTTTTTTTCTTTTTTTAATTGGAAAGCAACAGGTGTTCGAAGAATGTTCGTTCGGAGGATGAGAATTTTTGGTATCAATTTCTGACCGGTATTTGGAAATACGTGTTTTGTTTGCGTTATATGTTTATCGAGTTTGAAAAATAAAATTTATGACTCTTTTGGTCTCTAATGTTAGCTAGATCGATATCGGATCAGTAAAACAATAAATATTTGGCTCACTGCGTAAAAAAAATTAATTAATCGAGGATTGTCTCGAAAAGCGCAATAATTCAACTTCTATCTCGTTACGTAAGAATTCTTCGAATGAATTTGCATACGTGACGACAGCATCCAAACGGATTCCGATCGTGCCCAAATGCCGAAAATCACCGGTATTCGATCATTATAATTGTAGCTCGAGATTCACGAAACCTTTGCAATTATACGTAATGTTGATACATTCGTAGAGAGGATAATCTCTTCGATCATATATATTTGTAATCTATATCTGTGTATATAATTATAAAAGATTTATGCTTATTTAATAGTGAATTTCATAAATAAATGATCATCAGCTTCTTCGAATAGTTCTCTAAAACTGCTCTGTCCCTCTTTGTTTTTCGCCGGTTATCATTCTCTACAATCTATATTTTAATTACTCATAAAGATAAAATAAGGATCGAATTTCGTTTACCTGGTGGCTAGATTCTCACGGTCGCTCTCGAATCGTTATGAATTTACGACAAATAAATAACGAAGCACCCTCTTCACCGAATTCATCTCATTAACACACTTTTTCCTACATTGTCCAATAGTTAGGTTAAGTTATGCAGCGCGTCAACTCCTCGCTACTTACGAAGAAAAAACCTAAAAGATCGAACAGCGATCAATTCAATTCTAATTATTAACGTTCGAGAAAATGGAAGATACGTCTGAGAAACCGGGTAGACGCGATTAACTGCAAACACGTTGTTTCGTAACGTCGCTTTTCGTGTCGAAGATAATGTGCGTGGTACGGATAAACAGGTTTCTCGCGTTCCGCTAGAGGGACTTGTATTAAAAGCTTCGCAATTACGGAGAATACGATAGCACAAATGATGGTTCCGCTTTTTTGACGGGAGGAGGCACTGCTATCGATTCGGTCTAACCAATGAAATTCCGTTCTTTTTTAGAAACGAAGCGACCGTTGAAAGGCGAATTTTCGTGCGCGGACAATGATGGTTTGTGTAGTCTTCTTGCAACTATTCGACCGTGTTCATGAATATTCTCTGAACGTTTGAATAAATGGATCGAAGTTGGAGACTCTCTACATCGTGTCCGATGAATTTCATATATAAATGAAAAATACATGCGCCCCGACGGATCTCTTTGAGCGAAGGAACGACGTGTCTTTATTGGACGAACAAAGCGAAACAAGAAGAGGTGGAGTAAGTTGGTTTTGAATATATGTTGAAAGTAAAGTGGAACGTTTGACAAGAGTTCTATCTATTTGTAGATTAATATTAATAATAATATTTTTAGATTATTTGAAATATACATTCGTTTCTTAATCCTCGATCTCGTTAAAAATGAATCTAAATTATATATTGTTAGGGAAAATGAAAAGCAGTAATAGCATTTTGCGCTTACTTGCGATCTATCTTTCAATAGATAATTTTTTGACAAATATACCACAAGTATATTTTCGCGAAACTCGTTGTAATTTCTCCATACAACTAGTATCGTTTCACCAAAAAACGTAGCCCAGTATACGGAGCTTTAATCATCTTGCAATTATTTTTTCTCCGCCGTACGATCTTTCTCAGTCTTTCGAGCATAGCATTTCAAGAGAATCGCGCACACAACGAGCGTGATGGACGGACAAGGGAGACTCCCCCGTGTAAAAAGTATCATGAAAGTTGGTTGCACGCGAGAAACCGCGTTCGAACGTGGATCTCCTCGAAACGACTTGTCGCGTAATTGCGCAGCATTTGTCATCCGGTTTCGCGTCATTTCGAGTTTGGAACGGAACGGAGAGGAAATAAAGAGAGGTGCGGCCATACCGACGGATAGCCCGTGGCGTTTTGAAATATTCGTCGGCAACTGTCACACCGTTGAAACATCGAACAAATGGGCTACATAGAGTTTCGTTTAATCGGGATTCACAGCTTCCGGCAAAAATTACCGCGCTGATGTAGATTCATTCGTCGCTTAATTGTTTTCCCCGACGCTTATTAATTTTAATCGAGCTTAAGCGAATATATTTCTTGATCGATTAATTTATGTCCTGCGTTTTTTATCGCGCGTTAATAAATTTAAAATTTTTGATCCCGAAGGCCGCTGAGATGCAACCTACTTTGTATTTTCGAGAATATAACGCGAAGAAATTTTTAAATTGTAATTAATTATTTAATAGATAAGCAATTTTAACAACTTTATTACAATCTATAGACTAAGATTTATTTTACACATCTTGTATTCACATGAGAAAATCCTCGCAATCTTGTCAGCCTCGTTAAAATACCGATCGTTAAATTACGGATATTTATGCAAAATTTGAATACATACGTATGATTTGAGGAATGAAACGAATCTAGCATAAAAATCCCTATGTTATTGATCATGTGTACATAATACCGATCGAACCCTTCCATCCCTGACCGTTTAAGATTGTACCACTTCATTTTTCCCCTATCCACGGCCGAGAAACAGCAGCATTCCACATCCAGAGTGTGCACAGAATCTCCGCCGCTAGGCGGAGGCGGTCTATCGGCCGCGGTGATCGTGGCAGCGCGCGTACACGGACTTGTTCCCTAGGTGAGACACGGTAATCGCGTATCGATAGTCGCATGCCGTGTAAAACGTCGATCCACCACGATGCTGGCATACATAACGCTCCTCTAACGGCCGTGATATATTCCATACGGTTTTACGCGCGATTCGCGTTCCTCTCAATTCCATCAGCAAGCTTATTTTCGCATCGTTTCTCCTATGTCTTCTTGTCCAAGTTATAAATCGCCTCGATTTTCATTGAATAATCGAACTGAATAAAAAGTGAAATGTAGAGAGAGAGAGAGAGAGAAGGTACAACGAAAAGGAAGATCGTTCGGCCGAGAGGGAATTAATTCAGCCAGAAGGAATTAATTTAGTCAGGTCGTGCATCGTCGATGGTAAATGAGACATTTTTTTTTTTTCTCCTTCGATCGTTTACGAGTACGATCGAAGCCCGAGAGAAATGCAAATTTAAATGTGCATGTAAATTATGTTTTATAAGTACAAAAACTTTGGGAAGGATGATTTGCAGTTATACTTTTGATATATAGTTCGACCAGAGCTCGAAAAAAAAAATACGATACGATAATAATATTACAATGGTAAAATTTCTATATTTTTGATTCTTTTTAAATAAATAAAAAACATCCATGAGATTTTTGAAATTTTTCTGATTAAAATAATATTAAGTTCGATATAATTTGGATCGTAATATTTATTCGTTATAAACGTACAGCTGGAAAAACGAAATTCGATCTTTACGTTATTTTTGTGTAAGGACGGTTAATAGAAGACGAATTGAGAGAAGTCAGGCATTTAAAAAAAGTTTACGATGTATTCTTTCGGTGTGAAATTATCACGCTTCAGTGGATCCGAAAACGAATTCGCCCGAACCTTGTCGATGAAAGCCGAACGTATATTCGCGAGAATAGCTCAACGGATATAACGAATAAATTGTTCTATTACGTTCAATTTTCTTTCTTCCTATAACACCTTTGTTAATAATATTAACAAAATTTTACAAATGTATACTTATTTTAAAATCCTCATCATCATTTCTCTATCTAATTTCAAAAGATTCACGGACAAAGAACGTGACACGAATCGGTCGCAAGTTTTTCCATTTCCAACCATTCTCTTTCTCTCTCTCTCTCTCTCTCTCCTTTCATATGTCCAATAGCGGAGCAAGATCCTTGGATAAGCCGGATTAAGATCTCTCGGAAGAGACAGAGGAGAAGGTTTCTCTGGTGTGACGGTAATTTACACGTAATCGCGACGATCATCTCCATTCTCCGCGACATAATAATTTCACGCGAATAGGGAAGGTTAAGATATCTGGTGGAATCGACACGTGCGCCAACCACGAAACAAGTAACTAGATGGGAGCGATCTAGGACGACGATAACGCGCGAAATTCGAACTGTACACGCTTTTGGGAAGGAAAAGGCAGCAAATTCGATAGGGAAAAGCAGGATTTAATTACCATATTGTTACCTTATCTGGTTTCATGTTCCCTTTGCGCATACCTTGGCGGGAACGAGCGTGAAATAACGATGATTATAAAATTGATTCTCGTCTAACTCTCGTCGAATACTCGTCGAAATTACCGGACGCGACGTCAACGTGTTTTCCGCGAGATCATGCCGTTACAAAGATTGATAAATACGGTCTCGAGCCAAAATGACGTTGTTCAGTCGTTGTTTAATTGTATAATTACCAACACTCGACCGCATCGGCGAGTGTATTAACGGTGGCGGGTTCCATTTTCCGGGGAGATTGAGCGTGATTAATTGGCGGTGGTGTAGCGACGTAATTAAAAATTATATGCCGATAAGCCGACGAGGAAAAACAGCGTTAGGCGGTTTTCACGTTCGGATAAAGTCTTAGATATGCTGTGTGCGTGTGTGTGTGGTGTACTTCGGATACGATGTACCGCTTTATGAGAGCGGAAAATTCAACGAACGGTTTGCTTGAGTCGTAAATCTTTGAATCGTAATTAATAATTATACATCGTTCGAAACAAGTTGAAAAATTCAAATTTTCATTTTTACATAATTTATATATTTTTGCTTTTTATTGAAGTTCGCACGATTGTTACATACATAAATTAAAACTGATAACTATTCGAAATATTATGCGGAGGGGGGAAAAAAAAATGAAAAAAAAAAAAAAAATTAAATTACAGAGTATTATAAATTATTAATGCACACGTTTCTTCTTCTTACGACCTCTTGTAATTGCTTGGAATTAAAAATACACAAGTAAGTATTTTTTATTTTATTTATTTCAGCAAGTTGCGTCAAAAATTCAACGATTCTAGCTGCGGAGAAACTTAAAAAACCTCACTGTTATCATCGACATTATTATCCGATTAATAACAACAACGAGAACTCGCGATATATTCGTGCAATAATAACCCGGTTCAATAATAACTCGTTTCCAGAAGCGGGTTCACGAATTCACAAGGAGAGCGAGAGACGAATGCAACAAGAGGAAGAAACGAGCGGATTCGGGGCAGTTTCAGCAGGTTCTCCGGTTACCCAGGTAGCAGGCATAGGCCAAAACCTTCCGCTGCTCGAAGCGTACCCCGCGTTTCGTCTTCTCACGACTTCTCGCGATGTAACAAACCCGGGATTCTGCGCAAAAATAGGGGTCGAGGACAAAGAAGGACGCGGTCTCTTACGCGGTGTCTCGCCTCGTGGAACACTGAAACGTGGTGTGTAACGCCTTTCAAGAATTCGAGAAACGCGCACACGCTTACACGTGCACGCACGCACACACGCGCGCGCGCGCCTCTCGCCACCGATACGAAGAGGGGGGGGGGGAGGGGCAGAAGAAACCTCGAAGTGGCGGGTGCAGTTTCTCGCGAGGATCGAACACGAAGGATTTATCGGCTGGGCAGCCGAATTCTCTTGGAATCTGGCCGTTAAAAAGATCGGTTATCCAGCGTCGAGGAATCTTTGGTGGTCGCGAATTTTAATCCGAGTTGAACACGGTCGAATCAACAAGTGCATCCGCCGATTTCTCGACTGCTGCTGCTATCTACCGACGAAATTTCTAAATATCGCTTTTACCGTTTCCAGTGAATATCGATTATTTTTTGGAGATCTTTGCTGGTAAGAAAGACACGTACCGAATCGATAACCGTTTCCTCTATCTCATTTCTTCTCGTTCAAAGTTTTTATTTCATTAAAGAAATCGATTCGATATGAAACTCGATGAAACACGAAATATCGTTGATAATTCGTTAAAAGTTGACTGACTGATTTTTCAGAATAAAGGGAAAAAAAAAAAAAAAAAAAGAAAAGAAAATAGAAAACTCGATTTATCTTCCATCGATAAACACGATAACAAACTCGAGACAAAGAACAAAGACTCGAATTTTTTTACGGCTCCAGGAGTAGCCTAATGGCAATTAAATATCCCCAAACTAATTGACAATTATAGGGTGTCGAAGGATTCTCTCTGTGTTTGGTTTCCTCCACCACTTCTCGAAAGAAAAGAGGAGAGCGGAGGCGAAAAAAGGAAGAAATAGAGAGAGAGAGAGAGAGAGAGAAAAGGTGCCTGGCAGGTAGGTGCGACAAGGGGAGAGGAGCTTATACGTATACCTGGGGGCCTCCTTGTAGAGATGTGAAGGGAGCAGGAAGGGTCGACGAGAGGAGAGAAGCCACGGGGCCCCGAAGGACCCCTCCCGGTCCACATGCATGGAACTCGAGGGAGGGAGGGAGGGGGAGGTGAGGTCCGAGAGGTGACGACAGCGAAAACTAGTTTATTTGGGACGCGGCTATAAATTAGGATCAGATCGCCACGCGATAAGAGTACCGGCTAACACCCGGTTCCCTTTCCAACGTGGCGCCCCTCTCTCTCTCTCTTTCGCGTTGTCTTCCAAGGTGTCGTCTCTCCCTCCCCTCCCCTCTCCCCCTCCTCCTCCTCCTCCTCCTCCCTACCTCCCGCTCGACACCTTCTTTCACTTCGTTGTTGCGCGCTCTCGGCCAAGGGAGCGAGCGAGCGAGCGAGTGTGGACGAAGAAGAAGGAGTCGGTTAAAGTTAGGTTTCTTAAAGTTGAATCTCTATCCAACTGGCGGGCATAATAAACGCGGGGATGATATTACATATTACGAGTCGAGAGTTTTACTATTGTAAAATTATTTTGTAAATTAATTTAAAAATTATGCGTGGAAATAACGGATATTTTAAATGGAAAAATATTCACGGTTAGTGTCACAACAGTGATGATGTCATGATCTCGGCAACGAATGAAATCGGATGAATCTTTTGATTTTCAAATTTTTCTTTTTGAAATAACTGGCCGCCACCAAACAACCACGTGTTTATGCCACGGCTACGAATCGGATAACCTTGGAAGAGGGGGGGAGAGAGGAGGAGGAGGAGGAGGGGGCGATATGCCTTCGAGAGAGGCAGGAAATAGAAAAGGATGTTGTTGTTGTTGTTGTTAAAGGAATCTCGTGAACCTCCTCCCTTTGTGAAATGGTCAAAGCCATTGATATCGCGCGATATCGTGGCCAACTTACTTTTCTATTAGCGGCACGTTGAAAGAGATATGGCCGGGGAAGATAGATATATCTGCCTAATTTACGCGTTTCCTTATTTATCTACGACGACGTTTTCCCCGTGCGCGTCATCGGGCGAGGAAAGTGATGAATCACGGGGAGAGACGGGGAGAGATAAGTGATTTTAATCGTTTCGAAAGGAACTGGTTTTGAAAGGAGCCACTGCACACCACCACGCTTTCGTTTATTTATTTCAAATTTGGCAGATTTAATTATTTCTGAAACCTAATGGTGTGTCATCGCAATCTCTAATTTTGTTAAATTTCATTCGTTTAATAACGAACTGTTCGTTACGAAAATTGTATTTAAATCATTTATACGATATCTCTCACTTATTAAATTTACTGCACAAACGAGTTTTTAATAGTAAAAAATTTCTAGATCTAGAATCAATTAAATCAAGAAAATTGAAATCTTATCACTTGCTTAAATCAAAAATTCAATATAAATCAATCAACCGCCGTGATAATCTTATCTTCTTCCACGAAACTATTTTAATTAATTTTCCTATATATATATATGTACGGATACTTTATACATTTTCGAATTTTAAATTTCGATAGTCGATGACCCTTGATCGAACAATTCAATCCGTAAACCATCAATCTCCGCGATAACCTTATCACCCTCTGCGAGACAATTTTAATTAAAATCATATATCACACGCTACTACTTTTTAAATATTGGAATTTTCAATAATTGATCCGAAAAAAAAAAAACTTTACACGTTTCATTTATTATCAAACCGAAAATTCCATCGATCAACGACCATCGCTAATAACCTCCTACGAAACGCGCGCGTCTTATTCCATACTAGTTAATTCGAGCGCTACTCGTGAGAGAATATAGTACGCGCAAGTGGACTGTGGTCGGTCGTTCAGTCAGCGAGCGCGACAGGTTGAGATGTGTTCCACTGTATACACTAACGCTCGCGCACACGAGTCGAGAAACAGCAGAGACTTGGAAGAGCATGGTCATACGCGTTGGCGCGAGAGAGACGCGGCTAGTCCAGTGGTGATTCCATTCACTGATTGAAATCTCCGTCCATTTGTCACTGTCAAGGAGGTGGCGATAGCCTCTCCTCTCTCCTCTCCCGTTTTCTTTCTCCGCTTCCCGGCTCATCGGTCCACACAGGCCCATTATTATTTCAACGAGAGAGAGAGAGAGAGAGAGAGGCGACCCCTAACGACCAATCGACGCGTCCAATATTAATTTCTTATCGATTTTCCACCAACCGTGCAGCAACCACGAAAAGCTTTCGTCGATCGTAGACAACAACAACACGCCAATCCAACGATTTGCAAACCGATTATCGTGTTACTCTCTGCCCGACAGATTCCCTCTATGCGTGTTATAAATTACGATCGCACCTCCTCGTACACGCGCCACACGATTAGCGTTATTTCGTGTGCTTATGATTTATCGTCGAGCGGCGGACGATAGGGAATGTCTCTCTTTTAACGCGAGATAGTGATTCATCCGTGATATTTCGTTCGCTCGAAGAGACATGTATATTTTGGACGAGCGGAGACGTTAGCCTGAAGCGACGGGGAAAGTGTGTATATGTATGTATGTAGTAGGTTAGAGAAAGATGGAAGATCTGGTTCGTTAAATGAGAAAAAAACTTCGGACGTCGCGTTTTTTAGTATTTACTCGTTATATGCTCCGAGAATTTCGCGTGGAAAATAATGTGTCATAAATTTCTTGAAATGTTTGTGAGTTCTCGCTCTCTCTTTCTCTCTCTGTTTTTTCGTTTCAACTGTCATTTTCTATATAATTATCGGTAAAACGGTGGCTCGTGACCGGTTTCGAGAATATATGAATTCTTAAATAATATTGCGTGCAATTTTGCAATATTTTTAAAATTTCAACACAAAATTCTAAGTAGAATTAAAAAGCCGTACTTTTATATACTCTTATCTTATCATATTTACGAATTTATTCAACATCGCAAAATTGCGCACAAACGAATTCTTCTCCCGAACGGAACACAACCCCCCCACTCACCTGGAGGAACGCGACGCGGTGATCCAGAATCGATCCAGCGAGTTCCTTAGACAGGCGACACGAATCCGCTACCCATGGACTGCGAGCTGAAACAGACATAATTTCGATTTTCCAAATTATCTCTTCTCCTCTAACACCTATCATCATCAATCTTCCACGCCTTCAAGAACAACTCCCCCCCTCTAGGAACCTACCTACCCCTTATAGAACGGTTTGAACGCGGTGGTGGCCTCCGTGGGCGGTAGGCTGGCAGTGGTCTGGTGCTGTTGGAGGATAGAGTTCTGGCCGGCAGGCGAGAAGTCCTTGTGCGGGGACGCCTGCAGCCTCGAGCTGAACGAGGAACCGCTGCTCGCCGAGCCGGAACTGGTCGACAGATAGCCGGCGGCCGCCGGATGGCTCTGCCCGTACGGATTTGGATTACCGTTGCTCGTCGCGTTCCCGTTGCCACCAGTGCAGTAACCGCCCGGTGGTGCCTGGATCACTCCATTCGGTGTAGCCACCTTCATGTTGGGCGGTGTCTGGGGTGGGGTGTCCGTACCAACCTCGGGAAACCCCGCAGCCGCCGAGGAGGACGCAGAGGAACTCGAGCCGGACGACGAGTTCGGGTTGTAGTGGAGTTGGCCGCCGGACGAGGACGAGAGGAAACCGCCGTACCTCGTGGCGGCGCTCGAGTAAGGCGCTGTCGCGGCTGCAGACGGGCTCATCGACGCCGAGGACGGAAGCGCGAACGAGCTCAGGTTACCCCCGCCCCCGGCGCCGCCCCCGCCCCCGGAGCCGAGCCAAGGTTGCTGGGAGTGGTGGTGGTGGTGGTGGTGGTGGTGGTGGTGGCCTTGGTTGGTGGCCATGTGGTGCTGCTGCTGGCCGTAGTGTTGCTGGTGATGAAGGTGATGGTACTGTTGATGATGAGGGTGGGTGGGGGGCGGGGGCGTCTTGCACGCGGCCGTGTCGGCCAGCGACCAGATTTTCGGCTTGGTCGCGGGTATCGGCACGCCTGCCGCGCTGCAGTCGGTTTTCACGATACCCTCGTCCTTCAGATGGTCCTCGCCGGGATACGCTTGGTGGTGGTGGTGGTGGTGCTGCATCGCGTGGTGAAACGGATGCTCGCCCCGGCGGGGATCCTCCTCGAGATCGAGGTCGTCCTCCTCGTCCAGGTCCTTGTCGTGCTGCAAGTGCTCCGCTTTCACGTGCCTCATCGGCTCTGCAAACAGACCGAGGCGGCGTCAATTTAGTAAATTGCCGATCGTGGTCTATCATCTCGAGTAATGACAGGGGAAAAACGGTTCCCTCATTATCCCTAATAAACTATCACGATACGATACACCCATAAATACACGAGAATATCGTTGATATTTGTGTAAAGCAATTTTTATTTCTTTCTAAATTAGAAAAAAAAGTGCAAATTAATTTGTCCGGAAAGTATGTTCGAGTTAGGGGAAAAAGAAAAATTGGATCTAGAAATATTTATCGGGAGCAAAAACTGTGAAAGTGACGTTAATGGTCACGGTGGTAACCGGTACAAATGTATATATATATATATATATACCCAAGCGCGAGTGTATAAGTAGGTATATATCGAATAAAAGTGAACTTAATAGCTCGTAAAACTCGCTCCCCCTCTCCTCTTGTGGTGTAACGTACAGGCCGGAGTGGGGAGAGAGGATGGAAAGAGTGGGGGAAGGCGACGCAACTGATAGAAAATTCAGTACGGTCAACGGTATCGCATTAAGGCTCGCGCCCCTCCTCTCGTTATTTTGGCCTGGACGCGATGTCAGAATTAATGGTTTATAATCCCTGGTGTGAAAGTGAGATCTACGAGCGAGGAGTCGGTCGATGTATATATATATATATATATATCGAAAGAGGGAGTGTTATGTATCGGGAGTCTCCCTTGGACCCTTATACGGTTAAGCTGTAAGGGATGCTGTGAAAAAAAGGGAGCGAAGCCTTCAACCACTTTGAGGCGCGAGAGATTTTAGTTCCCCCTCGAGGCAGCGGAGAAACACATCGAGAAGGGAAAATAGGGAAGGCCGTATCCTTTTTCCTCTGTCTTCCTCCCTCGCTCTTCCGCCACTCGAGCTTCTCTCCCTCTCTCTCGAAGCACTCTAGGATCGTCCCAAGCGTCTGCCAGCTAGCCATCCAGCCAAGCCAGCCAGTCAGTCAGGGGTGAGAATTTCATTAAGAGGTTCGAATGAGTCGGCAGAGGGTTTACTTGATGGGTCGTCAAGCGATAATTCCCAAGCTAGAAGGGGAGGCCCCGACTGCTTCTCCCCGTGAAACAGAAATGGACGGATAGACGGGTGGAACGATGGGCCGGAGAGAGATGGAGAGATATCACCGGAGAAACAGAGGAGGAGTTTTAGGGTGCCGGCGGCCTTCCCTTATAAAGGGAACCTTATGGGCCAACTAAATAGATACCACCGTCGAGTCCACAAGTGGCTCTTTAACTTTTGACCCCCTTTTATCAGACGTTAATCTCATAATCTTCGTTGGGTTGAATCTATTCGATGATTTCTCGTGTTCGCCACGATACAATATTTACTTTAGCCAAACTCCCGGTAGGAATGATTATACAATGATCACGATTGCTAGAAATTTTAGCTTCGTTTTCGTAGTTTGAAAACCAGTAATGCATCAAATTTTTTTAAATATCTGGAATGATGGGATCGTAAAATTAACTATTAATGTAACATTAATTTGTAGACAAAAATTTCATATACGAGCTTATAACGAATAAATATTTCAAAAGATGACAAGCTTTGATATTTTCCCGACGACGATAAAGATAGCCTGTTGCTGTTGACATTCTCAAAAAAAAAAAAAAAAAAAAAATCAAGTGGACCACTCGTGGAGAGAATCTTACAACAGGCCAGGCTCGTAAGCAGCTCTCGTGCTCTCGAGTGACCTCTTCCCTCCGACGTTTGGCATGGAAATTCATGAGGGCTCTCTCTTGAATTTAGCAAACTTCCTGGCAAACCTTGCGGTTGTCTCGTTCGGCCCGGTCGGTATACACGCCATAACCTCAACCGTATTCAAGGCCCAGCAATACGGAGAGAGACCGCTTTCAACATTCATAGGCGTGGAACGATCCATAACACGCACGACCGAATATATACACACGCGCGTCTCCTTCGATGCCAATATCCCTCGAAACGAGTCGGGATATATTCATACGCGATCACAAATCACCACGGGCCCGGAGAGCGGTCTGGAAATAGAAAACAAATCGCTTTCGTACGGGGCATCGTTCCTTCTCGCCGGATATATTCGGGTGGGCTTATTTCCCGGTGGCGTGGTCCTTTAAAATTACGATGCATCACGCGCGTGACAACGCAACACCTAAATGTCCCGGAATCGAACCGAGAGACGTGGCGAGCGAGACAGAGGGGGAACAGAATGCGAGAGAGAGAAAGAGAGAGAGAGAATGCGAGAAAGGGCGGTGGACAAGGCAGAGAGGAAGAGAAGGACAGGGAGGAACAGAGAGGGCCGATATTGGCCAATGTGCGGTGGGGTAATGGTGGCCATACGAGGGTCCGTACCATTCGTCTCGCCGCGGGCGCCGATACATCACCGTGCCTCAAACCACCATTCCGCCATGTATCTATATACATCCACTGTATGTGTATATATATATATATATATATAAATATATACACCGAGCTGTACGGAGTGTATATGGTCCTACTACGGATGGCTACTCAACCCGGGCGCACCCTCCGCCTCTCACAGAGGCACGCTTAGGGAGTCGAAGCACAAGCGCGCGCACCAGATCACCTATATACGCGAGTGTACCACCACCACACGCACGAGACTCGGTATACGCACGCCGCCACTATGCGCGGTGAAAGCGTGAGCGCGCGTATACCAACACGACGACGACGACGGCGACGAACCGAGCGGTCCACCAGGGGACCAAACCGAAGGCCATTAATCTCTTTGCGCGGCAACCCGCAACCCGTCACTGTGTTTACCCACATGTGAACCATTATGTCCGCCTCCGCGATATAGAGGCCGACACACGGCCGGTTTCGCAGCGAATTTCTAACTCGCCGTTTCCGCCCGTTGGGCAAAATGCCTGAATAAGTATAGCGGCCTATCGAGATGGCCGAGAAACGACACTAGATGGCGCGCGACACGAAAACGACTGGACGTCTCGCTCGTCGACCGATTTCAGCGCCACTCAGAGACTCGAGTTTGGGTAATTGAATTTACAGCCTATGTGTGCATGGGACACACGCGACTTTGAAATTTGCGGCAACAGGAACGATCCGCTTCTTACGTAGCACGATTATTGGAAACGTGGTTGAAGTTAAAAGGAATTTAAAAAACGAATCATCGAACATGGAAAAGTTGAAGGTGTTTTAAAAGTTTAGAGATATTTTCGATTAAGAAAAAATAATAAAAAGATTGTCATGAATTTTTTCGCGAATTTAGAAACATTTTTGAATAAACAAAAAAATAAATGAGATTGTAATATTACATGCCAAATAGAATATTACTATATATTGAAAAATCATCGTGGCGTCGCAATGCTTGTTAACTCTTGTGTCACGAAATGAAATATCCAATAGTAATTTTATCTCTCAAAGTATCCGTTACGAAAAAAGAATAACTTTCGAAAGCAAGATTTTCAAGATTTTATTCCAACACGTAACTTTTAGGTTAAGCGATTGTCCGATAGCAATTTTCAAATTTTCAAAAAATGTTTACATTTATATTCTTATTTATTATGTACTAGTAATCTAAAAGAAATTATCCTTTTCCAATAAAAAAAAAAAAAAATAACCAAATGTACTCGCAGCCCTGAAACGATACATCGCGAAAAACTCGTATACCTCTGGAATCCAATAGAGTAGAGTGGTATTTATCGTAAATCGTAGCGGTACTCGAAAGGATCACAGAAGCTCCCCGCCGCTTTTGTCCCTAGTAACGTTCCACGTTCCTCGAGGATCTCGTGGCCGATCTCCGTGAATGGTGGCCGATCCATGCAGGGTGAGGTCGCGTACGGTTATTGTGCGCGCGGAATGGATGCTTGCGCAATATCAGAAACGCGGCGACCGATGGCCACTCGATATCGGGGAAACTAGTCACGCGAGCTATACACGCTACCGACATTCCTCGAAGAGATCGGTATATACGTTCCGCGGGCTAGGTTCACCCTCGACTCATCGCTATTGTGTATATACGTGCACTATACATCGTTGTGAACATCGATAATTGGCCCCTAATGGCGGTGCTTCTTCCGAGATTCGAGACACAGGTTGTTCTTCGAACATTCCTCGCCTCGAATGCATGCACGACTGCATGGATTATTTTGCGTTTCGTGCTGTTACACGCGTGCAAAGCTTATCGACTAAACTTGCCGGCGTATAGCCACGGTGAAACGAGGTTTCGACCCTGGCTTTTTCGCCCGGTATTTTTTGTCTTCTCTGGCCGCCGTTCGAAATATTAGCGTCCACTCGTTTATAAGCTCACCACTCGAGACTGACCGCGAGAACGCGTAACTATTGGAGAAACGAAATTCGACCCTTTTTTTGTTCCCAGGTAATAACGAAGAAGGACAGTAAGAACGAAAGACGAAGAACGATTGAGAGGTTATACGATTGCTTCGATGAGTAAAAGTAAGTCACTTTACTTAAGTTACTTAAAGAAGCATACAACGAATAATTATTTGTTAAATGGAAAAATAAGAACAGTCTTGATCTCTACTACATTTTTCTGTTTTATCGTTTGTTTCTATCTTGCGACATCTTTCAAAGATTCGACGATAATTATATATCAGGCGTGACGGTTAAAATTACAAAAAAAAAAAAAAAAAAGTCACTCACCATTTTCCTCGAGGCCTCTCCTCGCCTCCTCCCCGACCCTGTCGCCTTGATTGTCACCCGCGAGATCATCCTTCTCCTTGTTGTCCTCCGAGTCCGTGAGAACCGCGTCATCGTCATCGTCGGTCTTGTTTTTCGGCTCCCAGGTCATTTTGTTCTCTTTTTTCAAACGCCGTCGCGCGTTCGCGAACCAAGTGGATACCTGCGTCAGTGTCATCTTCGTGATGATCGCAAGCATGATCTTCTCGCCCTTGGTCGGGTAAGGATTCTTCTTGTGCTCGTTCAGCCATGCCTTCAACGTGGCCGTCGACTCCCTCGTCGCGTTCTTCCGCCGCGCTGCCAAATCGTATCCGGCGCCATATCTGAAAAGATCGTATCGATTCGTAAATCGACTTGCTCTCGATGCAATTGTGACGCAAAACGGGAAACTATTCACTCGTAAAGGGACAAATGTGATTCTATAAATATATGCTTCAGAACGTAAGTAAAGTTTCATTGGAAAAATATTCGCTCAAACGGTAAAACTGAAAATATGCTGCTCAACGAATGTTTAAATCGTCGCAGATGTCGCTCCTATACTGAACAACCAAATGCCACGTAACGTTCGTTTTTTCACGTTCGTGCGTCTTCGGCTTAAGTCGTGTTTTTTCGTGCACAATGTCTCCTCTTCGCTCGATCGTGTTCACGCATCAGTAGCGCGAATCTGAACGAACTAAATCTAAACTTCCGACCGTATATTCCGATTTTAAAATACATTTCTTGCTCCCAAAAACGCATCTTCCTTATTACATTGATCACGAAAACGGCAAATTCAACGATCGAAATTAATAATTCGCCTTCGAAACGACTCGAAAACGCGTCTCGCGTCTTTTCCAAACCCAAGACTGGCACCATCACGACGGCCTATTCTCGAACGGTATAAAAACGTAACCATTGTTCAACATTTGTCGAGTCGAGCCACTTCGCTCGAAAAGTGGCATCCTATCGAGGGTGCGAATTCCCCGTAGATTTTCCCCAAGATCCAAAGTGCCAGCCGCTTGGATAGAGTGAAACAGGTATTGTCGGTTAGCGAAAGAAGGAGGGAGAGAGAAAGAGAGAGAGACAAGAGACACGGTGAGACAGAGACGGACGAAAGTCGGCGTTCCTAGATTCGTTCCCCTGGCCGCGGGCTGGGCGGCCGCGCCGAAGCATCGAACCCTCCCCACACAGCGACATCCTACTGGGTCGAGGGTGATACTCCGGCAAATATATACGGAGAATAAACCCCCAGCGGCGGCGTGATTCCATCGAGCAACCCCGCCACTCACTCGCTGTAATGGCGATTCGATCGATCTCCCTTTCTCTCTCTCTCTCCCTCTCGCTGCGTGTCCTCTCCCACTGGGGGAGCTCTGCTCCCACGCGAGCCTGTTATAGGTATGTACTATTATATACTGTAGCCTAAAATACCTATCGACGATCCATCGGAAGGGTGGCTTGGCTGGCTGGCTGGCTGATGGTGGTGCGGTTACCAACGACGAAGCGTGACGCGGCTTGACGGGGTATCGAGAATCGGATTCGGCAAGGACGCGCGAGAATAGGAGGACGATTAATGGAAATCCTTGCGCGATTGCCGACGCTATGGGTGTTGATCTTGTCGGAAGGAAGGATTGATGGTGGTGAATGATATTTGCTACTGCATTGTTCTTAGGGCAAAATATTACGAATCTAAAATTTGACACTTATAAATAAAATTCAAGTTTTCTCTCGATTTTATAACGGTCGTTAATTTCCTTCGAAAGAATCGAAAATTCGTGGTTTCGTTTCACTTAAATATAAATATTTCGTTTTGACGAAATCTTTCCAAACATCTTCCTCCACTTTATCGAGCTAGTCGTAAATTGATCGAAGCACACACGGGGAATGATAATTTCGAGCCTCGCGAGGAAAAATAAAACAAGAGATAGAGGCGGAAGGACGGATATGTTTCGAAAATTTTACGGCCCCTGAACACACACACGCACAGAGGTTTTCGAAATGGAATCTATCGCCGTTTTACGTTCTCGCAGGACGAGATCATCAAAAAAGATCCTTTCTTACGCGGGAAGAGTTTATTCAAATGGAGACGTTTCCCGCCGACTAAAATCGCGTTTTACGATCGCGCGGCTATCCGACCGATTCTGTTCTGACGGTGCGCGACAAATGGCCCGATGAAATCTTCTGTCCAGCCTTACTACAAGTTTAGACGTGATCTAATCTCGGGGCTTTCGCCGCTGGAACACGAGCCTCCCTAAAATATTGGCCGCTTAGGCGTGTCGCCTAACGATATCCACCGAGATCACATTGTTCCCTGTGAAAACTTTCCATCCATTGTTCCATCCATTCCTTTTGCCAATGTAAATAAATTCTAATCCACAAATGAAAATTAATTATCTTTGCGTACCAATTGGAAAAACTCTAATCTATCCTCGCTTATTGAAATTACACGATGTGATGAAATTAATTATTCGTAAAGAAGCAATTATTTGGAGAATTTCTATTTGGAGAATCGCTTTTCATATTCAATCATAGAATATAAAAAGCTAGAAAAATTAAAAACTTAATTATTCTTATTTTATTATATTACATTTTCTTTTTCCCTCTAATTGGACAACAACAAAGGTAGAATTGAAAAATCTAGATGATTTATTCTGTTCGCACTTTCCTTTCCCAATCACGAAGAATCTCGATCGATCGAGAAGGGGGGAGGAAGGGAGAAAAGGCAGAAAAAGAGAGAGAAAAAAAGGCGGCTGATTTTACAGACGAGCTACCAAGGGCAACGACGGCCGCCTTTCCCTTGTCCAAGGGAGTTTAATAGAGGGTGAAACGTCCTCGAACTTGGACGCCGCTTCCTCCTCTGCGCCTCCCTCGTCCCCATCGACGGCGGTCATCGCCAATCTCGGATGTGGATTGCAGTCACGACGGATTCCGAAAGGGGAATCGCGCAATCTTCTCTCCCGTGTTCCTCCAACGACGAACTCCCGCCACACGATCTCCCCTAATCAACCGCTTTTTTCGTTCCATTCCCCCTCCCTTATTTTCCTTCTTGCTCTCCCGATTTTGGAGAATTTATCACTTAAGTCTAAGTTTTGGTTAACAGTTAATCGCAATAAAAAGCGAATTTTATATTAGAAAAATTAATTCTGAGAATTCTGAGATTTAAGAATTATAAATAATTAATAATAAATATCGTTAAACGTATGTATCTATTAATTATTAATTTAATTCTGCCGATAACAAACTATTTCACGCGCATATATATTCGCGTCACCCATAAATCAACGCCAGAGATAGAGGAGCGGGCAAGTTGGTTCGAAAGTGTATCAATGCGCGCGGTAAAAATGGCGGCCCGCCTCTCTTCTTTGTCGAGAGACGACAGCAGTTCATATAAAGTTGCGCGAGAGGGCACAACACATCGGTTGGAAACGTAACAACAACTCGTTCCGCGAACGAGCCCGGGGAGTTAGAAATTGACAGGCGGCCTCCTCCTCTCTCTAGATTTTAATCGACGCCCCACACCTCATTGATATGCGCAATTTCGACTGCCACCCACACGCGCGCCAACCCGCCGCGCAATTATCCACACGTACGTCGCGTGGACGTGTGTGGGGAGAGGGAGGGAGAGCGCGCCGATTTACATACTAAGTGTGGCGTTGCGTGCCGGCGGAGAATCCAACTCGGATGTATCGACGCGATCGTCGATGCAATGCAGATGCGACAACGAGCCGAGAGGGGCTCTCTTGTTACGAGGAAGGTTAGATCGAGAGGCATGTTCGAGAGTTCGCGACACGGCCTTTCGCGGGTAAGAAAGGGTAGGAAGAAGAGAGAATAAGGATTGCGTGGGCTCGCGATCGATCGTTGGAATCGGGGTTCGAGATAAGGAAGGGTATTCGATTCGATCGAGCAGAATTTAAAATTTTTAAATTTTCTAGCTGGAATTTAAATACTCTTTCTTCTTCTTCTTTTTTGGACGACGGTAATGGAATTGGAAAAAGGTATTATTTCCATATATCTCGAAAAAAGTGATGGTTAGTAGGTATTATGCGTTGTTATTTAGCGATAATTGCAATTGCAAGGAGAAGAAGAAACTTAACTCACAGAATATGCACAGAATAACGACGAATGTAGCTTTATCAAAAAATTTAATCAAATATTCTTTCTTCCTTCCCTCGAGAGCGAATCCACCATTCCATATTTCATTCGCATAACTGCGAGAGTAGTGTGCAGTTTCGTCGCAGAATCAGCCGCCGAATATTCGTCGTCGTCGGGCGCTATCCTCGTCGCGTCTCACGAAAACGTACGTACGCAAATTTAGAAAGGCGAAACACGGTCGAAACAGGATCGAGAAGCGAACGAGTATATCGTGTGCACGATACGTATAAACGCGGAGGGGTGGAAATAGAGGAAAAGAGAGGATATCGTCGAATATCTCCTCTGGTAGAGGAGGTAATAACGACGCGAAAAGGGGGGCAGAGATGAGCGCGTAATACTAGACACCGGGGCCACTCGAGCGACTCATTAGGGGCTTTGCATATGGTGGCGTCAACCTCGAAAGGTTAACCAATATTGGCAGAACGCGCGTAATTACGTCCTCCGGCCTCGTATAGAGCCGTGTATATAGCCTGCCGATAGTTACGCCCGGTCCCGGATGTGCAAACGTTTCCTACCTACCAACCAACCTACCAACCGACCGACCGACCAACCCGCCAGCCCAACCAACCTACCTTGTGCTTGCACCACGCAACCTACCGCCGCGTCTGCTCCGCAAGCGCTGCTGTATCCGACTGACCCGCCCCCTATCCGTGTAACTATGTACACGACTGGTGCGCTACGCGACGACGACTACTTCGCCACCTCTTATCTAATCCGAATCTCGCTTCGTCCTTGTTTCTTCTTTCCTTCGTATTATTTCTTACGAGTTGGAAGAAAGTTTAAGTGCAAGTAGTCCGTTACTACTACTTGGAATAGTTGGTTACATGTGTCGTATTAACGATGGGAAGAGAGAAAGAGAGAGAGAGAGATTAGTTAGAAAATGTACACGTTTATTCGTTACGTTCGTTTTCAACTGAAAAGGGGCGGGGTTTAATCTCCTTTGGACTCGGTGAGGCGAGTAATTTCGAACCAATCATCGTTCTTCGAGTGCTCTTCGTTTTTTGCTACCTGTCATTTTCTACGCGACGTTGCTCGCGAACGTAGAAGAAAAGCTTATATATGGAATAAAGAAAAAGTGTAATATAGATTCTTAACGGTTAAACTCGACGTGTATCGTGACTAAAAATGAACTTGCAAATTTATTCTACGTCTAAAAATATTCGATTTATACGAATATCGAAATCTATTATATACATAACACAGAATTAAAATAATAATCAACATTTTAGATAAATAAAATAATGATTATTCTAATATATATATATATATATATATATATATATATATATATATATATACCATTGCTTGCTTCTTTCTCGTTAAAATTTCGCATTCACTGTTCCACGCGTTACGCGTTCGACATCCGAAACGGAAAAAAAGTGAAAAAGAAAAAAAGGTGAGACAAGTTGGTTCGAAAGTCCTAACCTAAAGTATCAAAAGAAGAGCTATTACGACGACAGAATTTCTCGATTCTTTTTCTCCAAATGTTGGCTGCGGTGACGGTCGAAGTTAATTGGCCCAAAGCCGATCGGCGGCTTTTCACTCGTCGAAAACGGAGAAAATCGGTCGCAATTAAACAACGTTCCCCTCGCCTCCTCCGACGGCCGTTAAACGATGAAATCGAGGCGACGCTTTCGAGAGCTAACTCAATTCCGACCCGATGCGGAGATACCGCTTTTTATTCGCCCGGTTAGATACAGACGTCTGCCTGTATGGAGACGAGAAACGTTCTCTCGCGCGCGAGAAAGAGCTTTTTTCCAACGATGGAGCCGCGACCGGTTGGGCTCGCTCGATTTTTCTTCGGCGTAGGCCGATCTCGATACCCGTTGGAGGTCGCAAAAAAGGAAAAAAAAAAAAAAAAAAAAAAACAAAAAACCTCGACTTTTACTTATACGCAACGATGTCGAGAATAAAAGTGTGGAAATCAGTCGTGAAACTTTCGTCGATGTTGCAGATGAAGCTACTATTATATCTAAATAAATCAATATATACAAATTTTACGATAGATAGAGTTATGAAAGCTTGGGATTTCGGTTTTTCCTCTGGATTTAGTTTTAGAGTTTCCCCTAGGAGGAAGATCGGCGGCGTGATTTTTTATTCAGTGAAATAGCGGGGGTGTCGCGAAGAGTTGGAGAGTTAAAATGGAAAGAACAGAAGGGCGAGGGTGTCGCGGGATCTGCGTGAAAAATGGCGCTCACGAATGGGGAAGCTTCAGAAGAGAGATACGTGTGCGACTCCTGCTCTTCGTAAAAATTGTTCGAAGGAATGGATTGAAAAGGTGTATAAGACGACGAGAGGAAGGCATTGATCACCTGGTGCCCATCTAGCCGCTCTCTTCGGGGGGGGGGGGAGAATTAACTTGCCAAGAAGGAATTGCTTGCCGAGCACGGTGAGAACGGTTTTCATTCAATGAAAATAGATAAATTCCAACCGCTATTCACTTTTCATACTCTTATTAAAACCGTTTAGAAAACGGTTAATTATTTATTTCCACAATTTCCACATTACTTTTCTCACATTAATTTTCTAATCTATCTTCATTCGACGATAAAAATGACATACAGGAATAAAAATCATTCGTGTAAAGTATAAAATGTTTCCTTTTAATTAATTTTATAAGAATCTCAGATTTCTTTATTAATTGATCGATTAGATTAACCATTGGTAGATAGTATTGTAAAAAAAGAAAAAAAGATATTCATTTTGAACTCTGTTGTATAATTTTTATACAATATTAGATAGATATAGATTTTTGCAATAATTATTATTTTTTTTCCCCCTTTTATAACATTATAAAAACATGATAAAAACGTATTATTATTACCAGATATTGTCAGATTGGTCAGCCATTTTGTTGATGTTGTTGATAAAGACTGGTGAAAAAAATTTCCCAACTCAACATCGATACGAAAGACGCGAGGGTGTAAATTCGAACAAAATATTCGAAGCATTTTAAAGGATATTAAAATTTCAACCGATAAAAATAAACAGAAGAAAAGAAAAAAAAAAAAGGAAAAAGAAAACGCAATCGAATTCATCGTCACGGAAGAAAGGACTCAAAAGCGCATCGAGACGATTCCCAAAGGACCTGAGAATATTTCTCATTTCCCGTAATCGGAGAACCTCGTCGTCCTCCTCTCGCTCGTCCCTCTCCCCCAACCGAAATGCAAACCGTCGTCGTCGTCGTCGAAACAATAGCGGCCCGTCACCGACGCGAGGTGACGCGAGAGCGAGAGAGCGAGGAGAAACGCGGAGGAGAGACAAATAGAGCGGACGAGGGATAAAAGGGACGAGCCGAGGAGAAACGAGAGAGGTCGTATTATTAAGCAAGTAAATTAATAGAGGCTGTGGAATGGAGAGGAGGGTTGGATATATTCCACGATAAACAATGCCTACGGCTCGTTCCGAGTTTTGCACGACGAGCCGGCCCTAGTACACGTTCGAACTCGTGGGTCCTCTCGAGAGGTGGGGGGAGAAGAGGCGGCAAGGGACACAGAGAGAGAGAGAGAATCAAAACTACTCGGTGCGTGAACGAAGGAGCGAGCGAGGAGAAGTGGAGAGGAGAGCCGTGTTTGTGTGTGGACACGAGGGTTGCTAAGCAAAGTAAGTAAAGCACCTGTGGGAGCTTGGCTCGCTTTCGAGGGTGGAAGGAGGTCGCCGCGTTAGAGGTGGAAGAAGGCGGGAGAGGAGAGAAGGGGGAGCAGAGCAACCGAGGAGAGAGAGAGAGAGAGAGTGGAAGGAGGGAGAAGGAGGAGGAGGAAGAGAGAACAGAGAGGCCTGGCGAACAGGCGAGCCAACCCCGGGAGGAAGCCAATCAATAAACTCACTCACTCGCTCTCCTACGAAGAGAGACCTACTACTGCTCTCCCTACGCTCGCAATGCGACTATATATACAGCCAACCTGGAAGCCTCCATTACGTACGCCCACTCGGCCTGCCTACAGCCATTTTGTAACCGTTCGCCGTGCACGGTTTCCTCTCGAATCTCCTCTCTGTGTCTCCTCACCCCCCTTTGCGAGAAAGAGAGAATGAAGGAGAGAGAAACGGTGGAGGAATCGGAGACGACGTTCCTGCACACACGTTCAAAGATGACGAGGAAGAGAGAGAGAGAGAGAGAGTCATGGTTCGGCGAGATCAAAGGAATTGGGAACGGGTCTCGAGGAAGATCTAGCTCGATATTGAATTCTTCTCGTCGCGATTTTTATAAATATATCCTTGAAAATTTTCTTCTTCTTCTAATTATATATATACATACATATATATATATATAGGCTTTATCGAAATTCTCTCTCGTGAAACGAAATACGAATGTACAAATATTTTATTCTTACAGGAGGAAGGAACTCTTTCAGCGAGACACAAGAGTTTTTCTATGATTCCTCTTAGGAGTTCGCGTTCGAAGTTATAACGGATGAGTAGCGCATAACGAGAGCCAGAGATAAAAGTGCGCGAGATAAAATGTGTTTTGAAATAGTGGGGAGAAAAAAAAAAAAAAAAAAAAGGGAAAGCGGAAAAGAAACGAGGATTTAGATTTACGAGGCAGGAGAGGAGAATAATCGAGCGCCCCGTGGGGAACCAAGTGTTTCCAATTACGCCTAGCGTCGAAATCTATGTCAATGTCTCATTTTGTCAACGGCACGCGACACATGGTTTTCGAAAATAACCCTCCGCGTTCCCACGAAAACTCTGTCCAGAAGATTCCAAGACTCTGCGCGCCATCTATCGGGCCACGTTATTGCATGCAGGTTGCTTCCTCTGCGTTTCCCCCTTTTTTTCGCGTAAAATATTCTCACGAATATCATTAAACCGTAAATATTTAAAAATATATATATATATAAAAATATTTGATCAAATTCCAATAAACGTATAAAAATAGAAAAATTATTATACCTGAGATTAATTCTACGATAAATACAGTGGCAAAGAATAAACACAAATTTCGAATTATAAAAGAAAGCCTCTTCTTTTTCCCCTTCTTCCCTCCTTCCCGCGTTTCGAATGAACGCGCCCCGTCGGCCGAATCGAACAAAGCAACTTTCTCCCCTATAATTTTAATTCCATCCTCGATAAATAATCGTTCCACCGTTCCGACAGATTTTGATATATCGCCGTTGTATCGCGATACAACGGATCCGCGGGCGAAATAAATATCCGTCGTAAATTCGGCCGTCACTTTTTCGCCCGTGGCCGGCCATTATTAATCAAAACACGGATCCGTAACGAAAATATGGAATCCGTTGAAAATACACGCGTGGAAATCACTTAACTCGGCCGATACGCAATGTTTGCGGCGAATTCGTGTCGTCCTCTCTCGAAGCGGCGACTCACTCTCGGCCTCTTTCCACTCGCCATCGATATTCCGCAGTCTCCCTACAAGATGAAGTACAAGGGTCCTCGTGTTGACAGCACCCTCGTAACTCTTATCCACGAGCGGCAAGAACGAGCATCCGGTTTGCTCGTCACCCTTCTTCTTACGGATTAATTGTCGGCCACCTTCGGTGGACGTGCGTTGTTTTGTAAATATACTCTACTTCTTCTCGAGGTTTTTCACGAGGGGAACGAATAAGATTGAAATGGGGGTAAAGAACGATTCGTAGGATTGGTTTGGAGACGATATGAATTTGTCAATTTGTTTCTCTTGTAAAAGAAATCTTAATCAACGTCACAACGCAATTGCTGCGCAGATGCATTTATATCTAATCGAGTTATACACATATTGTACACATATAGTTTAACCTCATGATTAATTTTTATATTAAAAATCAAGCAATCTAACATAGATATGAAAAATAATAAAAAAAAAATCTCGTTAAATTATCTTGCACGCGTTAGTTAGTTAGTGTTAAACTTACCGAAAATTTAAATTAAAATTTATAATTCACGTCAAACACTAATTTTTATTAGATACAGAATCTAAATGAAACTAAAAAGATCGTTTGGAATAAACGTCAACGGACCGCTTAAAGCTATGTATACCAGTTACATCGAGGGAAAGATATTACGGATTCGCGATAACGATAACCATTTCTGCCGGGATATGTGTAACGAGTACGAGAGATCGTGACTCTTGTTTTAATGGCGGCACCGTGAGCGGCTCTCGAAAGCTGCGCGAGAAAGGGCGAGAGCGAAAGCGAGAGAGAGCGAGAGCGAGAGAGTGTGGAACGCGACTGGTGGTTTAATCTAATGGAGCCGAGAGACCATGAAACCTGGTGATAAACTTACCCGTAGGCGGCCAGGGTTGGATCGTAGGGGTAGTAACCCGTGGCGGCAGGTTGAAGGGCGGCCGTGCCCCATGCTGCACCCATATCCGCCGTCATCCCCATTCCCGTCGTGTCCTTCAATCCGTACGGATTTCCCTGCAATCGAATAGCATAATTAATTACTCTGGGGGTTGCAAGTGTTTAAACAACGTTCGTTTAAAGATTGGAAATTTTAAATATCTTTATTTAAGTTAGATTAACTGTCTAAGAGAATCAAGAAAGACCGAAATATTATAAATTTTCAATTTGCACGAATTTTAATTTTAGTTAAGAAAATTAAAAGAAAATTTTAATAGAGAAGTATATGTGTGATACAATGAAATTCTAAAGATTGTTATTAAACGAGAATTATTTATATAAGAGTAGGCGAAGACAAGCGACGCGATCCATCTTCCACCCTTTTATCTATCCGTATATTAAGGTCAGTTACGAGTTAAGACCGCAATGTAACATCTAGCATTATTGTAAACACTGGATACTATATGACAGCGCTACATCGACTTTTAAAACGATGATCGATTAAGTACAAGCGACGATGGTTACCAAGAATGAATACATTGTCTCAGAGTACCTGCACTTTCCCTTGAGCTGAAATAAATACTACCACACGGTATAAAACTCGACAACGTGTACCATTTATCCGTACGATTACACGCGACGTACGAGGTATCTCGTATGCGAATGTTAACAAGAACGACACAAACACGTGAATCGCGGCCGTGAAGAATGATACCGATGGTGTTATTTTTGCCATTGCTTCGTGACTAATTTCGTCTCGAAAACTCGAATATACGTATCCCTCGAACGGTCTACACTCGCGTGACACGATTTATGGCCCATTCGAAATAAAATCGATCGATCCATCATCTTAATCGGCGATTTCGCGGCAAATTCGTTGCGACGAATCAGTCAAGCCATCGACAAGTGACTGACCATCCGTTAATCGAAATACACTGGCCACAAAAGATCCCACAACGTTGGTTCGACGAATATTTATTCGTCGTATAGACTTGGCAGTTATCCCCACCACCGAAAATAAATTCTCGTCGGATCCAATAAGAAGCCAGAAATTTCACATAAATTTCTTCAAACGTTTGAACTCTCTATCCCACTTCGTCTTTCGCTATTTTAAAATAAGCTGTCACTCTCTACGATCGAGTCATGGTCCACGAAGAAAAAGTGAGGATCGAATTTCGCTTCTCTGCAGTTATATGGATGGGCTCGTGGCCAATCCCTAGCAGTAGGCTTATCGCTTCAACGCTTTTTTCCCTTCAGAATTTTATGTTTCTTTGGAAGAAAATAACGAAATTGAGAGACGAAGAAGCGAAATAAACTTTGCAAGTTGGAAATTCGTTTTCCTAGCATAAATGCTATTGAATTTTAACACTTCTTCGCTTAGTAATTCTTTCGAAATTAGAGAAGAACACAAAGAGGGACGAGGCGTGCCGCTACAAAGCACGTCATAAAGAAGCCTCTCGCGTTGGAAACGGAGGTAAAGGTTCACAAAAGGATCTGAAAAAAAAAAAAAAAAAAAAAAAAAAAGAATAGAAAGCGACGTTTCAGCGAGAAGAAGCACGAAAGGGACGGTGGCGGCGCGTTCGGTGGCTAATGGTAGCACAATGGGATATTATTAGAGCGAAGGTTTAAAGGCATTTGGCGCCAGGAAATTCCGCGTTACACAGAGATCGGTGTCGACTCATTCGACCAGCTTCCATCGACTCTTATTTCCTCTTCTCGATCCGTACCTACTTTTGTGCTTCTTTTTTTTTTCTTCTTAATATACAAGAAAGAGACAGAGGAGAGGAAAGAAGAAAAAAATACGCAATATTTGTCCCCCTGTTGCTAGCCCTCGATACAATATCCTTTCTACGGAGATGATTTTAATGGTGAACCGCGGGTGGTCCAACGTCGACGCCTCGAACTATTGTTACCGAGCATAGAACGGTCACAAACCGATTATACGAACGACCGTACATTAGGCAGCAATAAGTATACGCCAGTCGAATTTTCTAAATCCCATTAAGACTCTCGTTTTGATATTTAGTTTTCAACAAAGAAATTCTAATATGATTTTTTTTTTCTTATATGATAAACATATAACTGTTTATTTTTAAATCGAATTAAAAAAATTTACAGCTTCGATACTTACTAAAAATTGATGAACGTATGAATGTTACAATTCGATTAGTGGAAATTATATACCTATTTGGGATTCTACAAATTTTCTATACTTTAATCTAATTTCGATATTCATTTTTCAAATCAGATTTAGAGAACGCTATTGAAAGTTAATATAGATTTTAAAGATGGACGAATCCGTGGATATTTCTTATTCAATTATTTGACTGATAGAAATTGATATTCTATTCGTAAAAACTATATAGAGACGGTATCTTCCCGGTTTCGTTCAGCGTGCGTCACGACATATTGTGTGGAAAATGATATCGCGACCGAATATCGAAGATTCACGCTCGCAGATATGTATATATCGATAGATCGAGTTTTACAACTGGCGTGCAGTTTGAATGTACGTGACGAGAACTTATTAAATAGTGAATGAGACACGTATCAATTCGATTAATGTTAGATTTCAGACTAAATAAACGGGGATGGTATTTATTTTTTTTATTGTCCATAGTTTTAACTGATATCGCGATCGTGTTGCGTTCGAATAAAGGGTGAGAATGATTCACGGGAAAAAATTATCGGGATACGACTTTTTACATGCATGCTTGTATACTATTGAAGGAGCAGTCTCAAAAATTTAATATTCGATGTCATGCGATTATTTGATTATTTCTCTTTGTGATAAAGCAAATAAATACAAATATAAAAGTTGATTGTCAAAAACGATTCGTATCATTGCAAAAGAATAAAAGTTGTCAAATTTATCGCTAAAAAATAAATACACAATAAATTTTGAATTTGAATTCGTAGAGAGAAAATGTGAAATTATAAGAAAAAATAAAGAAACAAATAATGTAAATTTACATCAACGGTAAGGAGAAAGAGCATGTATTTTTACTTTATTTTTATTTGTACCAAAGAAAATACCAAAAAATATCTAAAAATAAAATTCTATGTTAGAAGTAAACTGTAGAGAAATCTTCTCTTCTTTACAAAGTGAAACGATATATGAAAAAAAAAAGCAGCACTTTATATATGGAGAATATTTTAATGAAAATAGAAAAATTTTAAGGAAAAAAAATATCAAGATATTTTCACTAGACTTTTGTATAAAATCTTTTTATATGAAAAAAAAAAAAAAAAAATCCAACTCAATCTCCATTATTTAAGAAATAATTTTTTTAAACGAGACAAAGTATAACAAAGATAAATTCTATTAAAAAACTACCATTCAAAACTTAATTCAAATGCTTTTTCCTTTTCCTTTCAAGTTACACATAGACTCACGAAAAACGTATATACGCACAATTATTAACACGTGCAAATTCACCTCGAAAATTCATCTGACGAGAGAGCATAATGCCAAATTGGTCGTTTCGCGGAGTTCGAAGTCTGGGTCAGCGACGACAAAAGACAACCGGCGGAAAAGTTGGTTGAATGCAAAGAGGGGACGACGACGTGACACGAGGCCCACAAAGTTAAAAAGTTCGAGGTTCGTCTAGCAGTTGTCTGACGATAATTTAATTAACAGTCTGAGGGGTATGGCGCGCCGAAGGGGAAAGGAGGGTATTTAGTATCGATGTGAAACGATGATGAAGCCGTAGAGACGCGCGGGACAACAGTTTTCAGAAGCTTCCATCGTCCGCGAGTAAATGCTCATTTCGCGAGATTAAAGATCCTATATACTATTTATTTTAAGCTCTTTTACTTCTTGCTCACTGGAGAAGACAAGAATTAAACAATTTTAAAAATTTCTCTATCTTATATTAATATGGGTAATGTATTTATAACGTTAACTTAATATTTATTGAGCATTCTTTAAAAATTTGTACGATCATGAATTTCAAGAATACCGCAGTTTTATTTACTGTATGCTCGAGTTTTTATCGTGAGACACTCCCCTTGAACTCAGTGAAGCGAGTAATTTCACGCTGAAACAGTACGTCATAAATTTCCTAAAGTACTTGGGCTTTCAATCCCTCTTCGTCTTTTCGCTACCTGTCATTCTCTATGCTCGCCAATAAAGATAAATTAAAGATCAAATTTCACTCCGTTACGAGTTTCTAACGAACGAATACTCTCCCTCTTATCTAAAAAGATCTGAAAATATAATTTTGCCGAGAAAAATAAATTAGACTTAATTCTTAAAAATATCCTTAAAAAAACACACAGAGTTTTTCAATTTTCAACTTAAAAATTTAAAATATTTCGATACGTTTCAAGAAATAAAAGAATGACACAAAAAGAGGACATTTTAAAGTAAGGAGGGCAGTATGTACAGTATGTACTTTCTATTCGGGACACAGCGGGCAACGGTGGTCCCACTTTTTTTTTATTTATTCCCCTGGAGAGCTTTCGTTGAACGAGGACCACCATGCTCGCCTTAAAAAGGCAGCTTTTTATTAGTTCCTTTATCGCTCTCCGCTCTCGCGCCACCCACTTCATTCAATGCTAATCCGATTCTTATATTATATTATAATGCTCGTCGTCGAAACGACGTCGTCGTGCCGCTTGGAATCGTTGGAAGCGCGTGCCTCCTGGCTTAACGATCGTTCTCTTTCCATCGAAATAGACGAAGATCGGTGAGTGAAAGAAGGAAGGAACAGGAATAACGGTGAACGGTGGGGGGGAAGAAACAGGTTGAAAGGAGGAAATTTCGCGCCACCATCGGATTGCGTCGACGTTGCAGTTTGCCGATGACCTTATTTGAGTCCCCTCATTATGTAAGAATTTCATGTCTCGGGCTTGTATGTATCGCGCATCGCTTAGATAATCGTTGAGCGGATTTCAACTCGACATTTGAACTGAAACTGAAGGCCTTTATTTGACTTCCTCCTTCTCGAGGGCTTGAGGGCTTCTTTTCTGTGATCGCGACGATCATCGTGGAAATTTGCAAAGAGAGAGAAAAAAAAAAAAAAGAAAAAGAAAAAGAAAAAAGAAAGACCGTGGAGAGAAACCATATTCGAAGAGAGAAATAATTTGTTCTTGATCCGGTTAAGTACAAAAATAAAGCGCGAGAAGCAGGGGATTAAAGCACGACGAAAGCGCCAGGAAAGGATGGAATGATGAAAACACCTGTGAATGTGAAATTTGTTCCCGAGAGACAAAAGTTGTTTCTTTATCGGGACGTTTTATTTCATTTTGTAGCCAATATACAATATATCTGAGCAACGCGATAAGATTACGTTATATTCGATATACGTTACTAATAACTTCACCCTCTCAGATAAGATTAGTTTATGCGGCGAGCAACAACTATTTCCACACGATAACGCAACTTTATTACCGATTCCGGTATTGGCGGGGCCGTATTTTCACGCCATCACCGCTTCGCCCGCTTTATCACACACTGTACGAGGTGTAAAAAAAAAAAATGTTTCGCGAGTTTATGGACGTCCTCTTAATATGGACTTGCAAATCGATGCTAACTTACCTCGCGCGATATACAAGATATGGCTAAAGGCTCGCGCGTTTGTGGAGCGGCAAAGAATTAAATGTCAGATAGGAACGCGATAAAAATTTCCTAAATGTTAAGCACACGTATTTTACCTGAGATTCGTCATTAACGATGATTACACGAGATTACACCGGCCAATTTATTTGATTAAAAAGCTCGTGTTTATACGATGATCGAATCGCGAGCAATCAAAAAAAGAAAAACGGGTAGAATAAAAATTCTAAATGTATCATTATAGACGTGTTATTTTTAAATGTACGATTATTAACTATGAGATTATACTAAAGGTTGCAGCACTTCACAACGAATTCACCCTATAAACGTTAAGGTTAAACGAGGTTAAACGGGAGCCGAGGGGGCTCGTGAAAATTCTCAAAATTCCTCCGGATGATCTTCCGCTTATGACATTCCAGCAGTTGGTTGTCGCACACGACCGCGGGAGGCTGAAACGGTCTCGTCGCGTGCACGAAATTGCACGACGCCGCTGAAATTCCACGAAGGGCTGACCAAGCAGGGCGGGCAAAGGCCGCGGGCCAGCTGCAATTTATTGCGATAAAGGTGCAAAGCTATGACGTTTGACGCATCGTCTCACGACAAATGGCATTCCTCGAGCGTCGATCGGTCAAGCCCGACTAATAACGCCAACTACCGGACAGGGGGACGACGGCCACGGTAGAGAATTTTTCGCGTGTCCTCCGACATAAGAGAGACGACGATTGTGGTGTGGTCTCTCTCGGTTTCTTCGGGGATATCGGAGAGATCGGTGTCCGGATAAAGTCAAATTTTATTATCGTATCGTTCGCTCGATATTACATTCACATGTCGTACATTTCGTCTTTTTACATGAACTTAAGAATTTCTTAAGTTAGATAGAAGTTCATTCTGAAAAACTCGTCGACACAAATAAATTTTCAAGTCTGTCTCTATATATAAGTTTAAGTGCTATAAAATTAAGTGCTAAACAGTGTTTTTACTAGATTGATAACAGATCCCAGTGTTGGCTACATGGAAACTTTTCCATTCAAGTATCGAATACGTTTGAAAACTGGTTAAGTGTATCGAGTAACCCGCATCTACTAATCAAAAGCATCGATATCACCTGGCAATCAAACTGGAAATATAATATTAGCGCAAGATCGGTAAGAAACGTGTTTCAATTCGTCATTAAACGTCACCGTATGAATTACCACCAGTCGATGCCACTATTCATCATTACCGCTACCCGATACCTCATAACCTCGCCCTCCCTCGCCCCACTCCCTGCGTGCCCATAAGAAACGGAGTGGGGAGAGAGAGCCGCCTAGTGGTGGGGAGGCTAACCTTGAGCAACTAATTTCAACGAGCCCGCTTCTGCTACCTAATATTCTCCTCGAAGCATTGCTCTCTCTCTCTCTCTCTTTCTTTCATCCTAAATCAATTCGAACCGTTTCCAGCTCGTCTAGCTCGTGCGGCAGGGGATTGTTACACGAGAGCGGTGGCGAGCGGTTTCAGCCATAACGAATAGAAGGGAAATAAAGATCGGCGGGAGAAACAGGCGTGCGTTTACGCGGATACGCGTTTACATACATTAGCCGAGGCGAGCGTAGAGCGCGAAACACGCGTTTCACAGAGCCAAGAACCGTGTAGGCACATTGTATCGCATGCGAGCCGCGCGTAACTGCCAATTATAAGAGCGTAAACGGTCCGCGATTAAGAGCGCTACGTGTGTTACGCTTATCAATGAGCCGTAAAGTAACGCATTTCGCGATATCGCGGATCGGAATGCCGCGCGCTCTTTCGTCCAGCACAGGCCGAGAGAGCAGATTCGAGCGGATGCGACCGCTCTCCCCTCTGGGGAGAGAAGAGGCAAGCTTTCGATATTTCCATTTATTCGAACGATCGCGTGGGATCACGCGACAACGTTGGCACAGAGATAAGGAAGAGAAATATTCTTTCGAGCCGTTTGAACGCGTAAATCTCTCTATTATATGTGGCCTGCGGCGAAAGTGAAATTTCGAGCGGATAACCAGGTTGGGAGAAATTGCTGCAGCAGTTTTTTTTTTTTCTTTTTTATCTTGGGATATCTTGGATTTATCCCAATTGCGAGATACACTCTTTTTTTCTTGTTGTTAATAAAGTTTTTCATCGCGAATAATTGGAAAACAAATTTTTCTTTTTAAAAAATTGTCTTATTTTGATATGTAAGAAAATAAATTTTTCAGAAATTTATACCCGGTTTTTAATTCTGTCACTGGCCAAAATGCAAAATCTCAGAGACGATTTTTCTTCCTTTAACATCTAACAATTGAACATCCTGTATACATTGCGAAATCTCGTGTTTTCTTGCGTATCTTCAAACTGAGGCTAATACGCAATTCGATTTAATTAACAGCAAAGAGCTGAACGACACCAAACGCAACGGAACCAGTCCATATCGAGGTCCATAAGTAGATTCGTTGCAGCGCAACTACTTTTGCTTCCTGCCTCTCTTCCTTTTTCCTCCTTCCACCAATTTCCTTGTACAAATCGCGGGTAAAACGCAATTTTTCATTATCTTGCCGATAACGTGCGTTTAATCGGCAATTTGTGAATAGCATTATCAAGGAACAGTGACATAATCGGCGCGCGTTGTGTCGAGAAATATCCAGGGAGCAATTAACATCCGTTGAAACGCTGTGGTCCGTGAAACGAACTGTGAAATAGCAGAAATCACACTCCGACCGTTTAAATCCGCATTCCTCGCGTTCCGCTCCCTCCCATTGCCAATAAAACGTCGATCTAAATTAATTTGTCGACACTCTGTCACTCTGACCGTAAATAATTACGAGAGAGAGAGAGAGAGAGAGAGAGAGAGAGAGAGAGAGAGAGGAAAGAAATTGTATTAACGCATATAATCGTCTACGATTCTACAAAATTTTATTGCGAAGAAAACTAGGAATTGTCTTATTATTATTTTAAATAATAATATGTTTGAGAAAAATCAATTTTAATCAATTTAATCGTAATTAATGTGATGAATTTTCATTAAATAATAAGTATAAAATTTTACCTATAATTCCTCACCGTCCGAGAAAATACACAAACAGTTTACCTACACCCATAAATGCTTTTTATCTTATATAACGGACAAATAACAATTGACCTTAGATTTCACTTACTACCCGCGTGATACCTTACAATCAACCAAACCAAATATGAAATCACGGTAAAAACGCAACCCTCTTTGAAGAAATCTAACAATCATTTTTACTTTTCAACTAGATGAGATAAGCTCGAAAGCGATACTATCTTCCGTTATCAGTTCTGACTTGGACTGATTGCGCGGCAAAGATGAAAAGACCGCGCGGTTACCATTTGCGGTTGTGCAGATAAGAGCATCGAAAGAACGAAACCGTGTAACGACACGCGCGCTATTATCGGCCGCTAGATGGAGTCACGACGATAATTCTCCGGCTGGACGATCGGTGTCGCTCATAATCGATACACGATCGTATAATATAAAGTACGAAACGAAAATTTGAACGTCGCGGCGGCAGCAACGGATCGTGGTGTACGTGTATGGGGGGATAGAAATTGTTCGTTATCTGCGATTCCATCCGATTCGTCCCATTTGTCGAGGTATAAAACGGCCGTGTAATTTCGACCAATGAAAGCTGGCCCGGTTATCGGAGGACACGCGTCGCTGATTGGCTGAACGCGATTCGGTCTCGCGCTTGGGGTGGAAATTCGTTATAAACTCGAACGCCATATCGGCACATTTTTACACTGTAGTTTTTTCTCGCTGGGGACACTTGAAATTCTAGCTTATATAACGACCATTGTAGAGAATGACAGCTAGAACGAAAGACGAAGAGAAACTGGGCTTAAGTGTTTAAAAAAAATTTTACGATGTATTGTTTCGATGTGAAATTACTCGCTTCACTTCGCAGAAGAAGAAAGGGAAAAAAATTCAAATGTATAACGTACAAATATTTTATATATATAACGTATTCTTTACTTCCACCAATTTTTAAAATTGTCGAACGAAATTCAATATCGATTCTGATCGATTACATCGATACTTGGTTGAACACCTTGCTATCTATCCATCTCTATCTACCTTGTCCTATCTACGTCTCGGTTGTATTCCGTTAATTATATCGAGGAGAGGCTGTTGAGATAAGAAACGGGCATTTTTGTCACGGAAACAGTTATTTCCGAATCGTGGAATCTCGCTTCCGTATCGAGATCGAGATAGTCGAATTTATTTTAATTTCAATTTTTCCACTGCATACGAAGATTTTTGTACGTCTCGAGTGATACGAATGACGAGTCATTCCAAATACGGTTCCATAAAAGGTTAAGTCGATTGGAGAGGGAGGAAAAATTAATATAATTAATTGGCCACAACTCTTCGTCTTGAAGAATCTTCACGTGTGTATATATATATACACCACGTAAATAATATTAATAAATCAGTCATTATTATTCTCGAAAATAAATATTTTGATGCAACAATTACGTTGTATCGTAAAAGAAAAGCAAACGTGCCATACCATTATGCTCGATGCATACCACGGGAAACGCGTGTTTCGTACGATAAAAAAAATTTCTCTACACGATATCCTAACCGTTTGATACGGGTTTACCTCGGTTTGACCTTTCACTCTCTTGTAGGATTAATGCATCTTATCGTTCGAAACGAGGTCTCCATGAGTTAAAAAAGAGTTAAGAATAAATGCAGAATTTAATTATCAGCTCTCTCTCTTTCTCTCTCTCTCTGTGTTCCTTTTCCAGTTGAAACTCGCGCCCAGTCGAAGTCGTTTCAAATGGACTCGCAACATCTGGTGTGACGAGCGTGTTTTCCACAGCAATCTTTTTATCGTTCCTACCTCCCTGTGGTGAGTATCCACGCTCGAGTGCAGATATAAATTGGCCGAAACGCTGATACAATCGATTGCCTATTTCTACACGTTTATGTCAATCGCGCGTATTATCAGTCCTATCGTCGATATAATCGTGATTACGCGCAAACAGTTTTTTCTCAACACGCGTGATCCCGTTACAATTCCCGCCTGATTTTTTTCCTCGTGTTCATCAAAAACACTTCATCCGTCCACGTAATATCGTCCGATAATCGTCGATTCGAAAATTGCACGTATATTATGAAATCGAAATTTTCATTAAACTATCACGTTTTCGGTTAAAACAACAACGAGAAACTGTTTAAACGTATATGAAGCTAAACTACATTAACTACGAGTCCGATATCTGCAAAAAAGACGAAGCTTGGATGAACTCGACACCCATGCGTTCGAAGAAATTTACGATGCATTGTTCTTCCAATTACGAAATTACTCGCTTCACTGGATCCAAACACCCGTATACGGCAAGAAATGCTTCGAAAAATGTTAACGGTTAAAATACTAATTATCGAGCGGTTAATCGAGAAGCGACATCATAACCTGTACACACTTTACGAACCCTCCGCGCATTCCGTAGGCTAAACACATGTACAAAGTCTCACCATGTCAATCCTTCTCACCCTGAACAAGTTTTACAACGAACTTGAACGTTTCTCGTCTCCGCCTACCCATTCCTCTCGCACGCGATACCGATTCGATGTAATTTCAATGTCCGCGTTGACTTAATTACCCGACACTTTCGTCCACAGGCACGCGAGCGCCATCTCTTTCTCCGCATAGTGGAGTCACGTGACCGTGTTCGTTCGGAAACTTATTCTTAGCCGGTGTTTTTTCCACGCGATGAAAAGGAGAGAGGAGAGCTCGGTGCGTGTCTGCGACGAGAAACGCGTGTTTCACAAGATTCCCGGGCGAAACGTGAGCGAGATCCTCGCTCCAACGAAATATATAACCGCGAATCCATCACGGAGCCCTCGTTAGGAGGTAGCGAGACGCGTCTTCCGCGAACCGAAACTTAAACGAGATTATCGCTCCGCTCTCGACAGCCGTGCGTGAATAATTCGACGCAGCCGGCGACGGAGCGTGGCTGGGAAGCGCGACTTCGAGAGCAGACACGTATGGATTTCTCGTGGCTTCTATTACCGTGGATTCCAAGCTAATTCGTGGCAGGGCCGAGCGCTAATCCGTCTCGAGTTCGGGCAACGGGAGTAATAATCGTCCGGCACGCCTAGCACGACGCCTCGATCAATCTAAGCCCGCGATAGCCGCGTATATCTCATCCGTGAAACGTTACAAAGCGTATTGCAAATGCGGGCGGATACATCTGCTTTTCTATTTTCGAAACCGAGCTAATAAACCGTTTAATGATCGCGTTTATAAATACATAACACAGTGTGGTCGTAAGTCTTCCGATTAACCGTGGAACGTGCTGTTTCGACTAATTTATTCCGTTTTCCATGCTTCTCGATATCTCGATCGCCTATCTCGGCAAGTAATTTCGAAGCCAACCTTCTTCGAAACCTTCCATCCATCCAACATATTCGAATCCCATCCACACAACACTCGTCAAAACATTCCCACAAACGATATAATAATTTATTTAAATAATATACCATGAATAATTCATCGTTTGTTGTGTAAACGCCGTTAATTGCCTTCCAACAATTAACCCGGCGACCTTCTCGCATGGAAACAGAAGGAAACAAGGAAGGAAGGAAGGAAGGAAGGAAGGAGAAAGAAGAGAAAAACTAAAAAAATCAGTGATAAATATTTAAGGAGAGCTACTCACCAAAGGAGGGTAGAACGCGGAGCTGTCCATTCCAATGCTAGGATAGGGTCCTTGGTCGGTGGTGGAGGGTGTCGGCGTGGGATACGACGAGTAGGAGGTCGCGGTCGGTGCTAGCCTTGGATACGCTCCCAAAGCTAGCCTTGCCGCGCTGTCGTACTGACAACTGCACACAGATTGGCCGGTGACTGGGTCGGTCATCATGGGCCTGCCGTTCTCGCAGCAACCGGGTCCCGTGGCACCCGCCACAGGGGTGCTCGCCCCACCGGAGGCGGCTGCCGCCGCGGCGCCGGTCGTCGTCGCCGTCGACGACGGTGAGAGGGCGCCAGGACTCAGGGCGCCCCCCGACGACATCGCCGGCGACGTCGCCGTCGTTGGTTGTCCGCCGCTCACCAACAGCTGAAAAATTTTCATTTTTTTTTTTTTTTTTTTTTTTTAAATTTAAGTTATCGAATATCATAAATTTTTAGAGAACGAATGAATTTTGCGATGAAAAACAATGAAAACGTGTAACGTTTGTTAAACTTTGTATGATGTATATGTTATATAGAAGTTTTCTCTTTTTTTTTTTTTTTTCAGAAAATTTTTTTACAATTTTCGTACAAAGGAGAAAAGATCGACGTGTATAAATATTGTAAAACAACACATCATCGATTGTTCAATAATGACTCGACTTAACGATGCTTTTGACGAAAGCATGGATAAGGAGATTCTTGTCAATGAAATTTCAAGTGATTCAAACACGTAATAATAATAATAATAATAAGAAGAAGAAGAAGAAGAAAAAGAAGATAATCAGCGAGATAAGAAATTTAATTGAATTAACATTAAAAAAAATGAATTTCGAAACATTATCCGCCAACATCTAATGAATTATAGATAATCACGCTTCGAGTGTTGATTATACCAGATATATCAAAAAGTTATATATAAACAAATTATATGGCAATAAAACTGTTTTTTTTTTCTTTTTTCTTTTTTTTTTTTCCTTCTTTTATATTGCAAACATGATACAAAATCCTTCACGTATCCTCCAACCTTTTTTGTCCGTGACTCATGTTACCAAGAGCAAGGATGATTCATATTACCTCGTCTCGTTCTCGTTTCCGTCAACAGGTATTTAGTTAACACCGTGTATCAATGCGCGTGAAAAAAATGTCGAAAGCACGAATAAAATGCGTATATACACGGAAATAAATTATCGAGTTAAATAAAGTACGGAGTGTATCGGGTTTAAAAATAATTCTAGAGCAAAGGGTTAATGGCGGTAATGACGGTAATTTCGAAAACCAGGTGATACAAGTCCTTATCGCCGCGGATCCGATTATAAATGCGTGCTCGATAACTCGATAGCAATTCCGTGTTACTTTAATGGACGATAATCGAGGACCGAGTAGCGGTATCTGTCGTTATTAAACAACAGATGACACACGACAATTAACTTCTTAAAAAGTTACCGTCGACGCGAGGAGAAGGCGAGAAAAGGCGAAATAAAAATAAGTTATAATTCACTTGAAAAGAAAAGAAAGGAAAAGAGAAGGAAAAAAAGAAAAAAAATCTCCGATCGAACGTATTTTCAACGTATACACACGTTTCTCGTAACTGGAATTATGTGGCGCGACACATCGATGTCCCCTCGTGATCAGGGTTCCCCGATAGCAATAATTGTCACGTAATTTCGTATAATGACAGCCGTGTATACCGTGAATGCCACTCGAGCGTTTCGAGACCGAATAAATTAAATGGAAATTTATCGTCTCGCCGCTCGAATAAGTCAAATTGTCGGGATCAAGCTTCGTACATCAACGAGCCGTGTTTGCACTTTTATAAACGATCAAATATCGCACGAAAATTATACTCGTTGCATGCTAATGCGGCAAGAAATGCTTCCCCGACCCCTTTTTACCGAACACAAAAATACCCTCATTTGTTCAAGCGATATCAGCGCAACGAGCTGAGGAGAGCTCGTCGAGACTAAAGATAGCAAATATCTTGTCGCGTATACCGTTTTCGTGCCTAATTGTTGTACACGGGCATAAAAATATATTCTATGTTTATGTAACATGAAAGATTATTACCTTATTGTGAGGACAGTAACAACGATAGATAAATAAAATAAAAATAAACTACAATAGATAGTTGGAATTAGAGTATTTATTCGTTATTCGTTCCACCTTTTCTCGCGGTTATACTCGGTTATATTCGCGACTATATTCGGGAATCATCGGCAAAGTTCGGTAAGAATCGCTCTTGGAAGTTCAGCGAAGCGCGTAATTTCATACCCAAAAAATACACCATAAATTTCTTTAAATTCTCTCTTCGCTTTTCATCGGCTATCATTTTCTGCCAAGCCAAATATTTTAGTGTTTCTTAAGTAGACAGTAGTGAAAATAAGTGAATAGAGAGTGTAATAAAAAGTAAGGAAAGATATTTCCATTGAAAAGTGAACAACGATCCATCGATAGTTGATCCAAGTCGGAATACTCGAGAGATTTGTAATAATATTGATAATTAATGTAAACGTTATCCACACGTAATCGAATAAAAATATGAAGGTATGTGTTTTATTTAATTTAAAACAAGTTATACCCCCTAAAAAAGAAACGAGATCTGTATCACGTAAGGAGAACAAGATATTAGCGTCACGGTAACTATTTAATTAAAATTAATAATTCCTACAATATAGAATCGCTAAACAAGAACAGGAAAGAAGAAAAAAAAAAAAGTCTATCTCGTTGATTATACCTGTTGCACGCGCTGACAAAAAAAAAAAAAAAAAAGAAGAAAACGAGACAAATAAATGGAATATCGAGATAGAATTGTCGACGATGATATAATAAACATGCCAATTGATTATTTAATTACGCACGAGTGCGGAATGATTTGCATAATAATAAATTCCCGAACAGCTATACCTCATCTATAGTTCCTCCATAAGTTTTCAAGTGGGGATCTCTACTAGATCTCTCTAGCACTCTCCATCCAGCTTACTCTCTCTCAAGTGCGCTGGGACTTCCATTTGAATAATCATATACGATCGGCCGGGGAGCATAACCTGTCATTTTTGCGTGGAATCCTTTATGAATGTTCTTGGATAATAACATTGATGACAAGTTATAGGATATAATTCACGGAGTCGTGGCTATTTAGATAATCACGTGTTAAAAGATATAATATTCGCAAATTATATCTTTTAACGAAGAGAATCAATATCGTAATCAAGTTAAATTAGATTATGGAATATAGGCGCCATTTCTTTTTTCCTCGAAAAATTATTAGACAATAATTTGTATAAACATAAATTTAATCGTTCCAAATTCCAAAATACCCCACCACGAGAGTACTTCCCTTCATCCCAACTCTGCGAACAAACTTCTGTCCCAAAGAGGGAGGGGAGGCAAGCAACGGTGGCGCGATACCGCGATTAATCGCTTCCCAAAGGCAGCGTACGTCGTCGATCTCTCTTGTGAAGGCGCTCACGAGGGAAGGATCGCGTGCATACATCGCGGCGGATTTCTCCGCGGTAAACGAGGATGAAATGAATCCTGGTAATTAATACGGGCGTGGAGTTATTTCGAGAGAAGAATGGAGAGAAAGGAGGCAGAGTACTCCTGTAATCTATACATTTCGATATTTTTCCCTAAGTAGGACGCAAAACTTAGTATTTTTCTCTCCGAAGGGAGAAGAAAAACTTCTACGCGTTGCGAATTTAAAAAAAAACTTGTAAAAATATATATATTTCAAAGTTTTCGTTTCGAAGCGAGGGAGGATAAGATAAATCGTGAAAACGAAGGAAGGAAAAACGAAGGGAAAAAGAGGTTTCGCTCACGTAGAACAACCTTTCTATTCGTAGAGTTCGAGCGTGTCGAAATCGGGAGGCGCGCATGTCGCCCACGGGAAACGGTGATAAACGAGGATCAACGAAAACATTATTTTCACACGCGCACGATTATTTTCTTTCTTCCCTCTTCCCTTTTGTTTTCGCTGCGGCGGCGGCGAAGAAATCTCGGGAGGAAATGGAGGAGGGATGGGTAACCGTCGCCACCGTTTTTTATATAAAACGACCGTATCTCTCGTGGCGCGGACATGTTTACGAAAAACGGGATTCCACGTCGCGCTAAATAGTCGTAAGATATTTCGACGCCCCGTCGACGTGCCGGCTACAAATTTCACCCGATAATTTATCGCCTATGGATATACCTAAATAGCGTCCCGGCGTGGAAATCGCACCCGCGCGATTCCATTTCATTTTTTTATTTTGCGGGACCGCTTTCGATAAAGAAAAAGGAAAGCAACCAACGACGACCAGTGTCCTGAGATATTGCCATAAGTGGATCCTTCCAATTAAATCGACACACTCTTTAATCAATTTAAACTATTTCACACGAGTGAAACAGTCTGTTGTCTCCCGCTCGGGAGGCCTCTCCCTTCGAGAGAAGCTGTTGGGGCAAAAATAGACGAGAAAAAGAAAGGGCAGACCCGGAAGGGAACGAGGTAAACCGAACTTTCGTGAATAAAGAGTGAAGGGTGTGAGAGGAGGAGAGGAGGAGGAGGCCTACACCTCGAGGCCGCGACACATGCGTGGCGGCGTGCGTGTGCGCCCCGTAGCACGCTCTGGGGTCTACACCCAGGGAGCCTTCCTTCACGAATGTGTCGCGCTGCCTTTATTCCCGCCACGTCTCTCCTCCTCGTTTCGCCAATTCGTCTCTCACGGAATGTTCCGGCGTCTCGAGCCATTCACGCCCTGCTGGGTTTCCCATCGGAACCTTTTAAAAGCCCGCTTTCACCCCCGCGGCACCAACCACCGCCGAGATAATCCTGGGAGAACGGTTCGTTCGTCCCTTCGCTTCGACGCTTTAACCTCCATCGATGTGTGGACCGTTTATCGTTGGGAACGGTGCAAGTCCGTTCTTTGGTTAATGGATTTTGTCAACGATTCATCACGAATATTATATTATACACGTATTACATGTATTTGTATTTCGAGATATCTGTTAGTTGCGATATTGTTAGAATGGCGACGTTTTCTTTTTTTTTTTTTTTTTTTTCTTTAAATTATTTTAATTTATTCTCTTCGACTGTTCTTTTTTTAGCGCGAATCTTATTAATATGTAATTTTGACAGACTGGAATATATTAACGAAATGTTTTATTTTTACGAGAAAAAAAAATGAATCGTAAAATCATTCCACCACCTTCGATTACGATTCGGTAACAGTCAGCGAATCAACCCCTCCAAGAGTGGAGTGAATCGTGTCGACTAATTCTCTGCGCGAGGCTTCCTATACGTAAACACGTATTCCAGAGAGACAGAGAAAGAAAGGCGACGAGTAATTGAGAAATAAAATCGAAATCCGGCGAGGAGAGAAAATACGGTCGATCGTGATAGCCGGATAATTACAACGTATGTTTTAATTGGAAGACGCTCGAGGCTGGTTCTCGAGCGCGTGTATTTGTGCGTGCGCGCGCGTGTGTGTGTGTAAGCGCGAGCGAGCCGAGAGATGGTTCGTGGAAAAAACGTTAAGTATGGTTTATCGATGATCCGGCGCACGAATAAGCGATGCGTGACGCAGGTGTAAAGAGAACGTAGCCTCTCTCTCGACTGTCGATCATGAGGAATAATTTACCGGTGCTCGAACGTGTAATTTCGACGTAACCGCGGCAACCCCTTATTCCCGACGGCCGCGAATACACAATGTATCGATACGCTAAACAAACTGGCGCACGATCGATGCCATCGTCGCCCCTGTCGATAATAATCCACGAAATTTCATCGAACAATCGTCGACGTTCATTTCCTTATTACCAACGAAATATATCTACAATTTACGCAATCGTGAATCGGAAGCGCGTAATTTTGGATTATCACGGTGGCCGATATATATATATCGCGTTCCAATATCTGGTCGCCTCTTCAAACTTTCTCCCAAAAATCGTTCGACTGATTAATTTCGAACGGCGTTATAATCTTCGTTTTCGAGAGTTCCGAGAGTCACGTGGAAACGAGTTAGAAACGAAGCCGAAGAATACGGGCCGAGTCCTCCCTGGAACAGGACTCGGTCGTGTAAAGGGTTCTCTTCATAAACAGGATTACACGTGTTAAAGTTGAGCTAAGTAGCGGTTTGATCGCGAGTTATCGCCTCTCGTGCAAAGTAACCGGAGAAACTTGACAATGCGGCTCATTCTCTCTCTCTCTCTCTCTCTCTCTTCCTAGAGAGCCGGCACACGCGACGAAACAACAAACGCGATAATTCTCCAACGACCGATCTCGCGGGATCACACGGCAGAATTTCGAATTTAATCCTTGACGATAATTTACACGATAATTTGATCCGCTGGAAAAAAAAAATATCCACGTCCATGGAATATAACATTTATATATTTCATGCATGTTGCACGAGAGATATAAATATCAAAATTATCATTCTAAATTAGTCAGATTAGATAGCGTTCATTTGTGAATTTTAATTATTGAATATTGAAAGTAAAAATTTAGACGTAAAAGAAAATTTGCACAATAATTCTTTGGATATATACATCTTTCCAATTGAATTCACGAGCAACAATTTTCCTCTTCGTCTTTGGCTAGCTTCGTCATTCTCTGAAAAGTTCGAAACTCACTTTTTTCTTTTTTACGAGCTTACCACCGAACAAACGTCATAAAACGCAGGCCGAAACCAATAGGAACGCGATACGCGCGCGCAATTCGCACGAAAAAGATGGCGGATCGCAGGAGGGATAAGAATGAGACAGCCTCGAGACGATGACTTCTCTAGACCGATTCTCTCCTTCCGTCCCTTCCCGCGCATCACTCCTACCACCACCACCACCACTTTTCTCCACCACGTGTCTTTTTCTGGTCGCTCGAAATCTCGAATACACGGGGAGAGAGAGAGAGAGCGCACGCAGGAGCCTTCTTCTCTTCACCCCTCCGCCTCCCCATCCCATCCGCCCCACCACCTTTCCACGCGCGAGATCTTGTACGACAACGGCATTTACAGACCCCTCTCCCCGTTCTTCTCAACCGCCCTTCTTTTCCGCGACAAATTAACCGTTACGGTGATCCTTTCTCTCTTTCATTCCCTCTCGTGTGCCCCAGATTAAATACACAACGAGTCACGTGGTCGCAATTTGTCTCTATCGGTGGTGAAATAGAAGTTAATCGGATTTCGAGCTGTGTTATCTGTTGTCTCCGCGCTGCGTAGAATATTGTTTTTATCTTAAACGTCTCTCGATAAGCATTACGCATGTGCTCGCCAACTTCGGGTTTCACTTTCCGCTGTATTTACATCGGAATGCAATTTATATTTTACGAAACTCGGGATCGAATTGAATTGAAAGTAAAATTTTGTAAAAAGTGTGTAAAAATGCATTCCACTTTTTTTTTTTTTTTCCGTTTATTCTCGCACGGAGAAAGTTCTTTCAAGGGAAGGAGGACGCTTCGATTTTTATAAAACTCGCTATTATATAGCGAAGTATTATCTTTTTATCTTTCGATTCTTTCGCACTCTTTACTAACAGTATAGACAAAGTCGTGGCAACGAGGAGAAGGAATCGTAACGAATCGCCAGATGGCGGTGAAATATAAATATATTAATGTTGGCAACAATTTAACGTTAATTACCTCTCGAAGGGCTAAAGGGCGCCACGGAATGCCGAGAACGGTTTCGTGGCGGCTTTAAAAACGTCTAGATGGGAAAGGATGCGCGCGAGGGGCCGCCGCGAGAAGATCTATTTGAAGCCTTAAAGACTCCGTTAAAGTGGCAGTAACTCGACGTTAAGAAGGCGTGAACGTTAACCGTACGAGTGACGGGTCTGACGGTATTTTTACGCGCCTTGCCGAAACACGTTTCGACTAAAATTTTTACGATTCCGTAAAAATTCGGGGAAAATCTTTTTTTCGAAAAAAATCTCACTCGTCTGATTTTTATATTCGTGACGTATCGAGAGACAAAAGAGAAGAGGAGAGGGAAGACAAAAAAAAAATATTCCTCAAGAGAAGTGCCTCTCGGCACTCTCTGTCTCTTCTGTGAAATTCAATCTATACGATATATATATACATATCGATCGTTTTTCTCAGAAACGACATTCCTGCCGGATCAACCGGGTATATACACCCTGTTGCGGCCAACAGAAGAGAGACACCCGTGCTTCTCTCGAGAAATCGTGAAAAAGACGAGTACCACGGATTCACACCACGGTTAAACTTTAGTTTTAGAACATGGAATTTTTTCCAACGCTAGTTCCTTTTTTGTAGTCTCAAACTTTTGTAACACTCGATACAACACAGGAACGAAATACACCGATTAGGTTAGGTTATAGATAACCCCCTTTTCGAACCAATGTGATCTTAGATTATCTCGTGAAAAAATAGTTGAAAAATAAATGAAAAGGGATTTTGAAAAAAAAAAAAAAAAAAAAAATGATTCCCGAAAACAAAGTTGCCACCAAAGTCTCGGTTTCCGTGCGGATGAGACACGTGTGCACCTTTAAAGAGAAGCAACCGGTTTCCCGCGAGCGTGCGTGTAACGTCGGTGCAGTAGGACGGTTGTTGTGTGCCCGGTAGGTAAAGTACGTGCGAGAATCCGTGGCGTAATTGCCGATTCCGTCAATCATCGGGGGGGGGGGGGGAGGAGCTTCAATGCCTTCCACCGAATCTTCTTATCCCGAATAAACACACCGGATAATAACAAAGTATAACCGGATAACGACGGTATAATAAGCGCGAGTTAACGAAGCGGACGGACCACGAAAATTCCCCTGCTCGATCATGCGATGCACGCGTATTAATACGCGAAGTGCGCGGCGGCGGCGCGCGAGGCTTGATATCTCGCCAGGCATTATTGTAACCGATCACACGCCGTCGACAAAGTAATAATTTTACACGGAGTAATCGCGCAACGATCACGGACTTCTGTGTGCGGATCGTTACAAATTGCCGCGCGTATTATACACCGAAATAAACGCGGGGAGGAGAGATTTCTACGCGTCAAATAAACCGCAATTAAATTTTTTTCCAAAAGCTTCGATAAGGGAGGAAATGTATAGTTGCAGCGATTCGAATAAGTTTCTTGCATGTCTCGTATGCACATATAATACGCTGTCGAGGAGGTGTAGTGCACGAAATTCGTAAATACCGGGTGGAAAGGAATAACCTCGCCGAGACGGTAAATCGAAACGGCATTTAATCTCGTTCACCGCGTAATTATCGATTACACAGCGGAACGTCGCACATTTTACGAAGGAAACTCGTGTTGTTGTTGCTGTTGGAAGATGCTTCCAACTCTCTCGATCCTTCGAATCGAAAGTACGCCGACGACATCCGTCCGTGAACGTCCGTAAACAAAAAGAGAGTGGATGAAGGACAGTGAAAGAGAAGGGTGGAGAGGCGGGGAGGGATAGGGGAAAGGGAGGCACGGGAGGAGAGGAGAGGAGCGTAGGCCACGATCCTGAAAACTGATATTACGGAGATATCGAGCGCTTCCGTGTCCAGGGCCGTAATTATACAACGAGCCGATGTACCCGTTGCGCCATGCGCGTTATTCCCATTATGCGGATGTAACTTTTGCTCGAACAGATGCTTCGATGCTGATATCGAAATCGCGCGACGCGCTTCACTGAGGAGGACACACGTTACGATATCGAGAAAAGAAGGGTGTGTTGCCATGGTTAGCGAATTTCAGATTTTTCATTTGCTCTCATTTAAGAAAGAATATCGAGTGTTCGTCATAAATTTGCTTGAACTGTAATAATTGGCTATGGAAATGGAATTTTATATTATTTCCTTGGTATGGTCGAAAAAAGATTTCTTTCTATTATAAATAAAGGAATAAACACGGTTTGTACATTGTAAGATAATTGGACATTGTCGATAATCGAACGTTTAATTTTGCCCAAGCAATCTCATTGAGGAATATAAATACGCGTGTTCCTCGCAACGATAAAACATCGTTCCGTTTTCGTTGAACGGTTTAATTAATGCACACTTATCGGTGACTTGTTAACAAGTGGCGACGACGTAGAAAGAACAGTGGTACTAATAACTTTGTTACTAATTATTCGCCGAACGAAAAAGTAATTACCGTCGTTACGCGGTCGGGCATAATCGGCCAACAGATGTTCCCGCGTAGAAAGTCGACCTGTTCGACGTGTTTTACGGCTGCTGACAAATAACGGAAGAATGGCGATCGATGCGTTCCCGGTTAGCTTAACGAGCCACGGCCAATTGCTGCTTCTCATTACGCGTTAACAAACCGAATTCTTAAACCGTGTCTGCGAACCGTGCGCCCTCAACCTTTATCCCCACCACCGCCACCTCTTTTTCTCTGCCTGTAATTGCCCGTTTCACCGTCGTACAGTGGCGACATTCGCGCAAGCACTCGCGAACAGTTGAAACCGAATCGTCGCATCGCTTCCATTCGATTCTTCGTAATTGTTCCTTCCCTCGATGACGAATCAATCAATATCCAGGCCGAGTTACAAAATCCGTGAATTTGTAACCAACCATTCCAGGTGTACTGCCGGCATATCATTAACATCATATTAATTGGATTCATGTTAACACCTTGCCCATCCCTATATAAAAAGAAGCTTCTCCCGTGTCCACGCTGGCCAGTTTATTTTTGCGCAAAAATATCATCTTACTTTTTCGTTAATACACACACACACACACCTGCGAAGAATATTTATCGAACCCGCTGTCTACTGTTATTAATTACGTCCGAGAAACTTCGCCTAGATGAACACGGATGATACGGAAGGAATTAGATAAAACGGGCTATATTGTTACGAAAAGATTTGAAATCAGATTCTTCGCAAATTTATTAAACGTATATCTTCTTCTTCTTTTTTTTTCAAATATAAACTTGGACATAACTTTCTCGTTAATTAAACGGTCGCCCATAAAACGGATCGAACGCATTCCGCGGCAAGAATTTCATTAGCACGTAACTGTTGAAAATGCTGTGGAAAATTGAACGTGGCGTGCGCGCGTTAAATGGACGCGCGGGAACCGCGACGAGATTAATCACCGCCGTTTGAAATTCTTTCTTTCTCTCTCTCTCTCTCTCTCTCTCTCTCTCTCTCTCTCTCTCTCTCTCTCTCGCTCTCTCTCTCGCTCGCTCGCGGTTAAACGACGAAAATACGAAAATAAACACATGAGGATGAGACAGAGTGGAAGAGAGAGATTTTATATAAAACGGTACACACTCGTTCGCGGCAATATCCATCGGGTTCGTTTAATTAAAGGCGCCATTATAAAGGCATCCTTTCAATCGGCCAACGATAAACATAACCTTTCTCCTCTTCGTCTCGGCGCTCCCCCAAGGGGAAAAATTGAACGAGTCTCTCTCTCTCTCTCTCTCTCTCTCTCTCTCTCGTCGTTTAACTCGCAATAACACCGGCCGAAAGAAAGGAATAAGGGGAGGAGGGAGGAATGAAACGAACGGAACAAGCGGTTATCCACTACTGAATCCCTCCTCCTCCTCCTCCATCCAGAGTAAATATATTAACTTACCTAATCTGTAATCGCGAATTTTACGATTCCTAGGCGACCGTATTATAAATTCACGCAAGTAGGCTGTAAAATCCAATTATCGTTACGCGCATTTCCACGTAGAAAGAAAATGATTCGCGTTAAAATATTTATTATCCCGCACGACAGGAATTGGCCTCTCGATCGTAAAGCATCCGCCGCCAACTTCGTGTATAAACTGTTTATTTAGACGGCTCGAGAGACGAACCCCGTTTCGACTATTCACCACTGCACCGGCAATTATAAGCCCGTTCTTCTCTTCTCTTTATTTTCGCTGCCTCGAGTTTATAAGCCTGGTTGCAACTTGCGCGCATGTAAACGCCCCGAGTAATTCGTCGGTCGAGAATAAGAGTTAAGATAGGAAACACGCGCGGTTACGGGAGAAGATAACCGACCAATTATCGTTGTTCCATATCGCGCCGCGTATCGAGAGTTACAGATGACGGGCTTACCTAGTTAAAAGCCTACCATTCTCATTCGTGCGGACCAACGGAAATAATATTATGCATACAATACACACGGAATCTGCCAGGAATTGTTACTCGCTTGGTTATTCAAGATTTTAAATACGGGAAGGCAATTAGTTAATTTACTTAGAGCGTGCTTAAAAAAAAATATCTACGCTAATTGCCCGCTTCCAGGGATCAGTTCAACAAATTAATCTTCCCGTAGATATAGAATAAAAACGTAAATACAAATGCGCGAGGTAAATAAATGATGATGAAAGAAAGCAAATCTTCTCCGCGAATACAATTTCCAATAATACTTGAACGACACGACAAACAAGACGGCTGACGCGATTTCAATGTGCTTACTCGAAACGAAGGAAAAAGCCTGAGCTTTGAAAGCGCGCGCCGTTGAAAAGAACGAAATGCGAGAATCGACTCTCGACTCTCTTCACTGAGATGCAACTCGCACCTTTCTCGCGAGAGCCCATGCGGGTACACGCTACCCGTATTATTATCTAGTCTTGCACCTGCGCGTAAGTGCCTCGTTTCGATGTTATTTCGCGTTTGAGAGTCTCCTTCCTTTTTTCGGCAGCGGGATGATTAGAGCGCATGCGCGGCTCTCGTGGCCACCCCCTTCCCGCACGCTCCCCGCCTCCGCGGTGATCATGGACCGATCTCGTAAATCAGAATTTAATTTTCCCTCTTGACCAGATACGGATATTTAACAAGTGACGAAATCGGGTACACGCGCGGATAAAACTCGAGGAAATTATTAACGCCCGAATTTTCGATCGGACGATTAATTTCTGTTGGAAATTACTACACTACCGTGATGGAATATAGGTTAGTGTGTTATTCTAAAGAGAGTCGATGACGATACTCCATTGGGAAGTAAGAAAGAATGTTATGGAATGTTAGTTTAGATTAAACTTTAAAAGTTGATTTAATTTATTTTTGAAGTTTTTTTTTTTTTTTATAAATTATTTTTAAGAATAAGAAAAATGAATTTTAGTCAATTAACGATAATTGGAAATCTTCTCGTCGAAACAATTTACTTGTTTCATTATGTGGATATTAAGAAAAAATTGAAAACATAATATTGAAGTTAAAAGAGGTGAAGATATTTATCCACTTTATTAACGTGTAATTTTTCAGTGAGTTTAATTCCTATTATTCGATGATTCGAAATGTCACAAGTATTATTACATTTGTATTTACAGCCTGACTATTGACTTTTCTAGTTAATCTTTAAATACAAAAGGAACTGTCAATTTTTAAAGAAATATTTGCATTAAATGTAAATAAATGCATTCGCAATGATGTGAATCAATGAAATGAAAGTAACAATTAGTAGTCCAGTAATTCCTCGGAAGAAATTAATTTTCGTTATGATACAGATCAGTTGCTAACTTTGGTATTAAATGGTATTTTTTATCAAATAGTTAGACATAGCGAGACATCATAACTTGTAAGCGACGGCCGTCGGTACACATTTACGAGAAACAGGTGTATAACTATAGAAAATCACCTACTTCGAATATCTAACGTTTCATTGTAAAAAATCTACTGGAATTGTACGAAAATAATTTTTACACGTTTACAAATCAATTATGCAGACATTTACGAGAGAAAATATAAATTATCGAAAACATAAATCGATAAATAAATTGATAACACGTGTGCGAAGCAACTTTCTGAAACGTTGTAATAGGATCGTGAATAGGATATCTTAAAAGGCGGAAACTAATAAAAGTAGTATGTAATTACCCGCGATATACTTCACAATGCGTTCGCTTTCACGACGAGAAAAAGAAAAAAGAATCGAAACAATCATTCGTCGTGACTGGAAGAATTTTGAAATTACCACCAACCGATAAAGAATCACCGTCGTTATACGAATAATTGAATCTGATTTTGCAGACAAGGAAATAAAACTTATTACCAACGCCATCATCATCGCAGCACCGGCTATGAATTATTTACTACGCGAAATTTTTCTCGAAATTATAACTCCGCTAAAAGCAGAGATTACGCGATAACGATTTCGAACGATGTCATCTCGCGTCAAAATCAACGAACCACGACTTTCTATTCTCGAAAATGCTTCTAATCGCGATACAACACGTATGCGTCCTCGTCACGAAACACGATCGACGAGAAAAAAATCTGATAAAAAACCTTCGAGATTCAAATCTGACATTGAATGTAATGTTTCATAGTTTATGACTCACCTGGGACGCCGACGGATACGAGTATCCGAATTGCGCGTACGCTGACATCTCAGCCGATTTCGACGAACAGTTTTTTTTTTTTTTTTTTCTTTTCGTTACGTCTCGTTGTCTCAATGTCTGTTCGCTTGAACGAAAAATTGGGTCACAATCGCACCTGCACGCACTGCACTCTCTCACTAAGTCAGTATTACTACTATTACTACTACTACTACTATTATCGACAACGAGGATATCAACACGAAACTAACAACGAGTCGAGTGGTGGCGAGTGATCGCGATGTATCGCGAACGGTGATTGCCATCAGGGTGTCTTTGAGTCGTGACCGAAGAATTCGACCGATGACCACATGTCGAATATTGCATCTCCCGATGGTGCTCGGCCGGGAGGACGTGCCAGTACGATATCCAGACTCCAACAATGTCCCGAAAGTGTTCACAGATGAATCCAGTCCAGAATGGCACGAGAAAAAGGCAAAAGGATGGAGCGGGGCACGACGGTTCGACGGTTGAAATTCGCACTAATCGGAAAAAATCTCGAACAACGCAGAGCGCAAACACGTCACACTTTGGGGTTCACGTCACCGCGAGAAAAAGAGAATAGGAATAGAGGAACGTTGGTGTGGTCGGGCGATTGGGACGGACATTCGGACAGACGACGAAGCGTCACGAGCGATTAGTTATAGAGTTCGTTCGTTCGTTCGGTCCGTCCCCTGCTCTCACAGGGCACTCCAGTCTGCGACTGACTCGCCACCACTCACACCACTTCAGCGGCCTTCCACTCCGCTCCGTCCCAGTTCCCCCTCTGGCGAGGAAAACCGAAAGCAACGTCTGCCCCCACCACAGCAGCGTAGGACGTGGTTCTTACGGAACCGTCCAATCGCGCCGCCTCGCACTACCCTGCGGGCGTGTCACGTGGGACGGTACGTGGGACGGGATTGGCCGGCCGTTTGGCGCGCGGGCGTCCTTTCGAATCGAACTTGCCCACGAGCGGGACGACGCCTTTCGCCCCACCCGCCGAGAAACTACCGTGAAACGATCCCGCCGCTGTCTCCCCCCGCCAAGGCTCGACAAACGGCCACGGCGGAACAAGGAGAAACGAGTATGTTTACGCGAGTCTACTCTTGTCAACCCGACGGCGAGGGACTTAAATAAATCTGCCGGCCTCTCCCGCGCTCTCTCGCCAACCCTTCACCGCCTATCCCATCCCACCCACCCGCTCTCTATCTTTCTTTATCCTCCGACGAGCCACCTTCTTCCGGCTTATATCGCGCCATTGTCCGGCTTCGTGAAATCGCCGAGTACTACCGACGATGCGTCGTGCCGCCTGTTTCCACGCTTCTCGGCCCTCGAAAACTTTGTTACGGCTACGTGACACGAAACGGCGAAACGTTCGCTTCTACAAGGACACCCTTTTCTCGAGAGTTTCGCGAGAGGGACGAACACGAATGTTTCGGGGGAGTTGGAGAGCAGTAACGTCCGTGACGAAGAGAAACGATTCGGGGAATTCGAGTGGATCGAAGCTTTCTATGGTTTATAAATAAAAAGTGGTCGCCTCTCGAAGCCTCTTCTTCTCTTCTCGAGCGTTCGAGCTGCATGCGGAATGAACCTCGTAAAATTTTTTCCCCACCGTCCCGTGGATCGTAACCGCGACAAAGTTGGAGATACGTCGCGAAAAATGCGAGTCTCCCTCGAATCGAGGATCGTTCGAGGATCCGAGAAGAGATCTCGCGGGGAAAGAACGAGGATAGGAGAACGCCTCTGGAACATGTATGAATGAAACAATAAAACAATAGAAGGTGTACGAACTGCATTCATTAGATCGTTATCGTCCCCCTTGTAGCGTATTATTCCATTTAGAAAACCAGTTTCTTGTTTTCGCTCACATTATTTACTAAATAGCTAGTTTTTTTTTTCTTTTTTTCCTTTTTTTCTTTCTTTTTTTTTTTTTTTTTTTTCAATTCGCCGTTCAAATCTCCTTCATTATATCTTTCCGGCAAAGATTAATGGACAGGCAAGTCATTACAGGTTACTTTCACGATAGTATTCACCTAGTATCTAGTAACCAACTCTTCTTTACCAAATCTAATCCAATCGTAACGTCGATTATTATTATCCGATTTCTAGAAATTACTTCTCGAGAATAACGGCATAAGTAGCAATCGTCAAGTTTCTAAATTTCTAAGACAATTAAAAAACCTGGATATCTTCGCTGTACGACAAAGTCACCCGAAACCGGCAATTATTTCGAGCAGCGCATAAATCTCTCCGCTCTAAATCGAGCCGAATATTCCGAGGGAAACACGCTTTGGAGATTTCACGGACATGGTCCGGTCGTCGGAAGGATTAGCCACGGGGATCGTTCGTTCGGTTTCCGTGGTATTTAGAATAATTTCACGGGTTATTAGACGGCGGTTACAACCGTTTCCCGCAAACGAGTATTTATCCGGCAAATTAGAGTGTCTTGGATTAACAGTTGTTTCGAACGTTCGCCTCGTTCAAGATGGCGCTTTACTGCCGTTGCAACTCGTTGGAATTCTTCAAACGCTCGCCTGCCACTTTTCATCCTCGTTGTTGTCAAAAGTTTCGAAAGAAAATTTGCCGTTAATTTTCTCAATTTTCCATTTGTCGACAAAAATGAAACTCCCGCCGCGTGAGAACGTTTCGCGTTTTTCCGCGTGCCATGCTTGGCCGGCCATGTGTTTTATTCGTGTCAATGCGGGCCGGACGATTTTCCACCACGTTGCCTCGAGCAATTTGCAAGACGGCCTCGAGCAATTTGCTACGTGCACGCGTGAAACGTTCCGACAGCCTTCTCCCTCGCCCCGCAATTCGTATCGGCAGTTTATCGCGCGAGAAACGCTCCGTGGACTTCGTGGTCGACGATTTACAGAGAAGAAGGAAGGGAAAAAAAAAAAGAAAGAAAGAAAGAAAGAAAGACGGAAACGTGTTCGAGGAGGAAATATGGAAACCGAGGGAAAATGGCGGTTGCGTGGCAACGCAAGATTCAGTGCCGCTAATAGGATTAGCTGACAGGTCGACGAGGTCTCTTCGGAAGATAAGGATCCCAAGGAGGTATCCTTACCTGAGGATCCGTTCAAGGAGGCCCTTTCGAGTGATTTATTGCGCCGCGTAAACCTGGTGACCTGCCGATCACGCCCCCTCTCCACGAACAGTCTCGCCGACATAATGCGAGATTCTCGAGGACACGTTTGTGGGCCCCCTGGCCACTGTATCTCGTGCCACGGAATCCCTTTCAAACAGTCAACGTGACCCGTCAAAACCGCACAATAACCCATTTAATCCTGCCTCGACTTGGCTCGCGCGCGTACACCTTTGTTTACCTCCGCTCCGCTCCGCAAAACGGAGGCCTCGCCCGTTCGATGTCCTCCTGTTTGCGCGGCAAATATTTTGCCGGCTGCTCTCGAGACGCCACGGGGAGCCGACGATCGAGGCACATGGGAGCGACGCTTGGGATCGAGTGGACGCGATTCTTGGATTTGTGAAAATAATGTATGATTGTTTTAAGAATGAGGTTACCCTCGAGCAAAGTGTAAATGGCCACTTTACTCAACGTTTGCAATAAGGAGAGGCTCTTTAATGCATTTTTAACGTTCTCGAATCTAAATTTAAATTCATATCGACGCTCTTTTTCTTCTTTTTTGTTACTATGTTCGAAAAACAACAGAGTTTTCGATACGAAGGTGGTTTCTTTGCCACTCAATTGCAGGAAATTCTATCTCCACGAAAGTCGGCGGGAAAGGACAGTTTATGGTATATCGTTGTCCACAATCGTATAAATCGGAGACTACGATTCTGTAAGTGACGCTTAAATATCCCACTGCGTAGTTAAAGACGACGCATTGTAAATCTCGGCGCGGAGAAATATTCCGGGGGCCAGTTGCGCCGTCGTTTCATGTTTACAGCCGTCAAGTTTTTCAAGTGTGATAAGGCAGAGGGTTCAGGCGAAGGTAACGCGGCCGAGTCCTATCTCCCTGGCCAGTGTGTCCACTACTTGTTTGCAGGTCGAGTAAAAGTTAAACGGCCGTGTCGGGGCAGGCTGTCTCTAGCGATAAGACCGCTTAATAAGGCAGCAAACCATCCACCTTCTTCACTACTCGTTCATCTCGTTCGTCCCTCTTTCACCGTTTCTTTCTTTGTTTCACCCTCGACCCAGTTAGGTAAGGCCTGCCTGCCTGCCTGCCTGCCTGCCTGCCTGCCTGCCTGCCTTCCTTCCTTCCTCTCTCCCCTTATCTTTCCAACCATTGCCAGCTTCTTGTAATTCGTTACTCTTCTCACCGAAGAGCGTCCACAGGCCTAACGAGGGAAAGATTTCAACTACCTAATTCAAGGCGAAACGTAAGAGAAATCGAGAAACACAGGGAGGGACCCGTGTAGTCCGTAAACTGTATAGTCCCTAACTAACCACGGGGTTACAGGAGCTTCTCGAACGAAGCTCTCGATATATTTCACGAGAATTTGGAATCGTCTATTCGGAGACGAAATTCGATCTTCGCTTTGCCCGTAATGATGGTCATAGAGATAGAGAGCACGAGGAAAACATTCGAACAAATTAACTCGCTTCGCTGAGCACAAAGGAGATATCCCCCCCTCCCCCCTCTCCTATGATGGAAATAACTTCTGAGCAGAGACAAGCGAGCGAGGAGAAAGAGAATAACGAGTAAATATCGTAGAAATTCTTTCTTCCTTTTCGAATTCTTTCGAAACTATCCCTCGTAGCTAGCTATTTCGATGCTTCGAAATCGTTCGATGCTCGACCACCGTCGTATTCGGCGGCTTCTCTCTCGACAGAGTCACAAAGGTGGGTCTAATCCGAACGCCGTAAAACGGTGCGATATTCACACCGTAGGATAAAACAAAGGCTGTTGCGGAGCGACCTTAGGTGGATGGTAAAAGTTGAAAGAGGGGAGCTAATAAGGGAGGTCCAGACTGCCCTGGCGCCTTCGGTGCACCTTCGAGGGGCACTGCAGTTTTATTGGCCGGTGTGTCCTTGTCCCTCTCCGTCCTCCTTTTCTTCTTCTTCTTCTTCTTCTTCTTCTTCTTCTTCCTCCTCTCCTTTTCTCTGTACACTGTGCTCTCCTCTGCGGCGACTTCGTCTTCCTCCACCGGCACTCGGTATGGCCGACCAGTATGTTGCCGTAAAAAAGCCGGTCTCCCCTTGTCTGTCCTCCTCCTCCTCCTCACCTCACCCCGCCCTCCGTGGAACGACGAACGAACGAACGAACGAACGACCAACGAAATGTCAACCGTAAACCTCGCGAGGCAACACTAATTAACCCGACCGAAATAAACTGCGCCGTTCAGCGGCGCTCTCTTGCCTTCCCTCGTCCACCCCTCTTCCCCCGCCGCCTCGCCCTCGCGTCTAGCGTGGCCTCGAAAAGAATTCGTTCGCGCCATCGCTTAGAATTCGAACGAGAGAATTTTCGGCCATCCGTTTTTCCCATCCCGGCGAGAATCGCATGGGAGGAGGGGAAGAATTCGAGGGAATTTTTATCGATCCACCGGAGTGGATACGTATAACGATTAAGGACGATCGATTCTTCCAAGTTCTTGCAACAAGCACCGACTGTTAGACGACGCGACACAGGTGGAAAACAGGCATGGTAGAGGAGTTTTCGAACCGTAAGTGGAAGAACGAATTGAAAACTTGGCACGAGGAGGGGGAGGGAGGGGAGGGAGGGGTAACGGACGAACATTCGCTAGGAAATAAATCGGCGCTTTTTCTCCCAGCGTATTCGACCGATAGATGGCCGCGCGTTCGGCCGAAATGTTCATCCCCACCCCTTCCTCCTATTCTCGCTGCTGACCCGTGGTAGTAGATCTTGGCCGAAAGAGGCGAAACCGCGGGGTTTCGCCTATACCGCCCGCTGCCATGCATTTCCATTTTAACCCCGCCGTCGGTTTGCGGGCGTCGCGATACACCTCCCTTTTATATACTTTATGCGGAGACGCCTATATACATCGACATCCAGGCATCCAACTTTATTTATAAACAAAGAGGACAGTCGATACCAGCAGAGATTGCGAAGCGACATCTCTTCCTTCTGGTGTGTGTGTGTGTGTGTGTTTTCTAGTCTTCACGGTTGCTAGAAAGAAAAGATTTCCTGGAACCCGCTTCCAGGGAGACGATGTTGCTTGAAAAATAACCATCTCGGATCGAGCTTCACCTTCTTTCTTGCTTGATGAAGGATCGATCGGTCGGTCCTCGAGCGGGAAACAATTTTTCTTTCGAGCTAATTAGTCGTGTGGGCGATCGTGTTTTGAGTCGAGTGAAAACGTTTTGAGTTATGTTCGGGGCGCGTGAAACGGTGCGTGAAAATGAACGAAGAATCAGTAATAAAATTATTATCTGTAAGTAATATGAATATATAAAATTATTCGTTCAAACGCGTGGACATAGAAACTGTGATTATCGATAATGTTATCGATGGATATTTAATATTTAACGTGTTATACGATCGATATCGATATGGAAATGTCAATAAAATATCGGTAATCAACTCTAGTTGCTCTAGTAGAAGTGGGGGAAAAAAAATTGTACGATACTACAATCATTAATTAATTAAAAAAAAGTTATACCCGTGACAAATTATGATCGAAACAGATATCTAGAAAGATTTATATTTTGATGTAAATTCTGATTTGAATTTCAAATTTCGTTTCACAGAAATATTGGAAATCATTAAATTCAGTTTTCCTAATTTGTATTAATCACGGTACGGCGATCGATTGAAAGCAAATAGTAATGCAAGTAAACAAGTATTATTCTCATAATATATTCTCGCAAAGATCTGATTAATTTCAAGAATAAATTTTCATTCGCATATGTGATAAAGTAGATTCCGATTTATAGATACAAAACAGAGAATATACATATCAGAAAGTTAATATTTTATTCCACTTACCGATCGATAAACTCGATGCATGCGAGCAATTAAACGATTTTGTAACTGATCGAATCGCTACCCGCTTCGTTCCATCGAGGCTTCGTTTCAATTCCGTTGCAAGAACAAGCATTGCGTCGATGTTTTCATGGCAACAAAAGCGGCTCGATTCTCCTCGTTCGTTTTGAACAACGCAACGCGAAAATATTGCCGACTAATAGCCGGGGTCGCTTTCATAACCGAGCGTTTGACAAATATGCGTGCACACACGACTCTCCTTCCTCCATTTTGCGATTCTGTCACGTGCTCATTGTGTCACGACACTCGCGACACGCACGCCACCACCATTCGTCCGACATTCGCGTGAAACGATTGCGCGATCGTGGCGTGCACGACGCGGAAAGAGTGGAGAAGAGTGATGGTGAGGAAGAGGGTGATTGCGAAAAAATAAAAAGGAACACTAACGAAGCATATGTTTCGACCGTATCGCGATCGCGAGCTCATCGTTGGGATATCATAAATTGTTTATAATGTGACTGTGATGTTATTACGTCCATTCCACGATCGGTATCGGGGGGAAAAGTATCTGGAAAAATTCACCAGTGTTGTTTCGTACCGCTTTCGCGATTCGTATCATCGCTGAAAATATTCATTTCTATCGGAAATATATAATTTTTAAAACTAGTACGTATGTATTCGTTACATTCTCTTCAACTTGGTTAGAAGTTAACCTCGCTATTAGGAAGAAATTCTTTTTACATAAATTCCTTTAAATTCTCTACGTCGTAACGACATCTCGTCGATAAAAATAAAATAAGAATCGAATTGTGAACGAATAAATAATTTAAGACGAACGTAACGTTTTCAAAGTAGAAATTAATCAAATCGTAAATGAAGAATCTACAACTTATATAATTTGTCGTTTTACTAAGATATTATAATTCCGTTGAAATTATAATCGAATACAATGGAATTCAAAGTTTTGAAAACAGATTCAGAGATTCGAATCAATCGCCATGTCTCGAATTCCTTGGTATTATACATGCGCACACATACACGATTTAACATCCCTCAAGTACATACAATCGACGACAGGTTGCGCGGTGCACGACACGTTATAGCAATTTCTCCGTCTACAAACGTTCTCTATTTGCGATCAGATGCAAAGCGTCGCATGAACGACGAGCACCGCGATGTTACACGATGTGCCCATAGAAAACGAATAGATAATTATAACGCATCCATAAAAGAAAAATGGGAGAGAAGGCAAGATGATTGGTCTCGATAAGTAGAAGCTTCTTAGAGAGGGCGCCTGTGGGCAGACAACCACCGCCGCGGACCTCTGAAGTCAAATCGCGGCCCTCGTTGAAATTCATTCGCGGCTTTTCTCTTTTTATCCGGGGCCGAGGTTGTTATCTCGGCCTCTTGTTTCAAGCCACTTTGCCAACGTCGTATCTCAACAGAAGAAACTCGAAGATCGTGCACTCGGTCCGTGGGGTTTTATAATTGGACTTTATTAGCCGTTCTGCTGATTAGAATCACTGAACGTGTTTTTGAAAACAACCCGATATAATTTGTTCTTTTTGAAGGTGTCGACTCGACACGGGATATTCCCATAGTTAATTAATCATTTGCTAGAGGATTCGTAATTTGCTCCTATGAAAACGGTATTTTTTTTTTTTTTTTTTATTTTTTTTATTCGCGAATTATACATTACACGTTTCCGTTTCGCATCATCGATCGAAACTCGGGAAAATTATAACGCCTTAATTATCGTTCGATATATTAGGTAGTAAAAATTGATTAGCTTTTTTTTCGCCACGTGGATCGTTATGTCTAATATTACAGAGCAACACGAATGAAGGTTAACAGCATTCTATGGCCTCTAAATGCAATACGGAATAGCATTAAACTTTGCGGTGTAAGCATTAAAACGTTAAGTTATTAATATCTTAAGTCAAATATTTTTATTTCGCGGTGTTAGGTGTATGCATTTGTAGACATTTAGAAATTTAAAAATAACAGGCGAAAAATAACACGCGAAACGGAAGGAAAATAGAAGGAGAAAGATAAAATAAAAGCTGGCGTAGTAATATGTACTTGTGTGTTAAAAGAGTCAGTTATCAGCTATTCATATGGGAAATTAAAATTAATTTATTTTTCCACCTTCCAGGGTTGAGAGCTCGAAGTATAACGTAATCAACCGTGTCGGAGAATGTTGTGTAGATGGTAGAGAGAAAGAGAGAGAGAGAGAGAGAGAGAGAGAGAAAAATAAAGAAAAGTTGCACGCAGTCTAGAATTTATTCTCTTCCTCTTCGATACTCGAGTTCTTTATCGGCCGTATAAGTGGTGCTAATTATAGTTATTACAATTAAGCCTAGTGTTCTTACAACGGTGACCCGCGTCTTAGCCGTTGTAAACAGACTGGAGGCCACGTATAGGGGCGGCGTGCGAGAGTAGTGCGTGCAGATAAAACGAGCCGATATTTTCTGTGAGAAAATATCTCTTCGTCATCAACAGATAATTTCGAAACTAATTCGACAATCGTACCGTATCATGCAACCCGCGTCATTTTCGTTTCGTGCTCTGTTTGCGCCTCGGTATTTTTGCGGAAACTCTCGTCGAATTACGACGATATATTCGAGCATTTTCTCAAGGATAGATATATGCTCGGGAATCATCGAGTATGTTCGGGAAGAATCGCCCTTGGACTCGGTGAAGCGAATAATTTCACACGAAAACAATAGATCCTAAATTTTTTTTAAATGCTTCGCCTCTCGTTTTTTCTCTAACCGTCATTTTCTAACCGTCATTTTCTAACCGTCATTTTCTAACCGTCGTCGACCGCAAAGATAAAATACGGCTCGAATTTCACTTTTCGAATTGGTAGCTATCCCTATAGCAACGCGTAATAATAGGGTTTACAATAAGGAATAAATACTTTACGCTCTATGATGGCTTTCGAATCCATCAGTCGTGGTTCGCTATCGATTTCACCTTTCGAAGAAGACGCGGAATAAGAACGTGGAACGACGAACTATTAAAATTCCGGTATTCGAGCGAACGAACGCTTCCTTTTAGCGCGCTTTTAGATTGGGAACAAAGTTGGAAATTGTTTAAACGAACAACGAGGGAGGGCATCTTTTCTTCTTTTAGCTTTGAGCTGCAACGATTTTCCATTGGATCGAGGCACGAAAGGCTCGCGTGGCTCACAACGAGCGTGCGCTACGAAGTGGAAGCGAGAATACGGAACCGCGGCTTGGCCGCGTCGCCGCGAGGATAATGATCGACGGAAGTTTTCGTGCTAAAATATGCAGATCCAGGTGAAATTACCGGACAAGTAGCGCCTACTCGAGCGACCAACGATACCACATCGTGGTGCATCGTGTGCGTTACGAAACTACACGAAACGACACGCATATAAGTACTTATATATGCGTGTTTGAAACGCGGACCGACGGTACGCTCGACGATTCGCGGCCAACCGTTCGAAGTCGTTGCCGCCATTGTTGAGAAAAGGGAAGGAAAGATTGCAATTGAATAGATTCTAAAAAAAAAAAAAAAAAAAAAAAATGCAACGAAATTATAAATCATCTGGATGTAAAATTGTAAAATTTAAAATTCTCGAAAATTATTCACAAATCGAGATCAATGCTTCAAAAATAATTTTTAACACGTAATACCCACGCTAGATAAAAATATTTTTTAATACCGATTTATCTAATCGTATTTATTCGATAATTAGCTTAAATGCAGCCGTTCATTTTTAAACATTCGTGGAGGAACGACCACGAACTCCAACGTAATTTCTTCATTTCCATCATATTTTGAGCCGCGCAATCTTCCTATCTGGCCTTCCTATTTATACCATGAATTATGGGATATTCCGTACACGATATCGTCCGCGAAAACGATCGGCGGATATGTACGCGGAAACGAAGGACTGGCTGGTAGCAGGGGACCACCGTAACTCCCCGCTTAACCTAAGTTATCGCCTGCGTGGCTGATTATTAATGTTGCCACGATTAATAACGCGGACGTTACGCGCGGACCGGTGAAATATTACTCGATGCACTTGGAATAAGTAACTTAAACTCGTGGCGTGAAAAAAATCCCTCGCATTCGATCCAGTCGCCCTACCTACAGGATTATCGAGAGATTCATTGAATTTCCACCGACCTCGCTTCTTCCCCCGTCGATCATCAAACCTCATAATTCAAAAACTCTTCGAAGCTTAATTTTTTTTTTTTTCTTCTTCCTCTCTTATCAATACGATTGATATCGTTCGACATTACACTCAGAAGTAAAAGTTTCCAATCATCCTTCCGTCGATCATTAATTCGAGATACGCGTTGTTCGAGAGATTCGAAATTTCACTTTTTTTTAGAAGAATAACGGAAGAACGGATAGGTATTGGTTGGCGATTCGTTGTCCACTGACGTCACTTCCGTCGGATAAACAGTGATCAGGAAATTCTCGAGATGGCCGAGCGATTCGACGGCCGGTAGCAGCCAACACAAGCGACATCGCCACGATTTCCTTCCCACTCGAGAATCGTGTTCCAACGCACTCGGTCGTAATGGTCGTTCCTTGTAAAGAAGTTAATTAGTTCCTGTGGCCGCCGATCGTTACGTATTACCGCGGCGATTCGATGCCTCCACAAACCTGGACGATTTTCACGTATAAGGCTGTGACCACACTTGGCCACTTACCACTTGTACTCGCGATAACACGAGTGTGTTTAAATTATTCAAGTTCTATTACGCGGCGACGCGTAATGGCGGACGGATCGAAACGAAATTTCGCGCTCGTTTCCTGGAATTCTTTTAAAATCCTTTCCTTGTAATATCTGTAGCGAATAGATTGTTATCCGTGTTTACATTTTCTTCAAATGGCCACTTAAAACCGTCCGTGTTGTCCACCGTGTATAATCCATCTTGTCATTGCGAGCTTATTAGAATTTTCTTCGTCTCAACTCGATTCGAGAGGACATGTTGTACGTATATGTAGGTGAGGATGGATATGGAAATTTCTTCCATATACGGATATATATATCACGCGCTTTTCGAAATTCTTTCGAGGCCGGCGAGGTTAAGACTCGCGTGCAGCAACCGGAAATCGTTTCATTTTCTCGCTTCTCGGCTCGGTTATAAAAGGATTAAAATCGCGTTATTTCTGTTCAGAAATAATTGGACGATGGAAATTTTCAGAAAAAGATTTCTTCGATATTCTTCAAGAATATTTGAAGCGGATAAATGATACAAATGTAAAAGAGGTAAAAAAATCTTCGTTCGAGGAAGTCTCAGTGGAACGAAATATGTAGAATACGTGTTGGCGATCCCATTTTTGCATCCATAACACGAATATCCATCTGTGCGTCAAACCATGTCCAAATCTCGACGTTTCACAGTTACATCCGGGATACACCGTCTAATAACTCCGTTTCGTCGGGAAAAGTTAAAGCACAATGATAAACGGAAAAGCTCGTGTCTGGCCGAGCAAGGGAACACCAAAAAAGTAGCGAATGAAATCTCGTTTCGAACCAGCCCTCGAAACTAGTTTTCCAGGGGGCGGGTACACAGAGAAGTGAAACGCATATCTGCTGCATATTCATACCCGTTCATGTACACGGGTTTCAGAAAAATTTTCCACCAACAAAAGAATCCATTCCGATCGAACCATTTTTCTCCTCCTGGTTTATCAAATTAACCATGAAATCGTGCATTCGAGAAGCCGTGTACATTCCGTAATGTGAAATTAAACTCGTTTATTAACCGAGTCAACTGATTCTGATATTAAAATAATATAAAAAAAATTAATTCGCAAAAGTAACTCTTTCGAATATCTTTATCGTTTAATAAGATTAAAAGAACACATCAAACTAGCTGTCCAATCAACAAAAATGGAAATTGTAAATTCTATATTTTAATATTTAAAATTGAAAAATTTTGATTAGACTTTTAAAAAAAAAAAAAAAACAGTATCATTTGGCAAGGATGAAACAGGGATGAAAGGAAGGGCAGAGGCGGTGGGATCCTCGCGAGGAAAAGAAGGGAGAGGCGTACGAAGGAGCCGACCATAACCGAGCACGTTTTATGCGCGTATAAACGTACGTGTAACGACGGAACGAGAGTATACACGAGCCGCCTACTCTAACCTGTTAACAAATATCCAAGGCGGGCGGTTAACATGCGTTTACGATTATTTATCGCGACGACGTAGCCGGGGCAGGCATTATGTTCGGTACACGCGTATACGTAAGCCGATATCGGGTCACCGTGAAGAATCGGAGAGAAGGGGCGAACCGATTCGAGTCCTTTTCTCGAAATCCTTTAAGGAGAACGAATTAAGGCGAGAATTTAGAACGAATTTTCGAGAAGAGGAATTTCTTCAAAAAAAGTTTTGAACGTAGAAAGATAATTTCACAAAAAGATCGCGTGTATAAATAACTTGAGGATTAAAATTTGTTTATCATTATTCATCGTCTCAAGTATAAAAAAGAAAAAAGAGCCATCATTCCACTTATTAAACTACTCTCGGATCGGGAGGAATAAATAATCTACCTGTTAATAATAACCAAAAGAAGCATCGCCAGCAGCGAGCATTAAGCAATATTAATTTATCAGGGAGAGCAATAATTATACTTGGCTGGCTACGAAGACAACTACGAGGAATCGATCGAGAAAAGCAATACAAATTATCTCCAGGTCGAGGATAACCTATCCTCTCCCTTCCCCCCTCCCCCCCCTTTTTTTTTCTTCTACAGCCGCGCGATCCAGTCGCGCGACGAGTCGAGCATCATGATGGATCGCACCAGCAGCTTTTATCAATCGTTTAAGCTCCGATCGTGCCTAGATTGTCGAGGGACGCGCAGCTCGATTTCGCAACCGGCCGTCGATATTCTTTGTCGAATAGGATAGAGCTCGAAACATTCCCAGAGTTGGTTCGCGACGATCATCGATCACTAGAGGCGGGCTCGACGTAGTGCGTGATCGAAATCGCTACGACGCGCTTATGCGAGACCTCGAAGACGCTGCTTACTGCGGCAGCAGCTTGGCTGGTCTCGCTAAAAGAGAGGAGAAAGAAGAAGCGAGAATGAATTATTCACTGAAAATTATCCAAATTCGTTTAATATCAAAAATTTATCGTAAGAGTTGGGGATTAAGTTCCCACAATCATAATCATAAACCATTAACCCCGCCATATTCTTAAAACGTATACTTAAATACAGATAAATATTATACGTGAGAGAAGAATTTACGTTATACAAATATAAAATATTCGACAAATTTGCTGCTCGTACCGAATTATAGCTACATCGGTTAACATTTGAACGACTTTGGAAGCCCAATTCAAACCGTAACAGTGAATGCTGGTTAAGTAACAAATAACGTAATCTTTATTTATAGAGAATGCTCGCAGATGCTCGATTAGCGGATAAGCTTTTCTTATTCCTCGCGAATTCACGCCCTGAGAGATAACACAGAGGTGGACGTATAATTAACCGGCGATAAAAATATACCGCGAGTGTATTTCATTGACTCACGCTTATTTCACGGCAAAATCATCGAGCAGCGCATGCGCGTCCCACCTATGCTCACATATATTCCCGGCGAGAAATCGTCTGCACGGAAAGATACGAAGATAAACGAAGAGAGGCGCTCGGTACTCGAATATCGAAACACCCTGTGTACACATTAAGCGAGCGAGATACGGGGCCCTTTAGCAGGCGAACGGGAATAATAATTTCGAGTGCTCCTTGCAGAGATAGATACGAGCACGGACCGAGTGAAAGGAGCGAGGGGTGAGGCGACGATGAAGCGGACCAGCGCAGCGGCCGGCCGAGGAAAGAGACGGAGAGAAGACAGAGAAAGGTCGAGATATACGTTACAGGTGAGAGCGCGAGTATCGCGTGCTGCAAACGAGCCGGCAGCTGCCCGGCTCCTGGCTACACGGTCCCAGCTATTAATATGCGACTGACCGAGTGGGACCGATGCTTTCGTTGTTACACCGTACCATCCTATTACGTCACGTCAATCGAGAAACGTAGCTAGAGCGAACAACACCCTTTGATTTTCGTGCACCACCATTCGTAATCGATCGTTCTCCTTTGGCAGCGATGAGCAGGTATGTAGACTCCCGTACAAAAGTATCGTTTGTTATTTTCTGCGAATTTTACAAATTTTATTATATACATGTGTGCATATATATAATTCTGCAATAATATATTGGAATCTTTTGCTGTACATCATTGATATTCTAAAGAAAATTTTACATCCGCAAGAAACTGTACCATTGTATTTTATGTTATTTAATTATTATCGAAACATATTATATTCGTTATTTGTGCTTTCTGATATTATATTCTATCCGTTAGAATTGATTTCTTAAAGTCTCGAGAAAGTCAAGTTAATACTTTTGAGTGGCAATGTACTACTTTCCTCGGCTACGTTTCGCATTACGTCGCTCATCTCATACCGGTAGCATCATGAGAATCATATATCGGTCGAATCATCCACTTATTGCCATTATAACCATTCCGTCGGGGAAACATCGTCCCTTGACCCGAGGACAAAATCCTAATCCTGTCTTTGCCAAAGTTAGATCCTCGAAACCTTCTCATTATCGACATGGTCGCGTGATTCCTTGCGCAGGTGCGATCCCTGCGGTAAGATATTCTCGATTGACGGATGAACGTGGCTCGGAGACACGACACGTATATTTCGCAGGATATCGAACAGTTAACGGAAAACATAATCAAAGTAATTTCGACATATTTAGGAAATTTTACAAATCTTCCCTTGAAATTCCTCTTTCATCGATTGTATTAATTTTTTCAAATGAAAAATCTATAGGATCATCTTTTCTTCGATCTCTCGAAGATTTTATTCCCCTCCCCCTCTTCGATTTATCTTTGCACGAAAAATTACTTCGAGTCAAGTATTTTCTAATAATGGACACGTATTATGATTTCGAGAAAAAAAGATAAACTTCTTGGTGTATCCTCGCGAGTACACGAGTCGGGCACGCCTTCGGGCGAATATCTGTTGATTTATACCGCGAGGCTGCCGATACACTTCGGCCTCGAAGCATTAACAGGGCCCGGTGTTTCGATGCCGTCATTACAGTTTCTTAAGAAAGGGCGCTTTTTCATCGACAGGTTGGACCCCGCCGACAAAGAACAAGGATCGAATCTCGAAGATACCTTCATCCTTGTACGCCAGGAAGGCGTTTTAACACGAGCTCCGTCCGAGTTTTTAGTGGAATTGACAACGACTCGCGGCGCTCTTCATTCCGCCTCGTTCGCAAGCTCGATTCGTTTTGCTCGTCACGTGATCATGTGCTCACTATTGGTACACGCGTGTTCCGCCCGAGGTCGTTTTCGGCGCAACGATACTTTGGCAAGTGGGGAGGAGATTCGATCCTCTTTTTAAAGAAACCGTGGATGTGGAAATCGCACGTTCGACGCGTAAAATCGAAGAACGGAAGAAAGAACGGTTGCAATCGAAATGTTTCTTTAACAGAGAAAGATAGTTCGTTTCACGATTATGAAGTTTTTGGTAAGTTTGGCAATCTAACCTAACTTTTCTCTCGTTTCAACATTCAATATTTATGATAATTTTGCTAGGAGGGGAAAATTTTTCAAGATTCTAATCTAACTTTTTCTCCGATTCTTCTGATTCTCAGGAATATTTACGTGTTACAAATTTTGGTAATAATGGATCAGTGGGAATAAATTATTCTTCTAAAAAAAAAAAAAAAAAAAAGAAGAAACGTGAATGAATAGAGAAAATATTTCTCGTTCCTAACAAAAATTTATCTATAAGCTTTCGTTGCAGTTAATTTATGTGTGTACGCGTGTTGGAAGAATTCACCGATTTCCCAACAACAATTTCAACGTTGCATCCTGTAATTCGTCATTCGCGTTAAAATGGTAAAATGTTCATGATAAAAGTGACGAAACAATGGCCGACGCAATTGTAGTCACATTCTCTATGTATCAACACAACATCGCTCTATGAAGCCATCTAGTGGCAACTAACCTAATTAACCTACGTATTCTAAATTATCCTGTTGTCATGTACATCAAATAAATAAAATGTAAAAATGTTTCTAATGCAAATATACGCGCGCGCGTGTGTGTGTGTGTGATAAATTGGTCACACAGGATATATAAATTAAAATTAAATACAATTGCGTATTAATATATTCGTGGGATATCTTTGAGGCTCGATTCCAAAGATTCGAAACAAATACTTGCCCATTCAGAATGCGAGGACAGAGACGTCTCTCTCTCTCTCTCTCTACCTTCATCTCTCTCCATCTAATGTAAACTTCAATTGCTTAATAAATAAGTCTCGAACGAAATTTTTGTACATCAATTTTTCTGTTTGTTGCTGCCTTTTAAAAATCAACAACCTTCGAGAAGATGTTCCACGAATACATTAGTATCCTGTATTTAAATATAAAAATATCAGGAAAGATGGTTACTCGATAATGGCGGCTAATTAAAGTCACGCATACCAACATACACGTAAACCAGATGGTTTAAATATATTTTAAATATAAAGTATCTATAATGGTGGTTAATTAAACTCACTCTAACGTGTATATGTTATATATATATATATATATATATATATATATATATATACATATTCTGGGCTAAATATTATTTTAAACACAAAGCATGAAAAAGGAAGATTATTCAATAATGGCGGCTAATTAAACCCCTTTCCCCCCAAGGAAACCACCTCAATTATATTCAACCACCGACACAGTCCCACAACACAGTCCATCATACAAAGACAAATAAGGCTTCACAAAGAAGTTCCGACCCGTTCCAGTTCACGTTCCATCAATGAACCGAGGGTCCCCTCGATATGCATAAAAATTACGTTAAGTAGATGGCGCTCGATAAAGGCTCGACATGTAAACGCGCAAGAAGTTCCGTTATCAAGTGAAAAGGATCCGGACAGGTGGTATATATTGTCGAGGGTGCGTTTCACCGAGCGAGAATAAAGAAAGAACGAGTGAAAGAGGAGAAAACGAGCGAGTCGAATTAAAGGAACGACTTGTTGGTTAGTCGACTCTCTCGGTTTTTCTCTCACCAACCCCTGAACGACGGAGGTCGAAAGAAGGGTGGCTGAATTCCGGCCAATCTGTTTCCAACCCCTCTTCTTTTCGGTTGGCCTGCAACCGCGGCTCGGTAACCACCCATCGAAGCTTACCGCTTTTGGGCGGTAAAAAGCACATCCGAATTGAATCATTGCTGAATAAGCGGGAAACTGGATGGTTTCGAACCAAGTAACCCCCCTCCCTTTCCCTCCTCCCTCCATCCGGCTCATTGGTACACCTCCTCTGTCATGTCGACCGTTTCCAAATTGCTCTACACCTCTTTCCTTCCCTTCTTCGCCGCTCGAAGTCGATACACACAGAGAGCGGCGTTAGAGCGTTCCGATCGCGGAAGCCTGTAGAAATCATAAAGAGTTTTACAGGTATGGCTTTGGATTTAGCGGGAAACGGGAATACATCGGCCAGAGAGCAGAGCGATGCTCTTATTGCGAGCAGAATTGTGCCTCGAATATCCGTCGAAACTTGCCTGCAACCTTAACCGTCATATCGATTGAGATATATATACATACATGTCGAAAATATTCCACTCGAGAATTTTGTTAAGGTAAAAACGATTGAATAATCGTCGTAGACTTTCTCGTGTTGTAACATCACGAATGATGATCGAACATACAAACGTCTACGATACAATAGTAGTAGTAGTAAGAGTAAAGAAGTGCAGCTCGACGACCACTTGTTGCTAAAAAAAAAAAAATAGGAATTGCATCCGGAGAGGAGACTGAAGAGTGTCTTTGTACCGGGAGAGAAATGGAGGGATGATGATTATGGCACTCGTGGTGCTCTGTAACTCTTCGAGCCTCCTAGACTTGTATCACGCACACACCGAGCTTCTTCCCTTTGACCGCGCTCTCACAGCCCTTCCCCTCCTTTTCCTCTTTTTTTCCGCCTCGTCCCGTTCCTTGAAAAAGTTTTCGACCGTAAACGGCGAGCTGCCTTTCTCTCTAATTGAACGACCCACCCCGGCCGCAGCACGCTCCACCGAGGGTGGATTTATCTCGACGCGCGTCAACGCGCGCCTGGAAGAAAGGAGAGAGAGGAGGGGTCTGGCTGACTTTGTCACACGCACACGCTCTATAGCCGCCTCCCTCCCCTCCCTTTATTAAGCGACACGCGGCTATTTTCACGCAACAGTTTGCGGTCCAACCTCTGTTTGCGACCCAACGGGACGAATGCGTTTTCTGGAGACAGCCAATTTTCCCGCAGGGAGCGAGGGGTCTTGGTAGTATCGCGCCGCTCGGGTTAATTGTTAATACGCGCGAAAGGTTAGGGGGAAATCTTTAACTTTAATTCCAGGGATGAGATATATAATGTATACACGTTGGTGGTAAATTTGCAAAAGGATGGTATATAAGCTTCTCCTCCGCTCACGAGCTCATTTAATTATAAACACGCGCGTGGCTATATATAGATATATTTGTTGTGCTCGTACAAATTGGCTTATCTCGTTAGAACTAATAAAAATCCGCGTGCCGACGTCAGAGACATCAAATGAGATCGAGACTTAAAAATAAGAGACTTAAGAATATAAATAAACTTGAAAAAAAAAAAATAATAATTTTTGTTAAATTCAATTATCGGATCCGAGTAAGTACAGTCTTCAGTAATAACAGAAACGGAGGATAGTTCCGTGAGACCCCGTGTTATTGTAGCGGTAAGCCCTCGAACAGCAATAGCGAGAATATGGTCATAAGACCATGACCACGGGGTTCCGGCGAAGCATGGAACCGGAGGTGGACGCACGTGTCCGGTCGATGCACGTGTCGCGTGTTTTCAGTCGAAGAAAGCCTCCATTCAGCGCCCCGATGGTGGTAGTAACGCACGACTGTCGGAGGGTGAAACCGGAGCCTGTGGAAGCAGGAAGGGCGACAAGTGGCTGAACGACAAGTGCGTATCCTGGCTCGAGGAGGATCGCGGAATATCGGGGTGTGTTGCTTGCACGCCGTGTGAACAGTCGCAACGAGCGTTCGGGAAAAGGAGATATCATCGAGCGGAACGCCCGATGGAGCGTCCCGTCTAGCGACATCTTTCCCCTCTTCCAAGCGCCATGGGAGCTCTCTGCGTGGGACGCTTAGATTGTGGGAAGATGGTATCAAGCCGGTACGAAATTTAATGTCAAGAGAGTAGGAGAGAGAGAGAGAGAAAGAGAGAGAGAGAGAGAGAGAGAGAGAGAGAGAGAGAGAGAGAGAGAGAGAGAGAGAGAGAGAGGAACGATGTATCGTATCGTTTCATGCATCTCGCGCGATGCCCGATAATTCCAGCCCGATTTGGAGAAGATTGATGCCAAAGGTGTGTAGCGTGTAATGTTTTTTTCCCTTCTTCTCTTTTTCCCTTTTTTTTTTCTCCCCCTCACAGAAAAGAAACGCGTTCGAATAAAAGCGTTTTGATTAACTGCGTTCATATTTCATCGGCGCGATTGTAATTATGCGTATTCGTGCGGGTTATTTTCTTGGATTTTTCTATCCGTGAAACCGATATATATATATTGTGTAGTATTTTGTTATACGCGCTTCTCGTGGATACACGTTCGGGAATCATCGACTATGCTCGGCAGTCGTCGATCATATTCGGGTGGAATCGTCCTTGGACCCGGTAAAGCGAATAATTTCACACGGAACCGAGACGCGAGTAAATTCGTTTCTTCTTTACTTATTTTTCTAAATATTCATTCGTATTTCTTGCACTTTTCTTGCTGATATATAGAAACTTGTACACATATTTTATGGAGATTGAGACGCTCTAATTTATTCTTCTACTTAAAAAGTAGAAACTGTAGAAAGGACAACGGCAAAATTTCAGTTTCCACAAATATTGAAAGGAAGGCGGCAGTACAAGGCTGTAACGAATAAATACTGGAAGGGGATTTATGCCGGTTTTCGCGTGAACATGGACGATTCTTTCCACGTGATTCACGCGGCACGGTTTTAACCACGACAGTAAATTGGACCGTAAACGGGTAAAGCGGCCCACAAGCCGCGGTCGGCCACTTACCGCGCGAATATTAAATCTCTAAATCGTAAAGCGCGCCATTACCCTGTCGTCCATTCGGCTTGAACAGACAATAGCTTGAGACATTACACTCCAAGGAATCCTCGAAATAGGTCAGTTAGCGAGACAGTCGGTTTATAAACGAGACAGGCATTATCTGTCCGCTTCGAACGATCCTCGAAATTGGCAAATGATGGCAGCACCGTCTTTAGGGAATCGTATACCTCCGTATTATAATATCTTTTATAGCTTATTATACCCATAGAGACTGGCTACAATTGTAATAAAAAATGTAATCCAAGTTTATAAAGTTTCCCCCCCCTCCAAAAAAACTTGCTTTAAAGCTTTCGAACAATTGTATCGAAAAATTTTTTCCAATCGATATTGAATCTTTTCAAGGTAAAATCCAAAGAACAATTCGATTCGAAATTTCGTGAAAATTCTCGTCCCTTAATCGTTAATCAACCCCAATTAATACAAACCGATCGGATCCCGGAGAGGAATTAAAAGGCAAGAGCAAGTTGCAGCTGGCGTTTGGATTAAAGTGGTAAAGGTGTTACGTATCCTTAACGGGGCAACGTCGAGATTATCCGGATAACGAAACCGCCTTTTCTTTCGAAACTTATTCGAAGCAAGAGTAGCGAGAGGATTCGAGAGCACCGATATCAAAGGGGTTCCGTGTCCCGGCCGGAAGTGGAAGTCTCGGCCGCTATAAAGAGACGCTTCGGCGAGGTGATCGGGCCCGAGACAAGTCCGAACGTGGTGGTAAAGCACAGGTGTACCCCGTCCCATAATTTACGGCTAGCTAATAAATTTCACCGGGAATCTTGGTCGTCGGTTTACGCTCGAATCTGGACTCGTATCGTCGAGTGGTACCCCGAGTTCTAACGGGGGAGGGGGGGGGGGAAGAGAGGACATAAAGCGACCTCGGGGATATTTAGGGACGGTATTAAGGGAAAAATAATTGTCGCCCAGAGAGAGAGAGAGAGAAGATAAACGAACTCATAAATGACACGAGGAAAATATTTCTTACGATTTTACAAATTAATTTTTCCTTAAGTAAAGCAGATAATTGTATATCGATAAAACTCCATCCCCGAGTAGGCTTCATTACGATCGATCCCAGCAAGTGAGATGGCAGTGAGCGGGCATTATTTCGAGGAACAAAAGGAGAAACGCGAAAAGTTTCTTTTTTTCGACAGTGAGTGACGACTTTCTCGAGTTCAGGCGGCGAAAAATAAAAAATCTTCATCGTCCGATTATTAAAACGGGGCGATTCTCTTAGAATCTTGGAAGGCTCGCCGCATTTATTATCGCCCCTCTCATTTTCCCCGACAATCGCGGACACGGTGGATTGGCGCGCGTCGCATTCCGATTCGGCGAGGAACAGAATATCTTAGGCGCGATCGGTTTGCATCGGGACAGAGGGCGCTCTTTGCAATCCGTCTTGGGATCGTCGGTGGAATTCCACGGACGTGCGAAAGGAGGCAGGCCTCGTTCCACTTCTCATTTCAATTTTCACGACGAGCGTGCACCGAGCAAAGGAAGCAATTCGGAAGCAGCTCGTACGCCGTCGTTATCGTACGAATCGGCCGAGTTCTCTCACGAAGTTGCTACGTGCTCTGTGTATTTTTTTCTTCTTCTTCTTCTTCTTCTTCTCCCGATAAGAGTTCACTTTTTTCGGAAATGCTTATCCTTAAAACTTCGAATCGAAAAATCGTGGACGAATTTTTCTCTCTCCAAGATTTTTTCGAAAAATAAGCGTTTTTGACGAAACTGTTTAAAGATAAATTTTATCAAAATAATTTAAAATAATTCTCGTTACGGTGAAAAAAAAGTTTCCAAAATTAAATTTACGACAAATAATAATTATGCCCGTATTCTTCCATTTCTTTTAAAACTATGATTCGTGGAAAATATCGTTAAAGAAAAAATTAATTTTAGTAGGAGTACAAGTAGAGAAATGTCGATTTCTTTTTAGAAAAAAGTAAAATAAATCGGAAATAGCCGAGAGGCGGAGGGACTCACGGCTCACGTATGAGTTTCCCACGGCGGGCCAGAATGGGCCCGTGTGGGAATATCGGGACTCATTACTCGAGCATAGGTGAACACGAGTTCGATCCTCGATTTTCGTATTCCTTCCTCGTTTTCTGCGTTTTCTCCTCTCTCCTTTTTTTTTTCACCTTGTCCCCCTTCTTTTTTAATTCAACGTTATAAATATAATAGTATTTTTTAAAAAATTTAATTTCGTCATGATCAAAGATTATAATTTCCGCTCTACGAATTGATTGATACAAAAATAGCGTAATAAATTGAAGGGTCGAACGAATGAATCAATGAAATAATCACTGTCTCTAAATTATTATTTAACGAATTTAAATTTTTTACGTAAAATTCTAAAATTTAATTTAAACGAACTTGAACGAGGCAAATAAAGATGCAACGATTGTAGAACAATAATTTTATATATGCCGATGATTTAATATTTTTAATTACTCGAACGGAAAACGCGATTAATGATATCCAATCTCTCGATTTTATTTACTTGTTTAAACGGGTTTTGAATATATAGTAATAAAGCATTCGCGAGTCTGTATTTCTCAATGAATCTTCCTCAATTTTATTTCTAACTAACTAATTTAATTTATCCGAACGAAATGTTGAGAAATATTTTTCGAGGCAAGCTTTCTAACTCGAGCCCTATCTTTATTTTAAATTTAATCTTCTTAAAATTGCAGACAGATACAACACTTCGTCCTCTCTAAACAAACCTAAATTTAATTACAAGACGCGTTATTATTATAAATAATTCTATTTAGATTCAGATATTTTTCGTTCGTGAAATTATCCCCAAACTCGTTCGACTCCATTCCTCGCGTAAAATAACAATTGTTAATTTTTACAATCAAATCTGGTACGAGGAAGAACACTTAATGTTTTAATCTTGCGAAACGTATTAAAATCAGCCGGGAGGAAGAGTAACAACGCCGCAAGGCTGTGTATCGGTTGTTTATAATTCTTCGCGTGCACTAAGGAAGCAATTTAATAATAATAACGGCAGCGGCTCTCGAGAATTCTACGCGGCGCCGAGTGTACATCCATACGTGTATACAGGGTGTACAGTTTCTCTTTCACGCTCGACGTCGCGTATAAGCAACGATGAATTTTTTCAACCGAGCCTGTCGAGCAACTCTAAAAGTTAGGAAAATATATTTTTTAAAAGCGCGCCTCCTTAATTTTAAAATTTATTTATCACTCTTGCTTTCTTTTTCCACTTGTCACTTGTAGGCAGATACGTTACAAGATAACGAACCACCGTGGAAATTGTTTCTACGATTAAGAATCTCGTACTTGTTCTATTCGATCAATTCACTAATATACAGAAATTTAAATCTATTGAAAAATTTTCTTAGCGCTTAAAAAGTGAAACACCCTATACGATATGATAATGTTCGCAGGATCTACGATTAAAAATCTTTGCTGAAATATTTCCTTCGTATAATTATTATTTACAAGAATATTTACGTAAACTTTGCGCGTAAAAATTGGAACACCCTATATAATATAATCGTTTATCATAATAATGCACACGCGAGTATGCGTGCCGCGTAATGTACACACCCATACGCACGGACAGCTGATTGCAACTTATGTTGGCGCAGTTATTACCGTCGGGAAGGAAGAATTAACCGAGCCTCGATACATAGTTCGTGTCCCAGAATTTCGCCCATGTGCACGCACACGTACCCCCAAAAAAGGATTAAAAAAAAAAAAAAAAATAACGAAGAAGAAAAAGGAGTGAAATCTGGGCCTCTCGATCGAGTCTTGTACAGCTGCAGGTGCCTCTAGAAATTGGCAGAAGGGGCGAGAGTTCTCCAAAGGGGACCCTGCACGCGCCTCTGACGCGCCTCGATGCCACCGATATCTTCTTATAAACTTTCCTATCCGTTCGTTCATTCGGCCGCGGATAAATGCCTATAATTTCCGGGATGATTACAGGGCATCGACGCCCTCTATGAACCCGTTCAACCGCGAGAGAGGCTCGTTACCCCGAAATTGAAACGGAATGAGTGCACTTCCGTTCCCTTAGATCAGGACCCACGGGTCAACTCCGTCACCGTTCCTCACCGAACGCACTCATAATGATGTCTAAATTCTTCTTTACCGATCGAACGCACGATTATTACCGGCTGCTCTGGTTAAGCAAACAGAGAAATGGAGAGAACGGGAGGGACAGCTGCGGTTCTTTCGACTTCGAAGTCGTGTCACGTCTCCAGCTTGGATACACGATGCTTTTAGAAGGGCAGAGAATTAGAGGTATTTAATTCGTTATATGCGCGCGGCCGCTTCTTGCGGATGCGTGTTAGGCAGTTGTCCCCACCATCGAGGCGACTAGTTTCACACGGTAACAATACGTCATAAATTTTTTCAAATGTTCGGGGCTTCTTCTTCCATTTTTCGCCAACTGTCGTTCTCTCGAGAGAGAAACGGAAAATGGAGAAACAAATTTCACGTCCTTTTGTTAAGATACGTTTAAAATAATAAGTACAGAGGAATTTCGATACGCTTGGAAATTTGAAATGTGTAATTCAAGGAAATTTTGATGCGCGGTTGGGAATAATTGGCGTGAAACTGGAAGAGGTTATATATCGGGCGATTAATTCGATAAAAGTGATTCGATGTCGTTGGGGAAATTGTTGGAGAGAAAAGTGCAGCGTGTCGATGCCATCGAAATATCGCGATAAAAGCTATATAATACTAGATGATCGCGTGCACCGCGCGCTTTTAATTCGTAATGCATCAATTAGAGGGTAACAGAGATTTGATTTCATATCTACAATTGAAATTCGTTAACGAAGTGGCAAGTTGTACGAAACATTCTCCCGCCCGAGAATAGAATCGTTCGAAACGATTTTTTTTCATCGATCCCATTCCGTATGAAATATCAATTTCACCGACGTGCTATCGATATACATCCCGATGATTATTAAATTAATTCACGCTATCGTTGTTTTCACCAATTTCGACAACCATTTTTGAAACGATCGCTTTATGGAATGTCCACGTTCTTGTTTCCAACGAAACAAAACCGGCGCACCTCGTACGCGTTATTACGATAACGTGCCAGCGACAATGTGTAGTCCACCTGCGCGAGGTACGTGCATATAAATTACTTTAAATACTTTAGCTTTATTAAATGTACAAGTTCCAGTTAATTTAAACACCATGTTCCAAAGAAAAATCAAACGATCAACCGATTTCTTTTATCTACCACACAACTAGCCTACTTTTGATTCTTTTTTTTTTTTTTTTTTTTTTTTTTTGTCCTATCCCACTTAAGCACAAGAATCTCTAGCGGTATCGCGCTAGTAAGTAACGACTGATAAGTACAAAATTTAAAATCTTACGTCACTTACGATAACTAGCAATGTCAATTATACGTATCCCTCTATCTCGAGCAATTAAGCAATAATTACACCATGTCTCCTTGTAATATTATCTTAATAACCACACACATATATTTTTCCACGAGCAATAAAAAAAAGAAAGAAAATAACGATAAAAGTATAAAACGGACGTTTACACCGACACTTTGTGTAAAAAACTACAAACCTGTCCGATCTCCCGCGCTTTTTTCTCGATTCGTATCTCGATCGAAGAATGCTCGACCACGAGGAAGAAAGGAAAAAACGGGCTGCTCACCTCCTGTTGCTGAATTAGGAAGTCGGGAGCGGGTGGTGGCGGGGGTGGTTCCGCGGCGGAGACCTCTTGAAGCAGTCCCACGTGCTCCCAACAATCTTCCGATATGTCCATGATCGTCCCTCCTCCTCCGCTTCCTCCTCGTTCGAAATGTCGGTAAGGGTCGAAACGGGACACTAAATCCGCGCGGCGGGACGTCTGGATCAATCCGTGTGTCTCCAACGCCGGGTGTCTGGTTCCCAGATTTCTCTCGATTTCCTCCCTTGAACGGTTCCTCCCTCGGAAAAACTATATTTCGTCGCACTTGGTCACTATCTATCTCCCTCTCCCTCCCTCTCTCTCTCTCCTCCCGTTTCTTAGCCTTCCCTCTTTCTCCCCCTCACACGGTGGCCGTGTCCCTGTCACTGTCGTGAACCAGGGAATATATATATATATGTATATATATATATATGTATATATATATATATATATACACACATATATATATATATATATAAAACGTTCGAGGATAGTCGTCGGAAGACCCGCGAAAAAACCGAACGGAGAACGCACGAACACACGGTAACGACGTCGACACGACGTGTCGCGTGACCCGCGTTCTATGACGACGACGACGGCGTCGAGGACGACGACGGCCGTCGGTGGTGGTCAGTCGGCGTGGAATGAAGTTGGCCCGCGGGTTAGGTTGGGTTAGCCGAGCCGGAGTTGCAGCATCAGCGAGGAGAGAGGGACGAGAGAGGAGGGCAGAGAGCGCGCGAGCGAGCGAGCGAGCGAGCCGTGTACGAGGAAGGGGCGGGAGGGAAAGAGAGAGAGAAAAGAGTGGAAGAGAGAGCGGAGCGGAGGGGGAAAAGCACCGAGGGAGAACGAGGAGCGACGGACTGTGGAGCTGGAGAAAGGAGGAAGGAGAGAGGGAGAGAGAAAGGGAGATCGAGCGAGATAGCGTAGCGAGGCAGAGGGTGGGGTTGGAGTGAGAGAGGCGTAAGGCGTAAGTCTGCCCTAGTCGCTCGCTTAACCGTGCAGGAGGTGGCGCCAATATAACCCGTACTCCACCTCCGTCCGACAAAGAGCTTGCGTATACCTGTATGCGCCTGTTGGTAGGCCATACCGCCTACTCCGACTACCGTATTGCAGGATTTGCGATCCGTGCCGCCTGTAATTATTGCGATTTCACTTATATTCCGTCATGCCTCTTGTTTTTACCTGCCTCGTTTGCTTCCTATACTTCCCCTCGATGCCTCTTTTCCTCGTGTGTACACTACGGGGTGGAGTGCGTATCGTGGGTCAAAAATCGAAGAGGGAAACTGGAAAATTAAAGAAATTGAGGAAGAAGATTAATTGGAAGGCTTCGTTTTTGAAGAGATTCACTATCTCGATTACATTGTAAAAATTTTTTATCAAAATTGAAACAACTGAAATAAGTGACAACTATCGATATGTTGTTATTTCATTTAAAAAATTATGGTATCTTACAACAAAAAGTAACTAATCTTATATATAACCGTTTCATAAAAGTTGGAAAATATCTTTAAAATGCTAAATATAATATAATGAAAACATATATACACTTTCACAGTCGATCTATATTAAAAATTATTATTATTTCACTTTTTCTTAAATACGAGAATTTTCGGTATATTATTCGATGCTTTGTTTACTACTATTCGAATAGCGTGGCTTATGCTCGAGACATTACTGTACAGGTTAACCGTGCGAAATTTTCTTCGCGACGCCATCTTAGGAAATATTAACAACGACGCAGTTTCGCGACGCGAGAATTATCCTCGATCCGTGAATCGAATGGTTGAGATATCTATGAGTGTTTTAATAAATTTTTTGTACGAGCGATTAACATCTTTCTCCATCGCGAAATCGTTCGTTCTGGCGTATCGCGTTACTTATCGCAATTACCGCAATTCTCCATTTCCTCGAATCGATCTGTCGACAAGAGGACGATAGTTCATTGGCGCCGATAAACGATCGTTATCCTCGATCGAACTGCCCTTACCTTTCACGTATACCTCCCGGTAATCGGCGACGACGTGGGCGGCATAGCGGATTCCCTGGGACAACGCAAACCTCGAACTCGAGGCAAAGGATGCCTCGATCTCTCGACGATCCGTACGTTGTTCGTTCTTCCATGGCTCGAAGAAGTGTGGTGGAATACGTGGCTCGATATGTTTCTCACTAATCGACACGCGTAAATTTACATCGTATGTATTCGTCCTGGGACGTTACGATTCGTAATCAAAGATTTATTCGACGAATTTTCCATCACTGTTGTTATACGTACCGTCAACACAAAGTATAACGAAACAAAGAATTAGTCACGCGAGGTTAGAAAATATAGAGCAACCTTATCGACATGCGTGCGTGGACTGACAGCCTAAAAATTAGACGGATGGTGTTGCGATGATGTCAGGAGTGGGGATACTACATGATCGAGTTCACAATTATGCAATAAATTAAGCTTTGAATTTCAAAAGATATTATACATTATATAGTATATATTAAATATATAATTATATATTATATAATTATTTTGCATTATAACAATTGTAACAAAATTATATAATTACTATTTTGTATAATTTGGTAACTGAAAAAGATCGAATGTAACAACGAATGTAGCAGCGTCGCACCAATGAAAAGCGAGCATTCATTTACTTGAACATAATTGGTCCAACGATGCTTTATAGAAAACTATAAAAGTCGGAATATCCCGAGTAAGAGTTAATTGGAAACCGAAGGCGTATGGAACAACTCTCTTCTTATATTCTACATTTTGTAACAATTTTTGTTGTTATAATTGCACACTCGTCGAATAAATAAGTGTCAAAAACGAGAAATTGTGATACAATCTTTCATCATATTATAAAAGGTATTGCTATTATCTTTTTTATTTTAATAATGAAATTTACACCTGTTTTTTGAAAAGATGAATTTCACACGATACTTTTCTTATCTTTAGGAATAAAATGCCGTATCAACGTTCGATCATCTATTACCCCGAGAGAGACCCTGTATTCCAAACATATGCACGAAACGTGCAATTAAACTTTGATCTTGATACTTTGGTCTTTGATTGCTTTCCTTCTTCAATCGAGGTAAAATTTCTCGAGGACTCTTCGTGACTGATTGCATAATAAAGGCGCAGGTGAGTTAAAAGTTAATTGTACTTATCGCCATCGCGTATTATTCATATTGTGCAGAAGTCGTGAAACGCGAGAAAAATACTTTACAAGAGTTAAATTGCCGGTTTACCAACCGCCGTTATTACACGCTGTCACCGTCGTAACTCGCTCCCAACTTTTTCCACTGTTTCTTGCGACGTTCGTTACTTCGCATGACAAATTGTAATACTCTAGAAGAGTGACTCGCGCGATAGACGCACGCTCGTACCGCCACCTTGAGCGTGATTCCAGTTAACCTATAACACGTCAACGAACCTTTATATTTAGTGACACACTTTTTGTGCGCCACTGATACTTGGCATACGAATAAAACATCATATCGCGGAGAGTTTTCACGAGTTTTACAAGTCGACACGTAATTAACACGTTCTTTGGTTGTGTAACGCTTCGATCGTCTCGGATATTTTTCGAATGTTCGCGAGCCACATGCGGGCGCGTACGAAAGAACCAGTGTGTGGACATCGAGTAGCAGTCGAACGAAGGGTTGGAATGCGAGATATGAATGCGTTAATGCGTCGTTACTGACAGCGACACGAATCGTTGATAGTACTTTCTGCCCTTCTTCGTACCATCGGTGCGTTCCAATTCAGCTTGCTCCGCTTTTATCTCTCTCTCTCTCTCTCTCTCTCTTTTATTTTGCGAACTCTTCCCATTGGATGCGTTTTAATTTGACTCCTGTCGCTCGCGTCGATTGGCGTATCTGGCTTAAAATTCTACTAATAGTCGCCACTTGGCAATCGCTATTATCGCGCGGGACACACTCTGAAATAGCACGAGCTGTCACATCGATGTCAAAGATTGATCGCACCAGACTGCGACATTCTCGTCGGGCGCATCGATAAACGCAATTGGTGTCGCATTGAAAACGATCTGAATGACTGGCTCTGTCGTTAGTCATCCTGAAAAATTCGTTGATGTATTTTCGGATTAACCTCGCGAAAAATATCTCGCCGTTCAATTCGTCTAATTTAATATTTTTGAACGCATTTTAGCTGCGAAAAAAAAAAAAAAAAAGTCATTGAAATGCATATTGTGAAAAATAAACGCTTTCGATATATATCGATCCACGATCCATGCATTAAATGTTTCGCATGAAACGGTCGAACAGCCGCGGTCAATTTCCACGGTATATGTATTGCAGGAGAAAAAATGCCGAGCTATTAGCCGCGTATACGCCAAGGTATACTTTGCTCTTTTCACGGACCTCTAGCCCAACCAACGACAACGCGACCCCGTAAAGTGTTGGTTGAGCCCTCGACTTTGTATGCACGGAAAGCCGCTTTACGACGTGAACCAAGGGGACACGCGCGCTTCGGTTGGATACCAGCCATGATAATATGTAATGCCTGTATAGAGCCAAGTGGTGGTCGATCGCGAATCTTTGAAGTTCGAGCTGGCTTTCCGCCGACAAACCCGAGCCGGCACCGATCAAGTATTAAAAATCATCCCGGCAAAACTATGAGAAAGCCAAACATTACATCTCATACTCGACGACATCGTACCCTCGCAGTCCTTATATCCGTTCCTTTTCCCTCTTTTTTCTTTTCTTTCTCTTTTTTTCGTACGGGCGGTATACTATACGGGCGAGCACCTGTGGCCACTTTAAACGATGCCGTGGTAAACGGTAGTCAGGATAGATTGAACGGTCCGATACGGTTTTAGCTCTCTTCTTTTGCCGTGAGGATCTCGGGACTCGCGCTTTAACCCCTCGACTCATTAGAGCCCATAACTCTGTTCACCGAAACGTTTTACGTTCGTTGCCGTGCGATGTAAGTATACTTAAGTACATAGCCCATCAAAAGGAAGCTCTCGCTATTCTTACAATGTTGCCTCCGAGTAGCTACCATTTTCTTTTGCGTTTCTTTTTATTTCGTTCAGATTTGATCGCGAACGAATGAAAAAATATTATACGCGAAGAAAAACGAAGAAAAATCGTATAATTTTTTTCAATTATTTCAATTTTTCAATGCTTGGGTTATATTATCATAATTGTATTGAAATAGGGTTAAAAGTTATTATTTCCTATTTTCCTTTTTTTCGATTTATTCGAATTCATAACTCTTTTGCTTATTTACATTTGCGCGTGACATAACCTCAATAATCGGTTACTCGATACTTTCTCTTTTCAATATTCTACCTTATTTCTTTTGGAATGCTTTTAAAATTTATTTTTCCCCGTTATCTGTGTACATTGATAATTATTTCAAAAAATTGATCGAAGCTATCCTACGACATATAATGCCGTGATAATCGTGCGGACGAACGATACGAGGTCACGTGAGCATCGACTGCTGGCTTCGTCATATTTTTTTTTTACTTGAGCCTCGTTGGGTTTTTAGGGGATCAGAAACGACGAGATCGGCTAGAAACGCGAGGACTTTGTTGCGTGTTATTGCCGTTTTTCCCAAGGACCTCCCACTGTCCTTCTAACGAGACCACCAAAGGTACGGGGACTAAAAACAACGCAAGAAACCTACCAAAGTACGCTCTTTATACGGGATGTTTTATATCCGTAGCCAATTGGAGTGAGTGCAGTCGCTCCAATTATGGACGAATATATAAAGTCGAATCCTGTCGGATACCACGATACCATTGCGACCCTTTATATGGCAAAAACTATAGAGAGCGCGAAGTCCATCATCGGGTTCAGCCTCGAATTTACTGTTACAGTGGCGGCGTCGCTTGCCATCCGTGGAGAGGACAGCATGATCTAGATGCTGTTTTTTGCCACTAGAGACGCTGCGAATCGAGCACATTTGCGCCTCTACTCGCGACTTTCCATTTCGAATCAACGAATTTTTTGGCGAAAATCGAGCGTGGTGCCAAACGCTTTTATTCCGTCTCGTTTCTTCTTATTATTATAAAATATTCTACTGTTTCTAATAGAAACAAAGTGAATTTTATTTTCATTTATTCGGACAAGAAGTTGAATTGGTGGATGTAAATCGAAGAAGAAAGAAGACTCGATTAAATTAGGTTAGGTTAAGAGGGAAGAACGAAGTAAGTGAATTTTTTGGTGATTCTCGTTTTATAAGTTCAATTTATCGTAGTCTCGTTATCAGACTTTATTACTTTTAAATTAATTAGATGAAATCAAATAGATTCAGCAAATTTGGTTAATTCGTTGATCTAATTATTGGTTACTGGCGGCGAATTTGGATCTGAATCGCGAACAGTGTCGATTATTCGTTCGGTTGTACCAATCGTGCTACATTCATGGATCTGCCCTGCAATTTGGTCTTGTTTCAAATACAAATAACACGGCACGATACCTCTATCAATAGAACGAGAGTGTACGAAATAAACAATAGCCTGTTTCCATGAAACTATCGTGCTTCCATTTCGAGAAAGAAATTTATCGAAATTTCGGATCCATTCATCTCGAATTATCGTCGGAACGAGAAAAATGGGAACAATTTCGAGGAGGAAGAGGAAAAACCCGTGTTCCGCGAATGAACTCGTTTCTCGAACGTTCGGCAATTAATAAAGGCGCGCGGCTTTGTGTAAACGCGATTCTCGTTCATACGCAAAACAAAGCAAAAAGCGTGTGCCAGCCAAAAGTAACATTTCAGATTGTAAGAGAGTAAAAAGAAACTGGCGGCGGGAGACCATACATTACATAATGAATTCTTGTACACGCTCGGATAATCGTGCACAATAAAAAATCATTCCACCGTCGCATTGTTCAAGAATTAATTAAAATGGCGCGAGAACAAACGGCCGGCCAGAATTATGAGGAGAGGAGGAGGTAAGAAAGGCTGCGGTTCTCTTTGGAATCCCGGCGGCGACATATCACTGGGCGGTAGATCACACGAACTCTTTTGCAGTTTGCACCGGGACCGGATAAAATGCTGCAGCGGCTCCAACCTCGCGCATCTTTTACGTATGCACGAGCATAAGCATAACGCAGAGGAACATGGGTAGATGATATCGTGGATGCACCTACGGGGCCACGGGGCGTCGACGCGACTCCTTTGTCCTCGTTCCTGGCCGCTCGTTCTTCTTCCCTGCAAACGCTTCGCCCCCGGACGACCTCTTGCCGCACACACATTTTGTTCGCGGAAATACCAATCTCGTGCATCAATCCTGCTGGGTTTGAAGAATTGTATCAAAGGAACACGCTGCGTGCCAGCTACTGTAGCATAAAGATTACCATCTGATCTCCTCGAGATCTCTGATACTGTTATTTGGCGTGGTAATATTTTTTTCCTTTTTTTCTCTCTCTCTCTCCCCTTTTTCTTTCTTTCTTTCTTTCTTTTTTTCAGGTTTCCAGAGACACGAATCCTCCCCCCGTATCCACGCGGTTGTAATTATTTTAATCGAGCTGATCTCTCTGATCGTGACGACCCTTGTAAATGGCGTTACAAAGTGCGCTTAATGCACATTCATGGCCACGTTTAAACGTGGTGTTTGCCAGTCGTTCCGATGCAGTGATTTTGGCCCATTAAAAATATTGCGAGAATTACGTTTCGATTGGGAATGATTCGATCGTTGGGGACCCTTCAAGAGGGCCGAACTTAATCATTACTCGCCGTTTCATTAGAATATGGTCGATAAAAGGGATTTAATTATAAAGGCTTACCATTACGACGCTTCCTTCCCGTGGAGACTCATGTGCGTGCTTACACGTTTCTTCTCGTGTTCCCTTTCTTCGTCTTTTGTACTTTGTGTTATATATTTTTACACACGGTCGGTGATTAGTAAGGCTATTTTCTTCATTACAAAACATTGTTGCCAAGAATTGTTCTCATTATGGAAGTACGTATCATTATCTGGATAATTTTGTTTCAAGACTATTATACCGTATATTATGCAAATCAGACTCTCTTTGTAAGTCCCACGTGTGATTATCAACACCATTAAGACGATATAGTTGTTCTGAATTAAGTAACTTTCTGCTTATTTGTAGTATACAATACAGTAGACTATAAAAATTCGAGATTCTTTTGTGTCAAGTCGATGAAATTTTTAACAATTTTAACTTATATTGATAATTCTAATCTTAATTTTGTTAAATAATAATTTCATAATACAAACAAATGATTCAAAAATAATTATGTTTTTATATTACTTAATTTTGCAAATTGCTCCTGTATATCTTGAATACTTGCAAAATAAGTATTAACAATTTTTTTACTTCTTTGGTACAACACTTGTTACTATATGTTAATCATATTAGTGTACCTATCATACTCTTGACACAGATAAATTTTTTTCTAATATGATAAAATAATTTGAAAATATAACTATGAGCAACCAAACAAGTTAAACTTGCAATAATTAGTCATCATCTATATATAATTAATTCAATAATGATTACTGCAATTTATTTCTGAAATGTTCGTACGTTTATTTAAGTTAAAACATACATTCTGAATAAGTTACAGAGTAAACTGGTCAAACTTGAACTCGTAAACAGATCAGACAACATAATAAAAATCGGAATCAATCATTCTATCGGTCATTGTCGATGCGTATAGCAGCACTTAAATCGCGGTGTTTAAAACTCCATCTGGCGATGCATGGTTACTCGCATTAGTTTGTGCGGCGGGTTCGTTGGCCGGATGTTTGCATGAATGGAATATAACGCGTCGGGCTGCTAAAAGGTTTTACGAATCGTCTATTTGCGCGGATCGAATCAAATATCTAGTTCCATCGTCGGTTAATATGTTTGGCTTCGAAGTGAAAAATTGGTTTTTGCATGGTCGTCGATTTTTTTTTTTTTATACGTGTATTCGACGACGTGGGATTCGAGCTAACAGTTGGATCGCGCGTTACACATTCCACACCAAATCCTACACAATTATAATGCAATTAAATTGATTGGTATATTATGCGTTATGCATGAGGAATAACGATTGCACTCCTTTACTAATAATGTTAACAATTTTTTTGTTAAGGTGCGATATGATTACAACTCGTTAGTACATTATTAAAGAAAGAAATTACACGTTGCGTTCGTGTATTCATTTTCACGCATACATAATTTTTATTTGCATCTCGAAGTAGCAATTAGACATCATTCTTCGCTTCTGCTCCGATATCGTAGTTTGTTGTAGCAATACGAAAGACGATAATACTGTTACTACGTTTTCATAGTCATTGTCACGTACAATGTATTAATATGTACTATTAGACGCACGATTCTTAAATTCTTATCTTGGATTTAAAAAAAATTACGTGCAATAGCTACGTTCGCTCGAGAGAGAAGTTGATTTAATTTTAAAATATTTTGAATTCACTATGCGTATCATGCGCGTCACAGAAGTCGTCTTTATCGACGGTACGGTGAAAAGTGGAAACGGCGGCGCTGTAGCGTCGGCCAGTAGTGTCAAGATGGCGACGCCCAGTGAACTGTCTCTCGAAGAAATTCGTCAATATTTGTTGGAAAATGGGGGTACTGCTCGTAATCACGATGTAGTGAAGCACTTCAAGAAGTTTTTGACAGATCCAGAAACGCGAGGTACGTTGAAAATCCGATTTACGGCGTAGTTGAACGAGTGTCTTACTTTCGCAAGGTGTGACTCGAACGTTACACGGCATGCTGTGTGTAAACACGGAATACACGTTAATACTTGTCACATTCAACGTTAAATCTAAGGACAGTTAGTGAATAGTGTTTAAATTTACGTTACAGTCGAGGCACGAAATCAGTTCAAGGAATATGTAAACACCCTGGCTACTATAAAGAACGAAGAGGTACGTCATCGACTAACAATTTCCTTCCGCCTTGACAGGAGCGACTTGTTGCGCGTTTTGCGACGTTGCCGGTTTTTTCAATGTCTCGCGCGGCTAATAGAAAATTCAATTATCTGAGAAAAGTTTTCTTTCTCGTTTTTTTTAAATCTTCGTTTTATTATACATCATATACTACGTATATTATCGTTAAATTTTAAATATTTATACAAATTTATCATTTATTTTTACACCTTTTACGTATCATAGTATATATCATGCTTTGAATATTTTGCATATCTTTTTGCATATCTATGTGTATATTCTGTAAATTTTTTTTTTTTTTTTAAATGCATTTCCTCTCCACATCATACGTTACGTGTTTATATTTTGTTTTATTTGCTTGAAATGCAAAATGATAATTATATAATATGATAATTATATTCATATAAAAAAAAAATATTACAAAAGAAATTATTTGTGCAGGGTGAGAAATATTTAGTTCTCAAGAAGAAGTATCGTCAACTTCCTATAGATTTGGGGATTTCGGATCAAATGACATCACCCATAAATAGCCCTGATATATCAACTCCGCTTTCTCCTTTACGAGTTCCGCCACCTTACCGACCACCACCTCCCGCACCTCTTAGTCCTCCGACCAATAATGCGAACCGCGAAGAATCGTGTTCGAATTTTGACCGTGAAGAGGCCGCTATTAACGCGCGGAAAAATGGCGTCGAAAGCGTCGAGACAGGATTTTCAACAACCTCGCCTCCTGTACCACCACGTCGTAAAAGTCAAGATAAAGTCAAGATGGAAAATAAGGAGAATGTCGATAGAAATAGGGGAGGATCGGAGGCAGTTATCAAGGTTAGTTTTTTTAAAATCTATGCAAAAATAAAAATACGAAAACATGGAATTTTATTAAGATTAAAAAAAAAAAAAACAAAAATAAAACAAAAGAAGGAAGGAAAATATAATTGATAAATATTTCTTTTAATTCGTTCCGATTAGAATTTGATAAAATTTCATGTTTTTTTATATTACGCACGTCATGTAGTACGTATTACTTATGTTGTCTATAGTATCCTGGTTGTGGTCATATATGTAAATAAGTGTGCAAACGATAAAATGGTTGAACACGTTTTCGCTTTATCGGGTAATTATCGAGGTTAGATAATTTTGGTATTATTGAGCAATAGTGTTGCGTTGTACATGGTTTGGTTATGTAGAAAGGTGTTCATGGTTACAATAAATGTCATTTACGCAGTATGTTACCGATCACAGCGCCACACGACAGTGGCGTGTACCTCATCCTGTATCGAAAGCTTAACGTTCTGTGCATAACGACATCGGTATCCGTATCCATGAGCGATTACCAACCTATATCCAAAACACTTTCGTTTATTCGTTTACAGTCATTTGGCATGCTTTAAACATCACATACATACACACATATATATATATTGTCTCGCTTTAATTAGCACCGTAGCATGATAGTAATGGCATAGATAAAGCACTCTTTCCCAGTGTGTGTTATTCGCGTCGAGTATATATCCATATATGTCGCGCCGCACGGTTTCTTGTCACTCTCTTTGTTGCTCTATCGCTGTCTCCTTGTTCGTTCCGCCTTTTATCAGTAGTTGGACGTAGTAGCGTCGCTATCCTCTTAGACTTGACAATTCGAGATATTAAAACATGCAGGAAGATGAGGCTGTCGCGACGAATCCGGGCTCAACCGAGCAATTAAGCTTCCGCGAGCGGATGCAACGTTTCAACCGGATGGCTAGCGAAACCGATCTCCAAGGCAGGCCTAATGGCACTATCACACCTACTAAAAAGCGATCTGACAAGGTAATCGATAATCTTCTTTAATACATAACCTCTAAAACGATTATATCGATCGATCACCGGACATACATCGGACGTTCACCGGAGCGTAATATTCTCACCGTTTTACCGGCAGTGGAGACAATTATCTCACCGTTCGTCCACGGAATAGCTACCTCCTAGCTATTCGGTTCATTGACTAACAACATCATGCATTCTATCGTTGCTTCGCGACATACATTCCGCTATATAAGGTACGCCCGAGTAACTGGCTAATCGCTGTCGATAATCGGTAGCTCGTGCAAAATAACGAACGATTACGAAATGTAAACGAGATACAACATTTATTTCTTTATTCGATCGTTATCATTATTATATATATATATATATTGTTCGTTATTTTATCGCTCGTTATTTTATCGCTTTATGTTCGACTACGTATCGCGGAATTATCCTCTTTACTGGATTCCTCCTCGAAGCGAATAATTTCATATCGAAATTAAATATATCGTAAAATTTTTTCAAATGCTTGGATTCTTCGTTAGTTACAATCGACGAAAATGAAAAATGAGGTTAGAACGAGGATCGATTATTAATAATCGTTGCAATAAAAATTTGCTCCAATGAAATTTTTTCAATTTTTCGATATTACTTAATTTCAAACTTTTTGAGGTTATGACGAGTAAATACAATATGTGGAAGAATGAATAAACGCAATGAATCGACGATGTTCGACTTAAATAGTCAAAATAGAATTCATTAAACGAGTGCGTAATTCTCGTGAGCATCTCCTTTATCCCATATATAAGATATCGACAAATTATTTAAGCTTACTAACAGAATGCTCGCACTATCCGGCTATGATCTTCACGCGGGTGTAATTCATGTGAGAACACGTATGAACCGGGAGCAGTTATAAATACGTATCTTTTATTTCCCCGAGAGATAAGATCGGTTAATAACACAACGTGTTTTTAAACGTTTCCCCTTCAAATCATAACCTCTCATCTCCACTGTTCGACACCGAGTTATCGGCGAGGAAAGGTTATGATGCTCTCGGCCCTCGATACATCGAATAATCCACACGCGAGGATACGCATCCTTTCTCTTTTTCTCTTCCCTTTTCGCGAAGAAGGGACACGCGGTGCGTACAAGTCTGGCCGCTCATCTTGCATACCGAATAGACTACTAAGAATCCTTTTCTCGTATCCTTTACACGCGCGCCTCCCCTCCACTCGGCCCGTCTCTCTCTCTCTCTCTCTCTCTCCCTTCCACTCGCCGCGCAGCCATCTCGTCTCTCTTTCCTCCCCTTCCTCCTTTTCTCATCTCGTCCGTCGGTGTCGTTCGTGCGCCGTTTATCGCGGCGAGCAATATTCATCGCATTTGAATATCCTGCGGGCGGTATCTCGCGTACCGATCAGGATGTTGCGTCGATGTTGCCGTAAATCATAATTAGCCGCGCCTGAAAATTAAAAGTGGAGGAAGGTGTGCGCGCAGGGGGGGAGGAGGAGGAGGAGGAGGAGGATCATCCCTTTCCGCCGCGATTTACGACAAACGCTCGTCCTTTACGCGCTCGATCCTCCTCGTCGTTATTTCGATATCGCCGAACGATTAAAAGGATGAGAATTTTTTTTTTTTTTAATTTTCCCAAACTTACTTTATTATACAACGACGAGAAGAAAAAGAAAAAAAAAATGTTTCTCTCTTGAAAATAACGATCGGTTCGGTTTATATACAATTATAAAATCGTATCGCGTCGGGATATTCGTGTGGGTGGCCTACAATTCCTATCCTGCATCTAGATTGTCCCTAGGAACGAACGTGTATATATATAACCGGAAACTGTTATACAACAACGAATATGCGAGCCGCAAAGGGGCTCACGGGTGGCGCGTGGGCCCCAAACGATAATTATTTATTATTCACCCGTCATCATCTATTTGGTGGCGGCCCGTCTTTCATCGTCTATCCTCCCTCCCGAGCCGGCCCTCGAGGTTGTTAATTTTTATTAGTCGTCGAGATAGGGTTTCGGGGGAATCCTCTCACCTCCGGACATCCTGCAATCTCTCGGCAGCTCTCTCTCTCTCTCTCTCTCTCTTTCGCTGTAATTATCATGCGGCGTGGCCGCCGCTATCCCGCCCCTCGAATCCTTAATGAGCCCCTCGGCCAACGTTGTGTCGCGTGCCGCGTCGCCAACACGTTTCACGTAATTTTCCGCCGCGCTTTCCTCGAACGCCTCGTTATGGGTCATTGAATGCAGCCGCCGTTTGATACGCGACGGGACGAATGATCACGCGACCGATTAGGGAGAGGTCTGGGAATTCGATGAAATTTTTCTTTTTCTTTCTTTAACGACGGATTTAGCCAAAGTTGAAAATATTTATCGCTAAGTAAATTTAGTCGAAGTTTTTTTTTTTTTTTTTCAGTTCACATTTCACGCACGAGATTGGTGGAATATTCGAAATTCATTTCACAAACAATTCCTCCACAAGTTAATGCGGTTATTCGTAGTCACACCTGGCCCCGGCCAAAGTTTTTATGTAAATTCCCGAAAATGTGGGTGGTAAAAGAATACTATTAACTCTCTTCTCCTCCGTGAGAATTTCCCCGAGAATCTCCCCTCGAACGGATCCTGCCTTCGTTCGTTCGTTTTTCAATTGCCTCGAAAGCCGCTTTTACTTCGACACCTCGACGCGTTCTAATTAGGATCACGCGTGTTCCGTTCCTCTCCTCTTCACCCTAACCGGAGAGACGAGGAAGATACTCGTCGTAAAGGTGGGTGAACACGCCGAACTTGGAATTTCTCTCTTCCTATATATATATATATATACAGTTCCGCATACATTAGGGAGCCACTCTTGCAGGGTAGAAACTTGGCAGGGTAGTTTGCCTGCCGGGCAAGGAAGCGAGGAAGCGAGAGCTGGATTCGGGTTGTTGAAGGACGAGAGCAAGTACCGGTGGGTGTAAACCGCGCAAAGTAATCTTACAGAATGTATATGCAAAGAGGTTCACCAAGGGGGAGGGGTGGGTGGCAGCACAGCTTGCATGATCCCATCCGCGACAACACCGACAAGACACCCCCGGAGGCAAACTTACCTTCGCAGGGCGGCGTAGTTTCGCAAGACTACGCTCGACCTTTGCTCCTCTCTCTTCCTTCTTTCATCCCTAGTTAAGGGATTCGACGGAATCGTGATGAAAGTGATTAATTCGGCATTGCTTTTTTTTTTTTTTTTTTTTTCGAAATGAAATTTTTTCAAAATCCGCGTTACTAACGATTCTTGGCACGGACAGATGGATAGGGGAGCATAAAAGGGAAGTTGGTTCATTATGCCTTGTTCTCTTCGAAACGATCGAAATCCATATTTTATTCGCCGATAAATTGAGCGATAAATAAATAAGGGTAAACGAAATAGAATTTTCTCGAAAGGATTCGATCGAGTTCTATTTTACCATCCATCGGTAAAAAAAAAATCGATTAATTCGAGCAAATTTTATTCCGCTTTATACACCTTTTCCATCTCGCTCAATCGACCACATCGATATAAACGAGCTTGTCCGCAAGAGCAGTTAGCGCGTGTCCATGCATTCCGCCCTATTACGAGTTAATCTCGAAGGTATATATATATATACACGCTTATTATCATTTAAATTGTCCACGCACAAGCGTTAAATTTGTAAAGGTTTAAAGGGGCGATCTTTCTTTGCCGAAAGATTGTGAAGCCAATGAACATCTGGTTGATACCTGAACGAACTTTTCGAACGTGTATTTTGTTCATATCAATTCGTTCTCACTGAATGTATACCAAATGTGTCCTCGATTGATAAAATTGAATACTGTCACAAAAACAATGATTATAGAGAAGTATGAAAATTAAGGCTCTTTAATGATATACACAATATTATATATATATATGTGTGTGTGTATTCTTCTTCTTCATAATCAGAACGAGGACTTTTTTAATGCGTTGATATTATAACATAAATATTATTATTGTTGCATCATTAAATATTTATATATATATACTTGTCCATAATCATCGTTAGAGGAGAGGAGACGTGTTTAGTGAGAGGAATCGCGTAACTAAATTCCTCTCCATCCGCGGGTGTTCGTCTCCCGTAGTGACAGTGCGTCGAAAAACTGATGGTGACTGTCACGATCAGCCTCCACCCCTTCCGGGTCGCTCGTTGGTGGTCCCATTACGAGGGGGGCCCACCTTTCCTTTTCCTTTTCCTCCTTTGGGATTGGCGAGGAGGATCCATCGATTGAAATCACACTCGAAGAGAGAGAGATTTAATTTATTATTATTATTGTTATTATTACAGCATACACAGGAGTGTAACTTCTTTTTTCTCGAAATTAAAACGAATTCTCGAAAACGTCCAAGGCTTAACAAATAAATCCATCGAGTTTCAATCTCTCTTCCACCGGTTTACATACACGAATCCTCGCCGATAGAAACCTTAATTAAGGAATAATTTATACGAGGCGACACGTGTCCATCCCATATTCTTCCGCCTGTAAAAGAAGGAGGGGAAGATTCACAAAGATTCCTCGTGTTTCTTCCAGAACAGAGTTAGGGGAATTGTTGATTCCCTCGTGACTGTGCGTATATGGTAATTCGTCCTTTATTTTTTCTTTCACATTTCGACATACATTGTAAATTCATTAGAAAGTTGAGGGGCACGCGTGGCTGTCAGTGGATCGAAGGAGGCGCAGCTCTTACACGACATTAGCCGCAGATAAAGCGAGACTCCAATCGTGAAGGAGCGTGGGTATCTTCTTGCTGATCGACCGGGGAATGCCATTCCTTTCTGAAGCCAGAACATGGACGCGTAATTTGTGCAATGCGTCCTTTTTCAAATGAAGAAATACGATTCGTTTCGTCCTTCTCTGATCCTCAATCTCACGTCTCGCACTTTCGAATTTTCGGCTCCGTTTCACGTCTCAGGGAGGCGATACTCGGCCCGAACAACCCTTAAGGGGTTGCTGTTCCGATACAAGGACGATATCGTCCGATGCGAATCTTTCCAAGGATAATCTGCCGTTAAACGGCGGTGGTGGATAGGGCCTAAGCCCGTACTTTATGCTAGTCGGTGGTAAGCCGGGAGTGCACTCTCTTATCGGGAATCTGAGTCGCGCAGTGAGCGGCTATTTGTATTCATAAGTCCGCAGGAGGCCGGCGCTCGCTCTTCGGGCCCTTTTCGCTTCCTTCCTTCGCTTCTTCTGATATACAGGGTGAACTGTGCAAACCCGTGGCAGGGTACGATCTAATCGTTCCACTCGGAGATTGTTGTAATATTTTCGTGTCTTGTGTGTGTAATTTTGTCGGATGGAAGGATGAAAGGGGGTGTATCGAAGTTGTTATCGAGGATTGCTTTTGGAAAATTTTATTATTCTTTCTCGTGAGCTGGCCGAGAATAATGAAAAAGTTATAAATTTTAGGGTGTATAGCGACTTGAATTCACGTAATTTGATATAAGGAAGAGTTGTAAAAGATATGATAATGTATAAATAGATTGAAGTTATTATTGCTTGTTCTTCTGTAATGTTTCAATCAAAAGTTGAAAGGGAGAGATGTTAAACTTGACAAGAGTCTTCCAATTTGAATCAAAAGTTACATATACAATTCAAAAGAAGAATTAGAAAAGATGTAAAATGTATAAATAGATAGAAATTATCATTGTTCTTCTTCTCTAACATTTGAATCAAAAGTTACATATATAATTCAAAAGAAGAATTAGAAAAGATGTAAAATATATAAATAGAAATTATTATTTCTCAAAGTATTGGATAGCGTTAATTCTTCTGTCACTTTTCAATTGAAAGAGATGTTAAACTTGACAAGAGTCTTCCAATTTGAATCAAAAGTTACATATACAATTCAAAAGAAGAATTAGAAAAGATGTAAAATGTATAAATAGATAGAAATTATCATTGTTCTTCTGTAATGTTTGAATCAAAAGTTACATATAATTCAAAAGAAGAATTACAAAAGATGTAAAATATATAAATAGATAGAAATTATTATTTCTCAAAATATTGGATAGCATTAATTAATTATTCTTCTGTAACTTTTCAATTAAAAATTAAAAGAGATGTTAAACTTGACAAGAGTCTTCCAATTTGAATCAAAAGTTACATATACAATTCAAAAGAAGAATTAGAAAAGATGTAAAATGTATAAATAGATAGAAATTATTATTTCTCAAAGTATTGGATAGCGTTAATTCTTCTGTCACTTTTCAATTGAAAGAGATGTTAAACTTGACAAGAGTCTTCCAATTTGAATCAAAAGTTACATATACAATTCAAAAGAAGAATTAGAAAAGATGTAAAATGTATAAATAGATAGAAATTATTATTTCTCAAAGTATTGGATAGCAGTTAATTCTTCTGTCACTTTTCAATTGAAAGAGATGTTAAACTTGACAAGAGTCTTCCAATTTGAATCAAAGTTACATATAATTCAAAAGAAGAATTAGAAAAGATGTAAAATGTATAAATAGATAGAAATTATCATTGTTTTTCTGTAACATTTGAATCAAAAGTTACATATAATTCAAAAGAAGAATTAGAAAAGATGTAAAATGTATAAATAGATAGAAATTATTATTTCTCAAAGTATTGGATAGCATTAATTAATTATTCTTCTGTAACTTTTCAATTAAAAATTAAAAGAGATGTTAAACTTGACAAGAGTCTTCCAATTTGAATCAAAAGTTACATATATAATTCAAAAGAAGAAATTATCATTGTTCAAAGTATTGGGTAGTATTGGATAGATGTTATTATTTATTAATTATTCCTATACAACTTTTTAATTAATAAAAGTTAAAAGGAAAAGATAGACTTGACAAGAGTGTTTGTCACAATTGGTGATTAGTGATAATTGGAGAATGATTTGAATCAAAGTTACATATAATATTCACAATAAAGAAGAATTATAAAAGATATAAAATGTATAAATAGATAGAAATTATCATTGTTCTTCTGTAACTTTTCAATTAAAAGTTAAAAGGAAGAGATGTTAAACTTGACAAAAGTCTTTCTGATCAATCAATAACTATCTGTTAGTGATTTTTGACAGTTGGAGAAATCAAGGTTACATTGTAATTATTCACTAAAGAAGAACTATATAAAAAGACGCTATACAATAAAATAGATAAAAATTATTATTGTTGAAAGTAGGTAGTATTAGATAGATGTTAATATCTAATTATTCTTTTGTAACTTTTCAATTGAAAGTTTAAGAGGATGAAATGTTAGAATTGATAAGAGTCTACTCATCACTATTTATTAGTGATTTGACAATTGGAGAACAATTTGAATCAAAGTTTCCATTAAAAGTTTAAAGAAAGAAATGTTAAACTTGATCTTTCTGACCAAGAGTCTTTTGATTTGATTTTAAAGTTTATTCTTTATAATTCAAAAGAAAAATTATAAAAGATGTATAAAATATACAAATGTCGTATAAATATTCATTGTTTTCATATTTTTCATACTTTTCAAAATATTAAGTAGCATTAGATGTTATTATTTAATTCTTCTGTAACTTTTCAATTGAAAGTTTAAAAGGAAAAAGTGTTAGACAAGAATTTTTCATCACCATTTATTAATATTATTTGACAATTGGAGAACAATGGGAATTTGAATCAAAGTTACATGTAACATTCAATAAAGAAGAATTATAAAACCTATACAAAATATATAAATAGATAGAAATTATCGTTGCCCTTTTCAATCAAAAGTTAAAGAATGAAGAAATAAGCTTAAGCTTAACAACTTGATCTCTCCTATTTGAAAGCTACTTTTTATAATTCAAAAGAAGAATTATAAGAGACTTATATTATTATTTAATTATCCTCCCACAACTTTTCAATCAAAAGTTGAAAGGAAAAGATAGACAACAGCCTTTCATCACTTATTATTTTATTATTTAACAAATTGAAGAACAAAATTACGTTCAATAAAGAAGAATTGTAAAACAAAATATCATCGAGCAACGTTTCATCAAAAGGTTAAGGAGAAGAAATTCGAATCAGACTTGGAAACGATTCAAGTGTTGGGCACAATTGTAAGAGATACAGCCGTCCTCAACGAGTCGTGTGCAACGAAGAAGAAGAGACGACAAAGAGAGAGAGAGAGAGAGAGAGGGCGACGGGCCACGTCATTCAACCGACGGAGCAGGAGGAGGCGGCGGCCCACCTTCGCGGTTCGTTTCAATGGTTTCTTCCAACGCGTGTGTATTCGTACACGCGTGGCGGCTCGAGAATGCGGCCAGTCATCGAGTTATTTAATTTTTCCAGGCACCCCCGCCGCGCGTGTTTGCTCAGCCCCGCTGTGAGCACAAATTACTTACGCGACCGAGATCACCTCCACCCGAATATTCGGTGCTCCTCCTCTCCCCCTCCCCCTCACAAGTCGCACTTCCCTCCGCCAATTCCATCCTCCCTCATCTCCTCCTCCTCCACCTTCAAACTCGATTAAATTTCTACTATCATTATCCACGATAATTTTCTTTCTTCCCATAAATATCTCTTCATAAATACATCACAAACGATTCGAAACGAGAGGTACAAATTTATAAATAATAATTGCACAAGTTTTCAAATTTCTCGTTACGAATCCCGTTATATTATTCCCTTCACTACTTGGATAGACGAGATATCCGCGGTGTGCATTTCGAAAGAATAACGATCGATTCGACGCCACGCTCTCGGGGGTTCGCAATTGCGGGGGTGTCGCGTCGACCCCCCTTTCGTCCTTTGGACACAAAACGGACGTGGCCCCTATATATATATATATATATATATGTATATATATATATACACGGCCCACCTCGCTATCTATATGCTAATCCATTGAGATGGTACCCGCAGATTACACCTCGGAATTAGCCCAGAGACTGGGGTATCAGGGCCGTGCAGACAGGCGGCCAGCCTCTCCTCTGCCTATACGTACCTTTATCCCACCTTATACACGTAACCTGTCCTCTCGTCTCCCGCGCTTACAAACACCTGACCGTGTACACGCACGGCGTGCACACACGGAGGGGAGTAGGGAGGGGAGGGAGGGAGGACGCAGGTGTGCGCGTGTATCGTGCTGGTGGTGGTGGTGGAGGCCAGGCGTTTGGCGGAGGAGCCAGGGTGACTCGGCACTTCCAGTTCGTTAGCCCGTGTTAATAACGTTAAAGAGGATGCGATAAACTCGTTAGGAGATGAAATTATGGGAGGAGGGTGGGCGCTGGTAAAGTAAGTAAAAGCTGGCTCCGTTGGCCAAGGTTTTTTCGTGAAAAATTCGTGACGGGTGGGTTGATTGGATTGTTTTAATTTTTAATTTTTTAAATGTTGTAACGGGTTTTCGAGCGATCAAATTCTTCTTCTATTTCTATCTGCGGATCGGTCGAGGGAATGTTGAGTTAGATTAGATTGAGTCGATTGAACGGGGCTTTTAATTCTTTAAAATTGCAAAATTCTAAAAAAAAAAAAGAGAAATGTTTGGTTCGATCAGAAGGTCTATCTAAATTTTTAATTTTTCATTCCAGCGAATGAATATTTATATTGGCCAAAAGATGGCGAGACGTGACACGTGTACGCGCATGCGTAATTAATCGTGATAAATTCTTCCACGTTAAATTATCCGTGTTCAATTAAAGAATGGTAGGAATAAATAAACAATCGAAAAAAAATTTTAAACCGAGACACCGTCGTAACGAATAACAAGATGAGGTAAGTTTTAAATTTCTCTTTCCAAAATCTCGATAATAAAATGGAAGAGAAATTGCAGAAATTTTCCACGATCGATGCGAATTTCAAAAAAAAAACGGAATGACACGTGTATACGTAATTAATTGGTTAAATTCTGTACGAAATTATCGATATTTAACATCTTTAAAGAAGAACAAGAAATTGAAAGATTCCAAAATTAAATAACACGCAGAGACGAGACTGTTATAATATAAAATACCTTTCCAAAACTTCTGATAATAAAATAATGTATCGTAAGTGATTCAAATTCTACGTAAAATTACCGATACTTAAAAAGAAAAAAGAAAAAAAAAAAAACAAGAAATTCCAAAACTTCGATTCTATTTTCCCATGATAAAATTTCTGCCACAAAAATTGACAATTTACAAATTAAAAGAACGCAACAATTCTTACAATTTTAACAATCCCAACAAGATCAATTGGAAGGAAAAAATTACGATTAAAAACGAGACAGAGTCGTCGAAGGATCGAAACAGTGACATCGCAGGGGGCAGGACGATCGACCGTACGACGACACCACTCGCCAAATTTATTACTCGGCGGGAATATGATCGCGTATTGCGCCAGAGGAACAACACGATAGCGCGCGAATACGAATATAATCCTGTCAACGGAGGATACGAAACGCGGCAGAAGAGGAGGGTGGGTCGCGCCATGTTCTCCATCCGGACCAAATTCGACGTGGCGCTCCCCGAAAATACGACCTACCCCCGTCGTTATCAATTACACCACCTCTAATAATCGAGAATCTCCCTCTCTCCCGTGTAATCGTTCGATCGGACAAATTCTCTCGGTGGAAAGAATCCCCTTTCATCCCCGAGAAAAATAATTCGACTCAACAATACCCCTCCAAAAATCGGCCCAAGGATTACTTTATTTCGAACCATCCACCGCCTATAGGATCCGCCTATATACATACGCACTATAGTATAGGCTCGAGGGTGGAGGATCGCGTTGAAACAGCGGTCTGCACTCGGGCGCGATTTCTGGAGGGGGTTAAACCTTGGATTATGATCCCGGACGATAGCGGCCGATGGAAATGGCGTTTAGGTAGGTGGGCCGCCTAGGTGGGTAGGTAGGTAGGTGTATAGGGCGTTATACGGTGGCCGAGTCGGGGGAGGCGTCGCCCGAAACGGAACGCTGAATCATCCCGGCGAGAGTTTTCCTGTCACCGGCAGTGATACGGCGCGCGGCCGCTCCACGAGGAAGCCCCGTGGAATTGGCGAAATGAATGCGCGAACGCCCCCATTAGGGGAATAAATCAGGGCCGACGTTATCCGCAGCGGCATAATAATCGATCTGATCCCTAATCGTCCTCCTCCTCCTCCTCCTCCTCCCTAAATCGTCGTCATCGCCCTGTCAGAAAAGTTCCTCCAGTGATCGTTGTGTGGAGGCGCTGTGTGGATGCTCTGCGGATGATCTTTGGGGTATTTCGCGCGAAGAGAGAGTTTGTCCATCGATGGAGTTTTTCTCTCCCATGGTGACGGAGAGGAGAGAGTGGAAATTTTTGATGGAGGGGAGAATTCGAGGGGAGGATTTGGAGGACCTGGATCGATGGTGGTTATCGTGGTATTGGAAACGTGTATTCGAATTTTTCGATAAAGAGAAATTTTTGGTTGATAATAAAAATGGAACAGTGGTAGTGGAAACTTGTGACTCGAAATTTCTGAGGAGACTGGAAGATGTGAAGATGTAAAGTTGGAACAATTATCGGGAGGGTATTGGAAAGTGCACTCGAATTTTTCGACAAAAGAATGGTAATATTTTTGATACAGAGGAGGAGATTGGAAATGAGATTGAAAATGAGTTGGTGAAACAGTAAAGGTATTCGAAATTTTCGATAGAAAGAAGAATGGTAGAAGAATGGAAAGGAATGGAAGATGGATCGATCGTGATGTGTCGAGCAATTACAAAGGTATTGGAAAATAATTCGTGAAATTTTTAATTTAGAAATCGAAATTTTTGAGAGAGAGGAGAACGAAGAATAGAATAATGGAAATGAAAAGATGTTATTATAAAAATTTAAATAAAATTGACGATGAATCAATTATCACGGAAATGTTGCAAATTAACAAATGTACAAATGAAATTTAATTACAATTCTGAAATAAATTGAGTCTAGAATGATACCTGTGAAATACATAATAACAAAATTTTTGATCGAATTAGTCGTAGAATTTTAAAACAAATCAAAGATTATAGAAATATTCGAATTTCTAGTCCACCATTCATGGACCGATATCGACTCGCAAAACCTTCGACTCCTCCACACTGTGGTCGCAAATTCGAGGGCGAGTCGCGAAAATGTTTGGTTTAGCATTCGGCTTATTGGCCTGCGAAATGTTCCCGCTCTCTGTTAGGCGTGTATGGATGGCCCCCAGGTTATAATAAAGCTAATTCTGCGGTGCTCTTGAGGCAGCTCGTGCCGCAACATGTTTTGGCCTCCTCCATCCATGTATCCACCCACCCCCTCCCCCCCTCCCCCCCTCTCTGTCTCTACACTGCCTTCTTCCACGCGTTGTGGAACAACCGAATATATTTATACGCCCCCTCGGAAGGGGTGGTGGCGCACGTCCGTTTATTAAAACGTTTCCACCCCGAGTATCTGTCCATCCATCCATCCATCCATCCTCGTTTCCTCCTCTTCTTTTCACCCACCTCGACACGTGGCTGGTTTCTAGCATTTTCTCAAATTAACTCGAGAGGCGCGTATTTAATTTAATTAGGGAAGGCAGGCAATGTTTTTTCGAAATCGAGCTCGGTTGGAAACGCGGCGGAGAAAATTTTGCTCGCTCGTTACATTTGGGGGAGCGAGAGCGAGAGAGAGAGAGAGAGAGACAAACGTGGTCGACTTCTCGACTTCCTCCTCTGATTCTCGTTGAAAGGACACGAAATTTCGATGCGTTTTAATTTCCGAACGAAATGTCTGTTTAATTGTCCAATTGGAGAAAGATTCTTTTAAATCCACCATAATTGACGGGATTATTAAATACTACTTCTTATTAATCAAAATCCCGTGTTAAATTTTCATATTCGCGCGTAAAGAGGCCTTGGAAAATATATAAATTAAAACGCCTCCCGTTGTATGAATGTAAATCGCATTGGCCGCAAAAGGCATACCCGCGTAATCGTAAACGGTTAATATAAATAACGAGGAGTAAAGAAATTAGCCCCGAGATAATATCTGAGGGGCGTCTACGCGCAGCGTGAAATCGACGAAAATTCATGGGACGAGCGGTGCACATCTGACAGGCGCCGTGTTACGATCGATTAAACGAGGCAACGGGGCCCGGACGGAGGAGTTTAACAAACCCGTTGCGTTAATTAATCCCCTCCGATCTCGATTAAAATATTAAGAAACAATGGGACAGACCTTTTTCCCTCGCCCGTTTCTTCTTTTCATCCAGGACGAGTCGTATCGCTTTCGATAAAAGAATATTATTCGCTCGCTGAATTATTTCTGAATTTTTCCACGTAGAAATACCGTGGAGAAAACGTAACTGAATGTGTTGCAATTATACGTGTAGCAAGTTGGATGGAGAGTCGAGTCCAGCAATAAAAATTATCTTAATTATCGAGCACTTCTTAAATATCGAATGTGTGCAAGTAGAGATAAGATAAAAACGAAAGCGAAGAAATAGACGTAACATTTACCGTGGAGTTTAAGCGAATTCCGAGAATCTATTATATACTTCGCCACTTGAATTACGAAAATGTCGAGCAATGATAGTCGAGCCAGAATTTCGAAAAAATAGTTGTTCGTAGAAATATTCTCTCGCCGTATTTCTACTTGGCGTATCTACATCTACATCTTCAATTTGCCGTTTATAGCACTTGTCTGAAAAGTGACGTTGCACCGTCATCGCGTGTTGTTCCCAGCCGACGGAGAACGAGCAACCGAAATCGTTCGTTAAACGGACAATAACAACTGCTTATTGAAAGTACGATTGTCGAATCACCGATCCTGGATAACGTCCTCTTCCCGTTAATAAAGACTATCCCCTCCCCCCTCGTCCGTGCGTACCGTTGCACCGAGGTTCAGACTCAACTCGATAGAGGGAAGGAGAGAGAGAGAAAGAGAGAGAGAAAGAGATGGAGAGTGGCGCACGAAAGCTGGGAACGTTGCTCGATGCACCACCTGACGCGACGGGGGGGCAGTGGTTCTCGATTCGACTCGGACACCGGAATCGTCGCGGATCACGTTTTTTTATATAGATCGTGAATGATTGGAGATTTATATCGCGAAGATATAAATTTATCGTGCAATTGCAATTCTTGTCGAGAGAGGAAAAAAAAAAAAAAAATGGAGAATAGGTCTTTAAGAGAGGTGTTCGAGGGAGGATGAATGAATTTTTACGAAAGAGATAATTTACAAAGGATGTCGCGAAAATCGGATGCCTCGAAAAGAAAAAGGGTGGCGAAAAAATACGACACGAGCCAGCCAGCCAGCCAGCCAGCCAGCCAGGGATCATCGAATTTGCATAGCGTGAGAGGGCATCGAGGATTATTGGATGAAATTAAATTAAGGGTGGAATGTCTACTTGTCCGTGGTCGGGCTTCCCCGCTGGTGATCGCTCTCTCGAATCACGATTTCACTTAAGGACACGCGAGTCGGTGTCGATCGATAGAGATATATCGGTCCCGGCTAATGATGACTCGGCCGAATTCGAGCGCCTCCCCCTCCCCCCGTTCCAACCAATTTACGAGAGGAGTCACGATTGATTCGGGTACGAGTGTCGATGTGAGCACCTCGAAACGCACCGCGCGGCCCGTGACGAGTGAAAATACAAACAGTTTAACAGGGATGAGTGGTCGTTTAACGTTTCCTTGGGATCAGCCGCTCCTTTCTTTCCTTTTTTTTTTTTTTTTTTTACTTTTTTTTTTTGCGAATGCACAACGTAGGTGTGGTCGTTGCGAAAAGTGTCGTTGGAGATTGAAAGGGGTTGGGATTGAGAGGGAGGGTGCGTTTTGAATGGAGAGTGGGAAGATTGGATCGTGGAAGATATTTATTGCGTTTATTTATGTGTCGGGGTGATTTCGAGCATTCGGGAAATCGGGAATAAGTGTATCTTTCGACGAAAAATAGTTTGTGCAATTCAAAGATCGTAGATAGGAACTGGACGCTCATCGTCGTAGATATATATATATAGTATTACTTTAAATCGGAAGATTATGGTTTTTTATGAAAATTAAAAACGATCAAGTTAAAATTGAATAAGCTTACCAAAATTAAAAATTGAATAATATACAAAATTTTTAACGCATTTTTAAATTAAAATTTAAATCTATAAAATTTCAAGAATGTAATTTTACATTTTTACAGATTACCAAAATTATCAAAATTATCAAAATTATCAAAAATTCCACGATACACGAATTTTTCAACGTACACGTTAAAATTTAAATTTGATAGAAATTCTGTAAAATTTCAAACGATACAAAACAAAATTTCCAATGCACAAGTTAAAATTTTCTGCTTACCAGAGATTTAACGATACACGAAATTTTTAATTCACTAGTTCAAAAATTTAAATTCGATAGAGAGGCCTGCGAAAATTCTAAAAATAATAATTTCACTATTACTTACAGATTGTAAAAATTAAAAATTGAACGTAACACAAAATTTGCCAACGGAGAGCCTAACCTAGCCTAACCCAAGTGCAGGCCGGCGAGGAGGGCGCTTCGGTTGCGTAAGTCGGCCCAACCACCCGCGGCCTTGCGTCAGAGAATCAATTATTGGGCCCGTATATCAATCCGATGACCCTGGCGCTCGCCACCCCCCGCTGCTTTTACGCATTTTCTTCCCCTCTTCCTCCCCCTCGTCTCTATCCACCCTTCGAAAAAAGGACGCCCTTTCCAAGACGTCCCTCCTCCTCCTCCTCCTCGAGAGAGAGAGAGAGAGAAACAAAGAGGATAGAAGCGAAAAGAAAAGAGAAAGGAAGAGGAGGAGGGGGGTCGTGCACGATCCCCCCGTGTAGAGCGATCGCGCGCCAAAGACCGGTTCCCTCTTCGCCGTTTCACGAGCGTGGCGCACAGCGCGTAACGTCGATTCCACTGACCGAGCCGACTGACCGATTCTCTTCTTCTCTCCGCAGGGCGCCGACGAGGATGACAGCGCTTCCGTCGCCTCGGTAAGTTCATCTTAAGTGAGGGGGGGGAGAGTTGATCGTCGAGCCAGCTTTCTCTAGTTAATCGCGAATTTGTCTGTTCAGATGTGGTGGTAATAAGAAATAATCGCGGGGGAGCAGGGGTGTGTTTTTCGAAACGAAAATTCGAATTTGAAAATTCTTCGACGCGCTTATACGAGGAGGATGAATTGAGATGCGAAAAGGGTAATTTTCGGAATGAGATTCGATCGAATTTGAAAATTCTTAGATAAGATAAATTGAGATGGAGGATAAAATGAGGTGTTTTTTTTTTTTAACGGGTAAAGAAATAATAAGAAGGGGGGGGGGGGTTAGTTTCGAAATAAAATTCGATCGAATTTCGAAAATTCTTCGTAATTTTCGAAAATTGAGATTTTCTAATAAAATTCGATCGAATTTGAAAATCGACTTACTTAGATTGGATAAATTAAAATACAGGTTAGGATGAGGTATTTTTTTTTTTTTAACTATTAAAGAAATAATAACGTATTTTTCGAAATGAGATTCGATCGAATTTGAAAATTCTTCGAATTAAAAAAAATAATAACGAGAGTATATTTTTCAAAAGGAGATTCGATCGAATTTGAAGCTTTTTTATAAAGCGGGATATTTTTTTAACGATTAAAGAAATAATAAGAAGGGGAAGGTTAATTTCGAAATAAAATTCGATCGAATTTGAAAATTCTTCGACTTATGAAAAAAAAAAATAATAACGAGAGTATATTTTTCAAAAGGAGATTCGATCGAATTTGAAAATTTTTATGAAGCTTTTTACGAAGTGGGTTAAATTGAGATATTTTTTTAACGATTAAAGAAATAAAAAGTGCAGAGTAATTTTCGAAATGAGATTCGATCGACTTATGAAAGAACTTTTTCAAACTTTTTTATAAAGTAGAATAAATTGAGTATTTCAAATTTGAAAATTCTTCGACGAACAGGGATAAATTGGAGTATTTTTCTAACGATTAAATAAATAATTTCGAAAAATGATCGACTTGTGAAGCGAAAGAGGCGTTCAACAGGAAAGAAATGTATATACGTGCGCACACTATTTTCGACGGTTGAAGAATTTTCGACCGAAACTCTCCCCTCTCCCCCGATTATTCCACCCCCGATCTCGCGCCAAGTTTCGCCGATAAACGGGCCGGGATCTCCGCGCGGAGATCTTAATTAAAATTCCCCTCCCTCATAATCGGAGCCACGCATCTCATATTCGTACTTGTCCCGCCCGTGTTTGCCCGTTATCGGCCTAGCTGGCTCGATATCGCGAGCCCAACCCCTGTTAATCGAGCCAATTATTGCTTTGGCAAGTAGCAACTGGACGGGAAGTCACGGGAGTGGTTGGTCAGAGCGGCGCAAGGGGATTATCAGGCTTTGGCGAAATTGGCCGCCGAAGAACCTCGCCTCACCCGCCTCAAGGTACGTTTCTTTCCAATTTCTCTATCGTGTTATCCGTCCACGATAATCGACCACTTTTCTCCTTCCAAATTATTCGTGGCGTACAGAAAAATTTTGAAAGCCTAGTCTTGTTTTAATCGATCGATACGATACTTTTAATCTACCTGGAAAAACATTGATTCAGAAGAAATCCAACAAGTCGTCCTTGACCAAGAGAGAGAATTATCGAACGTTTTTGCTGGATCTGGTTGAATTATCGGGGCGGGTTTGATAATGACAAAGGTGGCTCGGGCATAGCCGAGTACGGAAATATAATTACGGTGTGTGTGGCTTACCGTAGGCCCCGGGATCAGGCGCGTTATTACACGCACGGCGGAACTTAACACCTGCGGCGTTGTAAATTCGCCGTTTTCGCGCCCCGCCATTGACAGGTCAATAAATCCTGGGGGCCCCCGTGGCAATCAGCCGGCCCCTGTTATACCAAACCGCCAATACGTGGACCGGATCACCGCTTGTCGCCCCGTATACCACTCGAACGAGTCCAGGATTACTCCCTCCACCCCTCCCTCTCTCTCTCTACCTCTACCTCTCTCCTCCTTTCGCCTTTTCCCAAGAATTTCGCGCATTCCAAATTGTTTTTCAAAAACGAAACAATTATCGCCAATTAATTGATCGGATGGAAAGAGGATGAAGAGAGAAGAAGAAGAAGAAGAAAGAAAAAGGAAGGAAGAGGAGGTCTTTTCGTGCAGAAAAAGGCGGAGGAGGAGAGGAGGAGGGTCGGTTGCCAATTTTCGCGGGAGTTTCTAGTCGCAAAAAGAGGGGGTGGCGGCCTGTATATCGCGGCGATGTTATCCGCAAACACGCGGGTTCGACCAATTTATCCCGAGGGAGGGGTGGCGGGGCAAGCAACCTTGTCCAGCGGAATGAATTCAGCACGCGCAGCCCCTGTGCGGTTCCTCTCCACCTCTTCCCGTTGACCATCCACAGGGATTCATCCCCTCTCCTTTTCCGCTCGAGCCTTTTCGTGACCTCTCTCTCTCTCTCCTCTCTCTCTCTCTCTCTCTCTCTCTCTCTCTCTCTCTTTTAATCCAAGTGTGCGTGCAAGTATCCCATCCGCCAATTCTTCTTCTTCTTCTTGGAACGTTTTGGAAGAAACGCCAATTCGGAATTAGTCCGCCATTTTTTTTCTCCTCCATGGAATTGTTATACGAGATGTACGCGTAAAAAAAATTTGTTCCCCACTCCACAATCTATCATCTCTTTCTCGACGATTGATAAAAAGGTGTGTCTAAAAAAAAAAAAAAAAAAAAAGAAAAGAAAAGAAAAGAAAAAAAAAAGGAGAAGGAAATTCATCCACCACCACCGATGAGCCTGGTTCGAGAGGGGATGAGATACGGAGAGCCACGTATTAATCCATCGATGAATATGCAATATGGTCGGGGATGGGAGACAAAGTGAAGCAAACGACACGAGGGTGTCGTTTGTGGGTGGAACGTCGGTGGGCATTCCAATTACTCCCCCTCCTCCCCCCCTCTGGTAATTAAATCAACACGAAGGGTAATCAACGAAGGTTGGCCACCAACTTTCCTATCTCTCTCTCTCTCTCTCTCTCTCTCGTCGAATTTCTTTTCTCTCCACCTTTTAAATCCTTGGACAAGGTGAATCTTGGATGGACGATTCCGCTCGTGAATTGTTGTTTTCCTCTCGCAACAAGGAAGACAAGTTTTCGTTTTGATCAGGGATACTTGTTTTGAAACGAGCCGAGCACCTGTCTCGACGTGTAAAAAAGGAAGATGGACGAGCGAGAGGGGAGGGAAAGGCAGAAATCGAAATCTATCGATGCCAGACGCCCGTCGATAAAGTGTAATGGTCAGCCACCACCTGATGCAACGGGTGTGCGAGCGTTTAATACGGGCTCGTTTCGACCAATTTTATTGCCAACTTCTTCTTCTTCTTCTTCTTCTTCTTCTTCTTCTTCTTTCAACTCAAGCGTTTTATTTATATTTAACGAGGTTGGTAACGGATCCACAGTCCCTTGAGAATGTTAAAATTGTATTATCTACCTTCTTAAAATTATCAACAATTATTTCCTCCTCCTCCTCCTCCTCCTCCTATTATTATCATCGTTTCGAATACGATAATAAATCATATCGAGGCGACTTGGGCCAAGATTAAATTTTGCCCCGACCGACCCTGACCGAGGAGAGGAAAAAAAGAAAGGGAATTTCATCTCGAAAACTTCTTCTGCGCGCGCGAAAGGAGGGAAAGGCTAGTTAAGGCCGAGCGGTTATATATATCGTCAAAACGAAGAAAGAGGAGGGAGGGAGGGGGGGGGTCGGTGGTATTTATCAGCTGGTATCGGCCGGTTTAATAACGCGAGGCAATCAGAGGTGTGCTCCTCCTCCTCCTTCGGTGTATATATCCGAATAAATAATAACCATTTGTATCGGATTCTAATTACTCGCTCTGAGCAAACAAATAAACACGAGGAGGGGGATCGGTTGCGCGCGAGCAGCAACCGATCCTTTAACGTGGCTCGGGGCTGATTTAAGGAGTGTGGGACCGCCCACCTCGAGGATGCGTCTTATGAGTGTTTCCACGCCACTGTGCGCCTCTCCTTCTCCCTCTCTTTCTTCCGTTGCCAAGAGATATACGCTCGTGTATCAACATCGTTTCCTTTTCCACAATTTCCCCGGATCGAATTTCACAATTTCGCGAACGAGAGTCGTTGCGCCGCGAGATAAGATAAATTCTCGTCGTCCGAGTGGACGAGATGGAGAGGAGGGGGAGGAGGAGAATTCGTTTCGAGCCTCCCCTACTTGTCCTTCGGATGATCGATAAGAGTCGTTCGTATAAGTTCGCTTTAAAAGGTGGTCGAGAAATGCGGACGGTAGTTCGTTACAGGCGGGCTATTAGCGGGCGTAACGCACGTCCTGGCAGCGTCGCAGGACCTAAGTAAACCCGGGCTAACAAGGAGGCGTATCCGCGAATGATCTACCGATCTCTCTCTCTCTTTTTCGTGTGTATAAATATACGCCCCCCCTCCCCTGCCCCGTTATATTAACACTTTGATTTATGCGCGTAATTATCTCTAGTTATTTTCTCGGGGCCCCCGGCCTCATTCTCTTTTCCTTAACCTGTCTTCTCTCGTAGCTGCCGCTACGCGACGAGTTAACCGTCCTCAGCGCCATCTTTCGTGAAATTCGTCGTTCCAACGACGCGAGCGTATATATATATATAATCGTTGTGTAAATTATACAAGATCTTTTTTTTTTCTTTCTTTCTTTTTTTTTTTTTTTCATTGAAAGTTTGAGCAGTTTTTACTTTATATTAAATAGAATTCGAACAATGATCTGTTCCATGAGATAAGGATCGAATGTAGGAAAATTTTTTTGCCAAACTATCTTGAATTATGATATACGCATCCATTGTTTATTTGTCGTATTTTGGATAAATAATAATATTCCTATATATTTTAGTTGGGAATTTTATATCGGATAATTTGTAGGACAGGATTCGCATTTTCTTCTTTATCCTACGCTATTAATTAAACCAACCAAGTGTTGATCTTTTTCCTTGTATCTAGTCGTAATTTTTTATATACACTTTTTCACAACGAAAGCAGTATTGTTTTCTAAAAATTAAATCCGTGAGCTCGAAAAAATAATTTTCTACTCGAAAGTGATTACAATTTATACACGAATGTTAAATACGCAAATTCGTACGATCGCACGAAAAATTTGTAGAAATCTTTATAATTTCCAATCCACTCGATCTTATTTTCGAATTTCTCGATCCATTCGAGGATCTCTCCTCGCGGTGATCATTTATCGTGCGTGCCTTTCAAGCGCGAAATATATTTTCGGCCAAAGATTATTACGTGGCCGTGGCCTGTCTGTTGTGGTAATTAGCGCGGGAATCGCTTGGCATCCCTTCGAATTAGTCTTGCCGCGTTTATCGTTTGGAACGGCTATTAGTCAGATCGAACTCGCTGACGAGAGACCGGTTTCTCTTGACAGTCCACGGGGGGAATGGAACGGAGAAATCGTATCGAGATGGCGAAAATTAGATTGTTTGGTTTTTCTTTGTCTTTCTTTTTTTGGGGGGAGGAGAGGGATTTCGAGAAAGAATAAATTACGGTTGCTTCTTTTTTCTTTTTATGTACGTATTCAGCAGCACGATTCTTCTTTTTTTTTTTATGAATATTTAATAAGCATCGCCTTTTTTTACTTTTAAAAGTAAAAATTAACAAATTACCGCACGATTTGTAATTATACAGATATACATAACTTTATAAAATTAATATTCGAACGAGATATGGACAGAGATCGATTAATCTTTCGACACCCTTTATAATTTTTTACAAATATTATCCATAAGTTCGCCTTTTACTTTTCATAAAAATTAACGAATTATTATATTACAGATTGTGCATTATATACAATTGTAATAAGATATGGACAGAGCACGATCGATTAATCTTTCGATATCCGTTACAATTTTTATAAATATTTAATAAGTCATACCACCTTTTACTTTTCATAAAGATTAACAAATTATAACTGGTATGTGTGAGATATAATATTCGAACGAGGCTAGGGGGCGATCGTCGAGTTTTTCGACTTTGGAACGTTGGAAAAGTAGAGAAAGTCGGGGGGGTAGAAGCAGGAAGTCGGCGAAGGGCCGCGATAGTGGATCAGCAAAAGGGAGAGATTTAACGTAACGAGGCAGGGTGTCGCAGATAGTGGCGCCACCGAGGCCCGTCATCTTCTCGTGGCATCGATCCATGGGGCCCGCTTTCGGGCCTCTTCACCCTCTCTCTCTCTCTCTCTCTCTCACTCCCTCTCTCTCTAACAGTCTTCTAGAATTTCAACTTTCCTCCCCAACCAAGTTTCCTCCGATGCCTGCACCACTCACGCTCGAATTAGTCAACAGTTTCTCGTACATCTCGTCGTTGCCGGCCTTTTTTTAACTCGAGCAGCGAATAGAAAGAAGAGAAGAAAAAGAAAAACGAGGGAAGGAGGGATGGAAAAGACAATGGAGAAGAGTCGAGAGTGAAACTCGAGAGGCGAAATTTTGTCTATACACATTTTACAAGTGCGAGTGTCGCCTTGTAAGATCTCTCGTGCAAACCGAAGCGAAGAGCCGATAGTTTTAGCTGGCTGAAACTCAAACTCGAAGGGAATATTCGTATCGTCAGGTTGGGTTAGGCTCGTCTCGTTGGATCTCCTCCCTCCCCCCCCCTCTCCCATTTCGTTTTCGTCCCTCCTCCGAGTGAAATTTATCATTCGATATTGGCTCGAATACGAATCCTTCAAATTCTTATTTTCCCTATATATAATAATAAACGTATAGTATTATTATATCTCTTCGTTTACAATCGGGGAGAAGGATGAAAGAAAAGGATCAAACATTTATCAATTCCCCCTTTTTCTTACTTTTATCAATTCCTCCTCCTCCTCCTTTTCCTTTCCCTCAAATTTATCAATTCCACCTCTTGCTCTTCAAATTTATCAATTCCTTCCCTTGCTCTTTATTTTTATAAATTTCACCATCTCTTTATTTTTATCAATTCCTCCTCCTCCTTATTTTTATCAATTCCTCCTCCTCCTTATTTTTATCAATTCCTCCTCCTCCTTATTTTTATCAATTCCTCCTCCTCCTTATTTTTATCAATTCCTCCTCCTCCTTATTTTTATCAATTCCTCCTCCTCCTTATTTTTATCAATTCCTCCTCCTCCTTATTTTTATCAATTCCTCCTCCTCCTTATTTTTATCAATTCCTCCTCCTCCTTATTTTTATCAATTCCTCCTCTTCCTTATTTTTATCAATTCCTCCTCCTCCTTATTTTTATCAATTCCTCCTCCTCCTTATTTTTATCAATTCCTCCTCCTCCTTATTTTTATCAATTCCTCCTCCTCCCTATTTTTATCAATTCCTCCTCCTCCTTATTTTTATCAATTCCTCCTCCTCCTTATATTTATCAATTCCTCCTCCTCCTTATTTGTATCAATTCCTCTTCTTCCTATTTTTGTCAATTCCTCCTCCTACTTATTTCGATAAATGAAAAATATATTCAAAACTTTTAACCTCACGATATGTTTCAAATTACCTCTTCCTCTTGCCTCTCGCCAAACAAACTCCCGCGAGCTCGATAACGAATAAACGTGCATGATACACGGAATGTTGCCGCAAATTCGCAGGAATTTGTCCCCGCGAGCCGACGACAGATCCACGTGATTGATAGGTGCCGCGTGGCTCGTTTTCGCCTGAATTTCTTGATCTCTGAGATCGTAGCGATCAAGTTCGATGTTACCGTTCCATCTGGTGGAAAAGCTTCGATTTTTCCATCTACGTGATATTCGTCGGATTAATCAAAGTTGAGGAAGTAATTGGTTAAAGATTTCGAATAATCTGGGACCGTTTATAATTATTTGTTCAACTGAAAAAGCAATTTTGAAAGTAATTTTACTCGACGTGATTAAATTTTCGCTGGTATAAAATATATCCACAGTATATCGAATACGAGATTACATTTATAAATTTTTATTAATATCGAGATAATTAATTGTTTCGAAAATACTTCGGCTGGTTTGATTATCCTCACGAGGGAAAATAATTTCTAGGATTTTCAAAATTGTCGACAAAATTGCCTGAAGCGACGTTTCTTTTCTACATAGAGATAGAATATAATTTGAATATTCGATCCAATCATCCGAAATATATTTCTTTAATTTATTCGTACACGTACAATTATTATAAATTAAACTGTAAAATACAAAATACATTTTTTATATCGATCATCGTCTCTCTCTTCTCTCGCAAAATTGCATACCAACTGCCCTTACCTTACCAACAATCCGTATCCCAAATCCTGTCCATCGCCGTCGATCCAAGAATCGAAGCCAGAAAACGATTCGAGAAAAGAATGTAAAAAAAGGAGAGAGAGTGTATACACGCGTGTACACATATCGTCGCTGTGTTGTTCGCACTGTGCGCCCCTAATTAGCCTCAAGATCGATGGCTATCTGTCCGGCGGCCACATGTCCCTAAAGTGGCGAGCCGAAACATCCGGTACGCCTTTTCCGTTTCGGAAACTCGGCTCCTTTGCACCGATCCAACAACTTAAACGTCAACCTCCCCTCCCTCACCTTTCCTCCAACGCCGAAGAGAAACTCGCTGGAGACAGCGAGAGAGAGAGAGAGAGAGAGAGAGAGAGAGAGAGAGAACTGTGCCTAGTCGTGTCCCATTGCGCGCAACAGCTGTGCACTTTTAAAATTCATAATGTATACACGCGCGTATACACCCGTATATTCCCGATAATTAAGCCTCCGTGCAACGTAGGATTATCGAGTCCCTTGCTGCACCCCTTTCGGGGTCACGCATCAGCTTTGGACATCCCCATTCATGTGCAAATGTGCGCGCGATCGATGTAACGTTAATGTCCAAGGTTCGGAAGAGCGTCAGAAATTTCCTCCTTCCTTGGATCGATCGATTTCGTTTTCTCGTTGCCTAATTTAAAATTTGTCTCTCCGAGTGGAAAAAGGGAGAAAACTTTACAGGGTTGGAAATAAGGCGTTCTCAGAATTACGATCTGGACCTTTTTCGATCGCGTGTTACGGTCGATCCAACGATTTCTCCCACGATGGCGGATAAAACGGGGAGCGCGTGGTATTACACGTGTTGCGTGAGAAAACGGGGCGCAATTTAACGGGCGGGGGCTCTCATTATGGAGATATGGCCGTGCAAATGAATAATATGCCCCTTTTCTTTTGCATTTCACTCGTAAAGAAGTGAAGATACAGTTTCGCGTAGGAAACATTTCGTTGCAAAATTTCTATATATACGATCGATGAATACAACGAACTAACCTAACCTAAACTAACGAACGAACAATCCTCCTCTTTTTTTTATATTCTCGAGCTGAACGTTTTCGACAGTTGCTTGCAATTTAATGAAATTCGTTAAATTTAAGATTTATATTTTTTCGATTCAATACCGTTTCCGGGTAAAAATGTACGCGCGTCTGGGTCACGTGGGAGATCCGCGTGCACAACGAGGACAGTCGTGGCGCTAGTGTGCCGAAAGGAGGGCGGCCCAAGCGGATCGCGTGTCGATCTACGGCCCCGATATTTGTTACTTTACAGTCGTATCACGTTTTTTCGCGTGGAAACAAAGCCATTGTTTGTTGGCCCGTACACTCAGCCGCTCTTCCTTTCTTTCCTCTCGTCAACGTTTCCTTCTTCTTGCGCGTATAAATGTATTCGATGACACGTATTCTCGATCGAGTTTGCAGAGATCAATTCTTCTTTCTCTCTCTCTCTCTCTCTCTCTCTCGTGCACACTGGCTGATGAATTCGGTGATGAAGTCGTTGATATTTCAGCGTCAGCGGCCCAAGTTTTTGTCATTTGTACGTCGCCTCTCCCCGAGCTAAATCGAGTTTAGAGCGTAATCACGCGCTCTTCCGTGAGAAAAAGATCGAATCAAAGAGTTTTTCTAATTTTTCTAAAGGATCAGACCAATTCCATAACGTGTTCAAATTAAATTCAATCGTACGAATAACATTGAACAGAGAATTGCCAATCTTATTACTGCTTACTATTATATTAATATTATTATAAATATAATAAATATATAAATTAATCGTGCGAACACTTGGATCTAGCCTGGTAGTAGTAATTGGCCTGGTTAATTGGACTTTGATTAAAAACTGGTCATTGATTAATCGCCTGACACGCTTGTGACTCGCTTCTAATTATTCGACTTCATTTTCCGGCCCGCCATTTTCAATTCCCCGTGGCGCCCTCTTTCGAGAATTGGCCGGGTCGCATCTGCCCGAGGCGAGTACAAAAACAGAGGCTAGAGTCTGTTGCTCGGTGAAGATTAGCCGATCACTATCGGTCCCCCGATTGTCTCGTGTTAACGAGCCGCTTTATACTCGGGAGGGGCCATAACCTGTCCCGAAACCGTTCTCCCTTCGATGCCCACTTCCGCCTCGATCGAGCACAGGTAAACGGGCTTCGACCTGTTCTCCTCCGATTCGAACCGAATTTCGATCGATTTCTTCTTCACCCGCGATCGAAAGATACCGCGAATTTTTCGAAACCCTCTGATAATGGAATCTTTCGATTTTCCTTCTAAAAAAATTATTGATCCATAAAAGAGCCGTATTCACAGTTTGGGCTGGTCGTAACGCGATAAGGGTTGAAAATGCTGGTCAAAAAGAAAAAAGGGAAGGGAAAAAATTTTGAGGTAAAATAGAGTGAATTAGGTGAAAAAATGAAGATAGAAGATAGTTGGTTCAAGAAGCATCAAGATTATAAAATAAATAAATATATATACACACGAAGAAACGAACAATTTGGACAAAGAAGAATTGGAACAATGGGACGATTTGCAGGTAAAGACAAAGTGGGTATTGCTTAAGAGGGTATCGGTTTCAGGGAGTAAGCTCTGTGCAGAATGGGCAGGATTAGCCGGTCGTTCGCGTGAATCGGTGGGAAAATTCGTGAAATCGAGCAGCCCTTGGAAAGACCCAAAAACCGATACCGATCTTTCTCTTCTGGAATCTATCGTTTAACGACGGTTCCCAGTTGTGGCGCCAGGCCCCAGGCGTAACACGAGGCCAGAAGGGGGCTAATAAATTTTCCAAAGTCTGTATTGTCCCATATATACGTCCCCCGACTGTTTTAAGCTCGCCACGTCCGCAAGCGGAAAAATATTAGCGGTAAATCTTCCCCTATTCCGCCTATTTGCAGCTCGAGTTTCTCGCGTTTGAAACGACGGACGGAAGAACCGTCCTTCTCGTTTGTAATTGTCCAAAAGATTGACCAAAGGATTGACAGAAATCTGATTGTTGTCCGACTCACCGATTGTGTCGGAGAAAATACGTTCTTACGTCTAAGCTTTTTTTCAAGCTCGAGAAAAAAAGTGAAATGATAGGATTAAGGTATCGGTTAGTTAATAACCACGTGGCGCTAGTGTCGCGTCACGCCAAATCTTAAGTAATTATCGTAATTACCAATCTTCTTTCTCTCGGTTTAGATAGTAGTTTCGTATAAACGTACACGCAACCTACCTATTTTCACCATACCTAATCAACGATTGTTAAAACGATGTCGAGTCCTTAAATAAGTTGTACAATTTCGAATCAAGGATTTACGAACAATTGTTGTTTCGGTGAAAAGTAAAATAGTGGAATGAATTCCCTTCTTTCTCTCAGTTTAAGTACTTATTTTCGTGTAATCTACGATTGTTAAAGCGATGTTGAGCCCTTAAATAAGCCGTACAATTTCAAGTCGAGAAAGTTTGTTGTTTCAGCCGTGAAAACGTAGGCTAGTTAATAACCACGTGGCGCTAGTGTCGCGTCACGCAAAATCTCTTAGTTATAGATTGTACTGTTAGCTTCGTATAATCTACGATTGTTAAAACGGGGTTGGGCCCTCCTTAAAAAAGTCGTACAATTTCGAGTCAAGGCTTAAGAAAATTTATCTCGACCGTGAAAAGTAAAATGCTAGAATGAATCGTTGTGTCGTTAATTAATAACTACAGCACAGCCTATCCTAAGTAATTACACTTTCTCTTTCAACTTAAGTAAGTTTAGTCTCGTGTAAAACTTATGTGATAAATCAATACAACACGATACAACATCTGGCAGAAAAAAAAAAAAAAAAAAAAATACCACGCTACTTAATAACGCGCTTTTATCTAATCTACGATTGTTTCTACGAAACAGTTTCCGGCTTCGAACGAGCCCATCGAATAACAACAAAGTCGTGCCACAAATATCCGCCAACGAATCGCTATCGTTATTCCCTAAGAAGAAACTTTTGAAATGCCTCTCGAGAGGTGAATAAATACGGATTAATTAATAAGAGCCGGGGAAACAAAATTCACCTCCCGGCGCACACCAGGTCGCAAGGGACGGAGGGGGGGGTGGTGGGAGAGCCGTGGCTCGATGCGAAACCTTGTCGCCGCCCCGTAACGAATTGTTCATTTAATTTTCGGCGAACATTTTCGGGCCGGGCTCCCGTCGACACCGTGTTCCGATAAATCGGAACCACGGAGGGAGGGGGAGGGGGGGAAAGAGAAGAAGAGGGAGGGAAAAAATGCGGAGGGAGGGAAGGGGGGAGGAGGAGGAAACGTTACGAGGGCTGGAAACGAGGTTTGGAGAAGAGAGGTTTGCGAAAGACACAGTTCGGATCGGGTTGGAAGAAAAACCTTGCCCGGAGATATTATCTGGTTTTACGAGGTTTTACGGCCACCCTTTGTATTTATTGCACCGTGTCACGGAATGAAGAGCAGCGTCTTTATTGCGCCTTACCATTTCTCTCGACTCTGGACGAAGATCGAGACGAATATTTCGGATATTTTGTTCAATTTTTCTGGAATGGGAATAATCGAGGGTGAAAAATTTTTGCAAAAATTTGGAAAGATCTATTGCACCGTTCAACCCCGTTCACGGTTGTTATTTTCTTCGAGTCATCCTGGCAACTCGATCGTACGATCGGTGCGATTTCGACGACGAGATTTCGCTTTTGGACCGGGCTGTACGTCCAGATACATCCGCTGCAATATTTTCTATCGGGAAATATTTTAACGAGAGCAATGTCGTGCCCCGGGATTATATCTGTCCGCCGGACCGTCCCTGTATTGGATTCCCGGGGAATTACGAAAAATATCAATTAAACATAAAAGCTTGGGTCCGTGTCATCCGATAATGGCGAGAGATCGAAGCGGCCCGGGGCGTCGAATAATTGGGATCGTAGAGAGAAAGGAAGGGTGGAAAACAATGGGGGCAAATAACACAAAGCAAATTACACTCGATATACAACTTACTGTTATAATCGAACCGCAGCTTCGAACCAATCGTCGCGCGTTTTCCCTCGTGTTTTTCGCCTATTTCATGGCAACATGGCGGACCCCCCCAGTCGCTCCCCCTCCCTCCCCCCCAACTTCCTTCTCTCCTCCCTCGACACGTTCGGTTTAACGAGTTAATTTTCGAAAGAAACGATGATCATAGAAAGTATAGTTTTAGCGAAAGAGAAGGGAAAAAAACGAAAATTCCATCTCATAATTTTGAAACTGTAACGAGGTAATTTTCGAAAGAAACGATGATCAATAATTAAAAAATATAGTTTTAGTTGAAGGGAAAGTTTAAAAAAAAAAAAAAAAATAGTAGCGAAGGATTTAAGTTCTCTCGATCTCAAACAACAAGCAAAACATTCTCATCCTAACTCGAATCTCGCCAATACAACGAGTTAATTCGAAAGAAACGATGATCACAGAAAGTATAGTTTTAGCCAAAGAGAGGGGAAAGTTAAAAAAAAAAAAAAAGAAAATAGTAGCGAAGGGTTCAAGTTCTCTCGATCTCGAACAACAAACGAAACGTTCTCATCCTAACTCAATATAACGAAAGAAACAATGATCAGAAAATATAGTTTCAGGTAAAGAAAAGAAAAAGAAAATTAATAAAAAAATAGTAGCGAAGGATTTAAGTTGTCTCGATCTCAAACAACGAACGAAACATTCTCATCCTGACTCGATACAACGAGTTAATTTTCCAAACTCCACATCTCATTTTGAAACTGTAACGAGTTAACAAAGAAATAATAGCAAAGGATTTAAGTTCTCTCGATCTCAAACAACAAGCAAAATATTCTCATCCTAACTCGAATCTCGCCAATACAACGAGTTAATTCGAAAGAAACGATGATCACAGAAAGTATAGTTTTAGCCAAAGAGAAGGAGAAAGTTAAAAAAAAAAAGAAAGAAAATAGTAGCGAAGGGTTCAAGTTCCTCTAGATCTCGAACAACAAACGAAACATTCTCATTCTCTTAAACGAGTCTGTCTTACCAAAGACGCTTCTAAAAAACTGTCTCTCCTCTCTCTCCTCTTTTTCTCCACCTCCCCCCTCATTCTTCACCACCATAAACTGGATCTCTCGATCATTTTCGTGGCGAGTCGAGCTTTCTCGAGGAGGGAGATCAACCCTCTCCATCCCTCTTCATTTGTTTGCTCGTTTCGATTCGTTCGCCCTCGAGGGTTTCGAGGGATTCAAAGACAAGAGGGCTGCGTAGCTGGAACGATTCACCGGCACAGGTTCATTAGCGCTCCTGTCCTTTGATTAATGGCCGCCGGAGGATAACCACCACCTCGCCACCACCGCTTTTCTTACGGATCATTTCACCGTATCCAGATAGTCGTTAAGACGATCCTCCTCCTCCTCCTCCTTCCGCGAGGGTGGAGAAATCGGTCGCGTTGACGCTTCCAGTCGACGTCGATCTTAATCGAATTTATCGATCAGGAGAGGAGTAGCATGAAACTCGTTTGACGAATTCATTTTTGCGAATTGGAAAAAAAATTTGAAAAGAAAGCATACAGTTTTGCATTTCATTAGTTGGATGTAGAAGAAGACTCGAGGAGGTGGCTCGAAGTCAAGGGAAGAGAATTCGAGTATTAAAAAGTTTCTTTTCCGTTTCCTGGTCGGGTCTTCTTCGACTGGGACGCAGTTTCTTCGCAAACTTATCGATTATTCCTCTCCTCTCGAATTATTCATAAGCTCCCCTTAGACGACGGGTACCGCGTGTTTCCTTCCTTCCCTCCACGAGTGAGAATGGAAATAGAGCGATATGTTCGAAATAGCCCACAGTGGGAAAAAAATGAATCTCTTTTAAAATTGTATATTATCCGTTGCAATAGCAACGAGGACGCCGTTGAATCCTTGGGACGAGGGACGATGGAGGTTAATTCATTCAGAGACAATGGCGGATCGGTTACACGGTGACTCGGCCGTTTATTAATGATCCTCGCTTGAAAAAATCTCGCCGCGCTTCTAATCTGGAATCCCGTTTGGGGATTCCATCGTTCAGGGCTGGCTTTCGAAAGCAAAAAAAAAAAAAAAAAAAAAAAAAAGAAATCCCAGAGAAGAACGTCGAAAAGACGTTGTTCAATTAGAGATTTTTCGCCTGTGTGAAAAATTGTGCCCTGCCCAGTGATTTACAATATCCACGCTCAATCCATTAAACAATCTATCCTATTAACGTGTTCGCTTCGAACGTTAAAAATAGAATGACTCGTGACGAACAATTTATATTTCGAGAGAGAGAGAGAAAAGTATCCCTAAAAAGATACGGCGAAGGAACCAAAGTTGCAAAGAAGGATCTTGTATTTCCTCGAAAGGATTGGTCGGCCGCCATTTTCGAAATGGCCGGACCCACGACTTATGCGGACCCCGGAAAGGGATGCAAGAGGAGGGATGCAAATAGAATACAGAAAGAATGGCGCCCACGCGTTATGCTAACACTAAGCAGCCGCCGACACGGGCTGGGTGGTCCTATTCCGCTCCACCTACTCACCCTTCAGCCCTTCCCGGGGCCCACACCTTTCCTCGCTCAACGGCCCAGTACAAGTTAAGGCTAATTTTATCGATCGAGGTATCCGACCCGATCCTAATACCCGATAATGGCCACCATATCGTCGAAGCCATTTCGCTATTTTCCATTTTCCTTTTTCTTTTTTTCACGATCAGCGATCTCACGATTTAAGGCCCAATCGAAGTCCGCTAATTTTATTTTGCAAGACGAGACACGTATTTTAAATTATTATCAACATATCGATGCACGTGTCGTCAGAGTGAGATAAAATATCACTTCCTGCTAGCAAAAAATCTCTCACCGTTTAACATCCTTTTCGATGACATTTTTATAGGTAAAAATTAGGTATTAAAGGTAAAAGAAAAGCGGCCTCGTTGAGAAGCGCGATCGAATGGATTATGCGGCCGAGATGTTTATCGTTGGGACGAATTCAGAAGCGGAGTGAAGAGGAGGGAAGAGAGGGGAGCGCTCGGGGGTGGCGTGAAGTTTCGTCAAAGGTGTTGACACGAGGGGGGAGGGAGGCCGCGGCTGGAGGCGTCGCTACAACAAGCCTCCAGCCTCATTCACACCTCCGCCCCTCTCGTTTCCTCTCTCATCTCCGGAACAGAATCGTGGAGAACTTTGTCATCGAGGTTGTTGCTCCATCCGACGATTTCTCGAGAGAGAGAGAGAGGTTGGTGGAGTGTGGGTGAACGAAACTTGGTGAACGAAGCTTCCTTTTTTTCTTTAACAGAAGAACGATTTCGTTTTCTCGTCGAATTGGTAACTTTCGTTCAAAGGTCAAACACTCGATGGTTCTTTCTGTAAAGAAACATAACGTTGAAGAAGAAGAAGAAGAAGAGAAAATGATAGAAGAATATAAGAATTGTGACAAACAGAGATTTGTTTATCTTTTTCTTGTGCAAGAAAAACTCTCGACTGGGAGAGAGAGAGACGATCCGTAAAATGACGAAGAAAACAGCGGAAGTAATGCATCAATCCCGATCTTAAAGAAAAAAAAAAAAAAAAGAAGAGAAAAGAGCAACACGCGTTAAATACGGACGTTGAATAATTCTTAGCAACCCTTATCTAACCCACCTCTTAAATCTGCTCACGAATCGGTAGGCAAGCCGGCGGTATTTATCGCGAACAGATAGTCCAGCCTCGGTGAGCAATATTTTTCGTCGCCATAAATCCTTGGGAATCCTGTGGCGGTCGAGGAGCAGCCAAAGGGGGCGCGGCAAATGGCGCGTCTTGTACCGATTCGGGAACGATGTAACCGTTTAAACGACTCGCATAGCGCCCGCCGACTCTAATCCTAACCCTAATATTTATCTTCGCACACTTGATGAAACGATGAAAAAATTCGTATCGAACGAATCCATTTTAATTCCAATCCTCTTTTAGATACTCTTTCGTGTCGTGCCCCCTGAAAATGAAAACAACCGAAAGTGATAAAAAAAGAAAAGTAGCGAAACGATTTCGAGAAGAATCGTCGTAACATATCTCGAAGCTCTCGATCGTTAAACGAACGCTTTGGTGGACGTCTAGGCAGCCAGCTATTGTATATATATCCAAGGCAAAGGGCCAAAATCGAGCGGGGCATCCCTTCCAGAAGGGATGTGTTCGAACGGGAAGGGAAGAGAGGGACATCCGAGCCGTGTGACGGGTCTCGAATGTCGCGCGGAGGCACTAAGTGGAAATTGTTGTCAAAAATGGCGGGGCCCCGTATACCGGTTCCACGGTACCAAACCTCGTACATCTCTGGGGGACCAGGGGACCCATTTCTGTACGTGGGCGTGCGAGGGATACGCGCGGCCAAGATGCATCAGCTTGGAGTTTCCCTTCCCTCTTTGCTTCGTTGAAATTGGAATTTTCTAGTTTTACCGGAATCCGAGTTCGAGATTCGTACAACGAATAAACGTGTAAAAAATTAGATCTCGTGAGAGAAACTCGCTTCCTTTCGGACCCACCCCCCACTCCTCCCATAAAAGTGTCACTTCGTTTCCCGCCATCCGCCACGTAAATGCCCTGCTTCGGTCCCGGCAATAAAGTCGTATTGTTTTTGCGCCACTTCCAGCCGATATATATAACTTTTTAACGACGCTCAACTACCGGCCGGCCGGCGAGGAGGGGAGGGGCAGAAAGAGGGGAGGTCTCTGTACGGCGCCAGAAACGTTCACTCTGGGTTCCGAGCGACGGTGGGACCCCTCTGACGTTGTACATCGGCCCATGGGTCCGGATATACCTTCTCCGGTGTACACCAACCGACCCAACCCACCCGTTAGACCCTCGTAAAATTTTTTCTCCATCCTTTTGCCCTCCGAGACGAGGCTCCTCTCCTTCGACGTCCGAGGATTTAATTTGGCCGACCACGGTTCTCTCTCTCTCTCTCTCTCTCTCTCTCTCTCTCTCTCTCTCTCCCTCCCCTGCCAATCCTTGTCCCACGATCCCTTATCCGACGCTTTATCATATCTCGGGGGGGGAAGAGGAGTGCGCGAGCACAGTTCGGCCAGAGAAGGTGGTTTTGGTTTTTATCGATACGATACGGGGATTAAATACAACGATATTAATAAAAATCTCCGCGACTTTTGCCGGGCAGGGCAGAGAGAATTATCGATCGTGTCGCGGGGGAATGGGGATGAGTTATCTCGTCGGGGCAGGTGGATATCTTTTTCTTGCATATTCGAATTATTTTTATCCAAGTGTTGTTTCTTCTCTCTTCTCGATAATTTCAATTCGAAGCAAAAAAAAAAAAAAAAAAAAAAAATATACGATAATTCTCAAATTAGAATTTGCGTGATAGAAATATGGATAGAGAGAGAGAGAGAGAGACTCTTCTTATCCTCGTCTCGTGCGCGAAGAAGATGTTGATTAAAAAAAAAAAAGAAGAAGAGGAAGGAGGAAGAAGAAAAAGAACTGGTACACTTATCGTGTCGCTTAAACCGTTTATCTCGTCAACGGCTGTCTGTCGGGTGTAAACATTATTGACGCGATAATAAGCGTCGTCCCATCGAGCTTTCTCCGCCGCTTTTCTACGGCCGTTCCAAGCAAACGGCCAAGCACGTGTCCCGGAGATATACACGGTCGTACGATTTTTTCCTTCCCCCCCCACACCGCCGCCTTCAAAGATACATCGACTTTTACGAGCGCTCGTCTGTTTTACGCCAGCTAACGGTCGCGATCGCTTCCCCTCCTCCTCCTCCTCCTCCTCCTCCTCCTCCTCTGCTAGGACAGCCACTTGGCTCTCTTCTTTCGCTACACGCCGCTAGTCGCGCTAGTTGTGTGATGGGTATATATACACGCAAGTGGAAACGGTTAATCGTATTTCAAATCTTGCGTCCTTTTGTTCGCGATTAATTGGCTTTGCTAAGCAATTCTTTGAAATTAAATTATCATTTTTCATCAATTTTTCCATTCGTAACACGAGGAAATCAAGTGGGCCCAAAATACATGAATATCACAAATGATATTGCTATTGGCCCTTTGCAACGTTATTTTTAACTCGGTTACCTTTCATAGATTCGGCCGTTGAACCTTGCCGATCGACAATCGCCAGGTTGGAAAGCGTTGGGTCTCGCAATAACAACGATCCTCTCCATCCGATCTCCTAGAAACTTATCGTCCCATGCTCCTCGCCAGAAACGTTCGAGAGAAATTCTATCTCTCTTCCCCCTCCTCTCTCTCTCTCTCTCTCTCCACCTTTATGGTTCCTCGTGTATATGCTAATGCGAGACGAATGTCTCTCCTTCTGTAGCGCCTTCCCGGTCGTCTCGCCTCCGAAAGACGGTGGTGTACGGTGCGTCTCGACGACGACTTAGCAAGGATGCGTTTCCTCCTCGTGGGCGTGTTTGCTCCTCTAAACTGTCTCTCTCTCTCTCTCTCTCTCTCTCTATTTCTCCTCCATCCTTTCTGTTGGTCGATGTTCGGCCTCCTTTGGCGCAATCGATTGCCTATCGACACCGCGATAGATTAGTCGGAATTATCGTGATACCAGGGCCGGGGATAGCAGTTCGTGCACGCCGACAACGTTCTCTTGGATGAAAGGGGGGGGAGGGGTACAAGGCGCCGCTTGGAGAGATATTTGTTTCGATCTGAATCGAGGGAAGGAAAAATTGTTTATCGATAAAAATTAATGGTAATCCTGATTCGAGTGAACGAATCGAATTTGCCGAAATTAAAATTTGATCTAATTCTAGAATGTATACTAGGAATAGATTAGAAATGATTAAAAACCAATCGTCTCGTTATCATTTACACCAACCAAGATACGATTCGAAACTTTTCCACTTCTCTCCCCCAACTCGAGCCAACGTTCAACGTCGGTCCAACGAAAGGCGGAGCGTTGTAGAGGCGAAGAAACAAAGGAGGGCGAAGCGCGGAGGCGAAATGTTGCGCGGTTTCCCCGGGAGAGCAACAAATGCGGGGTTGGAGAGTGATTCCCCTGCGCCGAGAATTCACGTAACACGTGTATCCCCGTGGTTTATGGTGATTAGTAGGGAGACATTTCCTGCAATCGTTCCTCCACCATCCATTCTTGCATTAGTCACCTCCCCCTTCCCCTCCCCCTCGTTTTCTGGCCGTGGATCCAAGCCAACCTCGTCTCTATCCATCGGGGTTGGTTGGTTGGAAAAGTTGCTTCTATTCGCGGCTTCTGTGAAATTGGGCCGAAATACCCGAGTAGCATTTCTCAAGTTGGAAGAAACGCAAGAATCAAAGGGATCATCGTTCAATTTTACGTGTTTGAAGGGTTGAGATTACTCATTGCGCCTTTAAACCGGACAACCTGAGCGACAGGTAGTAATTAACCTACGCCTTGGATGGAATTCTCTTACTTCTAACTTGGCTCCTTTGGATTTTCCACACAACTTCTCTAACTTTTTTTTCTTTCTAAAAGTTCTTGACAACGTTTAAAGAAGTTTAACTAACTAAGCGATCGATTAGTTCATAATATATCGGTCAGTGGTGGTTGGTAGTTAATGGTCAAGTAGCGCTAGTGTCGCTCGTCTAAACTTTCCCCTCCCAATTGCAAAAGAATGGAGAGCCTTCGTCGAAATTAATTTACCTCTAGCGTCGTCTTGAACGATCGAAACCAGGAAGTAGCAAATTTCCTGGGAACAGAAGGGTCGAAGGGTGGAGCGGAGCGACGCCAGTTAGTCGTCGAGGCGTTGCTGCCGATCAATCACGGTCGATCCAGCCCCCTCTGCCGTGCTCCTTTCTCTCTCTCTCTCTCTCTCTCTCTCCACGTTTCTGGATAAATGGACTGAACGGCGACTGCGCCTTAAACGCTTCTCGCGTATCCTCGAAACGTAACACCCCGCCGCCACGTTTCACGTGCTGCACGCTCGCCTCGTGTTGTTCGGTAGTTGGACACTGGCCTTCCAAGACTTGTCGCGTCTTGGAAGCTCTTTTGTTGAGCCAGAGCTTTTTTCAGCTTGCGGAAACATGTGTCGCTACGAGATCTTTCACGAGCAGTTTTATGGCGGTTAGGACCCCAGGCTTCTGATATTGTCCAGAGACGGGGTTAGGTCGTGTTTCTGAAACCATTCTTTGGGATGGAGTAATGGTTACACGGGGCAATGGCGTAGAATTGTGGCCGTTCCCTCTCTCTCTCTCTCTCTCTCTCTCCCCCCCCCTCTCCTTTTCTTTATTTCAACGAGTGCAATTTCAAAGAGGGAATTGGAGAGAGAAAAATTGCTCCCTGTATATATGTACATATAATTTATCATCTCACACGATTTATTGGTTAAATTTAAAAAGAAAAAGTTTGAAGAAGAGGAAGAAGAGAAAAGAGGTTGAGAAACACGGAAGTGAAGAGAACAATGGCGGAATTGGCAGATTCTGTGTCCGTGTCATTCACGGTCCGTTTCATTCCGAGAATGACACAGAAAATTGTTACACGTTACACGAACGTAGAGAACACATGGCGAAACTTGTGTCCTCTCTATTAACAACATATTTTTCTTCTTTCTTCTTCTTCCTTTTCCTCTCTGTTCGAGTATTTAGTGCACACGAGCCAGAGAGAGAGTCCTGTTACGTTACACGAAAACATAACCTTTTTCGAACCTGACACTTTAAGCTGCTGGAATCGAATACACGACGTGGCGCTAGCCACGATGCCGTTCAAACTCGGGTGTCGGGTTTATAAACGTTTAACAATCTCCAGAGTCCGACCCGGATACGTCTGTCACCCGACACCGAGCTGCACATCGAGCCGATAATTAGGAGGGATCCCAAACATGCCAAAGCATAATTCTCGAAATTCTCCTCCAACTTGCTTTTTCGAGTTCTGCATTCATTTGGAACAAATAATAAAATCTCGATCGTGCGAAACAGGCTTTACCTCGCAGCCAAGTACGGTCAATTAGAGCTCGAACGGCGAGCGATTCGTTGAGAAATATTTTGGGCTCGAAAGTGTCAGGAGGAGAGAGAGAGAGAGAGCAAAAAAGGAGACCAAAGAAGGAGAAGGATACTCGGAGGCTCTCTCTCTCTCTCGGCAATACGTGGCCGGGACTTATAAATCGCTTCCAGGTTTCGCCTGCCCCTCCACGGGGACGGCTGTCACCCGTTATCCTAACGACGTTTAACTAATCACGGCCGGAGAAAATATATATCCGCGATGGGAAGCTGGCGCCTCGAGCCACTCTATCACCGGGGGCTGGCTGCTTAATTTGTATCAAAACATGTCAGGCTTGGGGGCGCCACGCGAACCAGTTATACTTTTAAACGATACCCGTCGAGCGTGCCCCATCGAGCGCCATCTATCCGCGCAATGTGCCCTACACGTGTGTGCCTCCTAACCTTTCCTTTCCTCTTTTTCCTAACCTATCTTCGTTTTCTTTTTTTTTTTTCTTTTACCATTGTTTTGGTACCGGGTTTTTGATACGAGTGTCTCATAATTGGTGGGTTTTGAGATTGTTTTAAAAGGGAAATATAAAATATCTTGCCACTTTGTTTGACGAATCGATGATATTTACGATATTATACAAAAGAAATTATAAATTTAATTTTGTAATTATTATTTTTATTTTTATAATTAATAAAAAAATATATATATATATTAAAAATATGATAAAGTTAATAAAAAATTTTATTTCTGTTACATCATATTTTCTAAAATATAAACTTATTCAAGCTCGTTTACTATCTATATTTTATCTTAATTTAAATTAGTACTTTCAAATGAATTTTTCCCAAATATCCTGCTCACATAAAATGATAGGAAAAAAGTATATAAAATTTTATAAAAGTGTTAAAATTATCACGGTTGTTATTCGTGTATTCGCATTCGCGTTTGTGCAAATTAAAATTCCTTACCCATAACTGGAGATATCGTTCTGAACAATTTTTCTTGAATTTATCCATGAATGAATAAACTTCCATAATCCAGTGCTGAGAGTAAGAAAGAAAGATGTGTATATATTTTGTCGATTTTATCAAGTGACGAATACTTGAAAAATGTTCGTTTCGAAGCATTTCCCCCCTCCCCACGAAACGCGTGCATCTTTTGTAATTAAGACAGCGAAACTGCAAAACTGTCGTAGATTGCACTCGTGCAGTGATAACCAGCAGCTGCAGTGCTGGAACCCCGCTTGCAATTGCCTGCATACGCGATATTGCGCGTAAAAGGTACTACCGTTACGTGTACACCGCGCGAAAGCTCGTTTCAGGGCTGGCTGCGAAAATTGCGATCGATTATTATCCTTCCATTGAAAAGTTTCGATCGAAACTAAAACGTCACCCTTAAAATACGGTCAACACGATCGTATCGTAAATTCACGATTCTGATTTCGAGAACTCTTATCTTATGACCGAGAGAAAACTTTTCGCAAAACAATCGGCGTAATCGGCTCGTGTCTAACATTGTCCTCGCAAAAAAAAAAAAAAAGGACAAAAAGAAATTTGTGTGAAACAAGAAACATCGGCAAACAGCGAAATAATCTCGTCCATGGGTCGAGACACTCGTACTCGTGAAACAAACATTAACAAACGACAAGAAACATGGGCAAACAACGAAATATAATCTCGTCCATGGGTCGAATTATTTGACGTGCAATGTGTGACATTAACAAACATTGACAAACGACAAGAAACATCGGCAAACAGCGAAATAATCTCGTCCATGGACACTCGTTACCCCCGGCAAAAGAAACGTGTGGGACAAGTTGCAGCGCCAAATGGCAAAAAGCAAATTAACCGTGTATCGTTGCCCTGTTTGAACGTTTACCTTTTCGCCCGATAGAAAGCCCGCAAAAAAGTACCACGTTGCCCCTAAAAATGAATGGGTGGCGAGGTTGGTGGATATCAGCGGTGGACATCGGTGGGCCCTTCTGCCGCCAATTACAACATTCCACGCTCCTCCAGCGGGCTGCAGGGAGACTATGTCGTTCGTGGCCTGGGACGGCACGCGATTTCCTGCCAAATTGGGGCCCCATCGTTTCTCCACCGACGCCCCGAGGGATAAACTCGGGAAAAACTCTTTTTCTCGGGGCGAGGTTCGTTTCTTCGGAACGCTGGGAGGCGGTTATTTAACTCAAGTAGACTCGATTGCATCTCGATTCCTCCTGCAGCGAGCACGAACCAAGGTAACTCGAAGGTTTTTCCTTCGGTGTACGGGGTGTTGGTCTCCTGAGTATTGGAGACCCGCGTGTTCGTTTATATTACATTACATTACATTATCCTCTCTCGTCTATTTTTAGGATAAGCTCGTACAGATATAATCCAATTATGGGGTGATATTAGCAAGATTACGATTCTTTTGCTCGGAGTTTTATCAGACACCCTGTACATCCGTCGCCAATTCGCCACCTTTTACCGCGTGTTTTACCAGTGTTACGTGACTCGTTTCCAGCCACGTTACGCGGCAGATGATAATATTGCAATTAGAAATCGGCGGAACGAGCGATGCACGCACTTGTCGCTTCGTATCGCAGAAATGATTGCACGTAATTTACGGCCAGTAAGTGCATCGCATTGAATATTATTCGTTCAACTTTCGTAGTACTACACGACCCAAAAATCTAAGGGGAAAGACTAAAAAAATTACACATTGAAATTGCGAAGGAATTTTCCAGACGAGTCATCGACACGTAATATACAACGTACATTTCAAATACAAAATCGTTTCGAAATAATCCGCATCGAATATCCTCTCAGCCTGAACATTTTCAACGCACAAACACACAACGCATCGCAGCCATTTCTCCAGCTCGGAGGAATTCTCCAAAGCTCGCGGCGGGGCCTGAGAACTGTGGAAAGGCCCGTGCGCAAGGCCGGGCGCAGGAAGGGGCGTACGATAGCGGCGTCGAGTGGTTTACTGCGCTCCCAGCGAATCGTAAATATCGCTGGACCCGGCATGCGCGCGCAGGAGATCGGGCCTAAGGCCGCGCGGGCATAAGTTAGCATCGTCTAAGGCGAGCGGGCCCCGTGGAATCGTGGTGGAACGTTGGACACTTTTTCCAGGATCGTTGTTCCTGGCTCGTGTTCCTGATTTACGAACCTCAATAGGGCCCAATGCAGCCGGCCTAGGTATATACACACACACACACACACACGTATATTCTAGCGCTACGCGGAAGGTGGAACGGCCAAGCCGTTTAATGCCGCTTTAACGGGACATACGCGACGCTGTATATAATAGCCTCTTGTAAATCGGCGGGGGGATAAGGCCCCCTTTATAATCCGGGTCCCACACCGATCTCGATATCGGTGTGGCTCTAACGGGTTTCGGCCTCGATGCAAAGGGGGGGGGGAGGAGGAGGAGGAGGAAGAAGGGGGGCCCGCGAGCGAGGCTCTCGGGATAAGGATCGAGAGGGGGCGTTGGGCCTCTTGATCGATATGCAAACGTCTTTCTTCGTCTGGTTTGAAATTTCGAGACGCGATCCCGGAATCCTTTGTTTTGTTCAGGGATCCTCCTCCTTGGGGGGAGGGGAGGGAGTACGTTGCTCTTTGAATAGAATTCGTTCGAGAATATATATAAATCGTAACCCCACAATCGAAAGTTGCCTCGTCGTTTCGTGAATGAAAATGTCCAGTGGGGAGGGAGGGATGGGGGGGGGGGGAGAGAGAAGTTTGTTAATAGCTCTTCCCGAGTCTCTCGCCACGCCTTGTCCAGATCCAAGATTACCATCTCTTAGCCCATTTTCCATCCTCGAGCGCAACAATTTCAAAGAGCGATGCCGGCTCGAGATGTTGTTTCCTTTTCTCTCTCCCTCTCTCTATCTTCTCTCCCCCCTTCCCCTCTGCCGCCAATCCACCGTTCCTCGCGGTAAAAAATCAAAGGTGCGAGAAGTATCGTTCCGTTTTTCGTGGGCTAAGGGCTAAACGAAAGCAAGCGTGGCCGGCGAGGGGGCCAGGGCCACGCGGCGGGCATAAATATTCGACGGGTTGCTTAAGAAGTAGCTATGGAGCTGCCGCGAGGCCAATTTAGAGGCAGCTCGGTTAATGAGCCACCGCGGATGCCACACGCATCTTTTTGCGCCCCCGGGCCCCTGCCTCTGTGTGGCCAACTCGGTGCTTAACAAACGGACGGGCACCTGGCCCTTCCCCTTCCCTCGTCCACTCCTTCTTACTCCTCTGCTTACTCGTTTCGAGAATTTCAAGTAAGCGGGGAGAATTTCCGGAGAATTTCTTTACGTTTTCTCACTTTCGAGATTTCTATCGAAATTTCTAACGGTCGAATCGAATCGAATCGAATCGCAGGATTGTGAATGTTTGATGATCGACCCGAGCGATCTTGGGTGAAAGTAATTGTTTGCGAATATTTTCCTCTTTTCTTTGTCTCGATAATAGAAATTTCTCGAGAATTTCTTGAAAGATTTATCTGGGAGAAAGGAAGAAAGAAGAAACGGCAAAGTTACCCGATTTAAAATTCAAATTATTCTCGCGGGCACATTTAAACTAACCTTGATAACTCAATTAACATACTCGTAGTAGAAAATACTTCTCTTCTCTTTCGTTGTTTCCTCTTGGTATCGAAACGGAAATGTTTCTCTTCCCTTATATATTCGCGACACGACGACAATTATAAAATCTCTCTCTCTCTCTCTCTCTCTTTTCCATCGCGTAATGACGCGGTTGTAAAACGTCGGCGGGGTCGGCGTGGGCCAAGGCGCTTATTTCATCCCGGCGAGGCGTTATTAAAACGTATAAACGCAGGTGATAAAGAAACGTATACGCGAAAGTTAACGCCTTCGGATTTAAACGCGCGTCCAATTAATTTCGTGACGCATCGCGCGCATTTCGTTGCCAGCGCAGCTGCGGGACACGGAGCACCCCTGTGGCGCCTTTTCCCTCTCTCTTTCGCGTTTCCTTTCCAAAGACACGTTTTCTCTCTCTCTCTCTCTCTCTTTTCCTCTTCCGCCTTCCAACTCTCCCGTGAAATCAACAAGATTTTATCGTTTATCTGTTATTTAATCGCCGTCCGATAATTGCGGAAGAATCTAATAGTTTTAGTTGAGTTTCGAAATAGAGGGAAGCCACAAGTATTATTATTATTTCTTCTCTCGCAGATTCGAAAATTTTATCGTAATTACTGGAATATGAAAAAGCTTTTTTAATAAAAATTCTCATATATATTGAGTAAATAATCTGTAATAACGTTTGAGAGATTAAAATCATCAAAACGATATTATATACCTGAAAGGTAAATAAATATATAATATATTATTTTATATTCAATCAATTTTGAGTGTATTCGTGAATAATCCAAATGACAAGGGAAAACCTTGTAAATATTATTAAACGATTAAAAAACAACCTTGTATATTATATATATATATATATTTTTAAAACAAGCCATATACCCCGCGCGCGCGGTCACCCATCCAAGTTCGAACCGCGACCAAAGGTAATTGCACTTTGCTAATCGAACAGGAACCAACAATCCCACCGTGCCAAACTCGTCGGCAAACAATTCTCCCGTAATTGTTATTATCAACAGCCACTGATGACTAATTGAAAATCATCTTCAACATCTTACTTATCCTACCTAACCTAACTATTCAAGATACTTTTACCCACCTAATTTTTCTTCAACCTTTTCCATCCATCCATCCATTCACCCACGAATCTCCACGACGCAAATAGAACGCGCGCCTGTGTAAGCGTTCGCGGATCGTCCCGAATGCTTCCTCCTCCCGCGTGGTGGTGGCGCGCGACACTCAACGCCGTGAACATTATTTGTGGCCACGTGTACGCGGCCCTAATAATAAACGGCCGCCAAAAGAATGAGGGAGAGAGAAAGAGTGGGAAGTGGTTCGGTGGGAAATTATCTGGAGGGCGCTGCTGCTTTCTCAGCTCTTCCACGATGGCGCGACCATCGTGGCCAGGAATTGATAATTAATGCTCGAGACTTAACGCGGCCCGTTTATCTTTGGCCTCTCAGGCCTCTCGCAGGTGCAACCCCTTCCAAGTAACAGCGAACGCGTTGACGGATGACAAACTACCGATCGCGAAAGGGTGGACGAGCAGAAGACCCTCTTTCCTAAAAGGTTTCGTCGACCCATCAAAGTATATATATATATATATATATATATATATAGTTATACTCACATTGTGACCCTCCCCCCTCTCCCCCCTCCTCTACGCAATAAAAAACGAGGGCGAAGAGTTGAGAAAAACGGAGTTGAATACAATTCAATTTCCAATTATTATTATTTTGAAACGATAAATTATTATATTATAGCAAGTTCAGCATCGCACGACACAAATACACGAGCTTCGTAGAACAAATTATTCGCGATGCATTGGTAGAGAATAGATCCAGAGATAGATACACTACATATTGTGCACACTTGGTATTATATCGAGATATTACCAGGGAGTTGCTGCTCGCGGGGACAAATAAACGCGGTCCTCATAACTGTCGGCACGGGTTGCCACGCTTAATAAATACCCGTTTGTTGGCCGTGTCTTACGAGGGTGGCTCGCTCTGTCGGCCGAGCCGACACCGAAGCAGGGACACGCGCGTTTGCCACGAAGCGAGTGAGATAGTGGCTCGGTGACAGCGGCAACGAGGCGTGCATCGGTTAGTCTCGCCACATCACGATCCTGACGTACGAAACCTTACTCCTTCTCCTCTGCTCGATAATTCTGGCACGCATAAACTACGTATAAAACGTGTGCAAACCCTTGTTGATTTTTGTTCGAACGAAGCGTTTTTATTTTGAAAATGCGAATCGATCGATGATATTGTTGCACGACCACTTGGTCACGTGGTCGACGAGGCTTATGGTTATATCGCGTAGATGCGGTTAGCAGATAGGGCGGTCATAATGGGTCGGATGATAATGAATATTTATAAATGGAATTTCGGAGTTTTATGCTTTTAGTTTTGATTTTTTTTCTTTTTTAGTTTTTTAGGTTAGAAACACAAAAGAACGAAAGTGAAGATTGTTGTTATTATATTATATTTCTCTGATTATACGAATAATTATTGAATTGAAAGTAAGTTGGGAAAAAATTACAAAAAAACGTTTGTAATTATTGCTCCGTTTGGTAGAAGAAATTGAAAAAGTCGAATTGAGATGGGAGAAATTCAATTTCTTTTGTATTAATCTTCCCAGCCGGCGGACACTTTTTCTTTCTTCGTTGACTTGCCAAATCTTCTGATAATTTCGTTCGAATCGATGTAATTTTTTATTCCCTCCCCCTTCCCCCCTCCTCCCCATTGATTGGAGGCAGGGAGAAAATAAGGATAAAATTTAATATTTGATTAAGGAGAGGCGTTGTGGAAGGGGAAGGGGAACTCTTTTTAACACGTTTATTCACGGAGGCAGGCAAAAAGATTTACATCGTCGCCCGGCCACCAATTATCTCGGCATTATAAACCGCTAACGACCATAATTAGAACTGTCGTTACTTTTATTAAGTGAACACCGTGACCGGCGATAAATCATACCAACGGACGGGCATAAATTGCTCGCCTGGTTTACGAAAATCAAATCATCGTGGAATCTCGAAATTTTAATTCATAATTATGCGTTTTTAACGCTAAACACGTTTGGGAATGTAAAGATATCAAATGGTGCTTTATATCATGTAATGTGTGCAAAAATCATAGAGTTTGTCCAAACTCTCTGAGAATATTTAAAAAATTGTCCAAAGAAATCTTGTATTAGAAAAAAAAAAAATTTCAACCGTACAATCTTCAAACTTTGATTTCGCTATTCTTCGCAATTTCACAAAACGAAAAATATTATCTGTCAACGTTTACCGATGTTCGATTTTCACAACGATACACAATCTTCAGAAATATTTTTCAACAACAGAAGCATAATTTAAGAAATTTCACAGTGTTGCAAAAATTTCGTAATCTTCAATTTTACAAAAATACCTATCAGCATCCGTTGAAGCTTGGTTTTCAACAACTTCGCAACGATATACAATCCTCGAAAATATTCTTCCACCATCTGTAGAAGCGTGATTTAAAAAATTTCACGATGCTGTACAATCTTCTATCCTTGATTCAAAAGCAATTGCAATGCAAAAAGTTCGAAATCTTCAATTTTATAAAATAAAAAATATCTATCAACGTCCACTGATGTTATTTTCAAAATTTCACAATAGTGTAACATATCTCGAAAATATTCTAGCATCTACAGAAGCATGATTTAAAAAATTTCACGATATCCTCGAACCTTGATTGCAACACAAAAATTTCACAATCTTCAATTTCACAAAAATACGTAATCAAAAATATTCTTTCACCATCTACAGATGCACGATTTAAAAAATTTCACGATATCCTTGGCACAAAAGGAACTGCAACGCAAAAATTTCTTCTTCAATCTTTTCTTCAATCTTCAATTTCACAAAAATACTTGTCCATCGAAGCTTGATTTTCAAAATTCCACGATACATTTTTAAAACTAAACTTCCTACGCTATAAGCTTGGTTAAAGGAAACAATTACCTGGGAAAAATGTGCTCACGCACAACATCTTATAAAAGCTAGCCTCCAGCCAATTTCACCGCCGGCACAATGCAAAAATCCGCTCGACAAGAACTGCTAACAGGATCGTTCATTAACGGTACTCTCCACCAACTCGTAAATTTCCACCGGCCGTTACATCCACATCCAGTGTTTTCTTCGCTGGAGTACACGCAAATCCTTAGAAGGAGATCCAACCTACATGGATGGATCTCTTTTCCCTCCCTTCTTTTTTTCCCCTTTTCTTCTCCATTTTTTTTTTTCTTCTTCTTCTTTTCGACAATCCTCCAGACGAAACGTCAGAGAGAGAGAGAGAGAGGGAGGCACGAGCTTGTGCTCTTCAGGGACGCACCGTATTACAATGGCCCTCCTCGAGCGGGAGAGCATCCCGTGGAGAGCCACTCGAGGATGTGTTTGAGAACGCTCGGTTTTCTCTCCAAGCTTAAAACAAACAGCTCTCACCTGTGCCATCGATGGCATAATAACCACCTGTGCCTCCCCTTTCTTCTTCTTCTTCTTTCGCTCGTGCCGCCGTCTTTTCTCGAATCAGCTGGATTTTGCTTTCATCTTTTCTTTTATATGAATTTTTATATAAAAAAGGATAGGTCGATGAATCTGGTAAAACCGGAGAGAAGTTCGTTGTTTTAATCAGCTGTTGGAACTGAATTAAAAAACGTGTGATCGTTTCGATTGTTTAAAAATCCTTCCTTCCTTGCGATCTGTAGGGGAAAAGGGGAAGCGAGAATCGGCAGAAAAGTGAGATTTCAACGGCGGAGACAACCGGTTCGCGCAGGTTAACGATCCCCCATTAATTAGTTTCGTTTCGTTTTAAGCGCGTGAAATCTTGCTCGTTGCTCTCATGAAGGAGAGAGGGAATTAAGGGAAATAATTAGACAAATTAGGACAGGCGGGCAGGGGTGAACGAATCATTTATCATTAGGATCCACTATTAATTCCTCGTTAATTCCTCCTTTCCTCGTCAAGCAAGATAAACGAGTGGCTCTCGAGTAACCCGTTGCTCGCGCGAGGAGAAAGGGAGCCTGATGGTCCACGGATGGGCCACGATATCGTCGCTGCTCCTCCGCTGATTTTTCAAACCGATCGGTTAAAATTTTCGATCGAACCACGTCTCCCCACGTTTATTTCGTTTTATTTCAGTTGTCTCGAATCGTCGAGTAAGTTGGGTATTTTGATCTCTTCTGGTAAAAATGTTTGAAGAAACAGTAAATAATAGGAATAATAGTTTCAAAGGTGTATCTGGAAATGTAAAGATATTTTGTTCACTAGTTCCCCAAAAATGAGTTTTCCATTGGGCTGTATTTTGATCTGTTGTAAAAAAATGTATATTATTATAGTTTGGACAAGAAGAAATAAAAGAATGATGTTACATATTTATAAGATGTTTCTAGTAATTGCAAGTTTTTAATAAATAATTCAGAATAATAATTTTAAATATACATTTATACCATCCACCTACAAATGTGGTAATACATCATCTCGTCTACTGAAAAACTTACGTCTTAATGCACGATGCATGCAATAATACTAGTTCACTGGTTCCCTTGATTCACCATATTTCGAATTTCTGTTAAAGAAATTATCATAGTTTGAACAAGAAGAATACAATATAAAATTGTGTATACTATATTCGAAACAATAATTATACCATCTACCGTATAAAATATAATCAAAAATATATATATAAAGTGTATACGTGAATCAAGCTGTGAAATGGAGCTTGGCCGAGCTTGGAAGGAAAGAAAGGGAAAGAGAGAGGCCGATAAATGCGTTGATTGCGTTGAAAAAAAGGATGATACAATGATAAATGCTGTGGAATATAATGGAGAAAACACACGACTGTTGGTAACCGTCAGGCGTGTACGATTACATTCGTCCGAAGGAAGACGTGGGCTCGGGAGAATATGAGGCGGAGACCGAAATTTTGAAATTCGTTCAAAAATACAAGAACACGCGAGATAGGAATTCTATATCTCTATAGTGTTCAAATCAAGTTGAAAAACGAGTGAAACGAATGGTTTTTGGAAAATGGAGGAACAGGCGTGAAATTTCAGGCAACGAATTATATAAGACGGGATGATACGACGAGACTTTTACAGCCATCGTATCCACGAAAATACCCTCGAGGTACACGAGAGGAGGCCGGCCACGGATGACAACGGCGACGAGGACGTCTGTCGGCCCGTCTGGTTAACAACTTCCTTCGTCTTAACGCCTCCAACGCTATAAACTCACGCTTCGTTTTATCGTGCTTATATCAACTTTCCGAGTGTTTGCAGAAGAGGCAAGAGAAACAAGTAGCCCTCCTCCTCGCTCGTAAAACTTTCCGATGGGGCGGTTTTTTCCTTCGCCGTCAGATCTCTCTCGTCGCGCCACGCTCGTATCCGATCCCGCAAAACAAAGAGAAACCCGATTAATAAAAAAAACGTGCGCCATATTGGATTTTCGAAGCTGACAGCAGCGCCATCGTTGGTCGAATTTAAATTACGTCGTTCCTTCGATTATTTCGATTATTTAAGTTTGATTTCAAGTTTCGCTACTTCGACTAGCGATGGCGCTGTTGAAAAATCCAATATGGCGGCAGCTCGCGAAATTAAATATTTTTCGAACGGAACGAAGATCGATGAAAGAGAATCGTTATTAGATTTTCGAAATTGTATCGAAGTCGTCGTTGTTTCTATTAATTCGCCAGACAATTGCACGATCTAACAACGAAAACGCTTGGCTATCTCTCCATTTCTTGATTCTGAAAGTAGAAAAGAACGGGTTCGTCAGAAACAAATAAAAAAAAATTATAACACTTTGATATAATAATAATAAAAAACGATACGTATGGCATATTTTAATTTCACATGTTGAATAAAAGAGTAGGTGCATGAGAAGATAGTGGAAGACAGCTTCCAAATAATCGTAATTACAGCAAGATTGGAACAAGCTTGTCCAAGAGGAAGAGGAATTTTTACGAGCCGGAAAAAATCGAAATTCCTCTTCTGAAAATTGGTAAAAGTGGCTCTCTTGGGTACACACGATCCACAAGGGGAGGAGAGAGAAAGGGGGAGTAGTAATTTATGAATCGACGATGCCTCTATCGCTTTCGTCCACAAGCTGTGTTGTTCTCGCACCTTCCACGACGAGTTGTTTGTATTATTTGAGCGGCGGGGGCCCGATGGCTCTACGGATGGATTGATGCCCGCGAGGAGGAGACCAGGCCGCGATACGTTTTCAACGTGGCCGATTGATCTTTTGTGATTTTAAGAAAGTCGGCTTGCAATCCGTTAAAATTTACGAATGTGCGTAAAGTAAACATGGCGGCGACGCGAAATTACTCGAGAATACTTCGATGTTTCTAGTTTGATTTCTTGGCAGTTTGTTATTCCTGTGACAATATACCTTTGTTGCATCCGTTTCGAATGTTTGGAAAGATGATTTTTTTAAAGAAAAGGAACTTTTATGCGATATTTGTACGTTCGTCTGGAAAAGAAAGCGGATTCGTTCGATTTTTGTTCGAAACGTTTGAAAATTCTTTACTGCGGTTGACAATTTTCAAGTTTGTTTCGCAATAACAGCAATAAGCAGCCATCTTTCATTTCAATATCGATGTAAAAGGCAAATCAATCGATTTGAATAAGATTAAGTTAAATTTTCTCAATTTCGATCGTGTGTCAGGCCCACAAAATTTCATTAATGAAACAGCAATAAGCAGCCATCCTTTCAACGCCAATGTAAAAGGCAAATTAGCCGATTTTACCGAAATTCCATCGATGAAATATCTATAAACAGCCATCTTTTCGGTATTTTCGGTATTTATTTCAGCACTACCTGATTTAAACAAGATTAAATTAAATTTCTTCAGTCCTCAAATTCAGTTAGAATATCAGGCCCACAAAATTCCATCAAACAGGAAACAGTGATAGCCTTCAACTCTTTCAACTTTGGCGTAAAAGATTAAATGATTCCATTAAAATAAAATTAAATCAAATTTCTTCAATCCCAAAAAATTCGGTCCAAATATCAGGCCCAAAATTCCATCAAACAGGAAACAGTGATAGCTGTCTTTCAACTTTGGCTCAAAAGGCAAATGATTCCATTAAAATAAAATTAAATCAAATTTCTTCAATCCCAAAAAATTCGGTCCAAATATCAGGCCCAAAATTCCATCAAACAGGAAACAGTTGATAGCTGCCTTTCAACTTTGGCTCAAAAGGCAAATGATTCCATTAAAATAAAATTAAATCAAATTTCTTCAATCCCAAAAAATTCGGTCCAAATATCAGGCCCAAAATTCCATCAAACAGGAAACAGTTGATAGCTGCCTTTCAACTTTGGCTCAAAAGGCAAATGATTCGATTGAAACAAAATTAAATCAAATTCCTTCAATCCCAAAAAATTCGGTCCAAATATCAGGCCCATAAAATTCCTCCACCCTGCGATAAGCACCCACTTTTCAATTTCTTTAACGTTAAACGTAAAAAAAAAAAAACCAACACCGTCAATTTAAACAAGATCGAAATCAAATTCCTTCCTTCCAATTCCTCCCCTCGAATTCGATCAAATATCAGTCCCACGAAATTCCACTCGAAGGAAACCGAGCGATAACCCATCCTCCTCCTCCTCCTCCGCCTCAACTCCGCTCGGTGTAAAAGGGAGTCGGTTCGGTTTGGAAAACGACTCCGGTTAATTCTGGAGCCGTTTGTCAGTCCAGGAGCATCGGCGAAACAACCATCGGAAACGGTGGTGTACACGGGACGGAACGAGGCGGTTTCCCAACCTCCTCCTCCCAACACCGTCGCACCGGCCCCCTATATTTATTAGTGACGTTATTTTGGTATTTCGTTACGGGGCCGACGTCGGGCACGAGGCCGCTGCTCGTTCGATTCGTTGAGTAATCGCCGCCATTAACCAGCCTGTCCTCTCTCGCGCGTAGACGTTTCTCTCTTTTTTCTTTTCTCTTTTTTTTCGAAACAGGGAGAGAGAGAGAGAGAGAGGGGACGAGGGTTGGTCTTGGAAATGAGGGGGGGAGGAAGAGGGACAAGGATCGCGTGTTAGCAGTGATAGAACGGCCCGGATTCACCGTATGACCGTTACACCGCCGATTCTCCCCGTGATGAACTGCTCCTCCCCCCCTCCTCTACTCCTCGCTCCGACCGACGTTTCCGTTTCCTTCGAGAGCCGAACGATCTATCGTAGAGATGGTGGAGGGGATGCCAAGCGTTTCGTTGAAAATAGAATTGAAAAATGCGCGCTCGAATAAATTCGCACGATGAAAAAAACGATAAAGCAGAGGATCTCCGCTTCCTCCAATCTGTCGAACCAGCAACGCCGATACCATCGAACCCCGTGAATCTGGAACGGACGAACGCTCGCCGATTTCTTTCTCTTTCTCTTCCTTTCTTTCTCTCGCAACTCGGTCGAAGAACAAAGCTGCTCGTCCGTTGGCCCTCGGCCGGAATTTCGCTCGTAGGCGGAAACCAGGAGGCGGGGAGAAAGAAAAACAGAGCGAAGAAAAAGAAGGAGAGGAAGAGAGAGAGAGAGAGTCGGGTGGATTGTAAAGTCCCCATTGCCTCGAGTCGAAAAAACGGTCCCCACGGAGAGAACGTGGCCCATTATGCGCGCGAGGGAGCGAGCTTTTTTGCGGGGTATCCAGAGAGGCTCGCCGAGGGTGGCCGCCGCCTCAACGTTGACGAGAGCCGCGCAGCTGGAAAACCGAGCTGTTCACCTCTCGAGGCGAGGCGACGAGGTTCGAAGGAGATGGGAACAGAGTTCAATGACTATTGGGATGAAAGTCTTGGCAACGTGCTTTTTGGATATCGTTTTGGATAAATGTAATTGAAAATGATTAATCGTTTGTATGAAATGGTTTAAATCACTTCTCAGGTGAATTAACGTGATCTCGAATCGTTTTCGTGGCACAAGAAAGTGAATCCGTTTCTCTTCCGCTCGCGTGGCCCATTAAATCGGGCAGAAATGTATCCAAACAGAGAGATGGAATCGCGACCCCTTATAAAGGGGCCGGAAATCTGTTTACACGCGCGCATACCAGACCCTTGTGCACCTCGTAATTTTCCGTAACAGATTCGAGCCAGATCCTGGGAGAACACAGCTTACAGAGGGGGTGAGTGTATTCCTCGAGGCCCTCGTCGTTTGGAGGGTGATGTGTGGAGGCGACGAGTGGATTACGAGTCGGTTTCGCGGACGATATATAAAGAAGGAAGGAAGAGAAACGAGTGGAGACACGAAGGTAGAGTACTTTTAGTACTTTTCCAACTTCAAGATTCACAGCAATATATATTAGCTTATTCGAATAACACTTTTCCAACCGACGACTTTTGCGACGCGGGATCGACGGTTTCCGTTTGATCGTCAAAGTGCAGTGTCGTTTGTCGCGGTTGAAACTTGGATGGGTGACCGCTTGTTTACGGTGATGAAAATATTTCAAATATTAATATATAATCCTCTCCCTCCTCTTTAGTTTAGTTCGTTTAAAAGAGTATTTTTTAAAAATATTCTCACGTCTTGTCTTCTTCTCTCTTCCACGTCTTGAAAACAAAAGATTTACACAAAATTCCGTAGAATATACATATAACAACCGACTCCAGCATTTGTGGAATGTCAAGTCCTAATTTAACAACAAGCTTCTTCCTCCTTCTCGCAAAGAGAATAACAAAATGAAAATATTTCTCAAAATCCCCTCTTAGAGGATATAGAACGTCGTCGTCGTGTGGTGGTGTGTTGTGGTGCTCTCTCCGACTTTTATCCCTCTCGCTATATTCCCGCACCAATTCGTCTGTTCCACGATCGTTGGAGAGAGAGACGTGCCGCGTCTCCGCTCGGCGACACTCGCATTTGTCGGTGCCAATCGGCACAAGGGGGAATAAACTATTCCAACCAACGCGTTCCCGGCCCAATTAGAAATTTGTGGCGCGCACACGCACACGCCGGATCCGTACGTCAGGCCAAAGTGGAAAGACCGATTAGCGCGACTCGCTGTCAAAACATCCACTCTCGTCCCTTGCGTTGACGCATACGCGAAGAGCGCATCATCCGTGCACTCTCAGCGCCACCCATGTGCACTCACGGTAGTCCATCACTTCTGGCTGGACGGGGTGGTGTGCTGTTGGAAAGAGAGAGAGAGAGAGAGAGAGAGAGAGAGAGAGAGAGAGAGAGAGAGAGAGAGAGAGAGAGGAGAAGGAAGATACACACGTATTATTCTGAACGAAGATAGAGAGAGGAGAAGATGGGAAGGGCGAGGAGACAGACCTTTTTATGTATCATATAGCCTCTGAATTTGGAGGTTAAAGAGAGGAAAAGGAGAGAAAGGAAAATAGAATCGAAGAAAAGGGGGTTTTGTTGAAATTTGATGAAGAAAAGTTTAGAAAAAGAGAGAGAAAATGGGGGAAAGAAAAACTAGACGAGAGAGAAGAGATATTACTTGTACAAACTTTTAAATTATAGACGATAGAGAGAGAAGAAAGAAAAGAAGAGAAGAAAAAGAAATATTCGAGGAAAGTGAGAAAAAGAAAAAGATTCTGAACAGAGAAACAGAGAGTGGGGAAAAGGATAGGGAGCGATAAAAAGAGAAGAACTGTGAAGCATAAAGGGAGAGAGAGAGAGAGAGAGAGAGAAAGAAGCAGCGGGTTTGGGTAAAGCGTAGCTTGGGTCGGGCGCATAATATATCGGTTTAAAAGTACCATTTATTTAAATGGCGTTTATACCGGCCCGCCACGGGACGAAAAACACAGGCCGCAGACCTGAAAATAATAACGGGGTTACCAGGGTCCTCGACGGCGACGAGGAGAGAGAGAGAGAGAGAGAGAAAGAGAGGGAAAGAGAAATGTCCTGCGCCCGGCCGGCACGCGGATGCAATTGAATCAATCATCCGCCAAAATGGGATTTCTGGATCCCGCCTCTCTTCCAACCTCGTAAACCGCGATGAATTATACCGTTTCCACTATTTCCATTACGGTATATAATAATTGTCAACGCGTTGGAAAAAACGAGTTGTCACCGAACATATCCGCGATACGGAAGAGAAGAGATTCGAATCGAATTTAATTCGATTGAAGATTCATTCGATCATTATCGAATTAAAACTAAAAAAAAGTTAAAATAAGAAAGAAGAAGAGAAAGGAAAAAAAAAAAAAAAAGTCTTCAGTCAATCTCTCGAGTCATCGCTATTTTAAAGAACCAGAACCTAGATGGGAGATCGAGTGTTAAACTTCCCTCTGGCGGACGTGGTTCGAAGTTGATCGCCGTTAATGGCGGCCAGAATCCGACGTATCCAAACTCTCCTCTCCTCCTCGATAAGTCGCGAGTGAGTTATTAAAATGGCGCGAGCGATTTTATCTCGGGGCCACAAATAAGCAAACTCCCTTTGAACGAGCGTTTAGGTGTGATCGAGGGGACAGGCCGCCCAACTTTATAGTCGCTAACGGTCCTCCATCCTTCCGCCTCTCCGCCATCCGTCATCTTCCCCCCTCCCCCCCCTCGACCCACCGTTTGACACGGCGAAATTACGAAACCGACGCGTATCCACGCGATGGATATATACGTGTTTTCCGCTCGAGCGTAATCAACGTCAGGCCTCGTCCCTCGGCCGTACATCGGCCGCGCGTGCACAATTATGTCAGCGATGACGGGGCCACGGGAAAAAGATGGGCCACGAAACGCGAGAGGCATTAAAGTGTCAGCGGCCAAGGTTCGTTTAAATCTTGAGCGCTCGGTTATCCGCTCGGTTAGCCGCGGATTCAAGTGCACGTCACGGGCTGTGTTCTTTTCCTCAAGTTTTTTTGGATTTTTTTTTTTTTTTTTTTTTTTTTGGGATGTTTTTTTCAATCCTGTTCCAGTTTTGGGAGAGAAAGTTTGAAAAAAGTTGGATTTCACATGGTACGAGATGAGTCGTTTTCGAGAGGTTAAGTGGCGCTGCTCTTCTCGCCTTTTGTCCTCTTGGGCTTGGAACATTTGTGATTTGAAGTTTTTTTTGGGGGGGAGGAGGGGAGGGAGGGAGAGGAGTTTTAAATGGTGAATTGATTTTATCTTTTATCACTTCGAGAATAACACGGGAATAATATATATGTCAAAGTAAGTAAGAATCGTGAGATTATTTTTAATTTTATTCTTTTTATCATTCCCTCTATCCCTTTTGAAAAGTCGAGTTTATTTATTCGCTTACATTTTTCCCATCTATAAATATTCTCACCACTTGCGTCAATTGTAGGATATTTGTGTAAACGTTAATGGGTTTTCCTACTGAATAAATTAAATTAAACGAAACACACGCGTTCGTTATTCGCGTTTCGTCATGGAGAATTCGAGCGAGCCGTTCCCGATGAAACGACTTTCTGATCTCGAGATAAAAACGGGTTTCGTCGCCGGTTAACTTATGGGCCGGAGATCCTCGTCTAATCCACGATCGTGTCGCCTCGCGAGCCGATTACAGCCGATTACGATGGATCTTGTTATTCAAGGAAGGAAGAGGGAGGGGAGTAATAATTTTTCAACCGATGCGACGCGAAACCGTGGAGGAAACCAATACAAATTTCTTCCACCGATCGAACGATAATTCGTACGTAAACGTTGCGCAAACAAATTTTTTGCAATAATTCGATTTTGTGATCACCGTAGACGTTATTCGCCAATCACAATTTCGTAGAGTAAAATATTTAACGCATTTATCGCGAAAAAATAAAAATAAAAGTTCATGTAATTCCTATTTATGAATTTGGAATCTCCAATTCGAGATCGATCAAGATACAATTAATAATGAAAAGTTTTCAATAAATTTATTTCATTTTGGTAAAACAAGATGGACTGTTAATAAAGATCTATCTTTATTAATAATAATAACACATCGCACAATGTTTGTCGACTTTGGCAACATAGGATGGGTAGGTTTCTATTTGATCATTAAGTGCAATTGCACTTGGTCGCGGTTAATACTTGGATGGGTGACCGCTTGGGAAAAAAAACTCTCTCTATATCTTCTCCATATAACAAATATCTAAGAAGGAAGTAGTAATTATTTAATTAAAATGCTTTCGAATCATTGACGAAAATGACGCGAAAAATTCGAATCTCGCGAAAAAAATATAAAATTCACAAAAAATATATGATTTGTGTGTATGTAACACAAGTAGTTATATTATAATAATAAACGCGTCTCTCAGAGAGAGATTTTTAGAGAAGTATAGAGAAAGAGAAAACTTCTCTTTCAACTCTACTTACTACTCGAAGGATCGAGGAGAGAAACAAAAGAAAAAAAAAAGACAAAACGCTCCTCTCCAAAAGAAGAGAAAGAGAAAGAGAAAAGAGAGAGAGAGAGAGAGAGAGAGACTCGCGGAACGGTAGCGGACGAGGAGCGCGGATTAACAATGCCGCAAATACTGGTACCAGCCGTGGAATGCCCGCGAGCGCACACGACGCATAATTAATACCACGGCCGAGGGAGCGGCGGCGAGCCTCTCTCGGCTCTCTCCAAACCAAACACACGGAGAGAAAGAAGAGAAGAAGGAGCTTCTTCTCTCTCCCTCCTTCGAAACGAGAGAGAGAGAGAGAGAAATATGGCAGAAAGGCAAACGCGGTCTCCTCGGACCCGGCGCGCGGAACGGTGGAAAGAAAGAAGAAAGAGGAAGGGAAGTCCCCGTTGTTGGTACCGGAGGGGACCGGGTCTCGGGATGTCCGCGGGGAGGAGATTTATGTGGCTCCTGATTGAATCGTTCTCACTCGATCGCGCCGCTTGCTTTTTGCTGCGCTCCCGAGATTCTCTCCGGAGCTCTCTTCTCCTCCTTTTACCTTCTCCCCCCTGCTGCTCCCTCTCGCGATGCTGCCCGCCTCTCTCCTTCGCCCTTTTTCCATCCGGATCTATACGACCCGTGGATCGAACGCCACGGTTTCAAACGGTTATGGTACGAGACGTTTCGTGAGAGAGAGAGAGAGAGAGAGAGAGAGAGAGAGAGAGAGATTGCTTCTGCTGGATTTTCTTACCGATTTCGAGGAATAATCGCTGTAACGACGATCTGGAGAAAAGAACGAGAGCACGAAACACGTTGCGAAGAGTTTAAAATTTCATAGAGAAAGAGAGAGAGAGAGAGAGAGATTATTATACGTAGTAATAAGGAGCTGGAGAAAAAGAAATTAAATTCGAAGGAGGGCGCGTTTCGCGGCGATACTGGACGGGGATATTAATCTCGACAAAATGCTACTTTCCTACGTTAATTCTCTATCTTTTGTCGGGTGGTGGGCGTTCGCGTGGGCGTGCACCCGTGACGAACGAGCACGTGAAACCACGGGCACACGCGCGTGAGAAATCCAACGGAGCGGTGTTTCGAAACCGAGCGACGAGCACACCAAACCTTATCTCCCCGTGTTCGCAACCGATTCAAAAGCCAGAAAACTTGCGCTCAATTTTGTCTTTCGCCTCGCGTATATTTCTCTGCTGATCCGCTACTTCGTTGAACTAACTCGATCACGTGAAATTTTAGAATTTTATTTTTGCATTTCTTCGTATTTGAGATGGTTTTGGAATTATGGAAAATTTTAACAAGAATCAATGGATCGTTTCAATTTGCATTTAAAAAAATGTTTTCTGTATCATAGAAAGGTGCCCTTTTCGCATATTTTGTAATAATCGAGAAAAGGAAAATTTGTTCTCAAGAAGAAGAGGATCGTTTTCAACTTGCATTATTTAACGAAACATCGATCGAGAAAAAAAAGGGGGAAACCATTCAGAACGCAATCGCGACAGTGACAAATATCCCCCGTCGAAGCAACCGGCGATTCGTATTTCAGCCAGTGGTTATCTATCCGCTTCGAAGGGAGAGACGCGATGCGGGCGCAGAGACGAACGATCGACGAGATTAAAAAAAAAAAAAAAATGGCGAACAATAATTACGATCCAGAAGCAAGTAACAATTCCCTCTAAAAGTTATTTAAGTTTTGATTCTTCGAATCTTTTCCTCAGACTCTCACGAAATTCGATTCGACTGGTACCCAATGTAATTTTCCTTTCTGATGATTCGTTACAATTAAAAAAAAAAAACGCTTGTATCCAACTGCACGTTTCCCTTCCTCGAAGTACGATCATCGGTTGCAATCGGTTATTCTTTCGTCCAAAAAACTCGGAAAAGGGGGAAAATCTTCTCGATGGAGGGGGTCCAAGATTCCATCGAGTTCGAGCGGGGGAGCGCTACCACGGGGCACCATGGAAACTGAGCGGGCAGGTCCCATGCTGCGCTAGGAAGCATATATCCTCCGCTATCTAAATAATTATCGCGGCCATTACCATCACGTGGCGTTGTCCGGTGGAACCAACCGACGCGACGTTCCGCGCCCCGCAATATTATGTATAGTCCTTGCACTCGCCTCCGGTGAACGACGCGAGTGTGGAACGCGGGCTATCGAACGGGTATGCTGGATGATCCATAGCGTATAGGAGGAGCATTATATATTTCGAGAATTTTATTTTGACGCGTTTCAATCGTTGTTCAATCGCACGATCTTTCCTGTTTATTATATTCCGAAGCAACCGTGGTATCTTGGTAACACGGAATTTAGTGGAATGCAGAATTACAGTTTCAGTTTTCGACCAACACGTTTAATTCAATGCTGATTTGCGAGGATAGGTTAACGAAGAAAGACGTCTCGAGACTGGCTGTATGAAATCTACGATCCTTGTGAATAACTTTATAACCAAACTTAATTTTATACGTTTCAGTGTTTCATTTCCACTTTACTTTCCAAAATAGACAGATTCCGTTGATCCTTGTATATATCCACAAAATCGAAAAATATCGCGACGACACAATCCTTAAAATTTCTATTCCACATCGACGAAAAGAGGGGGAATATATCGCTACTATTAAGCCTGGACTCTGGTGGTCGAACGAGGAACTAATAATAGAGCCAAGGTCATTGTCTCTGCTCGAAACGGAACCGGGGAGGAACGAATCGTCCCATTGGACGGCTCGGCTTCCAACCGCGGCAAAGAGACGAATCTCTTCTCCTTGGCTCTCGCGCGCGCGCCTTATTGATCGCGCCACTTACGCCGACATGTGTCGCGATACTTATCGTAACTCGTGTACGCATACCGTGCTCGCCCAACGTGCTCTCGGCTACCTGAACCAGCCACCCATTTTTCCTCCCTCTAACTGCACACATTTCGAGAGATTCTCTCTTTTCCGGGACGATATTGGTAAGCCTCCTCGAAGACGATTCGTGAAATTGTTACGCGCGATTGTCTTTCTTTCTCTTTGAACTTTTGGAAAATTTATTGCGCGAAAGGATTCTGAATTGCCAGAGGGCGTTGTGGTCGTGTTCGATAAGCTCGATTTTCCTCCCGATTTCCAATCCAACCTAACCTATTATCGTGATTGACGTAGATTGAACGAAGGTTCCCAACCTTAACCATGACTGACGTAGCTTGATGTGATAATTCGTACGATTCCAACCCAACTTTAACCGGCGTATCTCGACGACTATTTTTTAAATCGATCTCTACTTCCATCTCGTTTTTTCTTCATCCACAATTTTGTACAACTTTGGGCGAGTTTTTAGAGAACAGAGAAAGAGAGAGAGAGAGAGAGAGAGAGAGAAAGAGGCTCTCCTCTATTGTAATGCCACGCTTCTCGCTCGGGGCGCTCTGTTAGCTAGCTAGGCGGCGAACGGAAGCAAAACAAAAGACGCCGAAATGCGTTCATTATTTCGAGCTAATTGGCGGTGCCTTTACCCTCGAGCCGGAGGGGGAGGGCAGCATCCAGAAGCGCACCCGACCTCGCCCACCCCCTCGTATACTTTCACAAGCGACGTTCTCTCCTCTTTTACGCGCTCGCCGCAGGCCTCCCCCCTCCCCCCTCTTAACCTTTGAATTAAATATTCCTTCTTCTCCGTGAACAGGAATTTTCTATACATCCCCTAATGTTGTATTCGTGTATACCCCCGTGTTCCACGGGGAACTCGAGTTTACTGCCTCACGAGTAATCCCCCTCTTTTCAGGAGGGAGGGGGTGTTTTTTTTTTTTTTTTTTTCCCCGATATTCCAATGAATTTTTTTGGAAAATTGGGTTGAGCAGGGAAAAGATAAATTGGACGAGTGGTCGATACACGAGGCGTCGGCCATGTTGGGTGTTCAAAGTTTGGAAACACGTGTAATATAACGGATAATGGGAGCGGTAATACCGTTGGAGCTAATTATTGTATAGAAACCGTGTACTACGGTTTATATATATATATATATATATATATATATATATATATATATATGTATAGAAAAATCGAGGTTTATTAAATCGCAATTAACACAAGATTTAATTACTTTTAGGCAATTTGAATCAAATTTTGTAACATCTATTTTCGTAGTCGGGTTGCTGTTGCAGAATCGATCCTTTGAGCAAAGTATTTATATTAAGTGTTTAATTGGATTACATTTTAAGTAAAGAAGATATAAAAGCTACTTTCGCAATCGTGTGAAATCGGTGTACATTATTATCAAGATATTTATACGTGTAAAACGATTTATAGAAAGAGAATTGGAAAATAATCCATTGTAAAATTAATAAGAGAGATCGGAGAAGATGGAATACGAAAAGGGGAGAGAGAAGAATTTAATTTCCAAAGATTTGGTGATGCGTGTTAAACAGGTCGAGAGAAGGAATTAATACGCGTCGATAACGATCTGTGGCGCAATCGATCCGTCCGACGATAAACTCGTCGCCTAGACGCGGATTTCGGTTGGATCGGCGTTTGCATAATTAAAGCAAACGAGGATATTATTCCAAAGGTTTCGTAGAATCCCCCTTATCGATTTTCCCGATCGCTGCCTCCTCGAGATCCAGGCATGCCACTGTCCAAATTGGGTGACGATAGACCCGAGGGGAAGCAACAAATCACCGAGCTAATCGTCCTATTTACGATTCTCTCTACGTTGGCCACAAATTTCGAAACACAAGCGGCGCGAATATCATTCCATTTCTCGTGAAAATGTTGTGCAAATTTATATATCTCCTCTGTGATAACAGTTTCGATAACAGAAGCTTCCTCCTCGAATATTTTTCTCTTTTTCTTTATTTTGGCAAAAATATAAAATTAAATTTCAATACCTGTATTTCATAAACACGTGTTATATATTCGACAAAATTCCATAATTCTTCGCACTCGCTGAGCCTAAATTCTTTTTTATATTGTCTTCTATAAGTTTGCACTTATCCAATGGTAATTAATCAAGCTTATTTAGTTTTAGTTTACATTCATCCAATCCAAATCTAAAAAGCTCTTCTAATGGATGTTTCCAACAAAATACAAAATTCTTTTTGCCCAAGCTCGCACTTATCCAACCGTACAGTGAATGTTTCAGCAAAATACAAAGTGAATCGAATTGGATTCGTATCCTATAGCTGGCAAATTATTTAAAAATAAATATTTCCGTGTGGAAACGCAAGCAAATTCGTTCCACAACTCGGCCACGTCCAACTTCACCAACTTCTACCTTCTCCTCCTTCCTTCCCGCTTGGTGGGACAGGGGCTCGGGGTGGATTAACCCGATTCAACGTGTGTAGCAGGGCATTACGGCGGTGTTGCGCTCTCGAATCCTGGCCCGAGTCCCCCCCCCCGATTTTCGCATAAATCAGCCGTGTCCCCCGACGTGTGCTGCCCTCTCTCTCTCTCTCTCTCACTCTCCCCCCTCGACGGTCCACCCACGGGCCTCGGAACAGATCGAGACGGCGAAACGAGGAGAAGAGGAGCGCTATTTTATTGCCGGCTTAATAAATGGAGGCTCCTTTATTTGCTCTCGAGCCAGCATCCGCTCGCAGTTTGCCAACCTGTTTGCTAACAACAACAAATTAATCGGGTGACGTATCCCGGAGAGCGCTTATATACAACACCACTACACATTTATATCTTCTTATATCGTCCACTCTCTCTCTCTCTCTCTCTCTCTCTCTCTCTCGGTATTGTTCAACGTTGATTTTCCCCTTCTTTCTATATTTAATCGAATTGTAATTTATCGACATAAAACAGGTTGTTTATCATCGATATTATTTTAGAACAAAATTAGATACATTCTTTCTGATCCGAGTGAAAGAATAGAAAAGCGTATGAAGCGAATGCAAATTTTCCCTTTTGCGTGCAAATTTCACACATGTTCAGCTCCTCATCATAATCTGATCGACCCATCTTCTACTTTTACCTGTCCTCCTCCTCCTCCTCGAGGCTGACAGATACCAACCTTCAGTTCCCTTCCCCCCCCCTCCCCCCTTCCCTCCGTTGCCCGGCCAGGTATGCGTTACCCGCGGTGCTGCTGCTCTCTCGACTCGATGCTCGCGCATTGGCCAATCTGTAATTCATAACGCGAATCGATCGAGGTTTTTTCATCGTCCGACCGCTGTGGATGAAAAGGGGAGGGATGGATGGGAAAGGAAGCGGCCCGTAGGAATAAAACCTGACCTGGCCAACGTTGGGGCCCAACATCGGGGCAAAACCGATTCTTTTATCCGTCTTTCTCCTCCACTCCAAGGGAGGAGGAGGAGGAGGAGGAGGAGGAGGATAATACCAGCTGGCGAATGACGACGTGAACGAGGCGGGTGACAGATATATGGACACCTCTTTCCTTGGATCGTAATCGATCGAGATGATCGATGTGTCGATCACCCGTGAGAAAATTCGTTTCTTTTCGGCGGCTTTCGATTTTTGTTGCGAGGAAGGAGGAGAGCAGAGCGACGTTCGAGGAGGAATCGCTCGAGGTTTTCACACGACGACACTAGCGCCACGTGGCCATTAACTACCCGGCGTACTTTAAGATCTCTCTTAAAGTCGGCGGATGTCTCCAAATGTTCGAAATATTGTATTGTTTCGTAAAAAAAAAATATCCCGTTCTACGGGAATGAAAAGAGGTCGAGAATTCGATCGAATCTATCGAACCGGTGGAACAGGTTTACAGAGATAGATATTCCAAGTCGTTTGGCTCGCGGGTGTAGGCCCGCGGGGAGTGTCTTTCGGCGCCGACATCCGGGGATTATATCAGCTGCGACGGACAGCTCGCCTAACAAATGATTCCCCTAATTCTCTTTTCGTCGAGCATTCGCATAATGGTCGTTATCGTCGTCCCCGGCCACCGCTGATACTTTCGGATTACCATATTTACGACGGAGTCGTACGTCTCGAACGTTACTCCCTCGAACGAACCCCTTTGTTCCTTCTCTGCCCCCTCGTCGAGTCTTTTCTGGAAGCGCAACCAGTTTATCCTTTTGCGCGTGCGACGACAGTTTATCCTTGCCAATTATACAATGAGTTTCGACTTTTGACCGAGTTTTCAGGCAAGGCCCTAACCTCTCCTAAAGTCGTCTTCGTTCGATCCCGAGACGGGATCGCAGAATTCAGACACTTGCTTCGAGGTTGGCAAATAGCGACAGCTTGCCGCCGTTTCGATACATTTCTATCGGGAGCAATAAAGGCGACGGGGGGGGGGACCCTCCCCCTCCTTCCTTTTTTGCCCGGCCCCCCTCGAAACTCGTTACACGCTCCGCTCGTCTCGAGACGTGTATCCATCGTTCGGCCCGCGATGCAACTTTTTCTTCGCGCCTTTTTTCCCCCGACGTTGGGCCGACGTGTATACGAGGGGCAAGGAGGGGGGAGGGGGGAGGGGGGGAGAGGAGGAGAGATACTTTTCTTCGAGACGGTGCACGCGAGCGGCGCAACGATGCTCGGGGGACTTGGAATTCCGGATCGGGATGCCTGCGCCGACCGCTTACGTAAGAAAACCTGGAGCAAGAGCCGCGGCAAGAAAGGGGAGGAGGGAGGAGGAGGAGGGAGGGAGGGATTCGCGATCGTGGCTCGCCGCCCTTCTCTTTCTTCTCTTCCTCTCTCTCTCTCTCTCTCTTCTTGGGAGAGACGGGGATCGCTTCTCGAATCTTCTTATTCGAAGTGACGATTTTAAGGGGCGATGCCAAGTTTTGTAAGTGTTTTTTTTTTTTTTTTTTTTGAGGAAAAAGGGAAGTAAGGTGGCGTAATTGTGCGTCAAGTTTGATTTCTATTAGGCGTTCTCCTTAGGTGTAGCAATTGTTGAAAGAGTCTCTGATGAGAATCTCTGCTTGGCATCAATTTGAAATGGTTGTTACTTTACGTGAATATTATTTCGAAACGAGAAGTAATAAGAATTGGTTATTTTTTTTTTTTTTTTTTTTGAATCAAAGAAACAATCCGTAATATCAAGTGAGAGTATCTACTCCACAGTTCGAATAGATAGGAAGGAAGGATGTACGAAAACTATCTATTATATTATTTCCTCCGTTAATTTTATTGGAGCGAGGATTAGTTGCTTTGCCAAATTTTGAAACGGAGGAAGCAATCAAATCAAACTTGGCCCTCCACACCTGTCAGAATCGTCGAATCTCGAGGCTTGGACGAACAGAGAGAAAGAGAGAGAGAGAGAGGGAGAAGGAAGAAGGAAAGAAGAGGAGTCTTCTCAGGAGTCGTCGCCACCGGCTTAGAGCGTCGTGGTTGCCGTCGACGGCAACCGGTAGCCACACAGGTCCTCTCCTCCCGGTCTCCGTACCGGTCATGCGTCGCAACTATAATTTGAAATAATTTATAAATCCTATTCAATTCAAATTAAGGCTCCACTCTGTCGGATGAATAAAAGATGCGCTCGCCTCCTGCTCACGCGCGGCCAACAGAGGCCGCGCAATAATGCGCTCGCGAGGGGCCAAATGGTGGGCCCATTATGCTCCCTCTCTCTCTCTCTCTCTCTCTGTACTCTAGGATTTGACAGAGCTCGGCTATGATTTTTTCCCAAACTCGTTTTGCTCCTCCAGTGTTTCGTTTCCGAGAGAATTCTTTTTTGTAATATTGTAATTTTAATTTCTAGCTAGTTTGGAGTATGGAAGTTTCAGAAGAGTTGGAACGCACGGATCACACCTTCTTGTTGTTAACCCTTTGCGCTCGTATTTATATTTAAAAAGGTTACTACAAGACTCCCTTAGAATGTAATCATATTATATTTAATGGAATCAGCACTGAAATGTGAATACAAAAATAGCAAGTATGATAGCGAACCACATCTTTTATATGAACAATTTTAAATCTGAAATTGTATGTGGTAACACAGGCTCATATTCAGAATACTTTGAAGATTGAGTTTGGAAATAGGGAGAACGAAGAAGTAGAGGCGAATGAGAAAAACAACTGATTCAGAATCGAACAGTTACAGCCGGAAGAACGGAATAAAAAGATATTAAAGCTACTTCGGTTTATCGCTCCGTTTCTAACCGTTTTCGCGACGGTAACAACATTTGCAAAAATTGGGGGAGGATCGTCAAAATCCAATTCCCGAACGAATCCAAGAATTATAATTATCACAGATCGATTCTCGACGACACTGGGTGGGGGAAAATTACTCCATCCCTTATTGCATCATGCTCATATTTTATATCGCGAAAAATCGGACGCGTGGCTGTGGCCCCCTTTTCCCGTGTTATCCACCGAGGCGGGAGAGAGAGAGAGGGCATTATAAAGCATTACAACGAGTGCTGTTAACGTCCGTGTCCAATCCGCGTGCCGCTCGAAAATAAAATACAAAATAGCGCGCGACACCGCTTTGTAGTAAAGCTTTCTGTCAAATCCATCGCGCCTCTCTTTCCGCTCGAAACCAAACCCTTCCCCTTTCACGCCTCCAAAAGTAAATCCATCTCTGTCCCGCGCGGAACCGTTTGTTTCGAAAGGGTCACGATGGAAATCACCAGAGAGGGAGAATCACTTCTGAACCCACACACCCTCTCGCCGTGATACTTTTATTTCTCGCTTTACTTTTCTCTCTTTTTTTTTTTTTTTAGCGTCTGCTCGACTATCGGCGTCGATTTTCATTTTGTAGTTTATGCAGTTCAAAAAAGTCGTAATATAATAATCGGGAAATTATTCGATCAAAGGAATCGCTCGAAGCAACGTTGTTCGATCCCTGACACTTTCAAGCATCCTAATTGATTCGTCATTCGAAGTTCGAAGTTCTTCGCGAATGAATCGAAGTAAATAAGAAAAAAATTTAGGCGAAAAGAAGTTGTTTGGAATAATCGTCGTCGAATAATCGAGCGGAAGCCGAGATTAGGAGGAATCGAAGGAACGGGAATCAATTTGCTCGTATATCCGCGATAGACACTTGCCGGAGATTGCGTTTTCACCCCCCCCCTCCCCCGAGAGCGACTGGGGTGGAACCTCCACGATTCGTCTTCTTTCCCTCCCTCTTCGATGCTCGTGAACACACACGTTCTTCCTAGCTGCTAGACGATTCGAATTGCAAATCGAATAGAACGCTTCTATATATATATATATATATCCCTTCTCCTCTCCGCGAATTTTCCACGAGAAAAAACCGCGAGCGAGAAAGAGAATAATACGATTCGAGCGTGACAAAATAGATTGATTATATTATTTCAAAACTGCGTCCCAAATCGACTATCGAGAATATATTTTAATAACTTTTGCAACTCCTTTCTCGCTTCCAGAACCACCGATTCCACGAATCCTGTATACAGGAGGGGATGAGGCCAATCGAGAGTTCATCGAAGGGGTGGCGGCACGAAATATTCGCCGCTCAATTTCGTTTTTCGTCCCCTGTTTAATCATGGTCTTATATATATATCCGCGCTGAGAAAGAGAGAGAGAGAGAGAGAGAGAGAGAGAGAGAGAGAGAGAGGATGGACGCGAAATGGGGGGTGGAAAGGGGTTGCCAATAGGCGAGGAGGGGTTGGCAGGGCGGCGGCAATAGCCGCGCTCGGGCCGTCATTTGTCAGGGGCTGTCGCGGCACGAGCGTGTTTCCGTTCCACAGGCGCAGATAGCGGCCCGTCCATAGGCCGTTCATCTTTATTCCTTTACACGTGTGGAGGAGTCCGTGTGCGGCGGCTCCCCTCCCTCCCTCCCTCCCTCCTCGCCCGAGCCAAAACGCCCTACACGATTCCCTCGAACTCATTTAATTACAACAAACAATTTATTAGGTCCATCCAGGATCCGCCCACGGCCACGCACGCATCGGTGTGGTGGGGGCTGGCGCGCGGCGTATCGGGGCGAGGATGGATGGATGGAGGGAGGGAGGGCGGGGGGAGGGGGGGAGGGAGGGGGATAGCGTCGCACTCGTCGAAAGTTCGCTTCGAAACTGAAATTATTCCGTCGATGGGGGGTGGTGGTGGCGGCGGCCGGTCAAACCCAATTGTATCCCGCACAAAGGAACGTGTTTTTGGTTCGTTCGCCGGTGAAACGTGTCGGTTACGCTCGGCTCGGCCCGGATCCGGGACGACCTCCCCCTCCGGCCGTCGATAGAAACGGAATATCGGCGTGGCCGATTGATCTCTTGAACCGAAACGCTGATTTGCTGGGAATAATTAACTCAATACACGTTTATTCCACACTGTTATTATTATTCTAGCTTCTGGTGGTTCTCTCTTCCATATGGGTGGATAGTAGATAGAGGTGGTTTCGTGATGGAATGGGAGAGAATTTTTTTTTTTTTCCCCTTTCGAACGCTCGTCACGATTCGAGATGACAGTTTCTGTTTTATCGGCGGAGATGCGCGTCGATGATGCGCGCGGTGTCGAAACTTTGTCGGTAGCGTTGCGGTAGTGTCTTCGTAGTGTTTTTAAATTTTCTAGTGCTTTTGTTGCTCTTTTATAATTCTTCTTAATCTTTGGTTTAAGCGTACAATCGTAGAATCGTAATCGTAGTTCAACGGAGCCAATAGAGGAGATAATAGCTTCCCCGTTTAAATATATTTTATGCTTCTAACCTCAACCAAAAGGTATTCTCACCGGAATGAAACTCGATCCGACTGTTACGACTCCTCTCGCCAAAGATCAAAAGGAAGACGATTATTCGGATATTTCTTTCGTGTAAGATGTAAAGTAACCAGGTTAGGAAATAAGAAACGTGGAATCGCATTATTCGAGAGGCGAATGTCGATCGGCCACGCACGATAGGACGTTTTAAGAACGAAAGCGTGAGAGATTCGACTTTTCACTGGCGCGCGCGCGCGCGCGTGTGTGTGTGTGTGCGCGTGTGTATGTCTCTCTCTACATCTTTCATTCCCAGCAATCAGCGGAATTGATTGCAGCAGGAAAGTAAGGAACATTTTCGTTTAGAAAGCGGTATGCCGATAGGAATCGCCCGCTGCTATTATAACAACGGGATAATTGAAAACGTAATTTCCTTTTTTTTACCCACGCAAAGTTAAAATACGTTCCTTAATAAGAGACACGTAGCGCATATTTTAACTTGAACTCGCGACACAATTTTCCACGCGATCGTTAATTAAAGTAATAATAGGAGAGACGAATCGCTTTTTTTTTTTTTTTCCTTTTTCTTCTTTTTTCCAAAGATCGAATTGATGCAGACGATACGAATAATCTGATCCAACTCGATCCATCTTCGTTTCAATATTCCTTCTCCCGTTACTTCGATTTAAAAATAGTAATCCTATTTTCGAGATAAGATAGAATCTCGAGTGACAAGATATATTTGTAAACGAGAAATTTTTACCCTCTACAACCAATCTATAAAAACATAAAACGTAAGTACAATTTAATTAAATATATATTGCCATAAAAGCGGGATCGAATGTTATTAATTTTCCTCCGAAAACATTTTAATTTTAAAAATGTTCGGGCAAAAACCTGTCCTAATATAATTTTAGGCAAAAATTCAATTCGGCAACATTCGACCACACCGTGGTAACCGTTGTTTCTCGTTGTCCAGTCGGACAGAGACTATTAAGATAACGGTTCGCGGCCATTAATAAGACTAATCTGAATCGTCGAGGAAAGGTTAAGCTATCGCCTCGACCCGATCCCACGAATTGTGTGTGTGTGTGTGTAATTCCAACGCGAGAAGAAACGGGCGAAATAGAATTCGCCAGAGGCGTGGATCATGTCCGAGCGTTCGAGGTGTGACGAACGATCTCCTCGAGCGCGCGAATCTTATCAGTCGTCGGCGAGATAGCGCGACTCGTCGAAGGTCGTAAGGTCAGCCGAGCACACGCCCACAGTGTCCATACGAAGGTGAATCGTGAGAAAGGTATATAATAACAATTTCTCAAATATCTTGACGTTACAATTATTGTTATTATTCCGTGTGTTGCAAGTATATTTTTAATGAAGTCCAATTATTTTGTATTTTCTATTATTACGTATCGACTTGTTCCATACTTATTGAATGAAAGCATGCACCTTCGTTTCGACCGTTTTAAATAAAGAAAGGGATTTTTCATGCTCGCAATTGGGATCGAGGGGGAGGGGGAGGAACAAGCGAGGTACGTTTGTTTATAAAGCCTCAAAATGTTCTGCGGCACGCGTGCGTTTTCGCGTGACACACAGGGTACGAGCTGCGGTTTCCCGACTCCTGTTCCGTTTAAATATTCCATCGCGAAACCGAGGCAATCGCCTGCTCCCCGTGAATTCGTAAATCCTCTCTCTCTCTCTCCCCACCACGATCCCTTCGTTCTTCCTCCTGACAGTTTTACCGTTTTTCGCCTTCCTCGAGCGAGTTTTATTACCAAAAGAGCGCGCCATCTGGAAAACTCTCTGGCTACATAGTTTTTTTTCTTTTTTTTTTTTTTTGTTTTATTGTAATTAATTTGGACACGAATCAATGATATAATGGATTTCATCGAGATACGTAATAATTGTTTAACTAAAAAAAAAATCGCCTTCCAGAGTTTTATTATCCCAAGCTGATAGGAGGAGCGCCATCTGGAAAACCCTAGCTATAGTTTCTTTTTCTTTCATTTAACTAGGCTTGAATCGCTCTGCCAGTGGAATCATCCTGTATTAAATCTCGTGTGAAAGGGGGTGGGGAGGTCGAAGAAGAAGCGGTTTGCCGCAAGATCGAGGGGAATTTTAACTTTTAATATAATAAAGCGAGGGAGTTGTTGGGTTATGATGAGAGGTGGGCCAGGAAAAGAGCGTTCGAGGTGAATCAAAGGCGGGCAAGGAAGCTGTCTTGGCTGTCCTCGTCCCTCCTCCTTTTGCAAAACCGCAGCAGAGGCACCGCCGCCACCGCGTAATTGGCCGCCTCTCAATCGCCCGATTGATTATTATTTTTGCGCGGCCTGACCCCTCTGGCGACCCCTACGGCCCCGATCTCGTCATTAGGGGACCCCGAAACAGCTTTCTTTTTTACGCCACCACCAATTATTATTATCGAATTACTCCTTTGGAAACTGATTCGCGTCGCGTTTGATGTCATTATTAGCGTATTGTGAACGCATTGTGATGATAGCATAGTGGAAATTTTATTCACACTGTTTGCAAGCGTTCGTGAGAAACGTTAGGGTGATGGTACGATCGAAAGATTGATCGTCCCGCGATGAAATATTTATGAATACTGGTTTAGATCTGGTCTACGAGAGTTTTGAAGGAATAAGTTAACCTTTGGCACGCGAGATGGAGCTTTTTAAGATTATTGTCGAAAATTATTTCGTTATTTCATTTTCCACGGATCGATATCGATATCGTTTGCGAAAATAAACACGAATTTCGGCCAAAGTTGGTGCGGCTTACACGTTTACGAGAGAGACCTCTCTCGAGTCAACGTACCTGGGCATAAAAGAACTTACTCGCCGACCGGCCGGTGGCTGCCTTTATTATCTTTATACACCTCGACCCGAGCTGACCTCGAATGCACCCGCTTCTTGGGCTTCGTGTTATTAAATTGCTTGATCCCATGGATCCAAAGGATAATCGAGAAATTTGGCGCGATTCCCTACACTTTGCTACATCTCGATTGAAACTATCGTTAATTAGTTAAAATCGAATAACTACAATTTCTGGTATTCTAACAACAGCTAATCCTGGAATCGTTAGGATCTAATTAATATCGTACGAAATTGAAACCGACAAATAATTGGACGAGTCGAGCAAGCAAGCATGGATTTTGCCGAAAGATGGCGACGTTGTTCAATGACCTCACCTAGAAGTTAAATAAGTTTCTGTTCAAGTATGGTTATTAATTATTCGTGTCCAGTTGAAACGAAAAATTCTTGCAGAATCTTTCTAGAATAAGAAGAATAACGATAATTTGATTCAACTTGGCGAAACCTTTTTGCGAAAGAAACACATCCATCAAATAAAAAGTTGACGAGAACGGAAGAATTTGCCGGGAATTGGGAATTGTGAATTTGAGCTCATTGCAACCATATTCCTCTTCTTCCTTTTTTTTTTAAATTTTTCGAATGCAACAATCGAATTCTTTTAAGAGACGATCCCCTAAAAAAATCCATCGAATCGAAAGAAATTCGATAACACGACGTGGACAAAGCGAGAATAAGAATCGAAGGAACGAGCTATAACGAGTTACAGATCGATATAAGCGACAATTTATCGGGTGGATCTAGCCACGTCCACGTTCAAAGTTAAATTATTCCAAATAAACGAGCGTTCCTCCTCTTTCTCTCTCTCTCACACACACACACACACACACTGGCGAGTGTCTACATCCGTGGAGACATTCGTTTACTCTTAATTAACGATGCCGGGGAGGGAAGACGGCAGGATTAATTGCGCGCAATCAGATCAGCCAGTAATTAATTGCCTCGTGTGTTCTGGCCCACTTTATTTCAACGAAATGGAAACGTTGGCGCAACTTGGCTTGGAAATATTCAGAGGCAGAAAAAGGATTTGTCTCGATTCCTTTGTGATGACAAGTCGATTAATCGATGGGGATGTTTCTTCAGGGAAGAGTTGTTGGGTCTTTTTTTTTTTCGTCGTGAATTGAAACGTACGAAACTTTTGATATATTTTGATACATCTTATGTATCGATTATTGTGCATGATTCTTATTGCGCAAATAAAGAGGAATGTATTCGTCGAGGGGATGATTGTAAAGAGTTATCGATCCAAAAGTGGCGCTTGAGAGTCACTCGTATTTGTATTTAAGAAGGTTACCGATCAAGTAACAAAAGTCCCTAGAATGTAATTATATTACACGTATATGAAGGGTCAAGTGTTTCTTTTAAACGCAAAAGTATCAGGGTTGGGCATTAGCAGCAACCCAGGACGTTAAAAAATTTCGAAATAGCCGATCCGCTTTTCGTATTTTAATCTCAGGAATTACAACAATTACAAGTTTGTAACGAGAAACAACATGATCGAAAACATAATCGATTATGGTAAACGCAACAATTCCAAGCTGCTTGTTTTAAAATTCTAAAAAACAATTCTAAAAGGCCAATTCAAAAACCATTTCCAAAACTTTCTCCTCCACCAAACCAAACCACCAGCCCCACAACGCGAATCCATGGTCCATCGACCTCTCTCTCCCTCTCTCCTTCCCTCTTTCTCCCCCCCCCCCCTTTACACCATCAATTACCAGAACGGTTTACAACAAATTTCGCCGTAATTATTTCCCAAATACCAGTGTCCCCATAAAATCCTCCGTGTATCCTCTCCCCTAGGGAACACGCGGTTATCCTCCTCCTCCCGCCCCCCCTCCCCCTTCTTTCTTAATAATTTATCAAAGGGGGGGGACACCAGCACCACTTTTTTCGTGCTGCCACCTCGACTCGAGATTCGATCGTATCCTTGGCGCGAGCTTCGTATATACACGCGCGCACACACACACACACACACATATATATATATAAATCTGTTCTGGGAATCGCGATCATCCCCCTTCCTTCCCCCCTCTTTCGTAGAATAGACGGTCGAAGGAGAGAGAGAGAGAGAGAGAGAGAAAAAAAAAATCTGGAAATAATAATTCGAGAGAGGAGGGAGATCGCGATTCGCGCGATTACGTATTATGCTAAACACGCGAGAATGGGTTTTTAAATGGGACATCTACGTTTATGGGGGGCCCCGTGATTTTCGAATGGCAAACGGGGAGGGGGGGGGGGAGGAGGGGAGAGGAGTCGCGTAAGCAGCCGGCGAATTAAACGCAATTTTCGTCCATGCGAGGTATGCATAACAAATTGTCGGGGGAGGGGGAGGGGGAGGGAGGTTTGAACGTCTTTATACTTCGAAACTTGGCGCGATTACTCGGGGCAGAGTTTCTCAATCGATTTTTTTCCCGCGTGGGACGACGTTGTTGTCGCATCTATGACGATAGTTTTTTTTTTTTTTTTTTTTTTTTTTTTTTAAGAAGATCAACGAGGATCTTCGACGAAGTTTTTAAATTTTATCCCCCTTCCCTAAGCGATCTTATTTACGTAGGATTGATTGATCGTAGTCGTCGAATTATGAATGGTTGTTTTCGAATTGATGCGTTGCCGAACGCCATCTACGACGTAGCTTCTTAGACGATCTCGTTTGTTAACCAAGCTTTTTGTAAATTTTGTTCCATCTGTGCAATCTTATTTAATAAGAAACAGCATGCAATTTTTGTTAAAAATCCTTTTTTCGTGTCGTTTTCGAACGGATGCGTTGACGAACGCCATCTACGACGTAGCTTCTTAGACGATCTCGTTTGTTAACCAAGATTTTTGTAAATTTTGTTCCATCTGAAATCTGTAATTCTTATCTAATAAGAATTCACACAGCATGCAATTTTTGTTAAAAATCCTTTTTTCGTGTCGTTTTCGAATGGATGCGTTGTCGAACGCCATCTACGATTTTTTAAAAGACTTCTCGTAACAAAATTTGTAACAAAATTCTTAAATTTTATCCTCCTTCCTCTATAATTCGCAATCTTATTTAACAAGGATTCGCAATTTTATTTACATAAACCTGATTAATCATAATCGTCGAATTAAGGATGGTTTTTCGATCGATCTTACGCCATTTAGCCATTGTAATTTTGAAAATTATAAGAGGGATACAATGAAATTCGATACTTTTGCACTTCAAATAATACAACGTCCGTTTCAACACCCTTATCCCTATGTTTTAGAAAATCCTACTTAACAAGGGTTGCAATTCGTACAAATTATGCGTTTCATGTGTGAATTTCCAATATCATATCCATCCTGCAAACACGAAATTCCATAATTTTATCCTTACCTTGGTGTCTCACTTTCGGAAGATCTTATTTAACAAAAGGATCGCAACTCGCAATGTTGCACCAAAAAACCTGATGAATTTGATGAAGCAAGCCTCGATAAATAAAATCGAGAATCGCATGAACGCAGGTTGAGAGCTGCTGATGCGATCACGTAGCAGCACGGGGGCAGAAAAGTGCGTGCTTCCGTCCCCCACGACGATTACAATCCAATTATTATTCCTGCATAAACTGCGCCTCCTCGTCTCGAAACGACTTCGCCAACGTCGTCGTTTCGACCGATCGTTTGTACTCGCTCGACCGGCCGATCGGTCGCGTTTCGACAAAGATAATAAAAGGAACGAGACGCGAAATTGAAAATTAAATCGTTCCTGAATTTTTTCGCCATCACATCGCACATGTTTTATCCTTACTTTTTCGCTTTTGTTTTTTTTTTTCATGTGCTGCCATCGTCATCCAGGACCCGACATCCGTGAGTAGTGGACACAATTTTATTCCCTGGAAAAAAGAATTGATCGAGAAATCGACATTGATAACTTTCTTACGAAAGTGAAAATTCCAACTCATTCGTTTGAACGGATTCCACGGTTAATAATAACGCAGAGGGAAAATGGTATCCGGTTTCTCCACACGTTCTTTAATCAAAGAAATAATAAACAAACATCTTACAAATACGTTACATTAACGTCCAATAAATCTAATTAAATCGAGCATCTTTTCACTTTTGTGGAGAAGATCGATGGAACCAGATAGGTGCCATTATCTCCGCTTTTTTTTTTCTTTTTTTTTTTTTTTACACCGCCATAAAATACCAATCCAACGAGGGGGAGAAAGCGGGGGGAGAGCTATCCATCCTCCCTTACGCACGGTAAAAGTAACGGAGCGAATGCGGGCGAAGCCAGAGTGCAGTTGGCGCGAGCGAACGGGTTTCTTTCCCGTGACGCCATGATCGATTCGCGCAGGCCCGAAAAAAAGTCTCGCGCGTATCGCGTTTCGTTCATTGCGAGAGCCGCGAGCAGCACACCTCGATCGCTTCGATCGGCTTGCAAAAAAGTTGTGCACGTCTCGGCCTCGAAAAATCACCGAGTTTCACGGTGAGGCGGTGGCCGCCTCGCTTCTTGCCTTCTCGCCTCTCTCTCTCTCTCTCTCGACCTCGATCCGAGGGAACGATGAATTTCTAATTAACACGTTTGTCGTAAGATAGAGCTAGCTGTGACGCGGCGTTTCCTCGCTTCTTCTGCCGTTCTCTCTCTTTTTTTCTTTTTATCGAGGGAGAGACGACGGTTGATTGAGTTCTCTCCTTTCGGGGATATCGAAGATATTGGCCGTTTCTTCTGCGGCGAGAGAGAGAATCGTTTTTATCGATGGATTTTTATACAATCGAGGCGAGAACGAGGCGAGAGGGAGATTTTTTTTAAAGCTTCCTTTCATCGTTTTTGAAATTTTTCACGGGAAATTGAATCTGCCGTAAAGAGGGCAGCACCGGCGCGAGTTTCGAGGACATCTTTGTAAAAAAAAAGAAATGTTTAAATTCTAGTTTGTAAATAAAAATCCGTGAAATCCGTTCGTTCGAAGCTTTGCCAGTTTCGTTGGAAGCTTTGTGATTGTGGAGGAGCATCTCTAATGTCTACTTTGTGTTCCATATCATGCCACGGTCATCTCCTCGACGCCATTACGATGCCATCATCTGCCATCTGGGGGCCGGAAATCGAAATTCAGGGTGTAAGTAGCATTCAAAATTTCGAGATATTCCGCTCTCGTTCGTTCAGGCGCGCGAACATACAGGGTGGAGAAATTATTTAGAACGATTATTTTTTTTTAATCTCTTTTGGATAAAAGTTGATTCAATTCAATTTTCGTGGAAATGACGTTTAATTCCTATGATTGATCCGCTCGAAATTCTCTTGATTGAAACGATACGAAAAGAAAATTGGTCTTTCTTGCATGGGCAGATAAGTATAACAAAAAAAAAGAAAAAGAAAAAAATGGAATAATTGGAAAGGAAATGAGAAAATTAGCGTTGCAATTTCTATGAAAATATTAAACGTGCGAAGAAGACTCGCCTTATATGGACAGATTAATATCGCTAATCGCGAGTGATTGCGTGCTCCACCCTGTATTCACCGCCTATCGAGCGGGAGAACGTATGAGCAAACAAAACCTCGGCAAAAAAAGGAGCGTTTACATAGAGCATGGAATCAATGATTTTCGAAACAGTCAAATATGTTGCTCGTGGTTACGATCGCGTGAACACAAACAGTTATTCTAACGTAACTAGCTAGATTTCTGAGTAGAGTCATCTTGGTGATTCTGTTAATCTTAAAATTTTTAATCTAATAAGACTGTTAGATAAAATGGAAACGCGAGTACCGCTCTATTTTCTGTATTCACTAGATGTTACTAGATTTTAAGAACGCTTCCAATTATCTAAGTTTTTAATCTAACAAGCCTGTTAGATAAAATGGAAATGTGAACACTTTATTTTCTACATTCGTTAGATTAGTTGCTATTTTAAGGAGTGGTTCTAATAATCCAAATTGTTAATTTAATAAGTTTGTTAGTTAAAATGGAAACGCGAGTAACACTCTATCTTCTCTATTCACTAGAATGTTACTAGCTCGGGTTCGTGGGTACGCTACCACCCAAAGGACTCACGAAAGCAGGTCTGAGAGCGGCACGAATCCAGCTCCCAGAACCTTTTCGTCGTCCCCCCTGCGAGAATTTTTCCTATTTATGATCGAATGATAATTACAAATTTTTCACGATATTTCCCTCTTTTTTGGCGCACGTGGTCAGACATAATAATTTTCAAATTTTACCAAAGACCACATTGCCCAAGATACAGTAATAATAACAACACCCAATTTCAGATCGGGCATTAATCGTGAAAAAGTCGCTTAAACTGATGTAATCTCTAGATTATCAAAGTTCACATTGTTCTATTAACTTCAAACTTATCAAATTTCGAAGACGAAAAATCCAATAGTTTTCATCCTCGTCACCCTACCCTATGCCTCGATAAATCAGCCGATTCCAAGCTCTGAAAATCGCGATCAATCGCGACAATAACATCATACGCGGCGCAAAACACGTTGGATCGTTATCGTGCGTTTGTTTCCCGCTGCGAGGCCGGGCCCCTTGCACAGCTGTTCTTGTCAGTGTCCCGATGCGTCACGATAAATCCAGCGGGCCTCCTTTTTCGTGAAAGGGATCCGCGAGAGGAGGCGGCCCTCGATCTCGATCGGGCACGCGTGTGATCGGGGAACGACGATGGTTAGGTCTCAATTAAATCGGCGGATCGAGGGACGAATATCGTCCGTTATGATTCGTATTTGGACGTTTCGCGTTTGGGATTTCGAGAAACGTCCATTTTCACGCGTCCATTTCTGAATCAAGCTTTTGGAAATTACTGTTAGTTTCATTTCAGTCGAGAAATTTTGACGAGAGTCTTTTGGGTTAGGTTTGTATTGAGCGTCTTTATTGACTTATTGCGATTTTTTGTCTTTGGTTAAAAACGTTTATTCGATTAGGTTTTTTTTTGTATGTGTATTGGAGATTATCTATTTGTGTAATAAATTATGTTTTTTGGAAATTATTGTTGGTTCCATTTTGAGTTAGGTTTGTATTAAGCGGCAGATCTTTAACGAGGCATCCAGTTGAAATATTATTGTGATTTGTGATTTGTCTTTCGAGAAACGTCCATTCGATCGATTTAGGTTTTTCTACATATGCATTCTGTCAAGATTTTGATAAGAGTCTCTCAAGAGTTAGTTTAGGTTATTAAACGGCAGATCTTTAACAAGACATCGAGAGAATATTATAATTTGGAGATTATTATTTCGATCGTTTATTCCCCAAATAATTCGATTTGATCAAATTCTCATCTTTACTCTTTTATACGTATCCTAATATTTAGAACCGCTTTTTGTTAGATTAACGAAGCCATTCGCCATTTTTATCCCAATAGAGTGAATTTATACGGAGATTATATCTGTACAAATTATCGAGATAAAATGAAAAAAAAAAAAAAAAGGAAAGAAAAGAAAAAGGAAGAGAGAGAAGAAAAAATAGTCCGCGATAAGCGGTTTCACGCATATCCATTAGAGCTGAAATTCTGGCGGGGCCCCGAAGGCCACGAATACGAAATGACGGGACGGATATCTGACGTCTCTATAGCAGTAAAACGGCGGGCATGCGTGGCCCGGCGGGGGTCCGGAGACGTCGTCGGAGACATCGGGCACCGCGGGCGGCCATTGTCTCAAGGGAGTCCCAAGGGCGAGAGGGCGAGGCAGGGAAGGGCCCAACCCCGGCTGACACGCACGAGGGGGTCGCCAGCGCCCCGTCGGGCCCCCAAACCAAATTAATAACAACCGAATTTCGAGCTATTCCTATTTTCGAGCTTGGAAGCCAACCAAAAATACCAAATTCGAGATAATTATATTTCGAAGTAGATGGCTAGATTTCGAATCGAACCTTTTCTGGTGTGCTCGTTAAAATTGTAAATAAAAACGAGATACAGAAAATGTTAAAGGAACATTGAAAGAAACGTTAAAATATTAATCTCAATTTCGATATTAAATTCAAATCGAATACGATCCGTGAACGATCGCGTTGCTCGAAATAATATTTATTAACCCAGACCCTCCCTCCCCTTCCCCTCCCCTCCTTTGACCGGTCCACGCAGAGAAACCGATGTCACACCCACGCAACTCCTCGTCCCGAAAACGAATGTTATATCCTCGGCTGACTTACGGCGCCGATAAACGATATTTACGGCGTAAATCGTTAATTAAAATATATCGCCGCGAAAACCGCGGAGAACGCGTGTCCAAAGGAGATGTTAATGAGCCTGGCCCCAACCTTCTCCCCCTGCCCCCTCGTCCTTTCCTTTTATTCGTACGAGAGACGTACGAGGGATCCGAAAGGGATGATAACGCGAAGGCGCGAAGATCGTGGACGCGGTTGATCGATCCCTCGTCAATTTCATCGATCTTTTTCGTCCAGTTGTTGAATCGTGGCCGAGTTTTTTTTTTTTTTTTTTTTTTTATACTTTTCAAAAGTTTCCATACAATATGGAATGACGCATCTTTAAAAGATCGATTCTAGATCGATTATTATTATTTATGAGAATAAGAAAGAAATCTAACCTATCCTTGCAACCAATCGATCGAAGAGAAATACTTTTAATCGTATAATCGTATTTTCGAAAGAGATTGAAAAGAAACTTACTTAGGGTTGAACGTACTCTTCGCGTGAAAGAAAGTGGACTTCGTAATTAAAATCGTAGAAACGAAAATTACTTAGCGTTTCCATTTTTTCCTCTTCCCTCCCCCTCCTCCCCACCCTCCTCCTTTTTTTTTCTCCCCTAGCTTCCGAACGAAACACCGTTAGCAATAAATCACACACTTTTTTTTTGTTCCACGGAACCGTAAAGCACGGTGTACCGAGTGCACGTGGCTAATTAGAACCATAATCCTAAAGCATAAATCGGTGTTGACACTCGGTGAATTTATTTAGAGCTGGATACATCTTGGCCCGTGGTTATAATCGCGTGTTCGAAGGATCCGCTCGACTTGGCTCTTCCGTTTCGTGCGCGCGATGCGTGCGAAGATATAACGCCGGAATAAACTATATATATATATATACACACATTGTAGCCTATTGGATACCCGATTACGTCGCCTCGTGAATTTTTGATCAATGTCGGCTTATCAAACGGCTTATTCCTCCCTAATTAAGTCTTCTCGTTATTAAATTAACGATTCCTCCGAGAATGGAACGGAATGGAAGATCGTGAGATTCCACCGGGGGGGAACGAGTTTAGAGATTAATTGGAAACTTGGGGGAGGGGGGAGAGAGAAAAAAAAAATTGAACGAATGAAAATTAAGACGTTCGTTATCCACGACAGTGGAAACCGTGAAATCATTAACGATTCTAAACGATTTTTTATATTTTAACAACTTTATTAAGCTATCGTGTATAATGGTATTTATTATTCCAAGGGAATACAAAATCGAATTTTATTAAAGTTGATAAAGTCACGTGGCGCTAGTGTCGCGTTACTATTCGCGTCGCCGTAGAGAAGCGAATACGAATTAATTAATTAATTAATTAATTAATTGCACGAGGATTGATCGAAGGGAGAAACGTGTTTTTTCGAAGGATTCATCGAAAAATTCGTGGTAACGCGATACGCGATGGCGGAAAAATTGCGGCCCTCGGCTAGGCACGCCCGCTGTTTTACGAGCTGCGGGTTCACCACGCCGGCCAATTACACCTTCCACGGTTAGGCGGTTCCTTCGTCTTAACGGGCAGTTAGTGCCAACATAAATGTCCCTGCTGCACGCTTTTAATTGCCAGCTTATAGCGCCGCTCGCGATACAGGCGGCGCGCGTTGGAAAAAAGGCAAGGCCGCGATCCGAGGCGTATATACGCGAGACCGGTGATTCTTGTTTTACAAATTGCTCGGAACACGACCGCGTCACGTGAAAAACTCGGCCTGTTTAACGAATAATCGCGTTATTTTTAATTTTGAACCGGTTCTCCCGATATTCGCATTGTGTTATTAGTAATCGTTATTTCGTACTATGGCTTGTTATTATTATTTTTTTCTCTTTTTTGTTATCACAATTGTCGATCGAAGATATTTAATTTCGAATATAGAATAATCATACGGAGAGCATTATCCATCGAAACGATTTTGATCGTCGATCGATCGAAAGATTTCTTTAAATACGCTTTACTTTCCACGCTTGTTACCTAATAACCTAACCTAACCTTTCGCGTGCCAAATTCACTATTTTTACTATTCTCTCGCACCGCTAGAGGGCACCACCTTCCCAATTCTCCTCGATCTTGTCTATCTCCAAAAACGTCTCCCTTCATCAATGGTAGAACGAATAGTTATTCGTTCATTCGAATGTTCACCCACCGAATGATCACTTTTACGAGTCTCGTATCCAACGCTGAAGATCCGGAAACGCGCGTCTCCCTCGACAATCCTCCAACATATCCTTCGCTAAACGAAGCAAACGAGTTCCGGTTAAGGAGCCAAACAGGCCGGCGGCCTTCTTTATCAACCGGGGAGATCCATAGTCGGATATCGTAATCGCGACGTCCCTAATTATGACGGGCCGGTTTCCGCGATGGACGATGGTTCGAGAAAAAGTCATGGGATCGTAGCATGGGCAAAAGTGGCTTACGGTCTCTATTTTATAACGCGATCGTTACGGTACCCCGGCCGCGAGCAAACCATTTCTCCCTCGCAGCTTCGATTAAAATGCCAGACGTCGCCGGGAGCGGGTGTGTAAGAGAGAGAGAGAACGAGATTCCCCTTGATACGCGATATTGTTACGCGTGTACACGTTGTAACTGTCCGGATCCGTGACGAAGTCACGCGATATGCATTATGCACGCACGTAAACGCGGCTGCGCCACCGTCAGACGTTTCCGCAATCACTCCCACGATGCACTGGCCGAGTGACGAGTACCGGTTTGTGAGAAAGGGAGACGTCGATGATTGTTTCGAGTCCTTCTTCCTTTTCTCTTTCGATATATACACGTATACGTGTTTCTTTTCTCTTATTTTTTTGAACACGGGATTCCGTCGATTCAAAATTCCGTAATTTTAATGCGTCTCGTTTAGTGCGATTTAGGTTAGGTTAACCTGTACTGTTAACCTGACGAGTATTGTTTTGTAAAAAAAATCCATTTCGATCTTTTTTTTTTTTTCCTTTTCTTCTTGCGTCTTTTAATTCTTTACACTGAAAAAAAAAAAAAAAAATTCGTAAAAGATAATGACAAAGTAAAAAGTAAGTAATGATACATATATCTGAATTAACTTTCACAGTCTCGTGAATTTCAGAAAAATAATTATCATTTCCACGAGTAATTGTAAATTCGATCGTAAACGCAAGAAAAAAGATATTTATGTAATGTATAAAGTTAAATTTCTCGCGTGTTCACGTAACGACGATGCAAATGCGTTAATGCAAAGGGTTAACGAAATAATTATAAACATCATTCGCGATAATTACCATCATCTCACCCTATTATTCTCTCGAAAAATTCCCCCGATTCCCCTTGATATTTACTTTCTGTATCGATATGATCGTAACCCGTTATTAAAAACAAAGATAATAAATAAAAAAAGAAAAAATATGCACATGTTTCTCGATCAGATTTCCAGAACAAACTTCCATACCCTTCATTCTCTTTCCTCACGCACACACCGCGCCGCGACATTTCTCGAACTAATTAACCGGACAGATGTCATTTATCCACTTCCCTTGTGAACGATTTATCATTAGATAAGATGGTCAAGGCATGTGCACGTGCACCGCAAGTATACAAAAACAATCGATGGTGTACAATGAAATTGTAATTAATAGTGCGCCTCTTGTTGTATAAACAACGTGTTTACATAACGTGCGATATTTGACGTGATAATTACTTATTTATTTATTTATTTTACTTAATTAGAAATACACTCGATCTTTAACGGGTCGAAACAAGATGATAATAATAAAGAGAAAATCATATTTGAGGTTAGGTTATTTCTCTAGGTTATGAGAATGAATATACACACTCGGGCTAATAAAAGGTATGGTAATATACGTTACACAATATATAGATCACGGCGCGAATGAGATTAATGGTTGAAAACGAGAGACGAGTATCAAAACAATGCAACGAAGAAGAGAAGATCGCATTTCATTTAATATAAACGAATAACCTGGTTACCAAAGGTTGCTCGTACAAATCTAACCAACTCTCTTTAACGATATTTTCTCGGTTCAGCCAGGTGTTGTGCTCCACAAAAGCGTGGAAAACGTCGCGGTGTCACGCTTCTCGAAACGGTGGCGAAGACCTCCAAAGCCGATATACTACACCGTGGTTCATTACAGCAGCTGCATTACTCGGTACATACGCGACGCGTCATTACTTTTATTAGCATAATGACAGGCGAACAACTCAATTTGCATGGAAAATCACATAGGTCCGTAACGAAGTTCGCCCGCGGATCCGTGATCGTCCTTCCACTCCGTCCTACGTGTAATAAAGCCTCTCCACAAGTCCTCTTCGTACACCGGCCCGATACACGTATCGACCAAGAGGTGGTGGGGTGTGTGTGTACCTTGAGAAACATTTGTTAAAGTAGCGAGAGGGTGCGAAAGAGAGAGAGAGAGAGAGAGAGAGACGTCGGTAAGGCAGACTCACTTCGTTGTTCGCGGGGCCCGGCTGCTATCTCCCTTCTCTCGGATGGATAATTCCGTATCATCATCGAAATTGCAGTCGATCGTCATCCGGCTGCTCGTCGTCGATCAGCGTCCTTCGCCTCGGAAAGTTGATTGAGAGTCGGCGGGGATCGTTTGCCACCGATCGATTCGTCCCATTCGATAATTGGCGTCGGTAATGAGGCCGTGGATTACTTGGTAATCTGTACGCGGCTTCTCCTACGAGAAAAAACGAGAATCGAGTCGTTAATAATATCGTTCTTCCGATTCGATGAACTTGATCTGGAAACGTGCCTCCCGATGTGTCAATTGGACGAGTCTCCTTGAACTTGTTTCCCAACCGAGGGATCAGACAGCGTTTAGACGTTGGCAAGACTGTCGGGGCACAAGTTGTCGTCCTTGTTGTATTAACATTCGACTTGAAGTTTTCGATGTTTATACGCGAATATATAATCGCACGGTTAGAGAGGTTATAACGTTTAAAAGTTTCGAAAAATATAATAGTTCCGTGAAATAACGACGCTCTATTCTTGATTGACTTCGCTGCAAATAAATAATGGTATCCTATCTAAATTGATTTATAATAATATATATATATATATATATATATATATATTAATATAATTCTTAATTTAAGTAAAAATTTCTTTGATTACCTGTAATTAATAAGTAAATAAATAATATGTAGAATTACGTATATTATTGCTATATAGAATAAGAATTTTATCATACTATAAAAAATACTTAGAAGCAAGTATATCACTGCTACGCAGAATAACCAATTGCATATCATACTGTAAAAACTTTAATTTTTTTCAGTAATATTTTACCATTTAACACTTGTTGTTATGTACATATCGTAACATATCGTTCTTCAGGTTATACGGATAGTTCTTTAATCATTTTTTCGATATTAAAAGAGGAAAAGAATCCTGTATCAAAACATAAAATTTTTCCCACGGTTAATAATGTAAAAAACATAATTATTATTCACCATAACCTCACCGCAATATCTCGTCGTTGTCATAATTTTTCGAAATCTTGTCAGACCCGAAACTTTTAAAACGACGAATCCACGAAAAACACGTTGTACGACACCATGTTTACACGACATTACCGAGAGTATTAACGCGAAAGAGGGCGCTAAACTTAAACCCGAAACACGAAGAGTGAATTGAGTTGCGCGCCCTCGTACGACCGCCTTCGGTGGTTGTCGATTTGCTTTATGAATCGATTCCTATCGCTAATAACAGAGATCGCACTTATCCGTCGATCGCCGGTTGATCACCTTGCGTGGCCAGGTCCGCGTGAATGGCTTTAGATTCCTAATTTCGTTGCCGTGCCTCATTAAAGCGGTGCAATCTCTGCCCCGATATCGATCTCGCGAAAAATTATGTAAATAGGGCGGCTACACCGGCCGACTAACGTAAAATATGCGGAAAGAATAAATTTTTCACGCGACGGATAATTGGGACGAGAAACTATGTAAGATAAACGAGCACGGCCACGCTTGCGCTATAAAAATTCTTTCGTAGTGTCGTGTTTTACTTTCTACCGATTTGTCTTTGTCTCGTTTAATTAAGAATTTCTTTTTTTTTTTTTTTTTTATTTTTCATATCGTGAAAATTCTTTTACAGTCCGATTACGCCCAACGTGCACTTTCTACCGATTTATCTTCGTCGTATGGATTTTAAACTTTTATAGGTTAGAATCTTGATATCGATCTAGATCACTTCTTCCGAATCAAAATCTTTTTATAATTCATTTTGTCCAAAATAAGACTTTTCCCCGAAATTTTCGAAAATTCACACACGGACTATCCAATTTTTTTTTTTTTTTTTTAAGCCAATCACTCACGGCACTTTCACGACGACCAGAGATCCGCGGCCTCTGATTCGAGCACGCTCACGATACGTATCTCCTCGCGAAATATTATGTAAATAGAGGCGCGCGTTAAACGGGGCACGATCTAGAAAAGAGGACCCGAGGGACGGTGCACGTATCCGCGAGACCGGATGCCGGTTGAATAAAAAGCGCATAAAGTAACATTTAGCGCACGCTTAAACGAAATTGCTGTAATCGTACGGTGGCGTGGCGGTCGAGGTACTGCGCGAGAGGAAGAGGCTTTGCGTAGCGAGGAGGGAGAGGTTTCAGGAGGGTGGATGCAGTGTATTAACATACCGATTTACATAATTCGAGTAATTATGAAGGGAAATATACACAATTTAATATAATGGTGGATGTTTAGGGGCCAACGCCATATCTGCCACGAGAGATCTCGCGCAACTGGACCCTCTGGTGCTGCCCTCTATCCATTCGTGTACCATTGTATACGCGATATCCGGGCATTTGTTTATTTTTTTTAACAACAGGTTTAATTTGGAATTTATGCGCACAAGAATTTGCGTATAGCCGAGGTATATATTTTATATACCAATTTGGAAAATGAACTAACTACTTAATTATCCGATGTCTGTCTCCTCGCGTATTCTATTGTCACACAGGTATATGTATTTATTTCAGAATTTATGTATAGAAAAATTAGTTTGGAAAAGAGAATTTTTTTTATCGTTTAAATAATAAGATCGGCTCGATTAATGTATTTGATTTTAATTGAGCTTAATTATTGGCCGTTAAATTTTAATCTCATTCTCTCTTAACGTCCATCTAAAAATTTATTCACCTTTTATTTTTATTTATTACGATCTGAATAATATTACTTGATATGTAAAATATATGTTAAAATATGAGATTACAATGTATTTTTACACTTTGATAAAACTTAAATACCATTATTAAAAATCGAGCAGAGGATAAACGGCAGTGTATCGTGCCTATGCATATGCATGGACGAGTGCACGAGGCAATTCTCGACCAAGATACCGATGAACGATCCAGCTGTGGATAGTCGTTGTGTCACGTCTTATAAATTCCATCATCGGTGGGAATAGACGAGACAGTTTGGCTGAAGGAGAAAGATAGTTGCTAGTGGATCGTGTGTAGGAAGTTAGATGTCGATACGGATTCTCGTTCACATACCTTTCACATTCATTCATTTCTTCTGGTGTGGAGATACGATCGATTTTTCGATTCTTCGAGCTCTCCAATCTGCCAAGTTTTATTAATTGAACTTTTCGTTTTTCCAAGATGCGTAATCTTGTGTCGTGCTATACAATTTTATACACAACGAAATCTATCTCTATTATTTTTAAAACAACTAAGAAGAGTATAAGGAGATAAAATTTTTTCGACGACGATGCAGGACGATGCGAAATGGAAAGAGGTTAGGTACGCAACGATTCTGTCCCAAAGGGGAGGTGAATAAAATATGGGAAGGAAATCCGGATTTCTCGTACGAAAACATTAAAATTAAAATAACCTGAAATTGAGGATAGTAGTCCATCAATGTCTGGCAGGTAGCGAAGGGAGGCGCGAAAATGCCTCGTCATTAACCAGGAACAGGCCACTTTTCGGGGAAGGTAAGGTGGGTCGAAAAGGGGCAATTTGCTCGCCGTGTACGAAACTGCTCCTAAACACCTTGAAACCTTAAACGTTTTCTCGCTCTGTAGACCTACTCGTTAAACGTTCTTACCGATTCCACGTCCGGACACCGACTCGGTCATTTCTCTTCCCTTTCCAATGCGAAATTTGAATATTTCTTTTTTTTTTTTTTTTTTCTTAACGGTGTTTGGAAACGCACGGTTTCGAGATCGAATTACAGATCACAGGATTTACGGATCTATCTCTGTTTTAGAAATTAATTCTCTTCCTAACCTAAAAATCCAAACCTAAGTAATTTTCCACTTTTAACTCTCTAATTCGTCGATATCAAAGTTTTCTGGTTATAAAATGTAAAAATTCTGGAATTTCCATATTTTCCCCAAAAGATTTGAAGCTTGACAAAACTCCTTCGAGTGGATCGATATTTTTAATCTCTCTCTCTCTCTACGTGTACGTTGAAAATTGATCAAGCCCCGGTAAAACTCCGGTTAATTTTTCCTGGTCAAATTGAATTGAAACCCTCCTCCATCTCGCGCACGAAAACTTTCCTCGTCGAATCGTGGCAGGCGAAAGTGCATGGGAACCCCACGCGAGGCACTAACGAGATAGTCGGTGTTTATCGGCCGACCCGTGGTCCAGGCCACGTTTATACGCCGGTCTCACTCCAATTAGCGCTACAGCCGGGGCTAATTGCTCGATATAAATCGCCGCGAGTTAAAAAAGCCGGCCGAATAATTAGACGGAAGGAAGGGCGGCCGCAGGTGCGCGTCTCCTTCGAGGAGATGCTCGGGCGCATTACCAGCTGGTAGCAGCTCGAGAGTTCGGAGGAGACGCGTCACGTGATGCGCGCGCATAATGAGAGGAGAGGCAGGGCTGCCAACTTGCTCTCGGTCAATCTTCGCGTGGAGATTTTTAATTATTAATTATCGATGCTTGGTAAAATTAATGCTTGGGGTTAGTGAGAGTTAATTTAAGGGAGAGAATTAAGTAAGTTTGGAAAAAATGAGATAGCTGTGTATGGAGAAGAATAGAAAAAATTGATTGCAACGAATATGTTTGAAAATATGCAAAAGAGTCGAGTCGAAAATTGGAGAGGTGGCAGTGTTGGGGAGAAGCCCAAGTTCGTCGTCCCCTTTCCTCCGGCATGTGTGTGCATACGACGAACCGATTACACCGTTTCATGCTAATAGAGCCTATTAGAGGGGTCCGCTGTTCGCATGACAATCCACGAGTCGTGTAATCTAAATGTCAATCTCGATAGAGAAAGGTCGTTATCACGACTTTTCCATCGATCGTGTAACTCGGAACTCGGTGAACGGGATACTTTCGATCGAGATCGAGATCGAGCGACTTTGTTTTCGATGTAATTTTGCCCGGATAAATATCGACTTCCTTCGAATTAATCGTCTTTCCTCGCAATTGTTCCAATACAACTTTACGACTTCTCTTTCTTTTTCTTCTTCTTCTTCTTCTCGATTGTATTTCAACAAAAGAATCTCTTTCCCCTTCTTTTAATTACTTCTCACGATCGACAAAAAAAAATTCTTCGTATTATCGTATTAACGAGGTGAAATTTCGAATGAAAAAATTCGATATGAACGAAAAAAATCATGGATCATTCGAAACGATCGATCTCGAGATTGCCGACAATTATAAAACTGCTGTCGAGAGTCACCGCCACCGCGAACACGTGTCTGCCCGCTACGCCAACCCCCGACGGTTTCCTCGACGTGGCACACGCACGTACGCACCCGTGCAAACGCTCGCGTACACGCCTCGCAACTTCTGAATAATTTGACATGTTGTCGTACACGTTATTATTCAGATAGACGTCGAGATATAACCGCCTCCTTCAAATCCAGTTCTCTCCTCGAGAACTTCGTTCGAGAGAGCTCGAGTTAAATCCCCTCCTCTCTCTCTCTCTCTCTCTACGAGAGTAAATCGAAATAGTCCATTTTCAGTCTTTTCGATCTTGAAAAAAATATAATACAATTACTACTGGAATAAGTGATCAAAATCTTGAGCGCATAAAGATTAATATGGAGAAGGATACGATCTTGGACAAGAAAATGATAACTGGGTCCCTTTCTCTCGAGCGACAATTAAATCACGGGTACCGTTTGATCGTGACGGATCGAGGCTTCCCTACTTTGCCTTGGAAATTCCCTCCCCAACGTTTTCCACGCGAGTTCGTGCCGAATAGCCGCACACTACCCATGCTCGCGGCAAAAAGCGACGTTAATAGCACAGCTCGTATCGTATCCGTGTGTACGACGTAATCCTCGATTGCCGCCTGTCAACGTTTCGTCCGCCCCTGCACCTCCGATTATTACATACTCTCGTGCCGCGCCAATGAGCCCCTTTTAACTCGTCGGCTAACGACACTGTGGACGCGCAGCAGTCGATCGTTTTATTCGAGTTGAATGTCTCTTTTATATGTAAGTAGGGACTCGATGTCCCTTGATGATGATTGCCTGTTAATTTCGTTGGTCTTTTTTTTCTCTCTCTCTCTGTTTCATGTTACGACGATGCACACGCCCTCTCTTGTGGACGGACGGCCGGACGGATGGATGGATGGATGGCTACTTCACGTGCCCGCTGCTCGATCGCCGCAGTATGTGAGTAATCGATGTTTTCGTTGATGCTTTGCTTCTTTTTTTTTTCTTTTGAGGGGGAATATTTTGGTAGAATTTTTTTGAGAATCGAATAATAATTAGTTGATTCGGCAAACGAATCAGGATTAGACGGATGCCTTGTCTGAGGATTGAAAATCTTCAAGATGGCGAGAGTAAAAGAAACGCTATCCGTACGCCATCTTTATCGAGTTGCGTAATTGACGAGTTTCGTGTCGAAACGAGCACATCTATAAATGTAATAATATACGTGTAATATAAATTCCAGGTATTCGGTATTTCGTTGATGTCGATTAAGATCGGCCGATAAGATGAAAACATCCAGTTACTTAATTCTTTTCGCGAGAGATCATCATTTACACACGCCCCTTAACATTACACTCGACGATCCCTGCTTATCTAACCTGGCTCTAATGATCTCTGTCTATCCACGGTTAATATTTTCCTCGACTTTCCCGTCGGTCACGTCGGTTCAAGCGGCTAAAGTTACGTCGCGTGTACGTACACTACCTGCCAAAAGTTTCGATTGTCGTGTCAACAAGTTTCTAATAAATTCGACGAATTTGCAACAGTAGTATTAATTTATTATTCGATGTAACTGCTGATTATTAGAAAAATATATAAATTTTAATATCCTCAATCTCGAAGATTATTCGATCGGGTGTTTTTGTAAATTCGAGGGAACGATCGTAAAATACCAAAATTCGAGCAATTTTCTCGAAATGATCCAATTACCAGTGGATCGAGGCCTATTCGACTTTACCGACGGTACATAAACGATTCTACGAGGTTGGATCTCGCTTCCAAGTTCGGGGTCCGATTTCCCGCGGAGAGCACGCAGTTCCGTTTTTGCACGAATGGGCGGGGGGGAGGAAGAGGGGGGAAGAGGAACGGTAGGTTAGCTCGGTAGGTTTCAATTACGCGGCCGTGTCGGCCTGTCTGATGTTGCTGCCGCCCTCATTATGTGGAATATGAGCTCGTGCTGGCTGTTCCCTCCCGTCCAGAGCTGGTCGTCGATCGATCCATCCTGTACATCTATGAATCGACGAAAATTGTTGTTGCTCGAATCGTCATTATCCACCGGAAACGTCGAATTAATTAATACTCTTCACAGAGATGGAGATAATCGAGGGAGGAGGAATCGAGGTTAATTTCGAACGATTTTTATTTGATAATTTTGTTTTATCCGGTCCGGTTGCATACGTACAGGCGTCTTTAAATAGTAATTCCAATATTGGTGGAGAATTAGAATTAGGTTGGCTGCACTGTTCGTGCTAGGAAACTATTTAAAAGATGACGAGGCTCGGGAAAATATTTACTCTCGTTTTTTTTTTTTTTTTTTATCAAATAAGATTAAAGTCGATTCTATGTAGTAGCACATATTCATTTTATTTTCATCGAACGCGACACCATTCGCGTTTCTACATACTACTGTCGCCTTACAGTGTCAACGTCTCATTATAGCAATCACGATGCCGCTCCCTACTCTCGTATTACACCTCCCTCCTTAATTTTCGTACTCTTAAATTATACTTTTATCATGACTTAATCAAAGGTCGGTCGTGTCTCTCGTTCCCTTTTCTTTTCCAATTTTTTTCCTCGTTCGTCAGTATTCACAAAAAAAAGAAAAGAAAAAAAAAAAAAGATATCAGTAAACACAACCTCGTTACGAACAAGTAAATAACATCGTATTTAACGAACGTCACGAAGGCAATCTCCGAAGAAATACCGAGAAATTCGACGGAAAAAAAAAAAAAAAAAAGAAATGTAATTAAACGAAGCTGTCGACGAGTCCATCTCGCCAAACGGGGACCAACCGAGAAATGATTATACGTTTCGACATCGAACGTGACGCCTGTTTAAAGCCTGTTTCACTCGATACCATTAATCCCATACATTATTGACATTTTCTCGACTCGAAATCACACTTTTCACGTACTCGTTTTTCTTTTCATCCTCGACAACAGGGTGCAAAAAATAACACACGCGTCTGACGACGAAAAATTTCAAATTGTAAAACAAATACGTATCCTCATCCTATACGAAAGAAACGCAACTTATTTACCGACAGAGCGTGGAAAGGTGCGAAAGAGGCTTTAACCCGCCAGGAGCGTATCTTCGTGTTGCTCGATCTCGAATCTCTCTCTCTCTCTCTCTCTACGCGCGGCTACTAATAACGGAGCAAACGAGCGGACTTGTTCCACGGTACTTAACTTCGCGGGACATTTCCTGGTAGCCGGTTCGTACACCGAAGTTCGTGTATCGTCGCGCGTAACCTGTCATTATCAGGGATATTGCTTGTATAGCGACACGCATGCATTTTGGAAACGGGTCCTCTCTCTCTCTCTCTCTCTCTCTCTCTCGTCTGTACGTGATTTATTCGTTTCGAACGTTTCGCTCGCGTGGCTGATCACCACCACGATTCCTCCTACAAATCTGCGGGATTAAACTTCGCAATTGGGAAGAACGAGGACGTCTAAGGACGAAAAATATTTTTGGTTATACGTTGATTCACAAATATATTAAATTATATATTAAAATTCTGAATTAGCAGAGTAAAATCTTAAATCTTAAATTCTAATCATTTCGATGATCGTGCGATACTTCACGTTATGCAACCACAATATTTCCTTTAAAATAAAACAATTCGTTCGGGGGAGAGGAATAAATCGACGAGCAAATTTCCACGCTCCGACCACCGATTCACCGCCAATCGTGGGTGGCCGTAGTGCAGGTGTATTCGTTCGATGTGTATATATATATAAAACAGGAGAGTGGGAGGGTGAGGCAAAAACGATCGAAACCGCAGAATATCCAAGCCGAATAGTTTCGAGGCAACAACGCTGCGCGTTAAATACCGAGCCATTTACCGTTTCACTTTATCGCCGTTAAAACGTTCCGTTGCGCGAGAATGGATACAAACTTTGCGATTCTGGGCTGGAATTCGAAGGGAAGAGTAATAATAAAGAAATTAAATTCGGTAAATTCAGTTCGGGAGGAATAACAATCGAGAGAAGGGGAAAAAGAGCAAATAAGAGGCAAAATAATAGGAGGACAAACTGAAAACTTCAAGCAAAAGACAAAGAGAAGAAGGGTCGAGAGGACTCGACTTGAACGACGTAAAGAAGCTAAATTCAAGCGGAGAAGAGAAAGAAAGAAAGCAACATCCAGTATCGAGAAGAGGGGTCACGGTGGAACAATTATGGCCGATAAAGTAGGCGGTGGTGGTACCGACCGAAGAACAGAAAGAGAGAGGATGCACAGGCGTGCCAACGCGAGCGACGGAAACAACTATAGGACAGGAACTATAGGAGGGAGTGGGACAGCATGGGGCACCATGGACCGCGTATTCTGCGGCCTGTGGCGGTGGTGGTCGGGGCTTGGGGTTAATACGGTGGCCGGTGATGCACGACCGACGCAGAGCTGCGGCCGAAGCGGGTTACCGCACGCCAGCTGTCCAACGCTCGAGCTGCCCGCAAAAATCTGTACCTGACCCTCCCTCCTCCTGCCCACTCCTCCTATCACTCTCTCTCTCTCTCTCTCCCGGCCAACGCCTGCGCGGATTTCGCGTGTGCACGCGCGAATACACCTTGTTTTTTCTTCTTTTTTCCTTTCTTTGTTTCTTTCCTTTTTTTTCTTGTTATTCGACCATGAGGTGGCTCGATCAAGGATGGACGGAAACAAGGAAATAGGAGGAGAGATTAAGCGCGCGGGGATTTTAATTTTAATTTTACTTGTGAATGTGAATTGGAGGCTGGTTTCCTGCTTCGAAGTTATTTTTCTTTTCACGCGATTGGTTTTTTTTTTTTTTTTCTTTTGGTGAATCGTGGAAAACAAGTCTCGTACTATGTTTTTTCTTTTTTACAAATCGTTCGTTTCGCAAACATGTATGTATACTTTTCACGCTCGAGCTCGATAAATTTTCGTCTCCTAAGTAAAAGTAGCCTGTCGAAAAGAAGACGCGAACGTTTCTCACCACGCTCTGTGCTATTATCCCTCTCCTTCTCCCCCCCTCCCCAACTCTCCTCGCGCGCGGGTGACAAGCGGCGGGCAGGCGGTTGAAATTGTGATTTCACGCACGTCTGCACGGCAGCAAGGTAATTGCGTTTAAATGCGGCACGATTGTTGCGTATGCGAGTGGCGCGCCCACCTGTGACCAGCGTCTAAAGAATAATAGAATTCGACGAGTGTGTAACGTCTCGATCGCGCCTTCGTCATCGGCCTCGTCATCTCGCTGCCCGACGACATCGTGTGGCGGCCGACTACCAATCGACCGTCGTCGTCGTCGTCGTCGTGATTCACAAAGTCTCTCTCTCTTTTTTCTACGTATCCTCTTCGAGAGTTTAAACGTAGACAGCGTCGTCGATTTCCTGGAGTTTTTCGAGAGAGAGAAAGGGAGGGGCTCTCGGTGCCCGCACTTCCCCAATGCTTGGGGCCCGATGGATCGGGAATCTTAACGACCGATGGCGACCTCCCACGAGCTTTTTCGAAACGGTGGGAAATTTTGTGCTCTTGATATTTTTGAAGTTAGTGGTTGGAAATTAAGAAAGATGGACAAGTTTAAAGTTGGATAATTATAAACGATAAGATCGTTTCTGGTATTTCGATAGGCAGTCGGGATAATTGGAATTAAAAGGTTGGCAAAAATGGCGGATTTTTCAGCGTAAGTTTAGGGTAATTCAATCAATATTGATACTTGTTTTCCTCGAGATTTAAAAAATAATTAAAAACTCATGAAAATATCCCTAGATACGCCTGCCAATCGTTTTCTTTTCTCGAACGAGTTATTCGACATAGGATTTTTCATTTTTCAGACTTTTTCGAAAACTAAAAAAACGAAAGGCCATTTTCCGTTTTCGTCTTATTTCGAGCAATCACCGCTGGTTCGCCTTGAATTCGACTCGATCATGAACTACATCGAATCTCCAAAAAACAAGTTAAACTCCCTCCCTTCTCTGAGATATACGAGATATTTTCCAGAATCTTTCGGCCTTGGAAAATCATGTTAATCTCGCTACATCCATCCAATTTACCTCCCTCACGATATATCCCTTTAATAACGTTTCTTCTTCGTGGGAACGATTCGCGCGATGCACTTCGCCTGGATCGAACCTCGGGGCCCGGACGCGATCGCGGTTTAATTTAATTGACGCAGAGATTGCCACAAAAAGTTCATCTTTACATAATGGTTCTTTTCCTTTCCCAGAGAAACCAGCCATCCTCCACGTTTCCCATGGCGAGGCGCATTACCATGCACCCTTCGACTCTCTCCCTTCCTCCCTCTCTCTCTTTTCTAAGAGTCGAAAAAGATTTTTTTTTTTGTTCTTTTTTTTATTTTCCATTGGAATTCGCGTGAAATGGACGGAGATAACGATAGGAAGAAATGTTGGTGATCGTGTTTAATAGGGAAATTATAGGGAATATTTGAAATATTTCTTCTTCTCTCTCTTTTCTAAGTATCGAAAAGGATCGAAATTGATGATTGTTTATAATAGAAAAATTTCATTTCTGAAATATCTTCCCCTCTCTTTCTTCTTTAAGCGTCGAAAAAGGTTCTTTTTGTCCTTTTCTTTTTTCATTTTCCACTGGAATTCGTGTGAAATGGACCGAGATAGGAAGGATCGAAATATTAGTGATTTCCCTATAATAGGGAAATTTCGTATCTGAAATATCTCCCCGCTTTCCTAGGGGAAAAATTGGCAAAGTTCGACATCACGAAGAGAATCTTAATTCACGGTATTGGACTCGAAGTTGTTCCGCGCCGGTGAATCTTTCACGATCTTAAAAATCTTCTTACCGATTATTCTCCAATCATTCGTTTCTTCGTTTAAAAAAGAAAAGTGAAACGGAATTAGTCTAACAAGGCCAACGTTTCTCCTTCACGGACAAACTCGGACAGACAGGGTCCACATTTAGACCGCACTTAGAGGAAAAATCGGACCGATCCAAAAAGGAAACCGGTCTCCAACGCACCGTGTAATGCGCCTTTCTCCTCTTTCGATCCATCATTGGCGTCTATCATCGGCCAAATTGACCACTTCCAACGACGGCCAATAGATAGATCCTTGTTCTTATTCACCAAAAAAAGAAAAGAAAGATGGGAAGATGGCCCAGGTCGTTTAACTCTCCACGATCTCCAACGTGGTGATCGTTATCTTCCGGGGTGCAGAGAGGTCCGTTTCCGGTCGCGCGACATTCAATCCTCACGGTTCGAGCGAACGAGGACAAAGCCCCTGTCCTCCTCCAAATCCAATTTGCATGAACTGCGGCCAAAATGGACGAGGTAATTGGTACACTGGAGGGATTAGGGGGTGCGCCAAGGCGACGGATCGTCGTCCGCCTCTGAATTCCGCCATTTGCGGCGGCGGCGATCCCCCTCCTTTCCCTTCTTAATTGCCATTTGGACAGTCTTCGATTAAAATTTCCAAACCCCTTTTTCTTTCCTCTCGTCTCTTTCTCGTCGTTACGCGTATTCATCTGAAGAATAATAATGTTTTTTAACTTTTCAACGAAAAGTTTTGTCGAGTTGAAAGTGAAAAATTTATACGTCAAGAACGACTAGTAGACGATCTCTCCTCCCTCGAAAATGCAGGATAAAACAGGCGGTGGAAGAAGGCCAATTTGTACTTTAAGGATTATCTTTGTTTGCAAGATCTTCTTTCTAATTTAAATAAAATTGTCGTCATTGATAGCCTGCAAAACTGTTTTTTCTTCTTTCCTTCATTCAGAAGGCTGGACAATTCTGTTCAACGAATATTTCAAACACAATCTCAAATTAACACTTTATTATTTCATCTTCATTCAATACACGTTCCATTCCTTTATCTCTCAAAAACGTATTTACCTCCGCTGGAACATCCTAAAATTTTATAAATCATTAATCAAGAACAACAAATACAGTCCCTTTGAAGAAGAATATAAAATAAAACAAGTGGTGGATGAAGCTGAATTTTGAGAAATTGTATTTTGGGGAGATAAGATATATCACAAGTGTAATAATTAAATTTTCCCCAAAGTTTCTCTCTAATAGTTTACGTCTCATTGATACGATAACAAAAATTGAGTCATTAAACTGAAAGATCACTATGCAAAATCACTATGTAATAATTTCCAATAATCCAATCTCAAATCGATATTTCATCATTTTTCAACACACGTTCCATCCTATTCCTTCATTTCCCAAACTTTACGCACCTTTGCTCCCATAAAAAGCAAAATTTTCCTCGCTCTCGAATTCCCAAAATTCCAAAATTCCATCATTTCAAGAGTCACGAATACTCTCTCCCCTCCCCTCCTCTTAGCAAAAATATAGAACCAAAAACAAGTGGAGGGGGAAGAAGAAGAAGGTAAATTCGAAGAGATGGGCAAAGGTAGAAAGCAAATCATCCAAACTCGAAGAGGCTCGTACCAAGCCCTCTCACGGGTGAAGAACGGCGAACAAGGAAGATGAGGAGGAGGAGGGGGAGGTGAAAAAAGGCGGAGGAGAGCGATGGCGGCGGAGGGAGACAGAAAGAGGAGAAGTGGACGGTCACCATAAATACGTATACGCAGCGCAAACAAAAAGCCACAAAGGGCCGCGGTCAAGGGAGATACGATCTTGCGGCATGCAGATACGAGCATACTAATCTCTCAGAGAGAGAGAGAGAGAGAGAGAGAAAGAGAGAGAGAGAGTTTCCTCCTTTTGTCGTATATACCGTCTATGAAATATATCCGTGGCCCTCGACACGAGGAAACGATTCAATATCGTTCCGACAATCGTCCCACTCTCTCTCTCTCTCTCTCTCTTTCTTCAACTATTTTTCCGGAACCAAAGCGACTCTAGATCATAGGGAAATGGATGTACATTTCGCGTGGAACAAAGGAATTGTTGGAACTTTTCTAACATTTGGAAGATTAAAAAAGAAACGAGTGATTGTGATTGAATTTATCTAGTGATTTCTAGATAAAGAAACGAGTGATTGTAATGGAATTTATCTAGTGATTTCTAGAACCGAGGCGATTCCGAGATCATAGGGATGTCGAACAGAATTTATCTAGTGATCTCTAGAAAAAATTGGTTTTTCACCAATGGAATGGGAAATGGACGTATACTTCGCGTGAAACAGAAAAAGATGGAGGTTTGAAAAGGACGAAGGTTTGAATTTTTTTAATATTTGGAAGATTAAAAAAGAAACGAGTGATTGTGATTGAATCAATTTCGAATCTTGAATTAATCTAGTGATTTCTAGAACCAAAACAATTCTAGATCATAGGGATGTCGAACAGAATTTATCTAGTGATCTCTAGAAAAAATTGGTTTTTCACCAAAGCGACTAGGGAAATGGACGTACACTTCGCGTGAAACAGAATGAAGATGGAGGTTTGAAAAGGACGAAGGTTTGAATTTTTTTAATATTTGGAAGATTAAAAGAAAAGTGATTGTAATTGAATTTATCTCGAACAAAATTTATCTAGCGATACCTAGAACCGAAACGACTCTAGATCATAGAGAAATAGATATACATGGAACAAACAAAGGATGGAGGCTTGAAAAGGATGGATGTTTGAATTTTTTTTGACATTTAGAAGATTAAAAGGAAAAAAAAGAAGTGATTATAATTCAATTTACAAGATATACGTAGGACGATACGCGATTACCTCGAATCTGGTGATTTCTAGGCAAAAGCAAATTGGAAATGGAAGAGCGATAAAACTGTTTTACAGATCCGTCTTGATCGAATGAATTCGAGACATAAAAAGATGCAACGAAAGAAAAATTTAAACGCAATTTCGACCATCTCTCGATTCGAAAGAAATTGATTTTCAAGAGGGAATTAAGCCGGGCTCGAGGCGAGCCTTAATTTTGGAAATGCGACGACTGTCTAATTTCGTCGCGATTCTCAATCACGTGGAAACGTTTCTTTTCGAGTATAGCGGAGAGACACGGGAAGCGTGGACACGAGGAAAGGCGGCATGCCGCGTGCAACGATCCATCGTCCCAACAAATTGCGGTTGGCCGATGCCAACTGGGCTGGTACCTTATGAATCAACCTCGAAACGACCAAGATCGCGATTTATTCGAACCGTCGAAAATATCGTCCCGGGTCAGGTGAGACTCGCATTGTGATACGGAAATGTATCGTGATTCATCGGGATCTTATCGTGCCTGTTCGTTAAAAAATCGTTAAAAATCGTGGAAAACTTTTTCCTTTTTGGACTTGGTGTGAATTTTAAAATGGAAATTTGAACTCTTCTGTTCTTTCTTGCTTGATTTAATAATATATTTTCATGTGATTTTGACTTTAGACGAGGAGATTAATAAAAGAAGGATTTGTAATAAGGATTATCGTGTCAGAGATGTCGATTGTAGGAGCAGAACATGATATTGCAAATTTTAGAAATTCATCATTGAACTCTCATATTAACACTGAACATATTAGAATACTTTGTATGTAAAATCTCTAAAACGAATTTTAGAAAATTATTATTAGACGACTTGTATTTAAATAAATTTAAAGACGTGAAATAGACAGCTTAATGGCTACTTTGGCTTAAATTCTTTCTACAGAATTTAAATGCAGAAACATCCGCGATCTAATTATCATTTACCACCATTCTGCGAAATTGGAATTAAAATTAGAGAAAATTTTACAAGAATACAAACGTTTGAAACAATTTAATACGGACGAAATAGGAAGAAAATCGAGTGTTACCTAGATACTCTAATTCCATTCTGTGGAATTAAAATTAATTTTCTAAAAGGAAGAAAACATTTGAAACAATTTCAAACACATCGAGAAAGGATGGAGGCTGTTACTCTAACCATTTCTGAAGAATCTTAAATAGAATTGGGAAAATTTTACAAAAACATCCATATAACAATAAAAAAGAAAGAAAACAATCGAAACGTAAATTTTGATGTGAATTAAAATTACCAAAAATTCTACAAATCCACATCGTCCAATAGAAATAAAAAGAAAAAGATTCGAAACTTGAAATATCCAAACAAATCGAAGAAAATTAATTATTCTAATAAAAATTTTATAAAAAACATTTATCGTACGATAAAAACGATTTGAAAACGATTTTCCAACCATTTCAAAGAATTAATCCTTTGCACTCCAACAGGATGAATGATCAGATTCCTCTTATCTCAAATTAGATCGAACTACATTTTAGTCCAAGTTTGACAGTCGATAGAAATATTATTTTCAAAATTTCTCAGTTTCATTCAAGCATACATTCATTGAAATTCCAAATTGTGTTCAAGCGGAGATGAGAGTTTGATTTTTCGTTGTCGAATAAAGAAATTGGCGACGGAGAGACGGAAAATAGCGATAAAAATAGAAATGTAGTACAAGAAGATGGAAAATAAAAATAGCAAGATATTTTATTTTATTACGCAGCAAACATACGTAAAATATAATAAAATATAAAAATAATTTAATCTCCGTGTTAAAAATCATCCACTTCCGAGTCAGCTAAGCAATCTTCCGGAGTGCGAAGAACAGATTAAAATTTGTTAAACCTTAAATTTTACAAAAGCGACAATTTCACGAAAGAACAGAAAACGAAGTAAGGAACAAGGTTCGAAACAACAACTCGACACAACTCGACAAGGATCAGGAATGGTGGAAAAGCTGGATTCGCGGAATTCCCTAGGACGTCCCTACGGGGATCCCCCCCCCCCAGGAGAGGTGGATGGGTTGGTTGCAAGGGTAAGCCGCTTTGCGAACGAGCGCTTGGAGGAGGAAGGGTGCAGGCGATTAGGTAAACCCTGGATTAGTTGGACGCCCGATACACTCTTCCTCTCCCTCCATCCTCTCCTGTCCAGGAGGAGTTCGATCGCCGCCACTAATAACGCCACCCCCCATCCCCTCCCCCGATTTACATGATTGGATCGCCGTGGCGAAACTGCTCCCTATCCTTGTATCGGCATGCAAATGCTGGAAATTAGCCGGAACCACGCGTTCCAGGGCTTGTCCGAGTGTCGTCCAGGGAATGATCCACTACTACTGCGTTATTAATCGTATCGATATATTCGAAGAAATATAGATTTCCCCGATTTTTGCCCGCAAGAAAATGATAGGAGGAGGAGATCACGTGGATGTGACTTTGTGATTTTCTTTGCATATTCCATTGGTCTTATTTAATTTAATCGCGTTTGAATTTGTTTTGTCCAAGAGTGTAAGTAAGATGATGAAAAAGATGGATGAAGAAGACGCGTGTTATACATTGGATCCTCGTTTTTTTTTTTTTTTTTTTTTTTTTCATATTCGAATAAAAATTGCAAAGATATAAATACGAGGAGAGATACGAACGAAGATACGAGGATTGGCAAAACTGTGGCATTAACTGTGATATTATTCATAATCAATCTGTTCGAATCTCGGCCTGTATGGAAAAAACTATCGCGGAACAATGGGGAGGTAAGCTTTCGAGTGCACCGCTCTGTATCGGTTATTCCCATCGGTTGATAACCGATCGGATCGTGGTTGGTTTATCTGTCGTCCGGCAGACGCGTGCTCGATGAAAAGCACAAAGCGACTTGGCTTGAAAAAGGCCGTTTTCCCCGAAAAAAAAAGGAGAAAGAGAAAGAACTCCAAGATCGATCGCAATTTTCGCGATAACAACGCGATAACAACGCGACTTGCAACAAAACGACCTCACTTGTTTATATAAGCTGTAGAAAGTGTATATGGGCGCCTCCTAAAAATTTTTCCAGCCGAAGTCAAAGTATTAGTAAAGAATTCAGAGAATGGAACAAATCGAGAAACTCAGAAATAAATAGAATTCATTTTAAACTTGAACCTATCAATTTGTCAATTAACGAGCTACAAAGGATTTAAAAAAAAGATGAAGAATTGAAAATAAAACGATCGAGAAACTCCATCAACAAAAATCAACAAAAAAATAAAATCCATTTATCACTTTGTTAATTATCACAAGCAATCGCAAAGAACTTAAAAAAAGATGGAGAAGAGGATTGAAAGTATAATGATTTATCACTTTGTCAATTATCACAAACAACCCACAAAGGACTTAAAAAAAGATGAAGAAGAGGATTGAAAATATAATGATTTATTATTTTATCACAATTATTATCACAACCAATAAAGGATTTGAAAAAAGATGGAGAAAAGGACGACAGAATTGAAAATGTAATGATCGAGAAACTCCATCACAAAATTATTAATATAATAAGATAAATCTCTTTTAAACTTTGTCAATTATCACAACCAATAATGAACTTGAAAAAAGAAGAGATAGGATTGAAAATATAATGAGAGAAACTCCATCACAAAATTACAAATAAAATCTATTTTAAACTTATCACTTTATCAATTATCACAACCTATAAAAAAAGATGGAGAAGAGAAGAAGAGAACGACACATACAACGATCGAAAAACTTTATTACAATCAATAAAAAAAAATAAAATCCATTTATCACTTTGTTAATTATCACAAACAATCACAAAGAATTTAAAAAGAGAGAAGAAATGGGAGAAGAGAATTGAAAGTATAATGATTTATCACTTTGTCAATTATCACAACCAATAAAGAACTTGAAAAAAGATGAAGAAGAAGACGACAGGATTGAAAATATAATGATCGAGAAACTCCATCACAAAATTACAAATAAAACCCACTTTGAACTTATCACTTTGCCAATTACCATAATCAACCCACAAAGGACTTAAAAAAAGATGGAGAAGAGGATTGAAAGTATAATGATTTATCACTTTGTCAATTATCACAAACAACCCACAAAGAACTTAAAAAAAGATGGAGAAGAGGATTGAAAGTATAATGATTTATCAGTTTGTCAATTATCACAAACAACCCACAAAGAACTTAAAAAAAGATGGAGAAGAGGATTGAAAGTATAATGATTTATCACTTTGTCAATTATCACAACCAATAAAGAACTTGAAAAAAAACACGGAGAAGAGAACGAAAGAATTGAAAATATAACGAACGAAAAATTCCATCACAAAATTACAAATAAAACCCACTCTGAACTTATCACTTTGTCAATTACCACGATCGATCGACCCACAAAGGGGGTTTAAAACAAGATGGGGAAAGTAGTGAGCGACGTTATACCGAAAAATAAAACGAGCACGATAATTCGAAAGAGAACGGCCAACGGAGTGGAGGTGGTGGCCGATCGAACGAAAACGCGTGAGCCGCGTAATCCCCCGTGAAATACCGCGCCCGGATCCGAGAACTTTGCCCGAAGGAGGGAAAGGGAGGGAAGGGACATCGATTATTCGCGGCGAACCGCTCGCGTTAATCGTTTAAACTCCGGTTCCAAGAGGTGGCCAGGTACGCGCCGCGTGATCCACGTAAACCACCAGACACCCAGGGAATCTCTATCCTCCTCCACGCTGGAAGAGTTGCTCGGGCGAGTTGCCAGGATATCGATAGATACCCGCCGCCCCTCCCCATCCAAGATTAATCGCGCTCATATATACCGCGCGTACACTCTTATCGATCGTGTCCGACTCGTGCTGTAATTGCTCGAGTTTAATTCGGTGTGAATTCGACGAATAAGGAAGGAAGGAAGGAAGGGAGGATCGCGCGATTTAGACAAGGCAGGAATTCTCCTCTCGCGCAGGTGGCCGTTCGTCGATCCGCGACGCGACAAGGCATCGCCATCAGCCACGTCCATTAACTGGAAAACGCTCGATCCGCTTCGACGAGCGTCGAAGCGTCGACCATCTCGGTGGTTTGCACACGTGCGATCGTGGGAGACCGGAAGCCGAGGCGCCGTTTGTCGTTGCAGGAAGATGCCACCACCGAGCTGTTATCGGCTGCCCTGCTCTCGACACATCCTGCCTGCGTAGGCGAATCAACATATATCGAAGGAGATTTTTTCCAAAATTGGACACGCATTGGACACGAGCCGACTATCGTTGTTCTTGATATCGTGGCGAGAATAATGGGAGGGGAATATTGGTTTTGTATCTCGGCCGGCGATCGACCGATGGAATTAAAGAGCCGGGGGATAAAAATCTCCCTCGGTCACAGCTCGTTTGAGCGGATGCCTCGAGTGATTTCGTCGGTTACACCTCGTTTCCACGATCCGTTTGCTTCTTATTATTTCTGCAATAGGAAGCGGTAGGTGTTTCCCGATATCAGGCCTAGCTGGATTGAAATTGCAGGCTCGATGGCGGCCGGGATAACATTGTGATCGCGATCCAAAAGACGGCTGGTCAAAGGTGGCCGGCTGAGGGAGTGCCCCATTTCCAACAATCGGTGCGTATCGCTCTCCTTTCGAACGGTTGCAAAACGTTCTCTTCTAAACTCGATCCAATGCGAAATCGAGAGTCTTAGCGTGGAGGGGGAAGAGAAATTATGTCGATTTTATCTTGTAGAAACGCCTGTGGATAGGCAACCAGCATTTATCGTTGGCGTAAATATTGGCGACATTCGTGACAAGAGCCAAGAGAAACGTTGCCTGTAGATAGGCAACCAGCACAGTCTCCGTCTTGTTTCGTTATAAGTTTTCGGAAGAAATCTTTCGATTTACAACAAACATCCACAAATTATTGAATATGATGATCTATATAATCATTGTTTCAAGAGTTAGATCTTACCTTGTGATATAGAAAAGCGGAAGTTTCAGAATTGGCGCGAGATACGAGGGTGGTTCAACAACGAAGAATTTTTTTCCTTTTCTTTATTCTCCATGGATCTACGTTAGAGCTCCATGGATCCGTGTTTACTCGGCGTGCAGCTGGAATTACGAGCGAAAAGAAGAGCTAACAAGAAGGGGCCGGATAAATCATAAAGCACGGCTCTTCCGCGCTATGCTAATGACACCTCCTGCATCCTGTGCATCATTGCCGCGAAAGTTGGCACGCCACCACTTCTTCTTCTCTCTTCCCCTTTTTGTTTTCCTTCTTTCTTTCTTTCTTTCTTCTTTTTTTTTTCTTCTGTACGGGGCAACACACCTCCTTGACGCAATTGCAGGAAATAAAACACTCTTACCCGGACGTACAACGCGAGAGAGGCCCGCGATGGAAGCAACAACCGTGCTCGGCCGTGTAACGAGCACCGCGCCGCGAGAAAGAAATATGTATCGCCGTCCTCCATCCCGTTCTTCTTCCATCTCCTCCTCGCCGAAATATACGGCGGCGATTAATCGCCGGAACAAGAAATTTCTCTTTCGATTACGTGTCTTTTTTTTTTTTTTTTTCTTCGCGGTTGTGGTTTCTAGAGAAAAAGAATATTCTCTCGATTTCGTTTAAATGAAAAATTGGGATCTAGTGATTTTTTTTCTTTTTTTGCGATCTAAAAAAACAAAAATTGTGAATAATATACAATCATAATTAGTTTCTTTTTTATCTTCTTCGCGCAGTACGATGCTGAGATCGTGGTATAATCGTAAATGATTAGAAAAAAATTCTTCAAAAAAAAAAAAAAGAAAAAAAAACCTTCGTTCAATTTTCCACAAAGGTCCACGCTCCCTACTCTTTACCTTTCCTTCATATCCCCATTAACTTTCGACGCCTCGAATCGATCCTTTCTGCAGTACTGAGAAAGCCGTGACTAATAGATCGAATCTCGAGACTTGGCAGCCTCGAGCAATAGACCACTCGAGAGGTGATCAACAGGCGAGGACACGCGCCATCGAGCACGCGCCCGACAGATCTGACATCTCGACGCCGTACACGTGACTCCTTCCACCTCTCTCCCCTCCCCTCCACCCTCCGTCGGAAGACACGCGCCCAACGTCCCCCCCTCGATTTCCCGGAATCGACTTTCGAGAGATCGAATCGCCACAAACGATCTCCACGACCCACCGCGAACGGCCACGAGAGTTCCAAACAACAGAGAGAGAGAGAGAGAGAGAGAGAGAGAGAGAGAGAGAGAGAGAAAGAAAGGAGAGAGGTTATAGGAACCGGCTTCCACGTCGAGATGAGCGAGCGAGTTAAGGGAGCCGAGCTCCTCCAAAGATTCCGGGGAAACAAAGACGTCTCCGATTATTCGCGGACCAGCCTGTTACAGCGGTCCCCGCACAGCTTCGTCAATTTGTATCTTGATCGGCCGCCATCGCGATATTTCTTCCCCGAGGATCTTGGAAGTATCTTCGATTCGAGGAAAGGGATGGATAAATTTTTCTTTTTTTTAAACGCTTGGGTCGAAAAGTTTCGAACAAAGTTTAAGTTACTTCCCACTTCGAGCGAATTGAAATGCTCGAATAATCAACGAGGTAACGTTGTTTCTATTAGATTTTTTAATATGATTTTTGATATTGTCGAATGCATCCTAACGTTACGGAAAATCTTCCATATCGTCTCCGTATCATCCCTTAACAAGGATCCCAATTAATGTTCGAAGCCAAAAAAATCCTGGCCAAATATCGCCAGGTCTTAACACCAGGAATGCCAGATCGCGGCGCGATAGTGGCGCTTTTAATCAGCTTGCCGCGAAGATTTCCCTGCCCTCCCCTCCCCAGGTGCAAAAATTTGGGGATCGGGGACATACCAGCGGAAGGATCCCACGGGAGCCGAAAGGGAGAGGAGACGGCCACTAAATATTGTGTTCGCGCAGAGAATACAGCTCTCGGGACACGTGTAAGCGGGATTCCGTATGAGCAGATCGGCCCGCCGATTATACGCTAATTCAACGCAAATTCCTTCCACGAGATATCTGTATCGCTCGCATACATCAGAGGCCGCGGTAGCTGGCTGCCGTTGTTGCTGGCGAGAGGACCTTCTCCTCCTTCTCCTCCTACTCCGCCGAGTCTCCACCCGGCTGGCTTAATCAGTACCCACAGAGAAGGAAGAGACAACTATATATACACACACCACGGTTTGTACATAGTTTCGCGCGTACAAGGTGACCTTGGGTGCGGGAGCAAGAGGAGGTTGTGTACGTTCAGTCTTTTTTCCCATTTTTATTGGCATTTTTTTCATAGTGTTTTGTTCTCGCCGGTAAGAAAGAAAGGACACGTTTGTTTTCGCACGGATCTGAAAAAACGACGATCTGTATTTAAACCTCGATTAGGCATGGAATCCATTTCTCGTAATATTAATTTAATAAACGAGTAGTTAAGATGATAGTTAAGTAAGTTGGATATCGAAATAATTCCAGTCTTGAATGAAATTTCAACATTCAAATTATAAAATATAAAAGCGTCTGAAGTGGAGATCTTTTTTTCTCGATAGTTTGAATAATCTCTCGAAAGAAAGAAGAAAAAAGAGACGAAAAATTAGGCAGATATCGAGACATTTCTCACGCATGACGAACACGGATGGACGGTAAAGAAGACGACGGGGCTACCGTGAGAGGAGGCGAAGATATATCGCGGTTGTTTCGGCGACGCACGGTGTGTGTATGCGCGCGCACCGTTCACAAATTAAGGAGCGCCAAAGTCGACGGGATGGCGTAGCTATCGCGCTTCATAAAACTTCGTTAGCAGGCCGTGCAAGTAGACAGGTCGCTGCAGCGTTATAACGTTATAGCGTAGAGGAGACACCGCGCTGATGGCCCCTCTCTCAGAGGGTAGTCGGCTGGCTACCGTAAAAATTCATTTTCTCCTCCCTTCCCCGTGTAATTTCACCACCGGATTCTTGCTTCCTCCTCCTCCTCGCCTCCACGAACACGAGAGTGATCAAGCGCGGCCGCTGCGTCCGATCCTAATCTTGATTAGCAGCATTCGCCACGTTCCTTTGTGCCGCGCGTAAACGAGATTCATCGCGCCTTCTTCCTCGAATCTCGCATCCCGTTGTCACCGTGTTGTTTGTCCGGCCGGGTCTTGTATCCTCCGCTATCGCGTAATAATCCACGATAGATCATAATCTCGACCATGCTCCCTCTCGAAATGACTCATCGCCCGTGTAATTTTATTACATTGAACCGCATCGGTTACTCGAGTAGTATCAATATAAAAAAAAAAAAAAAAAAAACAAAGATTCCAAATACTTTTACAAGAAAACTCGCCACGGATCCTCCTTTAATAATAAAAACGAGGATCCGTCCACGTAATCCTCGTTTATCGAGCGGTTTAACGATCTCGAATTTCGATGAACGCAGGTTGAGCAACGGTATTGGCGCCACGTGCCTCTAATATCAAGCAGGAGGTCGTATATCGTCCACGGTGCGTCCGCTCGTTAATTTGCTCGCTGTGGAGCGAGCGCGTACAGGGCCAGTGGGCGCACAAGGTGCACCCCACACGTGGCCACACACACGCACGCACACACGCACAGCACACGGAGGAGGGGTGGGGGAGGAGCGCGCACACGGCCAAGGGGTAAATAGGCATACACGAAAGAGATGGCGCGCGCGTCATTAGGTAACGTGGCCTCGTTAGGATGAGTTTTTCCACCGCTAATGAGGTGGCCTGCAAGTAGTTGTCTCTCTACCGGCGCAGACGAGGTCCGAGGTAGAGGGCGCTCTCTGTCTCTCTCTCTCTCTCTCTCTCTCTCGCTCCGCGTGGATCAGGTGGACGCGGAGTCCGGCCTTCCGTGACGCTCGGCCCAGCGCGAATCTCGAGACCTGGACACTATTTTTAATCCACCCTCGGGACGCGGACTTTATGGAATTAAAATACATGCCGGCTGCTTATATCCCCCCCGACGCGGATACTATATTTCTCTCTTAGCGGACAACCCTACAACCAGGAATAATCCTGCTTCTTCCTGGATGTTATGCCAACGGACATCTCGTTTTTCCTTCTTCTTTTTTTTTTTTTTTTTTTCCTTTTCTTTTTGACTCGTCGTCTCCGTTTTTTCCCCCGAAGCTTCGTGGATCCGCTTTCTTGCGGTTGGCTTTTCTTTTGGGGACGAAGGTAAAACGTAGGGGATTGTTGGATGGGGGAAATTATGAGCGAGTGATTCAAAAATCGTGGGTGGGGAATAAATGTGTGTAGTAGATTTTTATAAATCGAGGGAAATTATGTTTAGCGAAGTTTGTGAGACGAAGGAATGAAATAATGGAAACAAAAATATGTGAGTGCTCGTCCTAGGGTACCATTCCCATCAATTTTCCTCGTTTTCCTCAAAAAAATCTTTTAAAATTTCTAAACATCTCCAATCAAATAAATTATGCGCAAACATTTGCGCGCATGCAAATCGTGTTATCGTCTATTTTCCAAAACCCAAAACCAACCAAAGCCCATCCTCGTTTTCCAAATTTTCCAAAACACCTGATGCTCCTCCCGCACCGTTACCGAGAAACACGTATGTAACACGTGTGTTTATACACGAAAAATCAGCCTGTGGCTCGATTATCCAGGAAATAATCCATTTTCGCGTACACGTTTAACGAAACGTGGGCGGGGAGGGGGGAGTAGAGGGGCGCGTGTTAGCCGGGCATCGACAACGCCGCTCTCTGTCGTCGTGATACGACGCGGTTCCACGCGACACCGACATTTAAGCGCGGACGGACGAATGGCGCGCGCGTGTCCGCGCGTTTTTGCGAGACCTGCCCGCGGCCATTAAATTTACGAGCCGTCACGGCTAACTTGCAAAGAATAATAACGTATATGCTCGAAATAATCCAGCCGGGTCGGGGATAACCCGGTATATGGAAATAGCCGGGGCTATTTGAACGAACTCTCGATGTCAAAGCAAGCCAGACCGGATATAACTCAACGTTTAAACGGAGGATCGGGCGCACGCGCCCGCTGCTGTTGTTTTAAAAAAACGCGGCTATTTAACATTTTTTTTTTTTTTTTTACCCCCGCCGGTTATTTCCATCCCTCGTGCTAGATTTTAAATTAAAATGTTGTGGAAGGAAATTGTTTCCTTCCAATTCGTTGATTAATCGTCGCCGAGCGAAATATGCATACCCGAGCTTTTTAGGTTTTTGCGAAAATATGGTGAAGTATGGTTTTTCTGGTGCTCGAGAATTTAAGGACAATTGCCGAGTCTTGGTTCGGTTGAAATCTTTCTTCTCCTCTTTTTTTTTGGGGGGGGGGAGGTTTGGAGAAAAATACGAATGAATGTCTTCCTTCTATTTCAGAGTTAATCAGGGTAATTGGTAATTGGATAATGAGACACTCCAATAGGATATCCGCAATTGAATATAAAAGTGAAAATTAGAGATACTCCCGAAATCCAGAGTGCTTTTTTTCCTCCGACGAGAACAAATTTTGATTTTTGTAATTCTTCAAACTTGACGAGCGACATCGTTCGTCTGAATCAGAGCCAAGAATCCACCCGTTCCTTCCCTGAGAGAAAGATATTTCAGAATCAATTCGTAATAATTTCTAAAATTCCTTCGTTGAATCGGCGTGAATTACGTAACAATACAAAAAAGTAGCATCGTCGATAAATACTTTGAAAAATGCACATATATAATAAATAAACGAACAATAATACGTAATAACACACGTATTAAGTACCAACTAGTTAATGGTCACGTGGCGCTAGTGTCGCCTCACCGATCGTCTTACCTTACAATGCACAGCACGCTTTTCTCTTGTGCAAAATCCTCACTCGAAAAAGTAATTTATCACACTTTTCTTAATTCTTACCCAAAATTTCTCCACCAAAATTATTGATTCTCTGCACCATTGGCCGCCCTGATAATCGTGAAAGTAACTCTCGGAAACGATTCCCCTTTGGTTTCGCGGATCCGATGATCGACTGCCCTCAAAGCGTGCCCCCCATCTCGAGTGGTGTCCGACGTCGCCATTCATCCGCCATTCGTTCCCGTGGCCGTCGCTTAATTCGCGAATATTTCACCGCCGGCTGAAAATACGTTACAGCTGCTCGCGTCGTGTCTACAACCGGGCCGCCGCGCGCCATTTTTCCCAAATATTCGAGTCGCCCGTAAATTTCCGTCGTTCGCTTATTTTTTTTTTTACCTTCTCCAAACGCTTTAAACTCCCTCCCCCTGTTAATCAGCTTTTATTTTGGGGGCGGGAGGGATGATATAATTCCTCGGTCGAAAGTTTGAGGAGCACGATTCATCGTTCTCGTCTTGTCTTGTTGTTGTTTGTTGTTTGTTGATGTTGTTGGCGGTGTTACAGACGGCGTTGCACTGGGCGGCCAAGCACGGGGACGAGAATATCGTCAAGTTGATCGCTGGCACCTACAAGGATTACATCAAGAGTGTCAATGAAACTTCGGTAAGCGAATGAAAATATATATTTTCTTCTATTTCGATAAACTCACTCTTTTTACAATTAATATTTAAAATTTCGATTCTAATCTTGTCCTCTGTTTCCCTGGTGACCGCGCCCTGCCAATCTGCCGTTCAGAACGGGGTAAGTTCTCATAAATCAAAATTGTCGAAAACGCGTAAACAAGGATCGGCCAGTTTGTTTATATTATTGCCTCGATTCGAGCAAACTTTACATACATTTTCTAATAATTTTTCATCTCGAACAATCCCTTCTCAATCGAGCAACTTTTCGATTAACTCTCCATAATTCCAACTTCCATTAGCTTACTCTAAATAAATAAAAGCGCATGAAAGACAGACAGAGAGAGAGAGAGAGAAAGGGGAGGTATCGATAAAAAGGGGGAGAGGTGAATAAATCGCGAACCACGCGATATCTATCTACCGTGATCTCTGAAAGTGGTCGGCGTGCGAAAGAGAGAGAGAGAGAGAGAGAGAGATTCGTGCGGGTTGCATCTCTCGGGCTGCAAAGGGAGGGAATGGCGCAACGCAGCGAGAGGAGGCTCGCGAGATAGGATCGGATGTGTGTGGTCCGCCGCTTTGCTCTTTATAAGACTTATATAAGCTGGAGCGCCCTCTGTTCGCGGTGGGAAGAGGTGGAAGACGGTTGGAGATAGAAAAGAGGAGGCGGGGGAGGGGAGGGGGGGTGGGTTGCTCGTTAGCGGCTCGCGACAAACGCTCGTTGAACTACCGCAGCAGCACACGTTCCACTCGGATGGATCGATGAGCGGCGATGGGGGATCGAGCGCTTCTACTTACTTGAATAATTGGAACGAATTGAGAGGAGGAAAATAAAAAAAGGAAAGGAAACTCAACGTAACAAAGATTTTAATTCATCCTATTTATTTCTCGCGCGACAACATCCCCCGATCCTATTTAAAAAAAAAAAAAAGAAGAGGGGGTTGCGTTCCAAAACATTTCATCAGAATCATATTTTTTTATTCGTCCATTTTATTTTTCATCTTTTGATTTTATTTTTGAAATTTTTATCGATTTTCTTATTGAAAGATTACGACGTTGCACGATTGAGTTTGCTTGAAATAATCGATCAAATTATCGAGTTGAAGTTCAGGATCAAAGGAAAAATAAGGGAGAATGGAGGAGTAAGTCGCTAAAGGAAAAAAGATAGGTTAGGTCGTTCATCCTTGATCGATGGAAAATCAACATGTATCAAAATTCGTGTAATCATCAAGTGGAAGTTGGATTAAAAAAAAAAAAAAAATAGCAAAAAAATACTAAATACTCGCTATAGATAAAGATAGAGAACGTTTAAGACGAAAGAGAAAGAGGAAAAGAAGAAGAGGAAGTTGGATTAAAAAAAAAAAAATAGCGAAAAAAGGTTAAGTACTCGCAACAGACAAAGACAGAGAACGAGAAAGGAAGAAAGAGAAAGGGGGAGGGGGGGAGGGAGGGAAGAAGAGGTTAGGTCCTGTCGAAGAATATAAATAAAAAGTATCGCCATCGATGGACAAAAGGAAAGCTGTGTGTGTGAAAAAAGAAGCGTCGTTCGAAAATAGGTTCGATTCTTTTAAAACGTCTCCCATGTCCGCCGAAATACGCCAGACTCTCTGTTTTCGGGGATTAGTGCTCGATTTAATAAATACGCGTGTATCCGTGTTAGGTACCAACAACGTCGGCCCGGGGCTAATCCACTCCGGAATGGATCCTCTCTATACCTCTCTTTTTTCCCTCCTCCTCCCTCCTTTTCCCCCTCCTTTCCATCCGGCAGACGGTGAATCGTGCGGCACGGCGTAATCTGTCACAGCCACCACTCTCGCCGTAGTTTTCTGCGGCTTAGTCCCCCTTCCCCTCCTCTGCCCCTCGATCGCTTCAACGCTCCCCCACCCGCCAAATGAAAAAAAAAGAGGGGAAAAACGCAGGGCGCCTTCCTTCTTTTCGCCCTTGGTAACTTCAACCCGTGTAATATCCGATCCGATGCCTTATCCCAACCGCTTCGAATCCGGGAGGATTCCATCTCTGTTTTTACGCGACAAAAGAAAAGAAAGAAAGAAAAACGAAGTTTTTCTTTTTTTATTTTTAAGATCAAGCGAATTCGAGAAGAAAGATTTAAGAGACTAGATATTTCGAGATTTTTTTTCTTTTTCTTTTTTTTTTTTTTTTTTTTGATTTCACTCTTATCGACGCAAATGAGATTTATCAAAAGTTAGAATCGAAATTGAAGGAAATGGAATGGAAATGGAATTTTTAGGTATAATTAAAAAGTTGCTGTCAACTTATTCAATGCGAAAGAATTTCCTTTGGTTTTAGAAAATTTTAAAAACTCCCTCGCATAAAAATGAAAAATCGCACAACCTACAACGTAACCCGAACAAAGATTTTAATTCATCCTATTTATTTCTCGCTCAAATCGCGCGACAGCAATTAATTTCTCCGATCCAATTAAAAAATCATTAAAAAAAAAAAAAAAAAAGAGGGGGTTGCGTTCCAAAACATTTCAGAATCATGTTCGACTCCAAGACGATTTTATCGAATATTATTGGCCCCTCGTTCGACGAAATTACGTACGAAATTAGCGCGATCGGTCCATCGTCGAGCGCAAGATGTCGCCGGGTACGTGGCGGATCCGTAGTCACGAGCGTAATCTGTCACCGGTACCGCTTCCAGCGTAGTTTTCTACGGCTTATCGCGGCATCGGCTCGCATTTAATCCCCGCAAAAAACGGTGCCCCGTTCCCCATGGGGCCCCCGTAAAGCCGCCCGTGTGGCGCCTGCATCCTTGCCGGGCGTACGACAGCCAACGACAATGCCGATCCCACAGCCAGACCCTCGAGACATCGGCGGGATCCCTCGTGCATACCGGGTGATCCATTTCCATCGCGTTCAATTTGATTTCAGAAGACTGGCAGTGTAGTTTGTTCGACGTTTACACGTTTGTTATTGCGAGTGATTGTACCGGGTGATCCATTTCAAACGAGTGCAGCGTAATTAGGGTGCAAAGTATACCGGGTGACCCGTTTGAAGCGGTACAGTATTCTTCGTTTATTCGACACTTGTATACTGGGTAGTGTTCATTTCAGACGAATGCAGAGTAATTAGAGTTTATTCTCGTGGAAAGTATACCGGGTGATCCATTTCCATCGCGTTCAATTTGATTTCAGAAGACTGGCAGTGTAGTTTGTTCGACGTTTACACGTTTGTTATTGCGAGTAATTGTACCGGGTGATCCATTTCAGACGAATGCAGAGTAATTAGAGTTTATTCTCGTGGAAAGTATACCGGGTGATCCACTTCAATCAGTCGTTTAATTTAATTCAGAAACTGGAACAATATAATATTCTTGGTTCACTTGATATTTGTATATTAACTATCTGTGATATACTGGAAAGTATACCGGGTGACCCGTTTCAATCACCCGTTTGATTTAATTCAGAAACTATATAGGATTCTTCGTTTAATTGATATTTGCACATTTATTATTGTGTAAGTAGGATTCAGAATCCGATATTTCTGTTATCAGTCATATTCTTTTCACGATAAAAAATTCTCGCAACGTTAACGAAAGGAAAAAAAGAAAGTTTCAAACAACTTTTTCCTTTTTTTCGAACACCATTTATAAACCATATATACATTCTCACCTTATTAAAAAAAAGAATACTCGTCCAATTATTCGCTTGGAAAAACCTTGGAAGAAACTTCTCTGACAAAAAAACAAAAAAAAAAAAAAAAAAATCAGAAATAGCAACATCTATCTCGCGCCACCCCTCCCCCCCCCAAAAAAGGATAGAATCCATACGCTTATAAGAGCCAATATCCAAGGGCTGTCGAAATATACAAAATGTCGGAATCTCGGCCGAGCGGGGCGCCCCCCCGTTATGATTTAACTCCTCGTGAAGGCGGCTCGAGTGTAGAGGAAAAATATTAAAATGGAAAATCCTCAACGGGTGATATACGCGTGTGCGATATTGGTGGCCGGCAGCTGTCCCGTTTCCCAAACTCTCTCCCTCCCCACCCTCCCTCCCTTCTCTCGCTAAACGCGCGAAAACTCGGCCCGGGAGGAGAAGAGGAAGAGGAAAAATATGCTCCTGCTCCTAGGAAGACGAGACGAGACGAGACGAGACGAGACGAGAGCGAGGAGGAGGGGGGAAAAAAAATAGGGGGAAAAAGGGGGGTGGTGACTGCGCGATATTGTCTCGGTGACTCCTCGTGTCGGGCTACAATGCTACTTTAAAATATCGTCGAAAGTATAAAGAGGGGTGAGGGTGGAGGGACGAAATATGGAGGAGGAAGGGGTGAGAGAGAGAGAGAGAGAGAGAGCGTGCGTGTGTCGCGCCACTTGTCGCGAGGGCACACGTGTCGCGCGCTATTGGAGTCGAGAAAGGGTGACTCCGACAAAGAGCCACCCCATTTCCTATTCCTACACCTATACGCGTGCCGGGGAACTTTAAAGCGAAATAAATTAGGGCCACCCTTTCGAATAAAGCCTCTGTCCTTCTTCCTCTCTCGCGTTGCGGCACCCCTCCCCCCCTTTTCTTTCTCTTCTTTCCTTTCAACCGTGGTGGCGCGCGCCTCGTTTCGATAACGGCGCACCGCGTATGATGCCGCGGTTTTCACAGCATTTGTCACCGCTGTTTATCGGAGGAACATAACGTTATTGAAAGAGAGGGAGGGAGATCTGTTTATTGGAGATGCTGATATTTAATTTATTTTATTTTATACGGATGTTTTAGATTTGACGAGAGATTGTGAACTGTTGTGAATTTACTCGATATTTCTATAAAATAGGATTTTTATTACACGAATTAAGATGGAGATGATTTTTTTTCTTAGCTTAAAAATTTAACGGGTCGAAAAATTTGTCGATTATATCCAATATTATTAATCCGTGAAACGAGAAAAAGAGATTTGAAATTTTCAACAATTTACTTTTCACCGTTTTTACGGAGAATGGTATGAAATGGTCAGCTCTGAACAATCTGTTGTCGAGATTGGACGAGACGAGTAGTAGTTTAAATTTTATTTAGAAATTATCGAGGATCGTGGATGAAAACCCGATCCATCGGATCGGGGATCGGATAATGACCGATGCACGCACACAATTACGCGCAATTTGTCGCACTTATCGAGCCGGGACATCGTGAACGGCGGCTACGTGCCCGCAGCTCGCTTTCGTGTGTACCGAGTTTGCATACGATATTTCAAGGCCGCGCGATTTTTATCCTCGGCCGCCATGATTGACGCCCGTCGTTCATGCGACGAATAAGAAATTAGAATTTTCATTACGCGCGAAAATGAGAAAAGTAAAGGTAAGTAATTTAATCGAACAAGTGAATGAACGAATATAGTCTATAGACCGATAGCCTCTCTCTCTCGTGGCGCTAGTGTCGCGCCATCATAACCTTTTAAATTCTCTAGAAATTTCTCTTTTTTAATGATGATCGCATAAAAAATTGAAAAAATTTCAAGAAGAAGGGCGATTTCGATTGATTTTCTCTTCGGCCAAAAATGCTTGATAAAGCATCCTTAACTCCCAAGACTTTGTACCCATTCTTTTTCCTCGCAGCTTCACCTCCTTATCATATTTCTGTTGGGCCAGGCTGTTAAATTATTCAAAAGATCAAAATCTTAAGGGCCGAGGAGCTGCTGAATTATTAATTTATCGGTGTTATCGATACCTGCACCGCGTTAGTCGATCGCGTATTGTTGATATCTCTCTGTGAAACCGAACGAACGAGACGATCGAAAATGGTTGGCAGCTGTTTCCTGCCGCCGGTGGAAAAGTGGTCCTCTCTCTCTCTCTCTCACCTGCCGCCCTCTACGAGATACTAATTGCCAGATAACGTGATACCACCACCACGATTTTGCGTAACATCGATTCCACGCCATTTCACGGCGTCCACTCTTTTTTTCCTTTTTTTTTTTTTTTTTCGTTCCTCCTCTTCGCGCGTTCGATGTCGACAGACAGAAGGAGGCGCGAAAAAAAGACGTTCGATCCTCCGTTGTTAAGGGTATAAACGCGAGTGTCACGATTCCTATCTTCTTTTCCCCCTTCATCTTCATTTCATCTAGATAGATCGTATTGAGATAGGTCAGTTCTCGTAAGCTAGTTGTAACGATCGATTCAGTATCTCTAATTTTCTTGAGATTATTTAATTCGTCCTAGTTTCCCCTAGAATCTTGATTATTCGCATCCCCTGGTGAAAAAAGTTTATCTTCTTATAACACAATTTCACGCTTTCTCGAAATTATTTAATTCGTCGATTAGTTATACTCATTCCTTGATTATCGATATAAGGATTGATTACTTGCTTCATCCTAGTTTCCCCTAGAATCTTGATTATTCGCAATCCCTGGTGAAAAAAGTTTTTCTTATAACACAATTTCACGCTTTCTCGAAATTATTTAATTCGTCGATTAGTTATACTCATTCCTTGATTATCGATATAAGGATTGATTACTTGCTTCATCCTAGTTTCCCCTAGAATCTTGATTATTCGCATCCTCTGGTGAAAAAAGTTTTTCTTATAACACAATTTCACGCTTTCTCGAAATTATTTAATTCGTCGATTAGTTATACTCATTCCTTGATTATCGATATAAGGATTGATTACTTGCTTCATCCTAGTTTCCCCTAGAATCTTGATTATTCGCAATCCCTGATGAAAAGAGTTTATCCGTCTTCTTGTAACACAGTTTTACACTTTCTCGAGATTATTTAATTCATCGATTAATTGTTATTATATTCATTCCTCGGTTACCGATATTAATTACTTGCCTCATTCTAGTTTCCCCTAGAATCTTGATCATCGATATTACTCGATACAACTTTGTAAGTACAAAAATAAAATATTCCACTTTTCTTTGCTATTTTAAATTACAAAAAAAAAAAAAAATTCCACGCTTAAGGAAAAGATACGAATAATTTGTTGCGAAATCGCGAGGGATCTCTTGAGAGATAATTCACGCGTGCGTCAATCTATCCACGCAGTTTCGTGCACGGGAAAACGAGCAAAGATAATATTGTTGGGGGATTCGCACGCTGCCGAGTGATATTCATAATAAGATGTCATTAATTCCTCATTGTTTTCCCTTCATTTTTCCCTTTTTTTTTTTTTTTTTTTTCCGCCTCTCCATCGTCGTTCCATGCCAGAGAGAAAATGGAGGAAGGCGATAAGCCATCGATGGAACATTTTCCCTCGTTTATTTATAAGGATCGATCCTCGTTACGTGATTCCGTTTATGGAAAAATCTTACGGAAAATCTTGCTGCCTCGTTAATCCCATCATTCATTCCGATTTTGCAGGGGTACACGCCGTTACATATCGCGATGCAGTTCGATCATGAGAATATCTTCAACCTGTTGGTCCAAGTGTACGGTGAGTTGATGTAACGTTGAAAAAAAGATAGATCTGGATCTAGCTTGAATAACGGTGTCCCTGGCGTGGAAAATAATCGTCGGATTGTTTTCCATTGATCGGACGCTGGATTGAGAGTCGAAAGTAAGTAAAAAAAAAAAAAGCGTCCATATCCAAAAGAAAAAATCCAATTATTGACTTACTTATCAACTTTTGCCAATAATTTCCACCTTGTTTTTCGAAAAATTATTCGTTCAACCAACGAACTATCTTTTTTATTAAACGTTTCAAACGAACAACAGAGATGCCCTAACCTAACGAGAATTCGAATATTTTTCCCATAATCTCGCCGCCCATTTACTTTTTCGCGTTTACTTATTCACACAGCTGCGAACCAGGAGATACGGGACTACAGCGGGAAGAAGGCGAGACAATACTTGGTCTCCCAGGAGGCCGCTGTCAGTCAGGACACCTTCCGCAGTAAGTAACTGTTCGTTTCGAGCGAGGGGAGAAAAATTTTCCGAGCGAAAAAAAGAAAAAAAAATTGTTGAAAATATTACCATCGGAAGAGAGAAAGAAAATGAAAGGAAACGGACGTGCGTTGTTTATTACAAGCCACATGTTAAGTAGAATAATTGAGTCGTGATCGAGGGAGCGTTATCGAGTCCCACGATCGAGATCTTATCATCTTCAACATCGTAAATGAGACGCGTCAAAGTTTCGTAATGTTCGAGGCTCGTTTCTACGCAAATAGCCGAGTGAATTATTCCTTTTTTATTTTTTCTTTCTCCCCCACCCCTCCCCAAAACTTCTATATTCGTTGGAACTCGAGAGAGTATTCTCGCGAAGCTGGAGAAGAATCGAATTTAAATTTTCTGCATTCTTGAAAACGATCGAAATTAATGCTACGGCGACACTAGCGCCACGCGGACCATTAACTACTAGATACTGGTCCGATGTATTTATACATTCAAATTATTACAATTTTCACTCATTACAGATATTTCTATTTTCAAAAATTCAATTCAAAAATCTATTCTCTCCAACTCTGCACAATCACTCTGTATATGATATATTCGTGGAAAGAAATATAACTCGAACTGCAAGATTTGAATATACCCATCTAACATTTCCCTTTCGATCTTATCACGAGCCTACGAGAGATGGCATTGTCGCCTTGTCGAACGATTAAAGTTACGCGATATTAAGAGGCGAGCACGCACTCGAGGGGATTCCCCTGTCGTTCCGATTGTATTTTAAAAGCCGGCCCCCCGATTCGATTAAAATCGTTGCTTGCCACGGGATATCGTTACGACTCTTGGTCACCTCTTGGTTTAACGAAAGGTTTTTGTATTAATATTATTATTATTATTGGACGTGTTTGGTGAAAAATTTGGGGGATTCACGATTCTTTGATTTCTTTTGTCGAGTTGGGGAAGGTAAGATAATATAATTGAAGTATCGCCAATATCGAGCAGAGTTACTTTTTGATTTTCTTCCGACGAAGAATCGTCCCTTCAATTTTTCAACACTGAACGAACGTTTGTTCCATTTCTTCTTTTTTTAATTCTTGGTAAACGAGTTGGGTCTCCAATTGTGAATTAAACGAGATTAATTTTCCTGTCAATGATTAACGTGATTAAATTTCGCAAAAACACACCAAAATTGTACAATTTCGTGAGAGCATCTTGCTTGCAAGACTTGGATTTAAGTCGACGAGACTTGATTCGTCCACAAAGAGTTAAAAAAAAAAAAAAAAAATCATCCAAACCGAAATAATATTTTAATCCTCCTTAGAGAAGACACCCTCGACTTCGTTCGAAATTTCAAAAAAAAAAAAAAAAAAGAATTCGAATTCGAAATTTTCGGCCTGAATGGTGATTAATTATTTTCTATCCCTCTTGCCCCTCCTCCTCGGGGGAAAAAAAATATACCACGTATCTAGGGAAATAAAATTATTATATACGAGGTAGAATATCACCAGATACGCTCGATAGAGCGATTATTACAGGTATACCGCACCAAGGTACACCGCAATTTGCACATACGCTTTCATACGCTTCTTTGGTTCTTGCTCTCTCGGCCTTGGTCCTCTCGTCTTTCTATTTTTCCACCGCTCAGCTTCCTCCTTTCGATCGTGCGCATGCCTCTCGAAAGACGTTTTGCTTCCTAGTTTCCTAGCAGGGCAGCATGCGTGGCATTAACCAGTTTGCATCCCATCTTGTCATTCCTGAACGACTAGAACTTTTATTGCAGTGAGTCTTCTTTCGGGGATCAAGTAGCAGTTGTTGGTTTTTTTTTTTTTTTATACTTTCTTTCGTTCTCTTTGTTCGTTTCTTTTCAAACATATCACGAGTATAAATATCTTTCAGCTTTTTACCTTTGCCAATCTTTTCATTGAAGAAAAAAAAAAAAAAAAAAAAGTGAGAAAACATTCGTTCGCACTTTCGAAGCAATCATCTTATTGTTTATATTTAACAATCGAAAAAAAAGAAATCATTGTGCCATTATTCACCAATAATAAGAGCATCCAATAACTTTTTCCCTCCAAAAAAAAAGATCCACGCTTACTTTATCACCATCGCGCGAGAAATCCATTGTACACGCGAAATAACACGCAGCAGCATCGAAAGTTACACGCGTAACTTTGAGAGAAAGCTTGCTTCGAAAAGCTGATCCAACCTCCTCCTCCTCCGACCTCGAGAAGGAAGAAAAGTAAAGAGAAAAGGCGGTAAAGACAGGTGTTGTACCAGCATCCAGCACCACACATATCGAAATAGAGGCAGCGGTATACATGGTTTCGGGCTCTTTATCTATCTAGTCTGTCTGTCTGTCTATCTCTCTCTATCCTCTGTCCACTCCTCATCTGTCCTCTGTTCTCGGTGAGTATCGGGGCTCTGGAAGTATTCTTCTGTTGTAGGGATTACTGCTGCCGCTACGCTCAGGCAAGTTCAGAAGCACACCTCTGCTAAAGTAGTAAAGCGCTTGTGTCGCAAGATTAAAGTAGCCGCACCTTAGAGTAACGTATGAACACTGTCACTTTTGTCGGCGCTGACGTGAGTATTGCGCGAGAATCCGCGGGTCCATCCACGCGAGGGAGAGAATCCCGAATAATTCGTTTTGCCCGCTTTGGTTAAAATCGTCTTCGCTTTGAGTTCAATTTGAATAAATCCGAAATCTGTCGCATTTTTGTCGTATAGGGTTTTTTTTTCTTTGATTCTCGAAGAAGAAGAATTTTAACCTAGGAGGGCGGAATATCTTTTCTATTTATTTGTTTTTTTTTTTTTTTTTTTTTTTGTTCGTTTTTGATCGATCGATATTAGACGAATGGTGGACCCGTTCATTCCCGAAATTTGTGAATCTCGTGAATCATCGCTTTTTCGATACTGTGAATTGCATATTAATCGATGTATAATACGTATTCTTGTGACGTTTTTATTACTGGCAGAGCTGGGGAAAAACGAGTTAGGGAAAATATTATTTTCGTGAACAAACATAGTGTTTTCCAATAAATCCGGGTGTTGTTAAAATTAAAAATTTCCAATAATAACGAAATACTCTTTGTAACACCATGTTTGAAAAAAAATTTATGCGTCTCGAACCAACAGTTAGAATCGAGTCGAAAAACGAACCATCATTTCAAATTAAAAATGTGTAAATATTATCGAGAAATATATTATTTTTGGAAAAATAATATATTGTAAATAAGAATGTATGATTTGTACGTAACATAAGAATCTATAATAAATATTATAAATTAATTTCCCCAGCCCTGTAAAATCGCTCTCTGTAAAACACGAAAGATGTGACTAGATGTGCACCACCGCGTGGATTTTTATTATTCGTTTTTGTTTTTTTTTTTTTTTTTTTTATATTTACATATCATTTAACGATGTCGTGTTGTTTGTTATTTTAACTGTTGCGCTTTTTTAACAAATACTTCGACACGATTAAAAAAAAAAAAAAAGAAAAAAGAAGAAGAATCACACCTTGTGTAACATCATTTATTTACGCGTGGTAAATCTCACGTTGCTGCGATACTCTCGAAGCCTTGACGCAACGCGTGTTTCGAAAAAAAAAAAATAAATAAATAAAAAAGAAGAGAACGGGATAATTCTCCGCGTTGTTCCTCAAAAAAAAAAAAAATAACGATTTGCTCCACGATTCGGGAACGATCAATCGAAGTGGCAGTAGTACCTGAAAACCTCTCCTTTGCACCGTAGAAACGATGTGACTTTAACCCTTCCATAGCCGGCGGTGTGTGAACGTTTCCTATTGTATAACAGCCTCGCGATTTTATCTCGCACGATTTACACGTTTATGCTCTTTGCCGATCGCGTAACACGATGTTGACGCCGGGGAGAGTCGTGGAGAGAAAAGGAGAAAAAAAAAAAAAGAATTCGAGCTGTTACACAACACACACACACACACACGTATCGCCGGCTAATAATGATCAGTCGATGTTTTTCTCTTCAGTTTTGTCACTTTCAGTTGCGCGCGTATGTAACAATAAAAAGCACGTACCCGAAAAGCATGACACGTTCGACCGATTTTCCCCTAGACTCCCACATGTTTTTCCACGCGATGCACTTAGAGACTAGAATTTAAATTCCCTAGATCGACAATTTCAGAATTAACAGTTAATAATTCGCTTTGATTGAACACACGTCACAAATTGTTGTTGCTCGATCTTGGGGTGTGAATTCGTTTGAGGTGGTAAAACTGTCTAGGGAATTATGGCTAGCGGACACTGGTGTTCAAAATGACGAGATAATTAGGAAAATTAAATTAGCTGGCGTAAATGGCAGTGTACCGTTTTTCCTAGTAAATTTCAATCTAGTGTCCCCTAGCGGATCCTAGTGTTCCCTAGCGAAATATTAACCGTTAAAGGTTACTTTCGAAAGTTTTACTCTTTCAAATCGATTCAAACTCTCGCTGATAATGATCGCGAAACGACACGAATTTTCGATCAAATTGAAATCTCTCCGTTCAATTTTCAATTTCGAGTTTTTAATCGAGTCTTTAATGAACAATAATGAGCTACTCGTTGCGGCGCGGAAAGAGTTCGTATTCGGATCGGTGCTTGATAATTTTATATCGATCAATTTCGATAAGAAGAAAACAAATTTTAATCGAATTGACAATTTTCCCAAAACTCGTCGCAATTAATACATCTGTGTTTCTTCAAAGGATCAACTTTATCGAGTATTTTTTTTTTTTTTTTTCGTATTATAACAACTTCGAATTTGTTGCATTGTTCAATTATTATTATTATTATTATTGAGCACTGAAAATTATTAGAGCTCTTCTATTTCGTAATTAACGAATAACGACAATTTGCAAAAACGAGCACAAGCTGTCGTTCTAACACGTCTTCTAACCACGATGACTAATTGACTGTCTAGTATCCGTGTCTTAATTAATCCTTGCTCTTCCTCGAATTCCAACCCTATCTCCACAACAGAAACAGTCTCAAATGATTTTCTATTTTATTTCAGAAATAAAAGCAAGGAAAAAGCATGCAGGTAAGAAATAATCCGCATGGAATTATCGACTTTTACTAATTTAATCGGTAGTTAGTCAATGCATGCATCGACTCTGTGAAGTTCTGTGAAGTAATATAATAGTAGTACACGTCGATGTTTGGTAGAATGTTCGGTTTTTGTAGTAGAATTTTCTTAAACCTGTTATTTATTTTTTTCTTTTATTTTTTTTTTTTTCCATCCACAGCATTATTTCTTTAGAACGAAAATGCAGAAATTTAAAAAAGAATTAGAATATTGGCAACGTAGGCATTTTCGATACAGGACGATTCTTTTTGACTGAAAGGGAGAATTGGAAGATTCAAAAATTCAATCAAAAGAACAAAACAAACTTGAAACGAAAATGCTTCTACCAATTTTCTCTACGCTCAGAGAGAACAATCATCCCTTACAAATTTATGCATCTATCTCCTATACAGATATATATCTACACGACTTTTCTTTTAGCCATTTAGAAAAACCTCTCTCTCTCTCTCTCTCTCTCTCTAATTAACAAAAATCTTGTCTAATTTTCCAAAAATTCTCTTATATAAATTACAGTATCAAAAAATTTTCCACGAAAACGATATATAAGCGAGAGGCATTCATTATATATATTCCCTATTATCTAGTTACCCCTAGATTCGATCCTAGATATCTTCACGGTAGATGCATGCGACATGAAAAATCCCGAAAAAATGCAACAAAGGCAATTTAAAAAAAAAAAAAAAGAGAAAAAGAGAAAGGTAAGCTTGTCGAATGATTTGAAAATTAAGATTAAGAAACTAGATGATACAAGAAAAAATAAAAACTATCGACCTCGATCAATTCATATTACTTATAAACTGGATAATTAAATTTTTCCAAATCCTCGTATGGCTGTCTTTTGAACAACTATCTAACGTTACACGATGTATATAGATATTTTTGTATATTTAATAACGTTCATCAATACTTCAACCTATCTTCGATGTATCTCTAATGTCCAAAAAAAAAAAAAAGGAAAAGAAAAAGTATCCTTTTTTTCGACAAGTTCACCAAAAAAAAGAAAAGAAAAAAGATCGAAGGGAGTGCGCGCGAGAGGATGATTGCAAAGCGGTAACACGATGATTGGTTGAACACGCAGAGAAAGATCTTGGTTTCCTGCGTATTGGCTCGCTGAACGTACGCGTGAAACGCACGACGGAAGCGTTCAGCCAGTTCCTGGGTGTGGCAACTAGCAGCGCCAGCAGCAACCACGAGAAGATACACAAGAGTTGGGGATCGGCGGATAATGTGCAGGTAGAGGAGAAAGGAAGAGCGATCTCGAAAATTGCTCGATACCCACACACACACACACACACACACACACCCTTCCCCTCCACCCTCTATAATTATTCAACCCTTGGACGAAGCACCACACATCCATCCCTCTTCGACGCATAAATATTATGCGACGAATCTCGTTTAACATTAACGTAGGTAGAGAGAAATTATCGTGGTCTTATTTTAAGAAAGATAATAATTTCGTTTTTAATCCATCGTCGGATATTTTTATAATGACGATGATTGCAAATAATTATGATATTATTGCTCTTGAAACCTCGTCCAAGGGTCGCAAAAAAAAAAAAATTAAAAAAAATTGTTTCAAATTTGTTGCTAGTTGGATCAAAAAATGATGCCGCCACCAAAGTACGCGCCTATCAAGAAAAGAAGAAGTCGCCGTGCTCAGGATTTCAGCTCGTCGCGGGAACACCAAGCTGCCAGTCAACCGACCACTCCGCTTCTTCAAGGGAAAGTTTCTCGATCGAGTCAACAGATGCATCGCCGACCAACCTCCACGACAGCGGTCGGTTCTGCCGCTTCGAAAACGCAACAGAACAACGACTCGGATTCGGATACCGCATGCGGATTCGATTCCGCGTGGAGAGGATCTGCGCAATTGTAGAATAACTCCAACGCGACATCTGTCGCGAAAACTTGAGGCTCAAATGCAGCGTTTCTCGATCTTTTTGAAAGAATCGCGTTTTTCGATTCTTTTTCACGATTCAAATGTTTGTAATGTAAAATTTTCAAAAATCTAGCAGTAACTGGAATTATGTGAAATAGATAAAATTACGTGTATATTTGGTCACCTTACGATTAAAAGTTAAAAAAAAAGAAAAAAATTATAACACCATAATGCAACTTATAGATTGAGAAACACTGCTCTAGTGAATCATCGTGTACCTTTGTCTTCTGATCTCTTTAGATAATGATGATTTTGAAATATTTTTAACAGATCGGTAAAAAGTTGACGTAGTATATTAAAAAAGACTGAAATTATGATTTAGCGATATAATATTTTTAAATATTATTACGAGCGATGGCCGGATAATATGGCCAGATATATTTGGAACGAATATTTTCTTTACCGGTGATAAACTTGCCCTCATCAATCGACTGATTAAAATGATAAGAGTTTTACAAAAGGAATTTATTCTTGATGAAGACTTGCACGCAATGATTTGATTGTCAATATTTTCTTACGTTGCAGAAATGCACGATGCACATTCTTTGCTATAATTATTATTATCATCATGGTTTTTATAAGTGCCTTAATTTAACACTTGAAAGCAATATTTCAGATTTACCGATGCATCCGCACCAAGGCCAAATACATAACATATATAATCCGTCGTAAACGCGGAAATGAAATTACAATTTCTATACAGGGTGTACTACGCACAATTTTATTGTAAAATATTCTATCACTTAAGGATGTGAATACAATCATTGTACCTAAGTAGTAAAAAATAGAAATTGCAATACTATGCGTGTTGTTATACTATCGACGAAATATATATATATATATATATTAATTATTCAATTGTAGATTTTTAAATGAATTGTATAAATGTTCAAGATTAAAAATAAATGACGAATTGATTACCTAGATATTAGATATTTAATCTTCCATTACGTATTTTGAAAGCGCGCCTACGAAAAATCATGTACACGAGCGCTATCTAGTCGATACTTCTGGAAACCACTTATCCTTGCAACTTTATAAAATTTTCACTAGATGTCGTGCAATTATATTTCTAGAATTACTCATACTCTAGATAAAGACAGGGAACAGACTAGATGCGACATATTTTGAGATTTAACCGACGCATGTTCTGAAATACCGATCTCGAAAAGAAGAAAATGTTTCTTACGCCCTCTACACACATTATAATCTAACTATTTACCCGAAATACAAATCCCATTAATTTTTTTCATTAATGATAAAACAAAACTTTTGAAAAAAATAAAGTCGAATAATTAAAATTGAGAAAGATCATTAAACTAACGATTATTATAAAAATAATGATCGCGATTGCAGCCAATCAGCCTAACATTATTTTCTATATAATTAGTAATTATATATTATATATTAATTATATCAAATAATATTTAACCAAGTCTCACCGCGTGGAAGTTGTTGCAGATTGGACACCCATTCTTCTCTCCTTTTGCGGAAAAAATTATTTTCACATAAATTTTTTTTATACGTTTTCAACAACGAAAGAATCGTAAGGAAAACCGACGCGGAAGACTAAACCTGAAAATAAAATCTAAAATTAATGCATTTAAAATATGCATTTTTGTTTAATAATTATTTTTCATTTTCATGTGGATGAAAATGAAAAATAATTAAAAAGCGTAAACAAAAAAAAAAAGGAAAAAAAAATAAGCGAAATAAGCATCTCACAAAGCATTACCCATTAATTATCCAATTACACTATTTTATTTATCTAATTTACACCCTTGATTACGCATGCAAGTAATTATATCTTTTTCCATGAAATATTCACTCGTATCTTATTTTAATTGAAAATAACTCATTCAATCACTTTCATTCCTTCCTTCATTGTAAATTTAATTTAATATGCCCATTAAAAATCATATAATTTTTATAATTCCTATTTATATCTCTTAGATTACATGTAAGATACATAAATAAAATGCAAATAAGGATGTTCAGATACTCAACAATGACTACTGATGACCAGTCAAGTAGGCAGTCGAGTATCCAAGAATTTGATGAAAGAAAGAGTAGAAGAACGAAGTAGAAGAAAGAGAGAATTTAGAAACGATAAATGAATCGTTGAAGAATGGGAATAAATCACGAGGAATTTGACAACAATACGGGGAAGTTTGCGTTGACATTTAAAAATCAGAATTTCAGACCAAATGATCGAATGCCTACTATGATTCTACTTATATAAAAATCTAAATCTAATAAAGATATTTTTTCCTTACTTTCGTCGAAAGCTGAATAGATCCTGAAACGAAATAGAGAAACAAAATTAATACGAATCAATGACAGATAATTTTAGTTTACATCAAATGAAGATCAAATCCTTTTTCTTTTATTCATCCTCTTCAATTCACACCTGTAACAAACTGTAATTATCAGATTAGTAATTAAAAGAACCAATAATATAAAAAAAAAAGGAACACTTACGTCTTGAAAAGAACAAATTATCAAAATGTCGTTAAGTAATTCATAATTTTTTATAATTTTGAAAATTAAAAATTTTCTAATTATAATTTATGCGAATCATAATAAATTCTTGCTATATTACTTTGATATATATTTTCAATAATATTTTTAATAACAAATGTTCCGTTTACCTGGAGATGCTGAAAAGAAGGAAAAAGTAGCCAGAAGGGCTATGAAATTCATCCACTCGATATAAACCCGAACAAACCATGAGTGGATCTTTTCTCTTTCGCAACACTAATACACTAAATTTGTAAAACAAACCGCGAAGAGTGCACCAATATATTTACAAATCTCGATCAATGAAAAAAAAAAGAAAAAGAAAAAAAAATGAAGATTCCCGATAGCATATATCCTTAAGTAAGTGATTACTATTCACGCAACTCTATTAATACTAATTTATGCACTCGTATTCAATTGTACGCAACACTAATGACGGATCCATTACAGTCATATCAGACTGCCGTTGTACAATCATTCTCATGCAGATCTTTCAACTGCATTAAATGGTTCAGGAATCATCTTCCACAGTCATTGTGGAAGGACATTGGGCAATTGTATACGCAACACTAATTCAAAAACGCGATAATCCATGGACGCAACACTACTTTAAAACGCGTTTACTCATCAATGCAAAAAAAAAAAAAAAATAAAACTATTGTATGTATTCAAAGCTATTAATAAAAAATTAAATGAAAAGTAATATTTTTACAATTTTAGATAAAAGAAATTATACTAATTTACAATTTAAAAAATTAATATTTAAAGACAATCGCGTAAAATATAACACGCAACAAACGCGATCATTATTTTTCCGCAACGCTAATTCAAAAATCGCGACTTGCCCATTAAAATTGGATGACGGGCCCGCATGCATCGGCCAGACGATACAAAAACACACACTACGTATTGCTAAAACGAGCACAGTGACAAGATAGTAACAATGACTTCCCATTCTTTGGATCCGAGAAACAAGATCCAAAAAATGAGAAACCATTCGTTGCAGCCCTCTTCGTGACAGTTTGTCGGGCCTCTTCGGTCTTCCTCCTTCGGGCGCGATGCCCGCTGAAACTTAAATCTAGGCTCGAGATTCGCTACTCGAGAATCAAGAAAAAAAGAAAAAAAAAAAGACTAAGTCACGGAAACTAAGCGCGCATGGACGATCAACGATCGCAATGATCGTTGCCCGTCGTACACGCGCGGAATCTCGAGCGCGACGTTCGTTTCGAGAAGAAATCGCGACCGCGACCGCGGAATTCGAAAAGCCGATAGACGAAGCCGAAGAAGAGTGACATGCTTCGCTCGTTCCAGCTTCATCCTCCACTTTTCGAATTATATTTCCTGAAACAGGTTGCCACGCGAAAACGCGCCTACCCGAGCGGAGACTGTGACAACCTGCCCGGCCCTACCTACTTATAATCAACACACACATACCAGAAATATGCTACCTATCCTGCCTAACCCTATATTTAAAAATTGGCAAAACAGGCATACCAACACACTCGTTCCAACGATTCTCACGCATAACGCTCGGGCGCAAAAAACCTAAACTAGGGAAAGCGTCCCGGGACGCCTCCGACACCCGAGCTTGGCACGCTGCATTCACACTCTAACTTTACGTACCATTTTCCTGAAATCGACTGACGATGGCTAGCGACCATTGCGTGAATCACGAAAAAATCTCGCGTACGTCTTGATTCCAATTGAGAATATTTAAAATCGAAAGAATATAAGTGTCTTCTAAAGAAACGATTTTATTAATCAGGATAGATGATATAAATTTTAATATCATTATTATAAATGTGAAATAATAAGATTAAGGCAAAAATTATTATCGTAAATGTTATATTATAATAATGATGAATAATTGTAAATAAATTAGTATTTGAAACGACGCAATTCCACAGCCTAACCACACGCATAATGTGGAAAATACGTCGCGCACGATACATTAACGCATCGTCAGTCGCTGAAAAATTGTTAAAAACTTATAAATTAAAATCATCGTACCCATTGCCTCTCTCTCACCCAAGTAGCACCTGGGCACGTGAGTGAGATCCTGGCAATGGACACGGAAGGGGTTAAATCTGAAAATCCTGAGCTAAAAAAATATTAATGAATCTTTTCTAACGGGCTAATATTATTTAATTTATGTATTTTTGTTTTATGAGCTTTAATGAATTTTTAATAATAAAAAATATTGAAAATTTAATATTAAATAAATAAAATTATCAAGACTTGAATATAATTAGTGAATCTAATTGAATTATTAATGGAAGTAAACCTCAGGCGATTCCTTTACCAAAGTATATATTCGAAAAATAATGTTCAAAAACCTGTTACTTTGGTTCCGAAATCTGCCTGTCGCGAAATGTCTTCTTGCGCATAAAATTTCACATATTCTTGAACGAAAGAAATAAAGTTCTATTAGTTTTAATATTTCAAAAATCCAATAATTAAATCACCGTGATACGCTATTGTACAAAATGAAATTAAAAATGACTTATTATCGCATTAACGATAAAAGTTAAATTCTATAACTGCAATAGTTGCAACGAAGTCGGATGATGTCCGACTTCTTTGCTATCTTGTCATTTTCAATCATTTATTATTAATTAAAATATACATGTCTCGCATAAATATTTGATTCTGCGAATATGATATATCAAAATTTATTAATTAAAAACTTATTATCGATTTCTTTCAGTTTATATTATTTATTATTATCAATAGAACATTACTATTGATGATTACCATTCAAAAACGCGATGCACAAGAAAACCTAGCCTGATCTAATAAATAAAATACAGAAAATGTTACTATTCATGGGTATAAATACTCATGGTCACTGTGCTCGTGCAAAATTCTACGTATACAACCGGTTACCCGTGTCGTTTCGGACCTTTCATCCTACGACATGATTGAGTAACTGGAGGAATCAAAATGCATGCGACTCACCATTCGATGCGAAGAATCTGCATTGTCATGGATGCTGCAGTAATCCATGAGAAGTCGTTGAGAAGCAGACAAGTAGGAGGATGGAAACTGCAAAAAAATTAAATATTTTAATTCAAAATATAGCAGATACATTAATTATTTGAAGTGAGAAAGGACAAAAATCTATATTAGTGAATAGAATATAGAAAAATAATTACCTCTTCGCGTGATGGATACAATATGTTCTTGAAAAGAGCACTGATTCTATTCTGTACCGAAAACGAATATTTAAAAAAAAAATAAATAAAAGACTATTAGCGCGTTTAAATTATAGTTCACGAAAAAACACAGCTTCTAATTTCGCGAATGGCTATTATAAATAAATTGAATTAGAGCAGTTGTGCTCTAAAAAATATTGAAAATACTATCTCGAAACAAACACTGACTCTATCGACTGCATTGCTCGCAGTCACAAATACTCAACATTGAGATCCAGCAGAAAACAGCAAAGACACCTTTAACAAAATATAAATTATCATTGTAGTATTGTTCTTCAAAACACAGCAGTGATTATACAGCAAATTTTAAAATAACATAAATAAATAAAATAAAGAATTATAATTCTAATAAATTCTAGTAACGATAAAAATTGAAAATCTAATATAAAAAATGAAATTGAAACTTTAATAAAAATTCTATTTTTATGAAAGAATAAAAATTTAGTTAAAATGAAAGATAAAGTGGTAATTACTTCTTTGCGTAATGGATGATCGCCTTTTTTTCTTGATACACTGATTCTATTCTATACCAAAAACGAATAATTAAAAAAAGAAATAAATAAAAGACTACTAACTCGCTCGTTTAAGTTAAAACCAACACTGATTTTAATTCCGCGAATAACTGTTACAATTAAATTAAATTGAAGCAATTGTGCTCTAAAGAATATGGAAAATACTTTTACGAACTAACCACTGACTCTATCGACCGCATTGCGCGCGGTAAAATTTTCTGAAAATAAAATTAATAAAGAGGAGTACAATAAAAAAAAGGAAGAAAATATTATTTCAATATTTTTCTTCTCCTTTCTATCCAGTCATTTTGTTTCAGACAATATTATTCTTCTGAAACTAATATTTCAAATTTTTCAATAAAGAAATATTATAAATAGATAGAATATAAAAGAATATTATGAATTATTTATATATTATGAATTACTTAACAACGATCAATAACAATCCAATAAAAATAAAATATGTATAGATAAATGGTATACATACGAAATATCAAATTTTATTGCATCTTCATGGAAAAGCATGATAGCGTCCATATTGAAAATTTTCCCGCCAAAGTTATTCCAGCAAGTAGCCAATAATCTGTATAATCTGTATAAAATAAGACTTTCAAATGAATCTATATATAGATTTGATTATATAGATCGATTAAATTAAAATAAAATAATAATTAAACTGAAATTTAATTTTAAAAAGTCAAAAAATAAATTATTTCTAACTCTAACCCTCAAATATATGAATAAAAAAAAATAATAATTTACCACTCAAAAAACTTTCAATTATATATAATAAACACGTATTGATTGACTGTATGAATGTACGAATGATAAAAAGTAGCTAAGGAAGTAAAAATATTCGAAAAATCAATTACATACCTCGAGAAAAAAAGATGCGTATTAACACCACAATTAACGACACTACTATGACGTCACGATTTCGATTATCGAATTTAGGAAAAGGTTCGATATGTTCGATTGTTCGATAACAAGTCCTATAAAAGTAATAATCAATTATATATTAATTAATTATATTAAAGTAAAATAATTATCAATTATATCAAAATTAAACGATAAATACTAATAAATCAATAATAAATCAAAATAAACTGGGATATTATTTTAGAAAATCATAATATGACGTATTTGCAACTTGAACTGTCAAATGTATGAATAGAGAAAAAAGAATAATTTAGTTCTCAAAAAATTTCCAATTACATTAATAAATAAATATTAATTGAGTATGCGAATGTACGAATAAGAAAAAATAACTATGCAAGTAAAATTATTCGAAAAACTAATTACATACCTCGAGAAAAAGAGATGCGTCTTAACACCACAATTATCGACACTACAATGAAGCCACAATTTCGATTATCGAAATCAGGAAAAGTTTCGATACGTTCGATAGTTCGATAACAAGTCTTATATATAATATAAATACAATAATCAATTATATTAATTAATTATATTAATGTAAAATAATTATTAATTATATCAAAATTAAACGATAATCAAGCTGAAATATTATTTTAGAAAGTCATAATATGACTAATTTGCAACTTTAACCCTCAAATGTATGAATAAAGAAAAAAAGAATAATTTAGCTCTCAAAAGATTTTCAATTATATTAATAAATAAATATTAATTGACTACGCGAATGTACGAATAAGAAAAAATAACTATGCAAGTAAAATTATTCGAAAAACTAATTACATACCTCGAGAAAAAGAGATGCGTCTTAACACTATAATTATCGACACCACAATGACGCCACGATTTCGATTATCGAAATAGAAATCAGAAAAAGATTCGATATGTTCGATAATTCGACGATAAACCTGTATATATTATAAATATATTAAATATATTATATCAATTATATATTAATTAATTATATTAAAATAAAATAATAATCAATTATATTAAAATTAAACGATAAGCTAAAATTTAATTTTATAAAATTTTATAAAAGTATAAGTTATTTGTAATTCTAACCCTCAAATAAATTTAATAAAAATAAAAGAATATTTCACCACTCAAAAAACTTTCAATCATATTAATAAACACATATTAATTGAATATATAAATGATAAAAAATAACTATTCAAAAAATCATATATTTCAAGAAAAAAACGTCTTAACACCACAATTATCAACACTACGATGCTTTACAGCACGATTTCGATTATCGAATTATTGCAAAATTAGGAGAGAAGACATGTTAGATAGCTTAAAAACAAATCGAAACATGTCGAACACGAACACAAATATTTAATTTTTTGTCAAAAAATTGAATTATAAGAAATATTTTCAACTTCGAGTAAAACAATCAAAGAAAAAAACATTTATATATACAAATAATATAAAGAAGTGCATTTAAAACAAGAATGTATCACTGAAATAATTTAATTTAAAATAAAATTAATTATTATATACTCGTTTCAATACAAATAAAGAAAGAGTAAAATTCTAAATATATCTATTTTTGTAAAAACGAAGTAAAATATTACCTGATACAAGAAAATCGTCCATGATAATGCATATAATAAATCATTATTTCCTCGAAATAATATGTGTGCAATTGAACAATAATCCCTTAAATAAAAATTAAAATTGTATAATAAATGTATATAATTAAAATAATAATAAAATAAAGCAATAATTGAATTGAAATCTTGACTAAAAAGTTTATAATATAATAAAAGTTACCGATAACCTTAACCTTAGATAGATTGACTAGAATTGAAGAAAAGAATACAAAAAAATTTTTTAAATTTATTAATTTCGTTATCAAAATTTTTAAAAAATTATTAATTAAATAAAAATATACTAAATTACAAAATAAATAAAAAAATAAGTTAGTATAGTATACACGAATATCGAAATATCTCTATTATTATGCCCTCTGGATATCTAAATAATAAATCAATCATCAAATTAAAAAACATACAACTTATCTTTTGTAGATAATACACCAATCAGGAAAGATGCAATAAAAATTTTTTATTTTTCAATAAATATGATGTAATATGTAGATGAATAAATGGAATTAATTATCATACTCGTAAATAAACATATATTTTTTAAACGCGAAGTTTATACGCATATAAATTATATATAAATGTAACATGGCTCCACTACGTCTAAACACTACCGCGGTTAAAGTAGAATTGGCGCGTAGCGTCTCCCCACTCCGTAACTATAACTTAGCGTACAAGGTTACGTGTCGACTACTGTATCGATAACGGTGTAAATAGTTGTCTGTAGACGACTTTTAAAATATATAATTATTAAAATATTATAATTTTCAATATTCTTTTAATATTTTATTAACTTTATAATTTATTAATATAATATAATAATTTATAATATTATAATTAAACTTATTAATAAATTTTTTATTACTAATAATTTATTAATTTTAAAAGTAATTTAATAATATTTTAATTTATTGAAATTTATCATTCTGAAAATATTTTTATTTGTATTTATAAACTTTTATTCTTAATTTTTACATATTGAATGATACAAAAAAGTATTGAATGATATATCTATTTTATATCTAATCTATGGTTATATCTAGTCTAGTATATGATATCAAAATTCATGTATATTATATTTGTACTACATAAATCTTGTGTGTTATGTGTATAAAATATTGAAATTTTATTAACTATTATCTCATTATTAAACTTTATTTCATTTTTCATATATTGTATTAATAAATTTTTCTTTATGTATAAATATCAAGTATGTATAGTGTAAATTTAAACTAATTTTAGAAATTTAACCTTATATAAAATAATATTTTTTATTTTATATTCTATTCAAATGAAAATATTATTTTTGAATCTGAAATATGTAGATTAAAATCGTTGTTTAATTATATATTAATATAATATAGATATTTCATATTTTTTTCATATAAAAAGAAAGTTATTTTTCCAACAAAAATTATTTTTTATTAATCATGTATGATATATGTCATCCTAGTGTAAGTATAATAATATTTAAATAATTTTCAAATATAATAAATTTAAAACTAATTTATTTTAATATTATTAGTATTATCATATTGGAAAATTAGGCTGCACTGATCCTGTAAAAATAAGCACAACATTTTATGTTTACATTGAGCTATGCGAAGGTAATTAAATAAGATTAAAATATAATTTACAAATTAATATCACTAATAATTATTACTTATATTTAGCAAAGAGATATTGGGAAGTTGATTACAAATATAATGAAAATTTAGATTTATTATATTTAGAAGTAAAAAAAAATAAAACTTCTCAAACAGAAATATATGTACCTTGGCCCACATCGTGTAATATTTCTCTTAAAACAATAGAGAAGATACAAGAAGGTTTAAATGTTGAACAGTAAGAATAAAAATTATAGATAATAAAACTTAAGAGTTGTATAATCATTAATTGTATAATCCATAAATTGATTTACATATTTTCTAATAGGATAACTCTTGTTTTTAAACTTGAAGACAGCACAAGCATTATTTATAAAGCTTCTAAAGGTCTTATGAAACCCATTGATCCAGAAACAACTAAATTGATGAAAGAAAAAGAAGAAAAAAAGTTAAATTTAGAAAAAGAAATAAGAAAAAATACTTCTTATTTATATGAATTAGCCAAATCTTTAGATAAAGATATTAATAAAGATACTAATAAAGATAGTGATGTAAGCCATAATAATAAAATAACGGATTCTGATATAAGTCATAATGATAAAATAACAAATAAATAAAATTTATTTTATTACTTTATTTAATCTTCATATTTTAATTCTATCAAATTTTTCAAAAAGGATTAAAAAAATATGAAATTGTCATATTTCTTTTAAATGTTTATTATTTATATATTTAAAAGTAATTATTATTTATATATTTAAAATGTGTAAAGTTTAGAAGTGCTACTAAAAATATATAATTACTTAAAATGATATGTATTAAGCTGCCATTTGCAAATGTGAATATTAAATAAATTATTGCTTAATGATATATTATAAGCATTTTCTATCGTGTCAGACTATCTATGATTTAGTAAACACTGCAAGTATGAGGCACATGCTGTTTCATTATTTTTAACTACAGATAAATATTTTAAACAATCTAAACTAAGGTTAAAACTTAATAGTGTTACGATATTTTGTATGTATAAAAATACGTAACGAAAGTATATTTTAACAAATCTACTTTGAGTTTTCAAAATAAATCTATCTACAAAAAAATTTACGACACTTGTATCATACATATACATCTTTGAATTAGTATTTTTTGGACGCACTTCATTTTTAACGTCGTAGTATATATAAAGAACGTCGCTTCCATAAAAGCTACTTATGTATACATCTTAATGTAATATTTTTTTAACGTTTATAATATATATAATATATATATATATTTACCATTTATGTATATGTATATGTATATATATATGTCTTAAATATTATAGAGTATATCATTAATATATATTGACAAGAAAATATTGATTAATAAAAAGTGACTTATTTTTTATTGAAGTGTGTTGCTTGGCAGTTCAACACATGAGAATATAATGTTTTTACATATAAAATACAAAAATAAACATTTTCTTTAACTTTTAACGAAACAGTATACTTTTTTTTTTATTTTTATTACGAATTTTTTGAAAATTTAATCCAATTTATAATATTTTATTTTTATTTAAATAGAAATATTTAATAGACAATGAAGATAAACATCCCAATGTTCCTATATTTTCCCATATTTTCTTGTCCATGTTTATACAATGTAAAGATATATGTTTGTATATATTTTAACTAAAATCATGTATAATAATTATTTAATTAGATTTTAAGATCTACTAATATGAGAACTGTATAAAAACAGGCACATTAGGAATAATGTGTTACATGAGCACCTTTGTAAAGGTTTTCATTTCTAATACACAAGGTCTCTGTATAAAATAGTTACCAAACAGTTATTAATTTATTAGTGCATTAAGGCAACTAGAATTCGAGATGTACTCGAAACTATCACAAATGACATGATTAGTTTTTTGTTTTACAATTTTGAATACTGTTTTTAAGAATATGATTAATGATTTCAAGCTTATATGACTAAAATTAAAATATAAGAAAATTTCAAATGAAACCATTTGATATTGCTATCACAGTAATCTAATCATTAAATAATCAGCCATTTATATTATTCTTTTTCAGATTTATTTTAAACAAATATTGTTTTACAAAAGTATAATTTAAATTTATAAATAATTTTAAAAATACTGTAATAGGTTCCATTTAAAAAATTCTTTTATACATTTGCATATCAACTATTAAATGAACAAACTTGATGAATTAATAATATTGTTACAGGATAAATTACTATTATATGCATATGATTCTTAATGTTAAATAATGTATTATATACTGTTATTGATATTTTTGAAAATAATTTATGCGGAAATAATAAATTTACTGTTTTAAATAAGCTCCAATATAATATGAAAGAAAGAATTTCTAAAATGACATCGATATAATGTTAGTACAAAACACTATCAAATATAAGTAACATATAATGTATACATTTGTGATGATTGTATAAGATATTCATACTCATTCACAAAACCAAAAATATATTTAAAAAATATGAGTAAATTGTAGTGATGTTTAGATTAAAATGTAAATATAATTATTAACAGTATGCTAAATATGAACTTGAGATATTACGCCTGACACAGTGTTGGATATCAAACTAAACTATCTTGTATTTATAAATCTTATGAATTATTACTTTTCAATGTTTGGTTATATATTTACAAGGTATAGCACTAGAACACCACAAGTATTCTATCACATACTGAAAATATGAAAATAAGTAACTAAGTAATGCATACAAATGGATAAAGGAGATTATAGGAATTAAACCTGCAAGAGTTGTTGATTAAGAAAAGTTGATATAGTTAAATTGTCAAATTAAATGTAATAACTGGTCTTAATTTCTGGTCATATTAATGATTAGGTACACATGACTAATATAATTAAAGCGCCCAGTGTTTTTTTGTGATTATATAGATCAACACTGTTATACATAGTGCCATTTCTTCATTCAATTCATTATCACATGAGCATGAGCAAATATTAAGTGCATTTAAAAGTTTTGTATTTCATTATAAGTAAATAGTTATTTTACAAAAAAAGAAATCAATTATATAATCATGGTTTTTGATTTGATTTTTTTGTAAAATAATGCAATCTACTTATAATGGAATTTGTTAAAACTTTTTCAAACACCTAATACAACTATGTTTTGATTTATTTTCTGCATTTTATGAATCATATTTTTATACAGTAAATATCCTTTATTTTAAATGAATAATCGTAGAATAATTGTAAAACAATTACTATACATAAAAATGAATGTACTAAGTAAAAGTAGTCAAAATTTCAAATAGATATTCCTTCGAATATTTGGTCAATATTTTGAATCATTATTATGAGATCTAATGATTTATAATTAAATGATATAAATCTTTATAAATTTTCGGTTCCAAACTGTAGTTTTTTGTATCAAAATATGAACATACTATAAAAATGCTTATACAATTTATGTTTTACTGCTGATCTTCCACTTGATTACTTCAAGTGTGTCAAATAATTATAATTATTTATATATTGGAAACAATTGTGATAAATGTATAACTACAAGTTAATCTGACATTCATACATATTAGTTAAAAACCTGAGATTCGTATGTTGTTGTGAACATAATTTTTTTAATTCTATATGTCTGATTATATCATGATATTAAAAATAAAACATCTGTACAATACATAACATTATGAAATGTGGAACATATTTTGAAAATTAAACAAATAATATATAATCATCGGTATTATTAATTGCAATTTGATTGCCCCTAAAATTGAAAATATATTAAAACGCTAAATAATTTGCGTATCAAATTTAACAAAAAGATGATTAACATAATTATGGCTAGCACCAATCAGCCATATACGTAAAATCTTTAAATAAACTTTGTTCTAAATCACTAAGTGGTCTAGGATCTTTAGGTGGAGTTAATTGAGGTTTTTCTGATGTAAATTCTTCATCAAAATTACTAACATCTTCCACAGAATGCTGAAATACAAATACAAATATATTACTAGTATAATATTTATTGAATATTCCAATCAACATAAAAAAACAACTAAACACAATTAATACTTACAATTACTGGAACAAATGGTGGTTTTACACGTCTTAGAAGTAAATCATCCCAAGCTATATGCCTAAAGAATGCTTGTTTCTTAACATCTTCTGCATCTCTTTCACTACTACCTAATCTTCTATCAGGATTTTTTCTTAATAACTATATTTAATAAATAAGAAAATAAATAAGAAAAATTATTTCAATATTATTCAATATTATTTCAAATATTTATATATTTATATATATTTAAGAAATTAATATTTTACCCTCCGCATTATCGCAATTGCTTCTAAAGAAAGAAATCGCGGATAACGAACTTCATCATTCACAATGGAATCAAATACTTCTTCTTCATCATCGCCAGGAAATGGTGACTATATAAAAAGATAATAATTAATATTAGTGATTATAACATATAATTAAAAAAAAAAAAAATTAAATTGGATATTACTTACTTCACCAACAAGCATTTCAAATATTAATACACCAAGACCCCACCAATCAACTGCCCGTGTATATGATGTTTCAGTAAGCACTTCAGGAGCTAAAAATTCTGGAGTACCACAAAATGTTCCTGTTCTATCTCCATATCCCATTCCCTCTTTGCACAAACCGAAATCCGCAATTTTTACATATCCTTCTGTATCCAATAGTAAATTATCTAATTTCAAATCTCTGTAAATTGAACGAAATTATCGTCATTACATATTTGACATAAATTAATCATATGATTATTTAAATATCTACCGATAAATAATTCGACTTTCATGCAAATATTGCAACCCTAATACAACACAAGCTGAATAAAATACAGCTCGTGGCTCTCCAAACACATCCGCGTGTATATGCATCATAAGATCTCCTCCAGCTGCATATTCCATTACAAAGCACACATGTGCCTATAGAAATAAAAATTTAATATTGATATTTTGATAAAAAAAATTTATTATTAAAAATAATTAAAAAGATATATATATATATATATACCTCAGTTTGAAAACAAGCAAAAAGATTTACAAGGAAAGGATGACGTGTAGCATTGGCGACTTCAAATATTCTCTTCTCTGAAAGTAAAGATTCTACTTCATCTCTCGCTATTATGTCTCCTTTTTTTAACGCTTTTATTGCGAAGTATTCTCCTGTATTTCTATATTGCGATAGAATTACTTTTCCGAAATGACCGCGGCCAAGAACAGAGAGTAGTCTAAAATTATCTATGGTCATTCCAGTAAGTTGCGAATGTCTTCTAGATTCGTAGGCACTGTCTCTGTATTGAGAAGGCTTATTCGGCATTTCGTATACAACCTATAATCATTAAAATGTTCAGCTTGAAATATCGTGTTTATCATAAGATAATGACTGCACATTTATATTACTTATTTTTATATTAATTGATAGTATGGAAAGCTGTTATTTAATTATCATATACATATACGTTGGATATTTGTTAATAATAATAATAATAATTTTAATCCAATACAAATACATTATTAATGTATTTTTTTTTTAAAAATATGTTTTATATTTAATATTTTTCTATCTTAAGAGAAAAAAAAACCTAAAACTGTTGAATAATGAAATATTGCGCCATTAATGGCCAAGATATAGATATGTAACATACAAAGTACATAGTTATTTACAAGTTTAGTATTATAAAGCCTTGATACATAATATGCATATACGATCATGCGAAAAAAATTGATTACATGCTTTTAATGAGAAAACCATTAAAATAATAAAAAAATAAGTTACTTTAATAAAAAAAAAAAATTACAATAACTTAAAAAAACAATTTTATATTCAATATGTTAGTAATAAAGAAGCATAAAAATTAAAATCACGTAAATAAATAAAGCTGTGTGTATTGGAGGTATATACCTCATCTTCAGGAAACTCGACGACGGGTTGGGGCGAGGGTGTGCGCGGAGAGGGTGGTGCAATCAGCACAGGACGAGGTTCTGTTACAAGAGGCCTCAAATTTGCCCCCTGAAGACCCCCCTTTTCTTCGTTGTGCAGGAAATCAAACTCCCTTAATGCACTCTGTAACTACATCACTATCTGCTTAGCTCTAAAAGCTACTTTAGATTGCAATATATTTCAAACTGTAACGTACCAAAGTCTTATGTAATAGAATTAAGAATTAGATATTGTGAATTGATATTATAAATTTGAGAAAATAAATTGATTCAGTTATTGAAGGGAGTTTGCTGCAAATTTGTTGAAGGGATACTATATATTGCACAATGCACATTACATATTGCATTGCATATTGGTGCCAAACATTGTGGAAACAACTATGCATAAAAAAAGCTAAGAATTAAAAATATAATATAAATTTAAACACAAAAAAAGAGAAAAAAAAAAGAAAAAAATGAATAAAAGATTTGTATATTTTAAGCATATAAAAAATTGCCTTTTTATAAATCGCGTTCTACTATTAAAAAGATATATTTTTAGCTATCTTCGAAGCAATATCTTACGCAATTGACAGTATATCAAGTATTCTAACATGCCTTGATAAAATGTATAATACTATGTACAAACATTAGCCAGTATATCGACTCAACTATCTATGTATAATATATTGTATGTGTTCTACATGATTTTTACCCATAACCAGTGTACCAAACCCTAAACCTCTCAAATAAAAGAAAATACTAGATAGTTTCAAAATACTTTATAACAAGATGGATAATTATGATATCGCTAAGAAGGTTCAAAATATAATGTAAAACTTCTCTCTTCTATATAACACTTTGATAAATATAACAAAAAGAAAAAAAAAATTGAATTGTAAAAGATAATATGAATTTCGTATGACTTACTTCTTGATCTAATTTTGGTGGTGGTGGAGGTGCGGGCATTGAAGGTTTTTTTGTAATTGTAGGTGGTGGAGGTGGTGGGTGTTCTGGAGGACGTGGTAATGTAGGACTACTACTAGAAGTCGATAATCCTAATGGTCTAGCGCCTCCTAAGCCTCCTTTCTCCGGATCAGGTAACTCTCCAGGTGTTTCCGGTTTATCTTCTACCGAGGTATCAAAAACTAGTTGTAAAGGTTGCGGTCCTACAAATAAAAATTTGTACAACGTTAAAATTTGTGTAAAGAACACAATCAAGAATATATAATCGTACCTGATGGTGGGCTTTCAGAATTTCTTGAATTGTGCAATGAAGGAGCTGCCGATCGTTTTAAAAGTCTACCCCAAGTTGCAACATTGATGTTCATTTGATTAGCTCTTGGGAAATTTTTCACTTGTTGTTTAAAGATTTTGCGTTGACGTTGTAATTTAGGTTTTCTTGAAATCATAGGATTCAAGAATTTAATTTCCGCGAAGAGAAGACCTTGCGGTTCCAATTGCAAAGCCATTCCGTGCCTAACATCATCGATAAACTCTTCTAAACGTAAAAATTTTATAGCACAAAGAGATCTCCAATCTTTCCAATAAATGCCTATTTCAAGTTCTCTCGACTTATCTAGTTCGATGGAAAACCTAGAAAAACAACGTAGGCATATATTTTGATATATTTGTACTCTCTTTATTATAAAATGATAACATATAAAGATGATACCTCTCACAAAAAAAAATAATATTGCATACAACAAAGAAATACCTTTGATCCCAAGCTTGTTGAGAACACGGTCGCCAACTGGTTTGTCCTACTGTTTGGTTGTCCAGTTTAATAACTGCCATAATATCATCTGTAACAAACAAAAGAGAAATTAATTTTAATATTCAATTCCTAATGTAATTTCATAATATTTGCAAAAAAAAAAAATGCTCACTACTTGTTTCATCTTTAACACTATACGATTTGCTCGAACTACGTCCTGTAACCCCTTTAACAAAACTGCGTAGATCTGGACTTGCTGGATGTTCTCTTCTTGTGCGACCAGGCACTTCTTCCGCCAAGTCTTGACATCCCATTAACCTTACCTAAAATTTCAAGTAAATATATCCATCATTTATCATCGCATAAAGATTACACGAGATTATCATTATTCAAATTTTTGTCACCTCTAATTGTCCTGTGACGGCAGCACATCTTGAAACCGAAGCAGGCACCGTAGCTTTACCCTCCAAAGGGCCACGAAATGGTTGTAACGACGTGTAAGTCACAGGAACCGGGCTAGCCGATTGCACACTAGCCAATTCTCTCTTCAATTGAGCAGCAGTACCACTGTCAGGTGGTAATTCTTGTCTTCTGAGTTCAAGGGATAATCTCAGCAGATCCAACTTTCTACTCGATTCTGCAAGACTTGCTTGAGCCTAAAGTAATTCAAAAGATGATAAAAAAGCGAAACGTAAATCTCGAATAAATTTTTACAATGATAGGAATAATTGATTTCAAGTGTGATTACTAATATAATCAACATTTATTAACAGCATTAACAGCATAAATAATTATGTATTTATTTGTTAGCTTATATAAATGCTTTATATTCAGCAGAATGTTTTAGCAATTTATAACAATCATAAATAGAAAAAGATAATGAGTATGGAATATTGTACTCAATAAATATAACTTAACACACGTTTATATATTACAAAACACAACCCTCATCATATTTTCAATGAATTTTCATCGTGAAACATATATACTATTATTTAAAAAAAAAAAAAAACCTTCAAAAACATATAAATGAAATATCAAGTCTTAAGAATTGTCATTTTTCGGGATCGGACGAAATATCCTTTTCTCATTCCTTAAACGAAATCCTGTTTGTCGTTCGAAATCGCTTATAGAACGCGAACGTTCCCGTGAATTCAATTCCTCGAAATATCTTTGACAATGCTCGCAGGAACACGAAGGATTCTTGGAAGGTCCTATATGATGGCCTGGCTTTCGAAATGCGTTCACCACTGTGCCGAATATAGAGGCTTTTAAAATATGGTCGGTTCTTTCACCCTGAGGCGTCATAAATGGAGAAGTGACTCTCGAAGGTACTTTTGATGGAAGAGGGGAAGGAGTCTTGGAACCGAATTGATCACGAAAAGTATAAAGATGAGGGATACTGTCGCTACGCGTTGAATCAGAATGATACTGCTGCGAATTCTTTTGCTTTGAAAGTTCCCCATCTTCAGCGATAGATTTACTCGCTCTTCGAACGGACGAAGTTTTTTTAATTCCTTCTTGATTTTCCTTGCCGGACACAAAACTCCATCCAATTGCACCGCTCTCGTCAGATTCCACGTCACTGTCACCCGACGACCATCCTGCCTCGTGTTTTTTCAAATATTCTCTCATCTTTCGATTCCGTAACAAATGTTTACGCTCGATTTGAGGTGAACGCCAATACTTCTCTTTGTCCTCCGTCTTTGCCCATATTTCCTCCATCCTGCGTATCCTTTCACGATCGGTGCTACTAGCATACTCGAAACTGTCACAACGGGTTAAGTCTGTTTTAGCGTTTATCAAAGATTCTATGTCAGAAAATGTATCTTTGGCCGAGGTAGCAATAGTCGAATCATAATCGAATGGAATACCCACGTTTGAAGACGCGGCAGACCAAGGCGCCGAATCAGGATCTCTCAAGGCGCTGTACGAACTAAATTGCGAAGGATAAAGTGAGCTGAAAACATCGTCGCTATCATAACCTTTTGAACTGGCTATAGAGGGCATTCTCATCGGTGCGTGTTTAAAGCTGTCGCATCGTCGTTCCGTGGCACGTTTCAGAAAAGCTTTGTCATCTTGATATCCCCTGGGCAAAACGTTACCCGCTACCCGAGTATGCGTCACTTTCACGTCTGGATTTTCGAACACGGTCATAGGAGTTTCGCATTCGTTTTCACTCGATGTATCGACATTCTCGTCGTCATCGGACCCGGTGCAATACACGTCGATATGCACGGTTCGTGATTTCCTCTTCGCGCTGTCATCTTTCGTCGAGGAATCAGACTTTTCCGATTCCGCCGAAGGACCGATGCTTGTGGTCTCTGAAGCTGTGGTTGCCGACCGACTTTCTGGCTAAAATCAGATATTCGCGATATAAAATTGTTCGTTTAGAAATAATCGCATAGAAATAAAACTTGGTCGATCTACAACAGATCTTAAGTCGAAAAATTTAGGATTAATCGATGAAAAAGGCCATCGGTTTTCACACGATTCCAGTTATTTGAACAGAGTTAGTTGATGATGAAGATGAACAATAAATACTATCTCTTTCGAAGGATTTGGCTGAATTTTAACAATACTTAGAACTTTCGACTTGAGATCGATTGTAAACTGACTAAAGAAAACAATTTACCTTCTTCTTCTTCTGCTCGTCCAATGAACGGAGACCAGTAGCAGCTCTCCTCCTCACTTTGTTCTTGTCAGCGACCATCGACGAAGATTCTCGGGATTCTATATCCGTCGTTTGCGAAGATGCATCTTTGCTGACCGTGGTCGACTTCGTCGTAACTTCCTCTTTTACGCTACTGCAAAAATGCGTTCCATGCGCACTGGAAGCGCCATCCTCCGGGCAGTCCTCGCAAACTTCCGGTACTGTGGTGAATTGTTGCCGCGAGAAAACGTACGCCGAGGGATGGCGCCAAGAATTGTCATACGAATGCTTAACGGTTTCATTGCTGATTACTTTGCTGTAGTTTTCTTCCTTTGAACCATCCACAGCGGACAGTACAATACTGCACGTGCTCCTGCATCGACGATTATATTGTTGGGAAGGTCGACGAACAGGCAAACTAGAGTACGAATTAGGTGAAAATCGCTCACTGTTGTAGCCCGAATCCGAGAAGTTCGCGCCACGTCCTCTAGATGGCGTATGCTCATCGTTTCCAGACGATCCTGATCTTGGAATCGTGAAAGATCCTTGCGTGGATTTTGGTGGTGGCGTCGAAGTGAACAATATGTTTCCTCGTTGAAAGCCAAACGAGCCAGAAGACACGGATGGCCCGGAAGTCGTGATGACTGGGATCGTCGGCGATGGAGACGATTGACTGGTAGTATTCCATCGATATATCATACGAACACCGCCCGAATCCGTGACAGTCGATGATATACCTACGGGTGTTTGGCTAGATTCCGAAGTTACCGGTGTACTATGGCGAATCGTAACTTCTGCACGCACCGACCATGGTGGTTGCGCGTTACTCGAATCGCCTTGACGCCCGTACATGTCGTACCTTTTTTTTCAACCTTCTCCACGCTGTTATCCACCGCAAAACATCATCGTCCCGAGCGTTTAATCGGTTTCGTTGCGAAGATCCATTCGCAGAACTGTTTTTCGCCTCCCTCGCGAAGAAAATCCCTCGTTCCTTTCTCAGTGTCGTTCCGCTGCACATTCGAACGGTCGATCGATTTCGCGAAAGATGGAAGCACCACTTCTACTTCTTTCCGTTGTTACCGTTGAATTTTATTATACATTCATACTATTCGACGATCCGTTTTCGCCACTTTTTATTACGTAATTTGTTATAAAAATTGATCGAACGCCCTCGATGCGAACGAAAATATTTTCGGAGAGTATTTCACAAATCCGTACATATATTACATATGTTGTTCGCGGAAAGACGGCAATTCTGCGATACTGCGTCTCCGTCATCTATTTTCAGCATCAGTGTTATACCGTGGTTCAAGCGATTTCAGAATCTCTCGTCGTATCGATATTACGTATCGAGATTATAAAATAGACTCTTGTATCGTAGAGGAGTCAAGTTTTTCTTAAGTTTTTCCAAGCGCTGATTAATTATTTAAAAAAGATCAATAATAATAATAATAATAATAATCGATCAACTATCACACTCTTGTACGAGCACTTTTCTTTTCAGTTGAATTTATCGGAGTGCACAAATCTGAATCTGGAATATCGAGGAGTTTAGTTACCGAGTCGTTCGCTCGTTTCTCGTAAGGTGACAAACCATACGTTAGAGCAGCGTCCCAAGGTATAATTAGCACAATATAAATTTGGAGCAACGTACAGTCGGACCAAATATACCTGGAACCAGATGAAACTTTTAATACCATTCGCTGTATAAGATTAGCCTCTACTGACAGATACGTCACCCACGTCGACGTAACGAAAACTTCCAAAGGAGAGAGAGAGAGAGAGAGAAAGAGAGAGAAAAATTTAAAAATACTATCCAATTAACCAGTCTGAATAAATGCACGTTTTCTCCTGTCTTTATCTCGTTCGATTCCTCGAACAACGAAACAGGCTCGATCAAAGTAGAAGTGGCTCTCGTCTCCACGAGCGTATATATAATTATTCAACGTGCAACATCCTCTATTTCTGTCAGTCCATCCTCTATTTCTTCCGTCTTGGAATTTAAAGTGCTTCACGGAAAAGAGCTTTTTCCATTCGCTCTCTGAAAACTAGGAACTCTTTTTTTTTTTTTTTTTTGAGCTTTTTCTCTTAAATCGCTTTCTCTCCAACGTTCACAGCTGTATTTCTTTCGATATCTCGCGGAACAGACACGTCAGTCTTCTCGAAATACTACGTGTTGTATCAGAATCGTAGGCAGAAGTGTGGTGACGTCCAACGGTAGTAGTACGACTCCACGAGTGGAATAATATCGTGTCAGTCTTCGGTATATTCAGGTCATAGTTTGCGACTGTTATCGACGGTAGTGTGAATTATCTACGGATATCTCCAGGAATGTCCGAGTACTCGATGCAGACATTTGTCGAGTTCGCGGTTGATTGGCGCACATGTCGTTGGTTTATCGCGTTGCTTACGACTGGGTTCTCCCCTCGAGAAGTGGTAACTAAGCGCGACCCGAAAAGGCGTCATAGAAAGACGATGGGGTAGCGGGGATTAGGCAATTCTATTTCGAGACCGGTGGCGTATACGCGCCACTTGCCCGTTCAAACTCGACGTAGTCGTTTACGTAGTCGAACTCGGCGCTCGCTCGACTTCGAGATATCGAACTCGACCATATGGCGAATTCAACGCTACCTACGTCACAGTGACGAGCAACCGTGTTACCAACAATCGTTAATCTTCGTGACGAATCCCCGTTATTTACGTTATTATCGAATCAGAGAGAAAAAGTATTCTCGGTATATTCTTATACAGAATGGGATCTCGTTCGTGATTTTTTTTTTTCTTCCGGAAAATAAACGTGAAAGAGAGTGAATCCATTTCGAATTCTCCCGTTTTTTTCGAGCGAGATTTTATTATAGATGCGAATGAATATTCTTGGCGCGGCTGTGTACAATGATACACGCGGCTCTCAAAGGGGCTACGTGTCTGTTAAGTGGAATACACCTATCAATAGCTCTCTTTAGACGGCGTATCCGGGTACGCAACATGTACACAAAAGCTTTTCATTATCGGAGTATATACATTTCCAATATGGCGGAGACAGCGTATCGAGCAGGAAATGATACGTACCTCCGTTAAGGCCTTCTTATCGGCGACTTTGGCACTTTGTAAAAGGCGTATCACGTTCTTAGCCCCTTCCACGACCGCGGCTTCGATCCGTAAACGATGTCGAAGCTCCTCCACCCTTTCCTCCAACGCCAACTCCAAACTAGGCTCGTACCTGTCTGTAATTAGAAAGTTATCCATCACGGTTTTCGTACATATATATATATATATTGAACGAGTTATGTAACGATTATTATTCTCACAGCGAGTCGAGTGACAATGTTTTATATTCGCTCGAGCGATTTTTCTTTGTGGGGAATTGAAAGTACGGGAAAGTATAGGAAATTCCGAACGGATGGATGATTTAATAGAACTAGACTGTGATAACTCGATATCTACACATTGAAGGCAAGATTGTTTTTGCGTCACGCGAGAATGGATTGTCCTTCAAATAATATCAATATGTATATATATATATTACTTGGTTCTTTTTTTTTTTTTTTTTTTTGTTTTTTGTTTCAGTGAATAATGAACTTCGAATCGAGGAGATAAAAGAGGTGTTACGTGCAGCGCACGTGGAGCGTGTACATAAATATTTCCTGCGATATGCAAGGTAATAAATTAGTTTAAAATATTATCGTTAGAATTTGTAATGATAATCTAATAATTGTTCGACAGAATCGATGTTGTCACGAATATTTTTAAATTATTAAAAAATATACTTGCGATCCAAGAAATACAATGTATATTAAGAAATACAATCACGTAAGAGAGCATCATTTATGCAATCACCGGTTGCTGAGTCGAAGCGTTAGGTAATAAAAAGTAAAAAAGAAGATGTCGAATTGGACGGACGTAATATCTCATCTAAATTATCATCCATATTCGGCCGGTTATTCAATATGTAAGAACGCGTGTGTAAATATATACGCACGAAACTTAATTGCCAATAATTAAGTCGTCCTCGCGGTGAGTCAATTTTGTACCTTTGTTGCTAGTCGTCTCGCCGTTCGGCGGTGGTGCATCGCCTCGCGCGTGCTGCTGCTGACGAGCCTGCCGCACTTTCATTATTCGCATACGTAGGAACTCGATTTTAGCGCGAGAATCGTCGAGCATTTGTTGAGCCTCCTGCAGCAACTTTTTGTCCCTTCCGCTCGTCAAACTCTGGATCATGTTCTCCGCCCCCTGTTTCACCTGCAATTTCAACAGGGAAGACGAATCACTACGAATATTAATTTGATTCATTTGGTTTTTAAATCGTGCAGGTACACATCTTGGTTGGACCACCTCGAATTCGATTAATTTTTAAAAAGAACAACTTAAAGTGTTTATCCATTTCACAGTGTACAAAAATCAAAAGTTACTTACAAATTAAGAAGGAACAATTCACTAGAGTTACATCGCTATGAAGTTACTGAAGAAAAAATATTCGAATTCTGTATTACAATTTATTAAAGTAACACTAGCTTTTTCCCCTAAATCGAGAATGGTTGAACGGTTCACCTTTTTGAAGGAAAATTTCGGCATTGTCGCTGCTCGCCTTTCCACGCCAACATCTGATAAACGACTACGCGTTTTCTAAACATTGTAAGTATTCACCAGCTCGATAGTTTAAACCTATTACACGAAACTGATCGCGCAATATGACGTAGGGATACTCTGCATACATCGATTGTTGTTGGACATTGAAAATTCGTTGACATCCCCGGGCCTGGCTGAACGCCAAAAAATTTGACGATTTCCTCTGTCGAAAACTTTCTGATCTGAGTCAGAAATCAACGCAATTAGCTTGAATGTTTATCACATTAGAAATTATTATCAACCGAAAGTGTAAAACGTTAACAATATTTTTTTTTTTTTTTAAACCAGCAGAATTTCCCTCTTAGCAAGGCTCCACACATTCACAAAGTTGATAAAAGTTATTCTTGGATTTTATCAGAAACCAGATTTGAATAATAACATCCGTTTATGATCAGATCAATGATTACGAGTCGAAATGAATATGGAGATGGAAAAACAAGTTCAAAGCTTGCTGTTCCGATTAAAGTGTGACGAAACGAGAGGCTATCTTTGGTGGAAAGAGGGAGAAAAAAATCCTGACGATTCATTCTGCTGATTCATGCAACGAGAACTGTTACCCTGGTGTCTCCCCGCGATAGGAAATATCCTCGTTATGCACGATATCAAGATATTCTGGACAAGCCCTGCAATTTTACAGTTATAACATCCTCTTTCTTTTTTCATCAATACTGTTATTCAATGCTGTTTAAAATCTTGCTCTTATCTTGCTAATAATTAATTCAAATTGATATATATATAATTTTGACGAAGAGACGAAACGATCGAATTTATCATCCTTTTGTCGTTTTCCTCGAAACGATGGTCTACCTTGAGTTCGATATTGAGCTGCTTCTCCAAGGACAAAAGGCGAAGATCCGTGAATAGACCCTCCTGACTCGGCGACGACGGCCCCATTGGTGACAGAGGCGTGTCTGAAACGAAAATAGGCATTGAAAGTATAAAAATCCCCTTCTCGATACCATCTAAACATTTGTCTTTTTCCATTAGCTTTATCAATCAATTATCGAGAAAACTTGATCTCATTAGCTTATCTCATCTCAATAAAAGTAATTCGATTATTTTTTCTTTTTTTCTCCAAATTCGTTTCTTTCTATTTCAGTGCTATAATTGTTGCATATAACACGAATACCAAGTTAGAATGCAAACACGAGAGATAAAGCTTTCTTTTTTTTACGTTCTCAAACTCATCAAATACTTTCCAATACTCTCGAATGGATGGTTTCGATGCAAGATCGAATTCATTTATCGAGTTCATTTCGAGAAGAAGTCAAGTATCGGTTTAAAAAAAAAAAAAAAAGAAAAAATAAAACGGATCGAAGCGAGAATGAGACGGTTGAGAAGAGCGTGGGCGTGAATTCGCGCCAGTACATCTCGTTACATCTCTGCACAAGCGCCTCGAGTGTCCAATAGTGAAATCGCAAGGTACTCGAATCCCACTTCCTGTAACCTACTAGAGATATCTCCGGACTCCCACGTATTTAATGCACTCCCAGGCACAATGCGAGCGCGGAAAAAAAAGCGCTACTCCTCTTTTCTTTGTCTCTGTTTGCTCGCCAATTTCCCATCGCCTGTGTTTTCACTCGCGCTGAATTATCGAACACGATTCTAAAACGAGATTTTTTTCGACAAAGTAAAATTAAAAAGAGACGAATAATTTCGTTCAAGTGCAAAATAAATTATTCTTCGAGTTTTAAGTGAGTAATAATTGCAAGCATAAGGAATCTGAAGATGGTTAAAATTAATTATTAAATAATTTAAGAACGTGTTACAGATCTGTACATATATATATTTTGAGGTTAGAATACAGTAAACAATAAGGTTGGCCTCCATATCCCCGGTCGAAATACGTGGAATGACGAACGACGTGTAGATTAATTAACGTTTCAATTACAATTTATCGAATCTATCGAAAAGAAACTCGAACAATCGTATCTCCACGATCTTGTACCGTTCCATCATTGCCTATCTCAAAACTGTATACACGCGATTTATTTTATCGAGATGGAAATATATATGTAACTAGATATAGTTATTTATTTTCATTACACGCCACATTCATTACTAGTTCATTTATATCTGTATAAAATATTTAGATACGCATCGAAGGCAATTCCATTTGCCGTTAACGTGGAACAAAGTTAACCTCGTCGATTTATCGTTGAAATAAACTTGCATCGATCTTTTATAGACGGTTATTATATATATATATATATATATATATACATACATTAATCGAAGTCTAAATAAACTTCTACGACACGGCGTATTGCGCAATTGGCGATCGTAAAAGTAGATCGTGGCAAGGTGGAGCGCGGAAACATTGGGAGGAACGAGTGTCAGAATATTATAAGCGACGTTTCCGCGCTGGCCGGAAATATCTTTGGATTACAATTACCATAATCAATTCGACTTGCGTAAATTAAATCGCGTTTCGAAACGCGTTTCCACATCACCACACCAAAAGTTTCTTTCCATAGTTGTCGATTCGCAAAAAAAAATTTTAAAAATTTAAAAAAATTTTCCATCCTTCGATTCACGAAAAAAATTATCTTCCAATAATTTTCGATCGAGCACGATAATCCTAATAACCTGGCTTTCATCGAGTATATAAATACGATATTCTCGTCTTGTGTACTCGAGATGACGCCTCCGTTGGACGCGTGCAAGCGAATTATGCACGCGTGAAAAGGCGCGATGAGTTTCCCTCTCTCTGTGAAAGGGGTTTGTTGCTCGCGTGCATTGGAGCACTCCGTTGAAAAAGATGGCGACATCTCGACAAAGAGGAAAAAGCTCGTTTCCTCGCGTGCATCTCTGCGTTTTTCGAAAGTTGCACGCGTCAATAATTCCATTCATTGTTTTCCTACTGGGAGGTAAGAGGTGGAAAAAGACGAGGGAGAGAGAGAGAGAGGGAGGGAGGCAGGGAGGGAGGGAGCGGCGGAAAGTTTTGCAGTGTGGAAACAAGGAAAGCCTTTGTCGAGCGACCCTCGGTCGGCAGAAACCGAGTATAATGGGGCACGTGTTCTGGTGCTGCGCTAATGACATGGTTTCGCGTACCTCCTCGATGCCTCCATTGTCCCGAACACCGACTCTTCCACCGTTTCACCTTCCGATTAGTCCAATTCCCGAGATCCTTTCGCCAAAACTTGGAGATACAAAAATTCGTATTATTATATTCAATCTGGATTGATCAAATTTTAGAGTACCAACGATGATTAATACAGGAATGGATTGGAGAAAGTTACGTGCTGTATAGAAGCCAGTTTCGAACTAGAAACTTTTATAATTCGCAAGAAAATTTTGATTGATTTGCCCGGCTCGAAACCAGTTTGGTAAAATATCATATCGTACGTCGCTTTCGCGTATCGTCGAGGCTACTGTTCACGCATGCGTCCAAAGGATTACCACCACCACCACTACCTCCTCCTGCTCGTTCGAGGATTCGTTTCTTTGGAGAGAAGCGGACCGTGAAGGGTTTTACCACCGATATTTAAGCGTCTCGCGTGGACTTGGCCAGCCGCATGGAAAACAACGGTATAACGACGTATAGCAGAAACTCTCGCGGCCGACAAAGAGGCAACGTAAAGAGGCGCGCGCACGACGCCTATGCACGAGGCGCACTTGTAACTCGTCGGTGCACGAGGAGGAGGAGGAGGCGGAGGAGGAGGAGGAGGTTAGCTTGACATGTCCGAATAAGGCGAGCCACGGAGCGGGACAGAGAGAAAGAGAGGAAAATAAGGAGGATATCGGGCATGGGAATGCATACGAGAGTAGGTTTGCCGCTGAGAATCAGTTAGGCTCGACCGATTCCATCGTATCGAGCTCGTTCCACGCGAGGATGGCGGAAGGAAGAGGTTGTCGCAAAGGGTTTGCCTCTCTTTGTTGATGGGCAACATGCTGCAGGGAGTGGAATAATAATAATAATAATAATAAGAAGAAGAAGAAAATTTTTATTCTCGAGCGCATCTCAATGATATTTTCGTATCGAAGGAATATTTTTTTTGCTAGGGAATTATTTATATTGCAAGTGATTTTTTCGCTAGTCGTAAATAATTATTGGCATTTTCAAAATCGTTACGTCTGAAAATTCGAGGAAACGAAAGTTGTTCTCGTGAAAGTAATTTTCACGAATAATTTACGAAAGTTTTTATCCCAGAATATATTTCCAAACTCCTCGCGCTGTTTTAAAAAAATCTAAAATATCCAATTCATTAATTCTTTTGAACGATATAAATATATTATACTTATAAATTGTTACCATATATTAATATTTCAACGTGCATACATATGAAACAAATATAACCATTTATACATTAAAAATTTAACCATCTTTCCCTATATCCTTCCCTTTCCATTAACCAATAATTCTCTCTAAGAAGAAATTTCACAAGATCTCATCCCGAGCTCGATCACGTTACGGCGGAACAAATTCAATCGTACGAGGATACCTTTCTTTCTTAATCCAACTTAAAAACTGCGATAAAGAATAACGAGCGAACAGGATACCGAAGAATGGAGAGAAAAGAACTCAAACTCCGTTCGAGATAATTAAAAATTGTAATCGACGGCGATTTCCTCTTCTGTAATGCTCGCCCGCTCGAGTCACTCTCCCGCTTGTCGCCCATTCATGATTTCTTTCCACGTATCCAACCGATTCACGCAGCAGACACAGTGTGTGTGTGTGTGTGTGTGTGTGTGCTCATAAACCGTAACCTGGAGGGAGAGACTTACTTCCTATTATGCAGCGTATTAATACTATAAGGAGCAATTCTGCGTATCGTGAAAGGGGATGCCCCTCCCCAAACATCCTTATTACGGAACTGAAATTAAAATAATTAAGCGTGGATTGAAGTTGAGCGTGAACTTGGTATCGGGAGAGGAAAAAAAAAAAAAAAATCACAGAATCGGAGAGTATCCTGTCGCGTAACAATCGCTTGCGTCAACCAGAGGAACTTGCGATGGAATACGTTATTAATTGGCTCAACCATTGTGCTACACCGAACAGAAAGAAATTCTCTCTGTTCTGGGAAAATGATTTAAAGATAAAGGGAATATTTGCAAATATTGCAATATTTTGAAAATCGAGGCAAATTTTAGGAAATTCTTCTAAGTTAAAAAACGTTATATCCTTTAGAGATATTTTGCACACTGATACAATCTTTCGAATAAAGTTAGAGAAAAAAAAATCCCTAGACGGTTCGAAATAAAATTTCAGATTTCTTTTTTTTTTTTTTTGGAAATTAGATTACTACCAATTAGATTGTGATTCGAAAGAAGACAAAAAAGAAAAAGTAATTTGAAACGAATCGAGGATAATTGTTGTAGCTGTACGTTTAACTGTAGCGTAATATTTATAAGTTATTAGCATTTGCTACCGTTTGCCTGGAACGAGAAAATTACTGGAGACCGGTTTGCTGTAGAATGTTCCATTTAAAAAGTTCTCTCCCCCCACACACACAGTCGGCAAATCTACTAAAATCTCATACTAGCCGTCAATTAACTGATATAAATCGCAACGCTTATTTGCGACCGCGAATGATTTTCTTGACGAGTTTACGATCGCAGGAAAGCGGTAGTCGCACGCTTACAGTTGATCCCAAAACTATCCCATTTCCTGAGAATGTACTTGGCGGGTCTTAAAAGTGATAATAATTCAAAAAATGTGTGTGAACGCGATGAGCAAAAATTGTTAAACAAAATCGATGGATTTTAATTTTCTCGAAATTTTTTAATTACTCGTTGCGAATCGATCGTTAACTGTTCGTCTTTGTCCAATCCAAAAATTCCAAAGACCGCGTTTTCGCGAATGTAACTGTTGTTGACGTGCATCGTTTCTTATATCGGATACGACGATTTTTCAACCAATTTTCCAACCAATTTCTACTTTTGGGCCCAACTGTACGCACGCCTCGCTCTTAAATAAATTATTACGTGCGTACCGTTCCCGTGGAAAGTGTCGTAAAACAGTTTCACCGAGGGCGCTTTTGATAAGGTTGATGGAACAACAGGCTATATCAGTCAAATCTATGGGCCCGTTTTCTCTCATTCACCGTACGTGGGCGTCACGCGTGGCCTGTAATCTCGAAAGAAACGATTCATTCTTGCGAGTGTTACACGCGAGCAAAGCCGATACACGACGAGGACGACGACGACGACGACGTTGACGTGTTACCAGACTTTTGTAATTCGTGACTCATAAAATTTTATCGATTATTCCTGATTTTTTTTACCGCATAGCTGGGACGCGTGAAACATTTAAATCACACGGGTGTTTACGGGAAAATGGATACAGTATAGTGCAGATAAGGATAATAGTTGAGTTAGCCAAGTGATTATTAGGTTGTTTCATTTATCAAGACCACCGGGGAGAAACTTGATAACTCGTTATTTTTAAACTCGCGCGATTGTTATGTCTCGTGTTCAATGTATCAAGCACACAATTGGCATCTTTGAAATTTGTCAAGGCTTTTTAATTCTCCAGTCTCTTTCCATTTCTTCAAATGTTTCAAATTGTTGTGGAGTCATCTTTCGAGAGGGGTTCCATTTCTGCAACTTTTTATGTTTATCGATTTAAATTTTTCACGAACGATATCATTGGTCGCCTCGATCTAACGCTTTCAAATATTCTAATCTCGTTTATCGTTGAATCCTTAAATTTTTATAAGAAGAAACGTTTAAATGGAATATCAAAGAACGATTGTAACAAATTTGCATTTTTACAATAAAATATCATCTCAAGGCCAAAATTGACGAATACTGCTTAACCTACTTGACCACGTTTACTCGCTAAATCCCAAGCTATTTTTCTTTAGACATTTATTATTAAATCAGCCATTTTCGCACGCGAAAACCCAATAAAATCCCGATTTCATAAAAAAAAAGAAAATTGCGTAATATCCGGTGTACAAGCAGAATTAAGACACGAGACAAAAATAGGACGCCGGGCGAACGCCAAACCTCGAGCATAAAACCGACTCTCCGCGTGCGATAAAGTTCGCGCTGGTCTCGGTTTATAAACCACCCGGTGAAAGGATAACAGGATTTTTCGCGAGCATCAACAGAATTCTCGAGAGAGAAAAATTTCTCGGCAACCGGTGATCGATGAATCACGTTGAGATCCGCAAACTCTCGATCACAGAGCTGTGACTATCGATTATCGTTCGTGTAGTATATCGATAACATCGTTTAGAATTTTTATTTTTCTCTCATTCCAAGGTATTAAATTAAAACCTATGATCAAGATAGACAGATAAACTTTATTGGAAAATTATAAATTTTATTTCGACAATTTCTATTCGCTCGTTATATCGACGATATTTTAATCGAAATATATCGAAAATAAAATAAAATATCGTTAAAAAAAAAAATAATAATAAAGATGTATCGTTAAGATAACGTTTTCTTAATATAACTTGTAACTAATATAACTTTGAATGGGGGGGAAAAAAAAGAAATGGAAATTCCAGTTATTTTTATCCATTATCGATATTTATCGATAACGATATCGATAGTTACAACTCTCGATGCGTGCGCGGTGGCAACGTGATTCGCGTTACGGAACGCGAGAATTATGTAATGGCGTCCCGTTTATTTAGAAGCAGTCCGCGAACTCGGGCAAATGTCGCGCGAGGAACGATAACGGTTGGCGAGAAAGAGGCGTAACAGTTTACGTGGATAAAACGACAATCTTTTACGCGTGGTTATTTTACAAACTGACGTATATCTCGAGCTAGATCGGAAACAATGACCCGACGAGTGAAATTTACAAACTCGACTCTCGAGAATCGTGCGCCAATTACTTCTCACGCTACAAATTGCGCTACGTACGTTTATATCCCGTAAAACAAGCCTTTGCCGATTTCCTATTTTTCGTCCACGCAACATGATCTTCGTTCGGAGTGATGATCGATCGGAAAATTGCGTTTGTCCTCGAATATACAACTTTTCGTTTTGGGATAAAAAAAAAACTCGTATTCTGATTAATAATCGACGAGCATGTATAAATGTATTGGTATAAATGATGCATATACCAGTTTTGAGTATCGAAGAATTCGTATATAACTCATTGATTCAAAAACATTTGAAATTTGATACTTTTGGTGTATTTAGATTGAGTTGGATTAAGTAAGGTTAGGTCAAGCCAAGCTATTGGTGTTCTAGAAAGAACTGAAAGTTATCGGTTGGATAAGATCGACTTGATAACATTAGAGCATTCTCTTTCTTTTAAATTTACTCTGCGTTTCCCGATAGCATTCGATAAATAAAACTGAAATATAGATTTTTTAATTGTACGATTCGAATAAAGATGAATTAGATGAAAACTAAGTTAGAAAGACTAAATTTTGAATCGATATTTATTCCTAAATTCGTTTTTACTCATCAAATAATACCGAGAAAAAGAAATTTTTTAAGAGAACGATATCCCAAAACGAAATCCAACCTTCTCTCCCATGTAAGCAACCCGCGCATGATGCAACAGACAGGAAGAAAGGAAACCGCGCTGAATTGGCCGTCATTTCGATAAATACACGCTGAACAACGAAATGATCGTAATTTTCGAGACGGGCGAGGAGCGAAGAAGGATCGACGTAGCACATTTACAATTCATTCGTTTCGCTTATATATATATATATCTATTTATCCATTAACGAATTCATAGCGAGTCTCTAAACGCGAATTGTCGCGAGATTTCGCTTTTGACCGTTCCGTGGGCAAGCAGGTAGGTCCCCAAAGGGATAAAGGGGGCGGGGAGAGGGCCTGAGGGCCTTCTCGATACGCGACAGTGTATGGAATGCGAAAGCGTGGGTTCGCCTCGGTTCGGCTGAAACGCGATCTCGATCCACATCGAGGCGGGCAAGGGCCGCGGGCTAAATACGCGTGCGCAACGGTACTCGGCGCTCTGATCGCCTCTCGAGAAACGTAAAGCCGCGTTTGCATTAGGCGAGCTTTGATCGATCGACCAAAAATAGACGAATAGGTTATACGCGCGATTGAAGGATGGCAAGAGTCGGTTCGATTGTTGATTGATATCGGCGAGCAAACTGATCGTTCGATCAAAAGTAGCTCACCATTCGTCTATTTTCGACTCATCGATCTGAAGTCCTTCGGTCAAAAGATGTAAACGTGACTCGATAACGTTCCTTCCGCGCATGTGCGGATGCGTACGTAACGTTTCAAAAGAGTTTTCTCGGCCTGCTATTATTTACAATCCACGCACAAATCATGCGAACCCGTTTCGAAATTATAGAACGAAAGTTTCAGAAATAGAATACGAAACGAGATAATTCGTTTTTAAAGATAAATTATTCATAAAAGAGAGATGTACAAAAATTGTTCACAAATTGTAGTACGATCGATTTGATTAAAAATTTCAACGATAATCGAATTATCGAGTCGGGTAAGCAAGTTGTTTCGATTTGCATTTCTAATTTGATTAATTCTGTACACACACACACACACACACACACACACACACACACACACACATGTATATATATATATATATATATATATATATATATAACGTCGTGTAATTTGATATAGGTTAACTTAACCTACGTTGCGCAATAATCTTTTTACTATCAAGATTTTTACAACTTGTGACATCAGACATAAATAATGCATATCCACTTTCTCTCTTCTAGAATACCACCATTAAAATACAGGCTAATAATGGGACTGTCTGAAGATTCATATTTTATCTTTCATAATCCGCGGATTGTCCGCGGGCGATTATCCGCCGGTGTAGAACAAGCTTTACACGCACAGAACTCGAGAGAGCTGGAAAGTGAAGGAAAGATACGTTGTTGCTTCCCTCGCGGCGTTCGTTTGCCGGAGGAAAGGAGGGAAGTACGTAAGTACTTTCTCCGTGGCATCGTCTCATTCACACGATATCATCTTATTCTAAATTCATTCGCTCTCGTTGTTTATTGATAACAACGTTGAAAAAGGGATATACAATAGATTATAGCATGATTTTTCTATGAATTCGATTTATGAATTGCCTGGTAATTCATCGATGATAAATAATTAATCTGAAACAATGATAAATGATAAATAGCAAAATATATTGATTACTATCAAGCTTGTAATTACACTTGAACTTAAAAACTTAAACACTTTCAGATATTTGAAAGATCACGAGATTGGAAATCAGACATTCCAAAAATTGTTCTATCTACTAATTTTTCAATTAACCAAGCATTACTATAATTCCATTAGAAAGAATAGTTTCGAAGAGAAGTTGTTCCATCTGAAAACCAGTTATTTCTAATATATATAACGATATTCAAGAAGGTGGTTGCACTATTCTGAATGGATTCTAACCCTTCGAAAGGGGGAGTTGAATGAGATGGCCCGGAGGCAGGTTGCTAAAGTCCCCAGAATGCACGAATGACTGGCTTAACTGGAGTGGATAGAGCGCGTCTGGGTCCATAAATAGACGTTACCACTTACCATCAATTCAAAGAGAGCACAAGATTCGCGGAGCGAATAAGTGAACATACGTACGAAAGCCTCGGGCGCGTCACGAAGCGGCACCGATAACCAAGTGCCACCCAGTGGCGTAACTAGTCTTTTCAAGGTCGGCCGATGAGCACTGCCAATTCGTACCGCCCCGTGCCGTTCACTTTAACCCTTCACAGCCGGGGTGAAAACAGCGGTTACGTGATTGAATAGAGTGGAATGCATTTACAGATCGATTCGAATCTGTCGCATTTTTTCCCGAATTTTGTAACGAAAATTTTGCTCTCCTTATTGTGTAAGAAAAATGTAATAAAAATTAATCTTAATATCTAGAATATGATAATGATAAAGTAGGTAAAAGATTCTGACAATTTAAAAAAAAAAAAAAAGCAAAGGAATGTATCGTATCGCGAATTTGTAATCGTTCAATTTCCAAGAAATAAATTGACTCGCTAGATTGTAATAATAGATAAGACGGTGCATTGATCGCAATCGCGAATTGCACGATAGAGTTGAAATTTGACGCTACGCCGGTGACTATTCAGAGTACCACGACCCCTGATTACGAGGATCGCAGTTAATCGTTCCTAATTTATGTCCACCGACTGCACAGCGTAGTACGTACGCGCCAGAGAATGTTCCAAGCGAGGGAAATGACCAGCCACGGTGACTGGAAATGCCAGGAGAGCACTATTTCCGGTATATAAAGTATCGTTGCAACTCTATAATTTCTCAAAAACTTCCAGACGTTTCAAAGTCCAGCCATGACTCATACATAGCGTACAAACAACAAGTAATTCGCGCTTAAGCGAGTAAATTGAATTTTATTCTCGGCCGAGATCCCATTTTCTGCCTCTCGAAACAAAAAAATTTAACCGCAAATATATCAATTTCTACGTATTTAATACCATTCGTATTTCGTTCGTTCATTCCATAATCTCTTAATATACACGTTTTATACCGAAGAGGATCGTAAATTTTTCTTCAAATTTTAAATCATGAAAAAAGTAACGCGTGCCTATTTTCCATCGAGTCATATTTCAACGAGCCGTTTATCGGGCCGTCGATCGCTGGATCCTCGATGAAACGATCGCTAAGCGAAACGGTTATGGCTCCAGATAGTTGGGCATGCTCGATTTGCCAGGCCAGTAATAAAGCAGTAGCTCGCATGCACGGTTGGCCTCTATAAAGCGAAGACGTCTCGACGACTCGTTAGCGGGTGGACTTATTAAGTGGCTGCTCGTTAACGACACAGAAAAAGAGATAAAGAGAGCAGTCGTTAGCGTGCGGCAGAAAGGGTACATACCGGAACACTGGCCATTAAGCCCGATGTATCGATAAGTTATTCGTGAATAAGCAGAAATATGTAATTGATATGTCGAAAAGAAGCCACGGTTGCGCGTCGACTCGATTTTACGAGAGAACATAAAAATAAAAATAAAATAATAATACAACAGTTTAGGTAACAAGTAGTGCCGGAATTCTATTTTAAATGCTCGGTTAAATTCACACTACCGAGTCGATCCTCCTCCACGGTAGACGAGGAGAGAAGAAAATAAATATTAACAACGAAAATTTAACGATTACGATTAATTTAATGCTTTTTTTTCTTTTTTTCTTACGATTCTTTCATAAGTTGCAACATCTTACCGATAACGCGCCGCACCAAATCACGATTTCGCACGGTCTCCGGTTAAAAAAATCCTTGAACTCGTTTATAGTATCGATGGGTCGAGCGTATTCGCGCGCACGAACCGCCATTCGGCCGAAGCAGTAATTGATCGGCACGAAGTCTAACACGCGGCATTACATAAAACCCGTTTAGGCGGCGCATGAGTCTGCCTTATCCTCTCGGTCAATGCCATGCAGCGTTAAGGCGAATACAAAGATGGTATCTGCCGTGCGACTTCTCTCTTTTGCCTTACCTTGACCGTTCGAGTGATTTTGCTGGGGCGACTGCGGCTGGCCCTGCGTCAATATAATTTGACTCTCCAGTTGTTGAAGCTCGGCCTGCAGTTCGTTCAGCTTACTATTCGACTTTTTCACGATCGTCGCCACGTCGGAGAGCGCTTTACGATCGGTCGCCACTTCTCTCAGCTTCTCGGCGCCGGCCTTTATCTTCAGCTCCTGCAACCATATACATGCATATTTCTCGTCGTTTTATGGCGAGCCTTTTGTGTTACGAGACGACTGCGTCGAAGGTGAATAAATATGTATTCGCCACATGTAGTTCGTCGATACACCGCATAGATGGAACCACATGGAGGGGGCGGAATTTCGCTTCACAGAATTCGTTCTATTGTTGTTATCGATCTATCAATCGTTAGAGCGCGTCGATACCACTCCTTTCCCGAGGCAAATGAGACGTAAAATTATATCAGGCTTCATGAGGCTATCCTTTCATTCTATTACCTTCTATTATATTCCCCGCTAACTTTTACTCGGCGAGCACACCTGACAGGAGCTATATCTTCTAATCATGACTGACCCGTGAATAATATTTGCGAGCGGCATAAAATGATTACTAGGTTACTAGTAGGAAAGCGAGATTGGTACGTGAAATGTTTTACTTACTTCGCCCAGTATGATTTATAACTGTTTGTGTATAAGATTTGAACACGGAGAAGATGTTACGTAAATAAAGATAATGCACGGCACCAACTTATGATTGCATCGATATGAATTGTACAACTATATATATATATATATATATATATATATATATATAAATATATTTTTTTATAGCAAGTTCTGATTATCATCCGATCCGATCGAAATCACGAGAATATACGTTAGATATTTTATATTGCAAAGAGTATTGAATCACAGCAATATTCGTATTCGAATCGTGTCAAAAGTGTTAATACATTTTGAAAATATTTTTCGCGATCTTTCAGAGTTATTTTAATAAATCTTTCGAATGCGATTTCTGTCATGTATATCATCTTACTTCCAGTTATTAACATTCATAATTATTTTTCGCTAACAGTTATTACGTTGAGAGTAATAATTATTCTTGAACGATCGTTCGCATCCTAGTGTTCCCTAGCAAAAAAAAAACTATGGAGAATTTTATTTTCGAATGAATTTCATGTATAAATCAATGGAGATTTAAAAAAAAAAAAAGGATACAACAAATCCATTTGAAAATACGTAATAAAATATTCTCTTTCGAGTAACGCTCGAAATTAATTTTCGCTAGGGGACACTAGATCGTATTAGATGACTAACCGATAAGTAACTTTCACATTCAACGCGGTATCCTCCAGAGAGTAATTCTCCTTTGCGAATTTCCAAATGTGTTCGCACTCAAGGAGACATAGACTGGAGACTAGCACCTCGAGTCATGTGTAAAGTATTAAAACCGACTCGTTATCGATTTACGATCAACGAAAAGGTAACGGGGGGCTCATAATTTCTTATCTTATTGCTGGCCCGCGAAACGGACGAAGAAAGCGCTCTCTTTTTTTCCTCTCTTTTCCCCCTCCTGGGGAATAACCATAAATTCTGCCCGGTATCCATTAGTCACGTGGATCGTGCCGGTTTTCAACGGGCGTGCCGTGGATCGACGGTGGCCTGACACATATCGGATTTCTCCGTTCCTCTCCCCTTTTAAGAAGAACGGAAAAGGATAGACGAAACGATCGAGAGGACGAGCGAGGAGAGGAACAGCGAAAGGATACTCTTCTGTCGTGCGAGGGATCGGTGCTGCTCGCGCGAGCAGCATGCTACCGTGTATATTGCGGTGTACGGAGAGAAAGAGGGAGAAAGAGAGCTTCGGGGAAGAGGCGTAGCGCGGAGAAGGACAAACGAAACTCGACATACCTTGCGTATTTCTCGGCGTATGTGCTCCCGGAGCTCGTCGAGACGAGCCGGCAAGGGCACCTGGTCACTGCTAGCCACTCCATACTTGCTCGACAGTTCGTACACCGGGTGCCTGATGTAATCGCCCTGGAACAGATTTCGAATTCGATTATTCCAACGTTACGTTATTTTTCTTTCTCTATTCCCCCCCCCCCCTCTCCATTTCTTTATACTTAATATCGTAGTATTAAAAAGATGATAAATTAGAAGGTTTAACCAGATCGATTTATCATTGTTGTTACTACTACGTTGCTCTAATATCATGGTTGAGCAATATTTAATCCTTAAAGCTCGTTTTTAACCCGATCGATTAAAATTAGGTAATAAAAAATGACGCGAATCCAGAGTTATTTTCGACCCGCCGTTAATGTCGTTGCTTTTCTATAGATGCAAACGGATAATTTAATCGTATATAACGAGAACAAAATTTTTTTTCCTCTTCAGGGTGATTAATAAACGTCGGCCTACCCTTTCCATTTCCACGTTTAATCCTGGCAATGACATTTACATTTTTACAGGGAACGTCGAAGAAGAAAGAAGGACGAGGCTGGGCTTGTGAATTTGCGAGGGAAAAACGTCGCGGAATATAATACACGTTCTCTCCGTGCACGGCCGGAAATTGCCTGGCGCGTTGCGGCGGATGTGCACACCGCTGTCTACTCGGAACAACCACGCTTATAAACTCGCGGCGAGTCGCGGGAAATATTGATCTGAAAATAACGTATATTGGATATATACTTGTTAACAATCTAATTAATGACCGATTTTATATTTAAATTATTTAAATTTTTCGACTGACGATCGAATATGAGATAACGATGACTCGATCAATTTTGGTGGCGCTATCGCGCTATCTCGAGTCCACGTATGTAAGTACTTTATATATATAGAAAAATAAAGGATTAACATTATCGAAAATATATAATTGAAAATATAATAAAATGAAGAAATGATTGATTGTTTGTACATTTGCCCTTCCTACACGTTCGATTTTATTTATTTTAAATAAATATTTATACAACATATCGTGGTCGATATGTCTGTTATGAAATTAATTGACTTATCAATGGCACGTGTTAGACATTTATATCGATACAACCTACGAAATTGTTTAAAGGCATTAAAAGCGTACCATGTATGGTTCAATGCAGCTCCATCGGTGTTTGGGTTGGCTCGATTTTCTTACCGATAAACACCGATACGTATTCGGCTTCTTATTCTTGTCGTGTAAAGAAATGAACGACATCGTGCACCGAATTTTTCTCTATTTTTAATCTTTAACAGAATTTCGTTCGGAAATTCCTTTCTCCAGTTTTTATTGGAATAATATTAAAATATGTATTCGCATTACTTGACGCGTGAAACCAAATTCGCATTTATATCTACGCACTCTGGTCCAACGAGATCACAAAGGTCATTAACTTCTGCCAGTGGAAAAAAATTCGACGACTTATATAATTGAGAAAACGAAATTAATAAATAATTATACACGATCAATCTTTTAAAAATTGTTCCTCGTTGGTAACAACATTCGGTTGAGAATCTAGGCTGCACACTTTGACCACCTGTTGCGACAAACCGCGGTGTATGAGCCTTATCTTCGTGACGAGCTTCGAATAATTCGTTCACAAATTCAATTTTCTTTTCATCACATTCGAATACTTGAATTTTCATCGATCCACGGTCCACTTCACTATAAATAAATATATAAAACAGATCTATGATGGACGAAATGGCATGTACGTGACTGACTTGTGGATTTCTATAGACTGACTAAAGACTTTGCCGATGTTTTATCTCTTATCGTGGTGCGATAACAGTGTTGCGACTTTCTCAAGTAACAGCATTAATCATCTACCTCGTTACAAATCTGATTATACATTTTTGGTTCGAGTTCGCCATATATTTGTTATATGATAGAAAATAAATAAATCGTATTATAAAATCTTAATAATAATCTATATATCCTTAATTGCAAAGAATATATGCGAGGGATATTCTATTTCTGTTTATTTGATACATCTACAAATGTTTAAGTTTGAAATTTTAATGATTCGAAAAATAATATACGTTTGTATATTCTCAATGAAAAATGTGTAATTAGTAAAACTAGTGAACATGCGTTCATTGGTACAACTGAGATTACATATAGGAGTTATGAGTTGAATTCCTCTTAATCTCTTTTCAAAAATTTCCGCCGTTCGAGACAATGTGAATCAATGTGATATTATTTATTCACGTTATACTTAAAATTCCCACCACTCGATGCAATTTAAATTTATTACGTATTATTTATTATTTATTACAAACGTATTATATTAAATTTCAATATTCCAATAATTAACCTTACTTTATTCGGTAAAGTTAGAAGGATAGGACGGGAAACTTAGAAAAAAAATTTGCATCGATAATTTAAATCGTGCAACGATACAAAAAAAACTTATATAATTCGGGAATTGGATACGATTTTTACGAGAGAAACAAAATCGGGTGGGTGGAATTTAAAGAAGCAACGAACCCTCAACAAACGTATGCATCTGTATACGTGTTTGACACACTGACGCATGAGCTATTTTCATGCATTCCGTAATATGTGTGCCATGCATAATAATCTCGAGAGGTCAATAGTCGTCACAAGCATTGTAGTAACAAGAACATAAAAATCATCCGGTGATCAAAACATTTACAGCTTCATCGATATTGAGTTGACATGGAACAGATCTAAATATTATGAGTAAGATGAGATAGTTTAAAATCTTGCGTATCTGTAACATTTATATATAGTCGTGAAGTAAAGATAATGTTTTAAAAAATAATAAAAACAATAATCAAGAAGTTGTAACACGCAGAACGCAGCAATATCGTTAATAACAAAGTTTCGCCCTTCAAAAATTATAGCCATTTATGTTATGATTAATCGTTACAAGAAAATAGAACTCGAGATCAGTATAGCGCTGCGAGGTGTACCATTTTATTTTTAGGTTACGCACAACGAAAAGCATCTGTTAGCAAATTGCGAAAGTATCGTATATCTAGCAAAGTTGAACAAATAAAACTGTATAATAATAATTGTAATTGCATCGATGAATTTTAACATGCGAATTTAAATCATGAATAAATGAAATTTTTCATATTTCGCGCGATGGTAAACAGATCAAAATTTCTTGAAAATACGACGAATATTTTATATTTTATTTTGAATATATATATGAAAATATAATGTAATCTGAAATTCGATGTAAATTTTTTGTTAGAAAAAAATTCGATATCAACGTTCAAAAGAATCGATAATCGTAAATATAAAATTTGACGATGATACGTTAAAAGCTGTGTCTGCTATAATGGAGTTTCTATACAATCATGTTCCTGTCAGAAGGATTCTTGGCCGTTATTCGACTATACTTTTGATAAACGTATTCGAACTGTACACTTATGCTGGTAATGTCAGGAAATACCACTTGCCGATAGGAACAGGTGCTACCAGAAACTGTATGGAAACTTGTTGAAAATATATTAAACGAATTTAAGCGATATCAAAGATATACAATCTATCTATCTCATTTAATATAAATCAAACTAAAGATAATAGATAGTTTAAGAAGAAATCACTGATCATCGTCATCTTCGAAAAACATTCTGCGAACGTAGAGACAAGTGCGAGCGTGTTGTCGGCGTAAGATCGCGAAAAGGAGATAAAAGTAATATGCAAACTGGTTAAATCACGTCCAAAGCAATCTTTTATTATGGCGGCTGGAATCATCAGTCGGGTAGCGACCAACGCGGACCAGTTCGTAAAGAGAGCGTGGATGGACCTGCGACTCACCTGATAATAGCTTGATTCCGCCATCTTGGACACTATACTCCACTCACTCACTCACTGCTTTCTATCCGTCCTTTGTGTATGGAACGACGAAGTCCATTGTGTTTACACGAGCAATGAACGTTACACTACCGATCTGGTTGGAAGTGTCTGCATTTTATATATTACCACGCACGTTCGATCTTAGGGACGAGATGTTTTGAATGTAAATCTTTGGATAGAAAACGACAAAAAATTACTACCACAGAGAAGTATGAATGAAAGACGCGCGGCTCGCGAACAAAATGCAGACACGAGCGCATTCCACCGCACCAGACTGAAGACTGACGGAAAGTGCCGGGCCAATCGTGGCCCAAAGGCGCGCGCACTATACTTCCACCGCTATCGCTAAAGGTGCGTTCACGATGTCACTTTTACATCATCTTACTGACTACAGCTTTTATTCATTGGTTGATTCCGATAGAACAGTAAAATAACTAATCGTGTGGAAACTTATACCTTGTAAAAACAATAAAAATACAATCGAAGAGAATAGGTTATAACCATATTGAATTAACCTATAAATTTCTTTACTATTTTTATAACAAAGAAATTTCTAATCGATACAAAAATAAAACCGTTTCTATATATAAGTTAATAAATTTATTTAAAATCTTAAAATTATATTTTACAATCATGTATTATTTACACATTTAACTTCCATATAGTTATGTTTAAAAAATGTTTTTTTCAATTTGCGTTTAAACCGAAATCAATGTTTGTAAAAGATCCTCGGGAGTTCTTGAAAATAAACTGTTTGCATTTTGATACAAATTTTTTGGATCATGACAAGATTCATATAATTGTTTATAAATAGCTCCAATAACTTCAAAAGAACGTTTTTGTACTATCGAGCGATGATTACTGCTTTGCAATAAACTTATTTGTGGCAATAATAATACATCTGGCATTACTAGAAATGCTTCCAGTTTGTTCTGTAACATATTAAGAATTTGCAATAAAATTAATATATATTTTTCATCAAATGATAGAATAATGGTTAACATACTGTAAATTCTTTCACACTTAGAGGATCCATTCCAGGAATAGAAGACAATGGACCTTGTTCATGACCTTGTAAAATAGTATAAATTGAACCAAGATTTAAATGCGCTACTAATGAACTGGCTTGTTCTGATGTAAGAGTATCTATTTGTGCATCAGATTGGGCCTGAAAAATATTACTTTACAATTATTTTAACAATAATGTACATAAAACATTCGTGTATTAAATTCGCTCCAATTACCTGTAATCTTTCTAATCGTTGATCCATATATTCATACAATGCTAAGGTAGATTGTATTTGATGCATACAATTTAAAAGATATACAGCCATGTCTACTGTAGGTAATCTTGATGCTGTTTCATTAACTTCTTGTAACAAAGGATCAATAATGCACGATACTATCTGTAAATTATTTGATTTGTGAAATTAAAAATATATTTGATTTCGTAAAATAATTAAATGTAATGTGACACAAACCTGCAGCATATCTTTCTCTCTATCTTCTGCAATACTTACTACAGAAAGAATTTCATTAAGAAGTGATAATAATCTGGAAACAGACGGAGCAGGTACTAAATCATTTCCTGGAGGTTCTGCGCGTTCGCCAAGCGCAATACGCGTCTCCTTTTGAAGTCTACTTAAAAAACTTTTTTCGCTTAATGTTAATAAATCTGTTAATGTTGAATCTAAGGTACTATCTGGTATTACTTGTTGAATTATCATGTGATAAAATCTAAGAAGAGTTGTAACAGAATATAATAATGCTGCTGGTATATCTACAGATATAACATTTTCTATTCTTGATTTCAAAGGATGACAAAGTCCATCTGTGATATTACTCAAAGATTGTTTAATTTGATCTGATAAATCTAAAATATATAATAAAAAAATAAGAAAAATAAAAATAAAAGAACAACTAATTTAATTTTTACCTGTTTTATCACAGCCTTTTACTAAAGTAAGAATATTTTCTTTTTCAACAGGAATAACTTGATGAAGCCAAGCAAGCATATCACCAATATATCTTTTGGGATCATTTGCATGCATTTCAATAGGATTAGGTGTACTACCGTATATTTCTCCTAATGTTAAAGCATCTATGAATGAACCCACTAATACAGTTCTTCTTGCTGTACAATATTCATCTAACACATATCTAAAAAAATATAGGTAATAACTATAAATTGTTTTAGACAAGTAATGTTATATTTAGACATCAATCCATACTTAAATAAAACTGGTCTATCTTGTAATTTATTCATTGCTTTAATTAATAATGGTGCTAAACGTTCATTTTCAATATGTTTACATTGATTTTGTGTCCATCTATATAGCCTTTCAAGAGCTGCCTCTTGTAACAGAGTCATCCTTTGCATAATATCTAATCCTAATGTCTGATATCCTGATTGCATTAATATCCTACAACTGCTATGGATTTCCTACAATTTAAATTATTATTAATTCATTTTTGATTGAAATTTTTTTTATAAATATTATACCTGAACACGGTTAACTACAGAAAAAAACTCTTCTGTAATAGGTGATTCCCTGGTAGAACCATGTAAAATATTTTGTTCAGATGAAGTCAATTGAAAATTTTTAATAAATGCATTTGCAACTTCTTGTTGCATAGATAAAGTTTGACTAAAAATATTAATATTTCATATATTTTCTTTTTTTTAAATAAAAATTTACTCATTCAGTAAATATACCTTTTATTTTGAAGTTTTGCAGTTTGATCAATAAGCTGTGATGTTTGTGTTTTTGTAGTTTGTAAACGATTTGTCATACATTGAACTGCATTATTCATAGCTAGAACATCTTGATATATGCCGTCTAAAGAAGATTTTACTTCTCTAAAAGCAGATAAAAATTCTTCATTTATAGCAAGACTTCTTCTTTCAATTTTACTACGTAAATTTCTACGAGAATTCAATGTATTTTCTGTAAAGAATGTGGATAATTCTTTTAAAGCTTCCAATGTATCCTAAAAAAGAAATGTTTATTTTTTATTAAATGCATATATAATTACAATATAATATAATGTAAATACCTTGTCATTCTCAACTCTTGATTCGAGCAATTTATTAACCCTTCGAACTAAAGTATTATTAGTGTTTTTTTCGCCCATTTTAAATATCTTACTTTTTTATATTTAAATTCATCGAAATATATAACCTATTTTTTGAAAACTGTCACGTAGCAAAAGTGATATGCATAGCTACGTATATAGAATTTATAGAATACGTACTCATCTATGTATTGTGCAATTGATTTTAATAAGATATCAAAATGCTGACTTTTAAAGAAATTAAACTTTGAAAGATTTATTTTTTTAAATTATTTATTGAAGAATATATTTTTTAAATTGCTGTTTAAATTTTACCAAAATTAAAAATATTAAGTCGATATTAATAAAATTAAATATATATATATATATATATTGGAAAAATAGAAAATACGATAAGAAATATTTCATTTTTCTGATTATTTAAAGTTAGGCAATTTGAATTTTTGAAGTTTAAAATATCAATGGTAAATTAGAAATTTTTTTATACATATCTATGTTTCCAATTTAGTTTACCATCTAACTTATTACAATTTCGCAGAGAGAGTATATTTGCAAACTTTCAATATGTCATAGCAGTTTTCCTATTATTCCATTTTTTAAATAAATTTAAACTTATAAGATATGTAACATTTTGTAAAAAGATTCATAAATTATGATATCATTGCGAATATAGTCTAGATAGAAAAAAAAGTTATAAAATTGTATATTATATTTATTTATTTATATTGAGGTTAGTGTTTTCTTTTAATTGTAACATATAATATTGTATTGTTGTTGTTAGAATTTTAAGTTTTCACTTTTAGCATGTTATTATAATATGAAATTATTATAAATTATTATTTATATTGTTCTTTTATATTTTCTTTTTTACTTTTTGTTGTATCTATAAAATGTTATGTTTGCATTTTATTTCTTTTTATGTATATAAATATATTAATTATTTTTATATATAATTTCAAATAGATTTATATGCAATTAATAAAAAAATAATATTTATTGCATCAGTCCATATTATTTTATTGTATACTTTCATAATAATTTTATTTTAATTTCTTTTTAAGTATGCATGGTTTCATTTAATTTATTGGTGGTAAAATGTCCACGTCAGAATCTGGTGTAGGATGTATTAGTGAAGTTACACTTGCAATTAGTAAAGCAAAAGGTTCTCAATCAGGCACTGTTAGAGCATTGGATAGTCCGGACTCTGATGGATCTGGACATTCAAACTCATTTACTGTGCAACGGTTTAATTATTCTAATAATGATAGTGCAAACTCAGATATTTTGCACCCTCCATTAACTAGTGATGATTTAAGAATACCAATTGTTGGATATGAAGTTATGGAAGAAAGAGCTAGATTTACAGTTAGTTGAAATAATCATTTTCCTATAATTATCTATTAATTTTTTTGTCTATACTAAATATACAACAATATTCAGTCATTATTTTTCAGGTTTATAAATTACGAGTAGAATTAAAAAATGGAGATTGTTGGTTTGTATTTAGAAGATATACAGATTTTGTTCGTTTATTATCACAATTAAGAAGGCAGAAAATTCCAATTTCACAATTAAGCTTACCAAGAAAAAAATGGCTTGGTGATAATTTTGCACCAAGCTTTTTAGAAGGAAGAATACGCGGTCTTCAAGCATTTGTCAATGGAATATTAAGCAGTCCTCTTCTCATAGGAACTGCATGTGTGAGAGAATTTTTTTGTTTAGATGAACCACCTGCTTTATCTGATACTGCAGAAGAATCTAGAGTAAATAAAATTTTATATATATATATATATTTTTATTATTATTATTATTATTATTATTATTATATTAATTAAAGTAAATTTATATTCTATTTTTTTGCAGGCAATTTTTGAAGCATTAGAAGATACTATATATCATTTAAGACAACAATTAAAAGAAAGAGACTCTGCTCTTGCAGCAGAAACAGCTTTATGTAATGAACTTCGCAAAAAATTACATCAAATATTAAGGCAAGTATATAATTAAATATAAATAAATGGTATTTATATTATAAATATATAATTAAATATAAATAAATGGTATTTATATTATAAGTATATAATTAAATATAAATAAATGGTATTTATATTATAAGTATATAAATAAATATAAATAAATGGTATTTATAATAAATATCAAAATTATAATTATTGTTTCAGTGAAAGACATACTTGTCCAAAATGTGGTGCATCTCAGTAACAGCTTCTTATAAATTAGAAACTTATAAATTGATATTGGTAAAATATTTTATGCAAAGACTAATATAAATAAACAGCTTTATTTCTGCTGTTTGAATTGCTATAATATAAATAATTGTTATTCGTTAAAGATGTATTTAGAGTATATTTTATGCATTTAATTACGTATTTTCCACTAATTTATACAAAATAACTTAATTTTTGTGCAAAATTTGTGCAAAAGATGTATATAAAATTCTTAACATAATAAGTACATTGAGCTTTCTTAGTATTAAACTTATATAATTTTATATGTAACTTTGAGAAGCCTTATACAGGTGCCTTATACAACTTTAATAGATAAATATTGTGTAATGTCAAAATGTAAAGTTGACAAGTAAATATTTACATGATTGTAAATGTTTACAATTTGACTATGAATATATGCCAAAGTATATTAATCTTTGGTATTTCATAAAATTCTATATATTTTGTAGTATTTTACATCGTATAGATAATGATTACGTTTATCGAATTATAATTGATATTAATAGTATTTATTGTCATCATAATACTGAAATATTGATATTATTGTGAACTTTGATATTACAGTATTGTGATATTTAGTAAAAGTATATTTATGTAAAGATATAATAAATACTTGACATTTCCATTAATTATATTTTATACTTATATCGTAATTAATATTTATTATATCTTTGTAGTTACATTATTAAATATTTTACAATACTGCACAAATATAAAAATTTGTTATATATTATAAAAATTTTTAATTAAAAAATATAAAATGAATAAATTTAATATTGTTACCCTTTTAATAATAATAACGGATATTAAGAGATTTAAAAATATCTCTCAATTGAATTATTAAATATATTTCAACCTCAACCATATCGTATAATTTAAACGGTCTTATATATAATTAAAATGTAAAATGAGAAATTATTTTTCAGTCTTCTTTATCTGGAGCAACGACAAGGCATAATACCTGGATCAGGTACGTGATTTTCGCTGAAAAAAAAAAAAACAAATTATATGTACAAACGAGATAAAGTAATTTTATTAAGAATTTACAGAAAATTGTTTTTTATACTCACTTGCCAAATTACTTTTAACTTTTTTATACACGTACGTGTGATAAACAACAATGCCAAGAAGAACAAATAACAATGCAAACAAGTATTTCGGTGTTGGTTCGTGCACGATTGGTGTTACAGCCAAGAAAATAGAAACTCCTAATATTAGCCAAGGTACTACTATCGGCACCGCGTATGGTCTCGATGCATTTGGTTTCGTTCGTCGCATGATTATTAATGATAACATGGCAAATCCATAAAATACCCATGTTAAGAAACTTGCAAATTCGATAAGTGCGATAATATCTCCCGTGAGCAGATAAAGTAACGTAAGTATTCCTTGAAATGCTACTGCCGCGGCGGGAGTCATTCTTTCGATATGTACAAAGCTGAAAACTCTGGGTACGTGGCCTTCGCGACCGGCTACATAACAAAGTCTGGATACTCCGAATTGAATACTAAGACTGCATCCAAAAGTAGATATTGCAACACCCAGAGGTATCACAAAGCCCAACCAGGAGGGTAGAACTTTTTTCGCCCAGAGTACTGCCACAGCTGGTGCTCTTACCATTTCAGGTATCGTTAGAGCAGCCATGTACATCAAATTCATCGAAACGTATAAAATGGTGATCAGAGGTACACCGATTAAAATACTTCTGAGAATATTAATTTCCGGTTTCTGAATCTCTTCCGTGACGATTGCGGCGGAAGTCCATCCATCATAGGCCCATAATCCACTATAGAACGCTAGCGCCACGTTGCCTGCCGAAGTTGTAGTACCATGAAACGGTTTCTCCAGTAATTCCGTATGACCAGTGCATAACCACCATATTCCACCGCAAATCACGAAAATACACGCAACTATTTTGCATACGGTAAATATATTTTGAACTTTCACGTATAATTTCACGCTGGTTAAATTAATGTACGTGATCAGGCCGAGTGCTAGGATAGCTATGAGTTTTTTTAATCTGAACATCCATTCTTCAGAAAGATTTTCTAAATATCCGGAAAACGGTTGTACACTGTACTCGGCGAATGTCAACATGATTACCGCCACTTCTGTTGGTCGTAATACCATTACGTAAACCCACGAACATATAAATGCTGGTATTTGGCCGGCATATTGATGCAGGGGTGAAAAAGCTTCCATGAAATAAGCATATTCAGCTCCGGATCGTGGAACGACTGTACTTAATTCGGCGAACGCGAGTGCCCCCAGTAGAGATAATAAGCCACAAGAAATCCAGACGATCAGACAAAGGCCGACAGATCCTGATCTTTCGAGAGCGCTAGTGGGGGATACAAATATTCCGGAACCTAAGGACAAAATGATCGTCAATTTTTATTTGTAAAAACAAAATATATATATGAAACAAAAAAAATATGAACTCTTATCATCGTAACTTTTATCAATTTATTATTTATTAAAAAAAATATAAGCAATTAGTAATATCTTCAAAAAATGTTTTTTTTTTTTTTATTATCGCGATGTTGCAAGTATATTAAAACTTTAAATACCGTTTATTATGATCGTTCTTACTTTTTATATCATTGTTTATTTCATATTTCAGTTTTTCAAAATAATATGATTATTTTTATTCTTTGTTATTAAACGAAATTCAACTTACACGACCACGTACGTTAAAAACGTTCTGTGTTAAGCTTTTTAATAAAAATATCATTTGACGTATATTATTCGATCTTAATGGAAAAAAGTCATCTTGCAAATTTACATATACAAATAAATAGTAAACAAGATAAATTTGCAGTTAGACTGCAAAGTTTGATTAAAATTGAGTAGATATACTTAAAGAAAATATCTCGTAATACTCGAGCGCGTGGGTCAGCAATTAACCTTGATTAACCCCTTAATTTATAATCGTGTCAAAGTTTTCTGCATAATTACCGAAATGTTACATCACGTTTTATTTTTTTTATCGTGCACAGAACTCTATAGATTAATAATTAATTTCTAAAGAATTGCGCATATTATGTACATTTGCCCCCAATTTCCATTAATTCGATTCCAACTGGTTTAGCAGAATAATAATCTGGAGAACTATTTGAGAAGTCTCATCCGATCGTGCACTTTCTCGAAAAACATTCTCGATGATAAAAGTTTTATAATTAGCATGACTTTTGCTCAAAATGTTTTTTTCTATCTAATATTTATTTTAATAATATTCCAGTTAAATGAAATACATATTGTTGTATGGTTATAACTGAATGTATAATTTTGTGTACAATGAAAATGTACAATTGTCGAATAAGATTCAATCTCCCTAATGAATACAATCACTGAAAGGGTAATATAAAAAAAACTACGATGTCTTGAATCTCTATTGAAGAACATAATCTGCGTAAGTATAAAGTCGAACTTTATTCAAGCCTATATATAATAATGCAATTACATTTAAGTGTTGTTAAATCTAAACATGATACTAAGAAACACTTCTATTGGACTTTTCTCTTTTATTTTATACGATTTTTAATACGATCAATTATCATTTATTATTAGATAATACCGTCTAAACCGGGAGTAAATATGATTTACAAAGAAACATTATCTACATATATATATTTTATGATATTATATCAATCGTATATCAAGTATTGACAGAAAAGATCAGAATATCGTTAAAAACGAATCACGAGAGTATTACACGTTTTACAATATACGGTTTACTAAAATTAAACATTAGCTCTGGTTATCGTTTCTCAAATGAACTCTCAAATGAATGTAACAGTACCGATATTGACTTGCTATTATCTGCGCAAATGCAGGGATACTTTCACTTGCAATAACATATGCATTGAATTAAATAATTGTGCATATACCATTCGAAATGTATCGAATATATTTTATATTTACATAACTCTTGGGTCAAATATTGATAAAATATAATAGGATGATTAAAACCTTTTCGCACATTTTATTTTTAAATATTCTCAAGTATTGTTAAGCGTCTTATATCATTATATAAATATGTTTTCACAAGAGAATAGAGTGATAATTATCAATGAAATCCTATTTAAGCAGAAGTTCATTGTTCGAATATGTTACGTTTAAGGATTAAAATTTCATTATGTAAGCATAATAAAGTGGAACATATGTGATGCTGATAATGCATTACGTATTTCTGGCCTTCGGCAATTATCTGCTGAGTTCATTAACAAGTCGAATAAAATTGATTAAAATGATATTGCGCAAAAAAAAAATAAATAAATAAGTAAATAAATAAATAAATAAATAATGAAAAAAATAAAGAAGTAAAAGGTGTAAAATCAATAATTCATACTTGCTGACCCTGCATAACGTGCTCTAACGTTATGCCGGAAGAAAACACTTGTTATTTAATATTTTTCAATTGGACTTAACTAAGACGAAATCTCGAATTGTTACATCGTGTAAAATTAATTTAAGACCTGTCTTTCATATATTGTTTTCATACCGATCATAACCGCCACGATCATGCCCACCGCACTGAACAGGCCTAACTCTCGTTTTAGCGCAATTTTTTCATTTCCCTTTTTCTCGACTTGTTCCATTTTGCACAATATTTGATTAGAACTCTTGACAAGTAACGATTACCACGTTATTATCCAATTCACCAGCACTACAAACTTTATTTTATTTTTGAATTCAAACGTACATCGCGCGAGACGCACGACGCACAACTTTGAGACCGCCTTCGATCAGGCTCTACATACAATCCGTGTAATGAAGACACGAATCGGCTTCCTCGTGCCTTAGAGCCGGATCGAAGACAGTACGACGTTATCGGAAGATGTCCAGAACGAGACTGAAGTGTTAACGGGTCAGCTAGTCGCTTATTTTTACAGGCGTACGATGGTCCCCCTGATAAGAGAGTACTTCATACCCTGATCGTTACCGATATCTTTGACGATCAGCCAGACGGTTTAGAAGAGTTTGAAAAATTTTGCGAATACAGATGAATAAAGACTTAAACGCATAGAAATAGAAATCGTAATTTAAATAATAATTTAAATACAAGATATACTTTTACGGTCAATTAATAATTATTTTATAAGTACTGAATTTATAAAGAGCGTAAAATTGATTGATCTTGTACCGAAATAAGAACTGAACGTGTATCACCTTGAAATTGCTTAAATTTTGAAGTATTACGAAGTTTCGCTATAAAGAAGTATGTTTGATAAGATAATTCGCATTTCATTCGATATTTAATAAAATAATGGTAATATTATAAAAAGAAATATCTCGCCGATTTATATTCTTCTTTATATTTATGTTCTTTCACCGATGACTAACTTATTTGATTATGTCCTTTGTGTTATTCCTCGTATAGTTTTATCGAAAGTACATTTGGACTAAAGATAAAGCAAATTTTTGAAAAGAGCAATGAATAATGATTGCGCAAACTATGAAAGCATATTATTTATTTGAAATGAAGAAATACTATAAAAAAAGAAAAATTCTATAATATTGTAAATTTTCTATGATTTATATTTTGAAGCTACAATATTTTCATTTATGATGTTAAATGATTTCGTTTATATATTTTTTGAAATTTTTTTTTTATATAATTAAAATGCAAATATATTAAAATAATATAATATAATATTTTAATAATAATTACAAATCGAAATTTAAAAAAAAATACAATATATAATATAAAACATTAATTTTCTTCTATAACATATTTAATGTTTGAATTTACGTTTGCAACACGTGCTGAGTCTAGAGTCTAGAATGAAGAGTATGCATTTTAAAATCGTATTGTGAAAATATTTTCGCAATTTTTACGCTTAATCATTCATATTTTAAATTAAATTCACATATCATTGAAAATGGAGTAATAATTAATATAAATACATTGATTTTATTTAACATTCTGTTTTTAATGTGGATTATTTTGACGGACAATTAAGGTTAAGGTGTTACGGTGAATATATATATAACCTATCGGGCATGCTAAATATTAATTAGCAATGGAAGATGAACAAAAAAAGTGTCAAGATGAGGAACCAAATGAATTTTATTTCGAATCTGATCATTTGGCATTAAAAGGAAATAAAGATTATACTAGTCTTTTAAAAACAATCGTAATTCTTGAAGCTCAACGTGTTCAAGCTTTAGAAGATTTGGATAAACTTTTATCAATTCGTTCCAAAGCATTGAAGGATCCAATATCTTTTGTAGCACAGATACAAAATGGTGAACTGCCAGAACTACCAGGATCACAAAAAATTGCAGAAATTCCTTATATTGATTGGACTCAATATAATATAGCTGCACCTGATATGCGTATGAGACCTCAAACAAGACATGGACATATTTTGCCTCATGTACAAACAAAGTCAGAACAAGAGAATGGAAAAGTATGTTACGCTTTATATATTCGATATAAATATTTTATTTTACTTTATTTTATTTATTTTATTTTATTGCATGTATAAAATTTATATATTTAATATAAATATGTATAATTAAAAGATTTTAGTGAGAGGACGTGCTTTTGATGAGAGTAAACCAGAGACTTTCAATCAGTTATGGACAGTAGAAGAACAAAGAAGATTAGAAGAACTTTTAATAGAATATCCACCAGAGGATGTAGAAATGAGAAGATGGACCAAAATAGCTAATGCTTTAGGTACATTATTAATATCTTTCTTGTTTAATATATAGATTAATTTTAATTTTTAATAGGTAATAGAACTCCAAAACAAGTATCTAGTAGAGTCCAGAAATATTTCATTAAACTTTTAAGAGCTGGATTACCTATACCTGGTCGAGGTCCTAAAATGAAATTGGATGTTAAAAAAGGAATGGGTCATAGACATCAACGTAATAACTATTCATTATTCAGGCGTTCTACATTTTTTCCTCATCAAGATATGTCTTTTACAATGCCTGATGAAAGCAAAGAACAAGCAATTACAGAAGAATCTGTATGTATTGCAACAATTTTATAATTTGATGAAAATGTAATTTGCAGTGTGATTTTATTCTTTATATTTATAGGAAGATGATGCTGGAAATAGTATTATTGATGATAATCCAGAATTGAGACATATAGAATTATTGAAACAAGTAAAAGCTGAGAAAGAACAAAATTCATCTTTTGTATATAAACACGTTGGATATAAAGTATGTATATAAAATATTTTTAAAACATACAAAAAATACAAAGGAATTAAAACAAAATTGATTTCTTTTTTTTTTTTTTTTTTTTTTTACAGTGTTTAGTTTGTGGGGAAGATCCCTTGACAGGTACGAGATGGCATTGTACAGAATGCCAAGATGGAATTGATTTATGTGGTGATTGTGCAGTAGCACAATTAGAAGCTGAAAAACCATTACATGATACATTACATAGATTACTTCCTATTAAGCCACCTCAGTATACTAGAAGTTATGATTTGGATTATTTCCCACAAAGTTTTAGTAATTCTTCTTACAATTACTTAGATCCTAATTTTTTACCGGAATAATTATTAATATCTTATAAAATTTGTATGTAATTAAATTTTATCATATTTGTAAAAAAAGAATATAAAAATAATTATCAACTACTATTATTTATTATTATTTTAAAAAAGTATTATTAAATATTAATATTTTTTTAAAATTGTGTTAAGAACATATAGATATTGTGTCTTGCTGATCTGTCTGAACGACATTGTTTTGTTTAAATTTTAAATTAATTTTCTTTTTGTAATCGCCAAGAGTACCATTTTTTATATTTTCTCGAATAATCTTGAAAAATTCGAAATATTGATGTAGATTATGTCTGAAAATTCATCACAAATCAATATATATGTTCGTCATAGAATATTAAATATTAATATTACTTACAAATTATATTATTATAGAACTTACATCATTAAAAGAACTGTGCTAAGCATTTCTTTGGTATTACACAAATGATGTAGATATGCCTTAGTATGATTTTTACAGGTAAGACATTCACAGACATGACAAATAGGAGAAAAGTCATCTATATATCTGTTATAAAATATTTCTTATTAAAACAAAAGATTTTTATAATTTTTATAATAATTTCTGTTTTAGCTATTAGCAATTAAATCAGCAATTACCTTTCTTCTGTAAATGATATTACATGTCCTATATTATTACAATCATGATGATCACATAAGAAAGTTAAAGCTTCTAAATTTTCGGTAATTATATAAGGATATGATGTATCAAATACATCAATACCTAACTCAACAAGATCTAATACTGTAAGAGGATTCCAACATCCCATTGATACTTTAAGTTTTTCAACAGGTAGAAGATTCTGCAATTAATACATTTAATAAAGAAATGTAGAAATACAGAAGAGAGATATTATTACTCACAACTGTATATTCCACTATTTCTTTAATTTGTTCTGTTGATATATCCTTTACATTTGGTCCATTATTATGCAATCCATCAATCACATATCCAATTAAAGGTTTATCTTTTAAAAACTCTATTGACCATGCTCTAGCTTCTTTATCATAACCACCTTCGATTACACCTAATATTTCTGAAGATTTTAATGTTTCAGATGAAGAATGTATAGAAAAACATTTTTCAAAGAATGTTGTACTACGTCGTATAGCATTTGATAATCTTTTTCTACTACTATTAATTTTGGTATCTCCATCATACAAAGCAACATACATATCTGGTTTAAATGCTTCAATTACATCCATATATTTCTTGGGAGTTAATTTACACTTTCCTTTTCTAGTCCATATAGGAGTGAAATCCATTTCTTGAAAACCTGAAGGTGTAACATAAGCTGGATCATGCAAAGTAAGAATATTGATATATTCCTAAAAAACAAAATATTTATTATTTAAATTTTATGAATGGAATGTTATTGAAAAATTATGATATAATATACCTTCATTCCTACAAAATTTGCAAAATTAATATTACAATCCTTTATTGATTCTAACATTAGATATGTAGAACTAAGTGGAACAGATAACATTTGTAAATCTGAAGTAACCATTTTGAAAACATCTTTAGTTAAATGTGGTACACTACCTCCCTAATAATAAAATTTTGAATAAAATATTTTTATTTACTTATTGAATTATATATTATATACGAATGAATTATATACGAATTATATATACATTAAACTTTACCTTTGTATAAACAAGAACAAGAGGAGTTTCAAAATTACTATTGGGAATTCTGTTAAATTCTGTTAACTTTCCAATACGAGCAGTACAAGATTTTATTGAATTGGTATAAAATTTCATATTGATTTTTAATAATATTTATCATAATTCATAATGTTTAATTCAAATATTTAAATAATATTTAAATAATATATTTAAATCAACTGTTTCACAGAATATTATATTACACACTATATGTATATAACCTTAATAAATCCACGTGTCATTCATTAATTTTCTTTTATATAAAAAGTATACTATATATGCATTTCACAGATCTAACACATAATTCATTATCACATTGTCATAGATGATACAGAAGAACAAAATTACAGCAAAATAAGTATATAATTATATATATACATATATTTAAGTTTTATTTCAATACTATACAATTATATCAAGTACTATAATAGCATCATAGACCAAGTACAGAATAGATATGACATCTTATAGAATTTTATGCTTTTTGAAATATCTTTTTAAAAAATCATAGATTTTTTTATGCTTTTTATAATTTACGATAGTTAAAAACATTTAAATTTCTTTTTTTTTTGTATTAATTTTTTCAAATTTATTAATTTTTTACATTTTGATTTACATTTTCTAATTTTCTTAATTTTAAGTTAAACTAATTTTAATACTTTATCATTATTACATTTTTAATATTTATAAAACTTTTTTTTTCGTAAAATTTTGATGTAATAGAAAATCACAATTAAATTATATTTAATAAATTGTATTACAGTAACAATATTTCAATTTTTCGCGCGGTTTTTTTATTAAATAAAAATAAATTATTTCAACCAATAGAAAATTGCTAGACAAATTTATGGTACGCAATCATTTTTCAACCAATCAGGAAAGCCGGTAGACAAATTATGGCGCGAGACATCATTCTTGTGTCAAAAAGCATCGTGACAGGACGTGTTATCGGTTAGAGTGCATGATTTTGACTACGCAATAAATAATTCGATTGTTATTTTATTACAAAATTAATAAAGAAGTAAAATTGTGAAAACGAAATTAATTAGTTTTTGAGTTTTCTTGTTTTTTGCTTCGATCATTTATTCGGCTGTTATATTATGAGTGATTCGTATTATAAATTTACGAATTAAATTCATTTATTGCTTTATTTTACTATAATTTTAATTTTATATATTTGTTTTATAATTTTGATTATTATTTGTGCAGATTATTGTTCGATTGTGCCAATATGATTTTGAAAGAACGGTGATTTATTACATACGAACAGCATGACGATTTATTATGCCGATGATTTTCTCGTATATCAGGTAACACTTTATTTCTTTTCATAAAAACATATTCATTTAGAATAGATTCATTCCTATCGAAACAAATCTACAATAATTAGTCCATTATAATTTAAATTTTATTTCATTAAATTATTTCATTGACATATTTTTATTCTAAATGCATCTATCTATATTATTTACATATATAATCTTAATAATATCTTTCTCTTTGATCCGTATTTTACTCGAGAATATAAACATTTTTTATTGTAACAATTCTTCCAAAAAAATTGATCGTTCGCATTCGTGCAATGCTCATGTTTCGATTTGTTGTCGAATTGTCGATCGTATCCCATCTAATTCGATAATCGAAATCGTGGCGTCATTGTAGTGTCGATTATTATGGTGTTAAGACGTGTCTTTTTTCCTTGAGATATGTGATTGATTTTTCGAATAGTTTTACTTCCATAATTATTTTTTATATTCGCGTAATCAAATAATACGTGTTTATTATTATAATTAAAAATTTTTTTAGTGCTAAATTGTTCTTTTTTTTTTATTCATTTATTGTGGGTTAGAGTTGCAAATAAATCATATTATGACTTTCTAAAATAATATCTTAGCTAGATTATCGTTCAATTTTAATATAATAATAATAATATAATTGGTAATTATTTTATTTTAATATAAATAATTAATATATAATTGATTAATTTATTTATATTGTATTACATACATTACTCGTCAAACTATCGAATATATCGAACTCTCTCGTGATTTCTATTTCGATAATCGAAATTATGGCGCGAAGCGTCATTGCAGTGTCGTTAATTGTGGTGTTAATACGAATCTTTTTTTCTCGAGGTACGTAATTAATTTTTCGAATAGTTTTACTTCCATAGCTACTTTTTATCATTCGTACATACATACAGTCAATCAATACGTGTTTATTATATATAATTGAAAGTTTTTTGAGTGGTAAATTATTATTTTTTTTTTATTCATATATTTGAGGGTTAGAGTTAGAAATAATTTATTTTTTGACTTTTTAAAATTAAATTTCAGCTTAATTATTATTTTATTTTAATTTAATCGATCTATATAATCAAATCTATATATAGATTCATTTGAAAGTCTTATTTTATACAGATTATACAGATTATTGGCTACTTGCTGGAATAACTTTGGCGGGAAAAATTTCAATATGGACGCTATCATGCTTTTCCATGAAGATGCAATAAAATTTGATATTTCGTATGTATCTATACATTTTTCTATACATTCTATACATTTATCTATACATATTTTATTTTTATTGGATTGTTATTGATCGTTGTTAAGTAATTCATAATATTCTTTTATATTCTATTTATCTATAATATTTCTTTACTGAAAAATTTGAAATATTAGTTTCAGAAGAATAATATTGTCTGAAACAAAATGACTGAATAGAAAGGAGAAGAAAAATATTGAAATAATATTTCCTTCCTTTTTTTTATTGTACTCCTCTTTATTAATTTTATTTTCAGAAAATTTTACCGCGTGCAATGCGGTCGATAGAGTCAGTGGTTAGTTCGTAAAAGTATTTTCCATATTCTTTAGAGCACAATTGCTTCAATTTAATTTAATTGTAACAGTTATTCGCGGAATTAAAATCAGTGTTGGTTTTAACTTAAACGGGCGAGTTAATAGTCTTTTATTTATTTCTTTTTTTAATTATTCGTTTTTGGTATAGAATAGAATCAGTGTATCAAGAAAAAAAGGCGATCATCCATTACGCAAAGAAGTAATTATCACTTTATCTTTCATTTTAACTAAATTTTTATTCTTTCATAAAAATAGAATTTTTATTAAAGTTTCAATTTCATTTTTTATATTAGATTTTCAATTTTTATCGTTACTAGAATTTATTAGAATTATAATTCTTTATTTTATTTATTTATGTTATTTTAAAATTTACCGTATAATCACTGCTGTGTTTTGAAGAACAATACTACAATGATAATTTATATTTTGTTAAAGGAGTCTTTGCTGTTTTCTGCTGGATCTCAATGTTGAGTATTTGTGACTGCGAGCAATGCAGTCGATAGAGTCAGTGTTTGTTTCGAGATAGTATTTTCAATATTTTTTAGAGCACAACTGCTCTAATTCAATTTATTTATAATAGCCATTCGCGAAATTAGAAGCTGTGTTTTTTCGTGAACTATAATTTAAACGCGCTAATAGTCTTTTATTTATTTTTTTTTTAAATATTCGTTTTCGGTACAGAGTAGAATCAGTGCTCCTTTCAAGAACATATTGTATCCATCACGCGAAGAGGTAATTATCTTTCTATATTCTATTCACTAATATAGATTTTTGTCCTTCCTCACTTCAAATAATTAATGTATCTGCTACATTTTGAATTAAAATATTTAATTTTTTTGCAGTTTCCATCCTCCTACTTGTCTGCTTCTCAACGACTTCTCATGGATTACTGCAGCATCCATGACAATGCAGATTCTTCGCATCGAATGGTGAGTCGCATGCATTTTGATTCCTCCAGTTACTCAATCATGTCGTAGGATGAAAGGTCCGAAACGACACGGGTAACCGGTTGTATACGTAGAATTTTGCACGAGCACAGTGACCATGAGTATTTATACCCATGAATAGTAACATTTTCTGTATTTTATTTATTAGATCAGGCTAGGTTTTCTTGTGCATCGCGTTTTTGAATGGTAATCATCAATAGTAATGTTCTATTGATAATAATAAATAATATAAACTGAAAGAAATCGATAATAAGTTTTTAATTAATAAATTTTGATATATCATATTCGCAGAATCAAATATTTATGCGAGACATGTATATTTTAATTAATAATAAATGATTGAAAATGACAAGATAGCAAAGAAGTCGGACATCATCCGACTTCGTTGCAACTATTGCAGTTATAGAATTTAACTTTTATCGTTAATGCGATAATAAATCATTTTTAATTTCATTTTGTACAATAGCGTATCACGATGATTTAATTATTGGATTTTTGAAATATTAAAACTAATAGAACTTTATTTCTTTCGTTCAAGAATATGTGAAATTTTATGCGCAAGAAGACATTTCGCGACAGGCAGATTTCGGAACCAAAGTAACAGGTTTTTGAACATTATTTTTCGAATATATACTTTGGTAAAGGAATCGCCTGAGGTTTACTTCCATTAATAATTCAATTAGATTCACTAATTATATTCAAGTCTTGATAATTTTATTTATTTAATATTAAATTTTCAATATTTTTTATTATTAAAAATTCATTAAAGTTCATAAAACAAAAATACATAAATTAAATAATATTAGCCCGTTAGAAAAGATTCATTAATATTTTTTTAGCTCAGGATTTTCAGATTTAACCCCTTCCGTGTCCATTGCCAGGATCTCACTCACGTGCCCAGGTGCTACTTGGGTGAGAGAGAGGCAATGGGTACGATGATTTTAATTTATAAGTTTTTAACAATTTTTCAGCGACTGACGATGCGTTAGTGTATCGTGCGCGACGTATTTTCCACATTATGCGTGTGGTTAGGCTGTGGAATTGCGTCGTTTCAAATACTAATTTATTCACAATTATTCATCATTATTATAATATAACATTTACGATAATAATTTTTGCCTTAATCTTATTATTTCACGTTATAATAATGATATTAAAATTTATATCATCTATCCTGATTAATAAAATCGTTTCTTTAGAAGACACTTATATTCTTTCGATTTTAAATATTCGCAATTGGAATCAAGACGTACGCGAGATTTTTTCGTGATTCACGCAATGGTCGCTAGCCATCGTCAGTCGATTTCAGGAAAATGGTACGTAAAGTTAGAGTGTGAATGCAGCGTGCCAAGCTCGGGTGTCGGAGGCGTCCCGGGACGCTTTCCCTAGTTTAGGTTTTTTGCGCCCGAGCGTTATGCGTGAGAATCGTTGGAACGAGTGTGTTGGTATGCCTGTTTTGCCAATTTTTAAATATAGGGTTAGGCAGGATAGGTAGCATATTTCTGGTATGTTTGTGTTAATTATAAGTAGGTAGGGCCGGGCAGGTTGTCACAGTCTCCGCTCGGGTAGGCGCGTTTTCGCGTGGCAACCTGTTTCAGGAAATATAATTCGAAAAGTGGAGGATGAAGCTGGAACGAGCGAAGCATGTCACTCTTCTCCGGCTTCGTCTATCGGCTTTTCGAATTCCGCGGTCGCGGTCGCGATTTCTTCTCGAAACGAACGTCGCGCTCGAGATTCCGCGCGTGTACGACGGGCAACGATCATTGCGATCGTTGATCGTCCATGCGCGCTTAGTTTCCGTGACTTAGTCTTTTTTTTTTCTTTTTTTCTTGATTCTCGAGTAGCGAATCTCGAGCCTAGATTTAAGTTTCAGCGGGCATCGCGCCCGAAGGAGGAAGACCGAAGAGGCCCGACAAACTGTCACGAAGAGGGCTGCAACGAATGGTTTCTCATTTTTTGGATCTTGTTTCTCGGATCCAAAGAATGGGAAGTCATTGTTACTATCTTGTCACTGTGCTCGTTTTAGCAATACGTAGTGTGTGTTTTTGTATCGTCTGGCCGATGCATGCGGGCCCGTCATCCAATTTTAATGGGCAAGTCGCGATTTTTGAATTAGCGTTGCGGAAAAATAATGATCGCGTTTGCTATAGTGTTGCGTGTTATATTTTACGCGATTGTCTTTAAATATTAATTTTTTAAATTGTAAATTAGTATAATTTCTTTTATCTAAAATTGTAAAAATATTAAATTTTCATTTAATTTTTTATTAATAGCTTTGAATACATACAATAGTTTTATTTTTTTTTTTTTTTGCATTGATGAGTAAACGCGTTTTAAAGTAGTGTTGCGTCCATGGATTATCGCGTTTTTGAATTAGTGTTGCGTATACAATTGCTCAATGTCCTTTCACAATGACTGTGGAAGATGATTCCTGAACCATTTAATGCAGTTGAAAAATCTGCATGAGAATGATTGTACAACGGCAGTCTGATATGACTGTAATGGATCCGTCATTAGTGTTGCGTACAATTGAATACGAGTGCATAAATTAGTATTAATAGAGTTGCGTGAATAATAATCACTTACTTAAGGATATATGCTATCGGGAATCTTCATTTTTTTTTCTTTTTCTTTTTTTTTTTCATTGATCGAGAATTGTAAATATATTGGTGCACTCTTCGCGGTTTGTTTTACAAATTTAGTATATTAGTGTTGCGAAAGAGAAAAGATCCACTCACGGTTTGTTCGGGTTTATATCGAGTGGATGAATTTCATAGCCCTTCTGGCTACTTTTTCCTTCTTTTCAGCATCTCCAGGTAAACGGAACATTTGTTATTGAAAATATTATTGAAAATATATATCAAATTATTATAGCAAGAATTTATTATGATTCGCATAAATTATAATTAGAAAATTTTTAATTTTCAAAATTATAAAAAATTATGAATTACTTAACAACATTTTGATAATTTGTTCTTTTCAAGACGTAAGGGTTCCTTTTTTTTTCTTAAATTATTGATTCTTTTAATTATTAATCTGATAATTAAGTTTTTTACAGGTGTGAATTAAAGGGGATGAATAAAAGAAAAGGCATTTGATCTTCATTTGATGTAAACTAATTATCTGTTATTGAATCGTTTTAGATTTTATTTTTAGATTTAGTCTTCCCCGTCGGTTTTCCTTACGAAACGTAGAAATTATATTAAAGGGCATAAGAAACGTTTTTATTTCTTGAAAATCGGTATTTCAAAGTATATGTCGGTAAGAAATGTCGCATCTGGTCTGTTCCTCGTCTCTACTCAGAGGATAAGTAGTTCGAAAAATATAGTTCCGCGACAACTAATCCGGTTTCATATGATAATAAATATACTCTTATCCTCATCCTCGCTCGTACGTTACCGACACTTGGTAAAATCGTAACTTGCTCGATTGAGCGAGTGGTGTCGCTGTAAAAGAACGATCAGGCGCAGGAGCCAAGGGCACGGTTGTCCTAACGGGTTGCCTGTCGGCAGGAGTTTAGTCGGTGCCGGTCCCGAAACGCGTTCACGTCTGGACATTATACGGGACACGATATTTAAAATGGCAATAGACATGTACATTTGATAGGACTGTCGATTCGAGGGGATTACCGACTCGGTTCAACCAGAACAATACGGCATAATGAGCGGCTGACGAGGTGTAATAACGACGCGATATGAACGGATAGTCGAGGGACCGGTGTTTTTTGCCAGTTTATCCCTTGAAATTCCAAAACGAGCCAATTTCGGAAGGGGTGGGGGGCGATATCGTGTGATATCGTTTTCCGTTCAATCAACTTCTTGTTAGTTTTCCGCGCGAGATAGACGTGGTGTGTGGTCAGTCAGGCATTCTAATGGCACGCCCGTGACCAATGATATCCCAGGATAAAGGTAAGCGATATCTTCGCCGCGTCGCCTTCCTTTTCACGCCACTCTTGCACGATACACGACGCGCGGATCGTTGTCGCGTATCGGTGACAAATTTTGATCGAATTGTACCCTTTGCAGAGATGGATTGCAATCGATCGTAAGACCGGAAACATTTCGATGTTGAGATATTATAGATAAATTAAAATTTTATTTTAAACAGAAAGTGAACTTCCTTGTGAAAGTTTTATTTGTGAAAAATTTAACACGTTAGTAGTTTTTAATAGTGATTTCTTAAATTTTTGTTTCGATATTTCTAAAAATGAATTGGCATTCATTTTGGAGAGGAATTGGAGAAGATTGAGAGGCAAAATTAACAGATATATTTTAATATATATCTTTTTACTATTCCACAAGTTAGAGTCTCGTTTTACTTTCCAAATATTGCGAGTGTGATTTTCTCATCATATCCATAAATCGAAAATCGAATATTTAAATTTTGTTAAATTTTGTAGAAATGTAAGAGTTACGAGCTCGAATTCTCTGACGATTTAATTCATCGCAGATTCAAATATTGCAGGGAATCTCGCAGGAATATGAAAACTGACTGAATTAATTCGCCGATTTCGTTAGAAATCCTGGAATTAAAACTGCAAACTTCGTAATCCATTTTATCGAGCTCATTTCAATTACTGCTAAGCTTTTTAATTTCCAGTTAAAAACATCAGGTGATAAATATAAATCATTCGTTCACGAATATGCGTAGATTAATTTTAAAGAAAAAAAGCAATATTAAACACCAAACTCATTAATTTTTAATGAAATTGCTCTTGCTGATTGATTTAACATTCATTTCTTTAATTTTTTAACGTCGAGTTTATCAATTCTGGTCTCTTTCTGGTTGGTTAGACGTCATCACTTTCTCTCTCATTCAATTTTTACAAAGAAAAGATTTCTTCCAAAACAGTTGTGATCGAATATTCATAAAATAACGAATTATCATTCAATAATTATGTTTGTCAAGGAATACTCTTTTCCAGATTTATCAGATCAATCGATATGGTTTTTTTAATTTTGAATAATTGAAAAGTCAAACGGTTGTAATTGTATCGTAAAATGTTTCCATTATTACACAGGATATCAAAGTTTATTAATTGTTACTGCGTAAAGTTTCACAGACTGTAATTCAAATATCACAGTTTGCAACTATTAATTCCCTTAACCGTATCGCCATTCAATTTTCTTATCAATTGTTTGCTTCGTCTTTCGTTTCAACATCTTCTTTTTGATATTTATACTATTTGCAAAAAATATTTATAATGTTTCGATTAATTTTCTAAACAATTTTAATACAAGTTCCAATATAATTACACGATAAATTAATTAGATAACGAGTTAAACGAAATTAATTAAAATAAATAAATTACGCGACTGTGTATCGCGTAATGTATGTACCCAATATAACATTGATTTAATATTATTCAGAGCAGCCAATTTCACATATCATTTAGGCGTATCATCGATAAATATGATTCGAAATGCCTATCGATCGATCGTCTAATTTTATTCATAATTTTCCCATCAATACTTTTGAGATAACGGAATTAAGGTAAATCGATTCTTCGAGGTTAAAACGGGGAGTAGAAAAATTTCTTTTACACGATAAAATCGTTAATAACCAAAAGCGTTGTTTCACGATTAAACATTCAAATCCTTCAACGAAATTTTCCTCTTCTTCATTTCCTTCCGCCTGAATCGCCTCTTCAATTTTTAAATCAACAAAATTCTTTCAAATTCTTCCTCTTCTCGATTTTCCTTTCTCCCTATTTTCCCCCCCTCATTTCAAGAAATTACTCCTCTCAATCCTCTTCTCGAATAATTTTCTCAAACGCAATCTCATCAATCCGATAATATATAAGATAAAATAAATAATTTATGTAATAAAAAACTTCAACAGAATGAAAACCTAACCTTAAATCCAAGAACGAAACTATAAACTTTCGATATAATATTACTTGCTCGCTCGCCAACGTCTCATTCCTCGACAAGCAACAAGGCGTGCCGTGCGCAAAGATTCGACAATTCCTCCTTCTCCTTCTCCTTCTCCTTCTCCTGCTCTCCTCCCGCCTCTCCCCTCCCCCCGCAACGGATTCATTTCTTAGACCGTGCGCGGTGGCGTTTTCTTTTAAAATTCAAGTCGAGCCCGAGTCGAGGCAGAAGAGATGGGAATACATCGCGAGTATGGCCGCGTTACCGAAGGAATTTATGAATCCTCCAACCCAATTTGCTTAAAAACGCGAATAAAACGCGCGTAATTCACCGCCGTGAGATTGTTATCTCTCGGATATTTTTCCACCGAGAAGGTGGATTTTGACCGAGAGTCGCGAGAATCGCTTCTCCCTTCTTTTTTTCTTTCCTTCGAGGAGAAAAGCGTTAACGGTTAGAACGCGAGGAAGGGGAAGGGCGAGGAAATTCGGGCGTAATACAATCGGACGCCTTCGATACGTTTTATTTTTTTTTTATGAATTTTGTGTCGGAATTTTTATCGAAAACGATTCTAACGAAATTTTGATAATGCATAGGTGTTTTGTATTTTTTTTTTATTTAAATTAATAATTTATTCACACAGATGTGAAAAATAATATAGATTGGAAGACGAGGAAAATGAGAAAATATTGTTATCATCCTCGAACACCTTCGATACTTATGTATTTATAAAAATACATAATTTATCAATAATTTGTTGGTTTTCTAGACTTATCTATCGTGATAGTAAAAATTTAAACAATTTTTTTTATCAATTTTATGGGAATAAAATAATAATTTTAATAATAACACAGTGATCATCCTTGCAACATTTATTTCGTCGTACAAATACTCGGTACAGCTTTCAAATGTAACGAGAGTGGCAGATATATATTTTTTAACGTATATGCGAGACACGATATTAGCTATTCAGAGAAAATGAGAAGGCATCGTTGAATATATCGGACTCGAGGGATAGGAAACTGAAAAGCCATTCTTCTTTTTTTCACTATTCGGATAGATTACCGGATACATGCTATGTCCTCATCCCTCTCAAGCATGCATAAAAGATTATTTCTTTCTCCGGATAAAGTCCATTCGAGCAATCGTATGCATCGTAATTTCTATTCGATTTCAACCATCTTACATATACGCTTCTTTTATGAATATATATATATATATATATGCTCTACATTTTTTCCAATTTTTCTCTTTTTTCTTTTTTTTTTTTTTTTTTTTTTTTTACGCGAATAAAATATTTCGAGATAGGAATTTTAATAATATCTGTAAATCGTTAACGACCTTACAGGAATTGATTTTATCGGTAGATACATAGATCAAATTAAATTTTTCTATTTTTATTCTTTTTAAATTCGATTGATTCATTTTTGTTTCGTGTATTTTTAGAAATTTATGTTAAAAATGAATTTAAGAATTCGTATAAATTAATAATTTAGAAAAAGTATCGCGTTAATAATTATTTGTTTTATATCCCCGATTGCTCGAGTTGTTTTTAATAGTACAGATCAATCATTGAAATTAATGCGCATAAATTGCAGTAAAGTGCGTTTCGAAATGGTCATCTCTTCTGTTGGCACATAATCTGCGAAATGTCGATCCATTATATCTTTATATCTATTGTACTTTATATCGTATAACGTACAAGATATAAATTATTTTTAGATTTTTTTTTTTTTTTTTTTGTTAAAATATCATGAAAATTATAGTTACATTAATTTTTAACGATTAATAAAAATATATTTGTAAGAGAAATTGTATATAAAGTCTTCCATTTAAACAAACTTCCATATTGTCTGAACATCGAGCAACAAAATGTTTGACATTTTTAACAGAACCTTTTGAAGAACTCGCAGTTTATCTTCGCGTTACGCTCGAAACGTAATATCTCTTTTCCTTTTTATGCGCGAAACCTTGCAATTTGCATTAATTTCAAGGTATTTCGAGGATAGAGCACTTCCTCGGAAAAAAAGAAAAGGCGAGACCTTATTTCGAATTCGTTCGATCGTTCGAGCTTCTAAGGGAATTAGCAACGTCACTACTGACGAATGAAAATTGCTTTGATAACAAAGAAGGAAAAGGAAACTTTATATTTTGTTAAACGAAGTACATTCACTTTCGCTCTATGAGAAAATTCAATTATTTTCTTACTATCGTTTCGAGAACGAAGAGAATTTAACAATTTAAGATTCGTTATTTTATTCTGTTTATTGTTCTTTTTTTTTTTTTTTTGCAAAATGAAGCTTTTTGAGAAGAAACTTGTTACATTACATCTGTATTAAAAATTCAAATTTTATGGAACGATAGAACATGGATCTATTGTTAGTTTTTATAGTTCAAAGGAGAAGATAAAAATGGAAAATTTAGGAATTTTTGGGGAATTAATATTTTATTGTTCAAATATCGCGCTCTTTTATTCTGAATGCAATGTCCATTGGCGAAGATCGATTAATGAATAATTAACAAATTAGCTACAATTCGTATGTTGATCACCACGTGGTCTTTCACCAAGAAACATTGATCTAACCTAAATCCCTCTCACCAAATCTTTCACACGTTTCCACGAACGAAAAACTTATAATCTACTTAACAAACGCACCTACGTTTCCACTTACACATTTAAAATTACACATTTTAAGAGAAAAAACGAAAACTTCCACTTTCCACGCGAAAGAAGACTGTTCGCAGCGAACAGTCGCCCGTTTCTACAAACATTTCTCTTAATCTAACTCTCTATACGCTCGACAATTGGATTCGATAGATGGCGCTGCGTGTGCATGCGGGCGCACGAAAAAGCCGACCGATCCCGCCATTGGACAATGGGCGTCCATTGCTCATTAACGTTTTTCCCAGGGATCTTGTTACCAGTCCACCGTGAAAAAAGCTTTCCCGATCCGCTTTTTAGCTCGAGCCGCGTCAGCAAAGCCTCTCCTTTTTGTACGTAGAATCGTTAAAGGGAGTTGGAAGCACCGGGACGCAATCATAGGGGATGGCCCTAGAGTGAACCCTTCGATCGAACTAGGAATAGAACGAATAGGAATTGAGGAGAGCCTGCTTCGGAAGCGACTGTACAACATTTTTTATCGTTTTCTGATTTTTTGTAAAATTGATTGATGCAATGATTTTGGATCATTCTGCCGTCACTCTTTTGGGTAATTGGATAATGTGTTACTTTTTGATAGTGTTTTTTTTTTTCTTGATCGTATCGATAATTGTACATCATATATATCGTGTATCATCGCCGAGACGAGAAATAACCATTTTTTTAACGATTCAGATGAAACAAAAGTTCAAACAATTTTTTTTTGCAATTAATAGAAACAACTTTCTTTTTTCATTTTTTTTTTGAATTTTCACCTTTTAATTCATCAACACACGGTGAATTTTCTTCTATATTCGCCTAAATTTCGACGAAAATGTAGACTTCTCTCGGCAAGGTCCCCCGATTCACGCATACGTACGCTGGTGGCTTCATTGAGAAACGTGTGGAACAGGAGAATGGCGGACAGGTTGATCCGGTTAGATGCTGGCTATCGGGAATTTCAACACAATTTCCGGACGAATCGAATAATTTCCTCGTTTGAGGGGTAGAGAAGGGAGGGGGAGGTTGGTTGGTCGGTTCCCTGCACGGCAACGCTTGCGAACTCGATGAATCTAACGATGATAAAATGGATTTAAATTACACCTTTGCACCTGCACGCGAGCCTGGTGAATTTGCGCGCCAAGGAGGAAATAGATATTGGGTGGCGGAATGGTTTTTGGTGATATATTGCTTGATTCACTAATGGGTGAATATTCGGCTCGATCAGAGAGTGATGCGATACGGGATGACAGTGTACTTCACGCGTAAACTTCACGTAACTACATGACTCGAGACAATTTTAAAGGAATAACGTGGAAACGAATTGCCTTTTTTATTTTGGATTTGTAAAATTTTTTTGAAAAAATCCTCGAATAACAGGAATAACAGGTTTGAAAAATCGTGTCAACGTCATGATGCGCCTGAATTAACCATAGTTCAGTGTTTATCGAGCTCTCGACGATGTCTAGCCTAGAGAGAGGGGGGGGAGAGAGAGAGAGAGAGAGAGAGAGAGAGAGAGAGAGAGAGAGAGAGAGAGAGAGAGAGAGAGAGTTGGGAATCGATAGAGGAACGTGCAAAAAACTGATGGTTTCGAATCGCTTTTAGCGGCTGATGAAGTGTGCACGTATCGTTGAGCAATGATCGGATAAAAGCAATAGTTGGCGGTTCAATTGATCCTCTTTTACTTCTTCTCGCTCTCTTTCATATCTGAACGTACTCTGTCTCTCTCTGCTGTTCGTGCTCGCCCGAGTGGTGGCGCCACGTTCGTCGAAACTCGACGTGTTTCGATTACGGATGGCGGATGGAAAACTTTGGTGTTTACTTGCGCTAAGTTCGATCCAAGTATATTCGAATTGGAATCGAAATTTTCTTGTATGAATGTAAATTGTTCTTTTTTTTTTTTTTTTATAGTGAAACGTTCGTATGGATTAAGTTGTTCGGTTTGTGCGAGAAATTTTCCTTTAGTCTCCTTTCTCTTTTTTCCTAGATCAAACTCTAGATCTTGAAATATCGATCGAACGAAAAATGTCGAGTTCTCGAATTTCTTCCCGATAAAACTCGCCTCCTTTCTTATTATTAAAAAATAATAAAATAAATATCCATGAATCATCGATCGAAAAATGCGTTGGATCATTTTTCGTTTCAATTTTCACGTCAAGAATCAGAAATATCATGGGTTAAGAGTAGTAACATAGTTCAACCTGACATATTCGAAAACTTTCTCCCTCCCTGTAACTTCGTCGTGACACGCAAAATTTGCATAATAAAACAAACTCTCGAACATGCGATATTAATCTGCCAATTTGAAACATCATAAAAGCTACGATTTCACGTGCATCATCAAGAAACTTTTAATTAGAAACGCGTTCTTCAAACTCGATAAACTCGAGTGGTATCATTTTCTTCTTTTTTTCCTTTTTTTTTTTTTTATCATGCTTCAATTATCCAATACACGATTCGTAACGAGACCACTCGTTAAAAACAATTTTCGATTCAAATTTTATTGGGATTAAATGTGAATAAATTCCACGTGATTTCTATTAGCTCCACAGAGATGGCGGAGGGATCAAACACCGAATATCGGGATGAAAAATAACACGTGTTGCCCGATCTCTTTAACAACATTTATCAACCACGATCGAACGTGATACGAATATTATTGGCTCCCTCGAAGAAAATACGTGCCGCGCGTGAAAGATCCGCGAAATCTCGAGAACCGATGAATTTCATTTTTCCTCTCTGCGGACGACGACAGCGTGATATCTATGCAAATTTGTTGTAGCCAGATCCGATGCTGTTGCCGAATATTTTTGTGAACGCATCGTGGATAGAAACGTCTTCTGATCTTTTTTTTTTTTTTTTAAAGTTCTCGTTATTTATTCATTCTGAAATTCGGTCTAAAATCATTTTCGTTTATTGCTCGCTCACAGTTCACAAATTGTCACGAATTATCGTGGAGATGAAAGTATTTTGAATAAATAAAGTCTTTTTTTTTTTTTTTTTTTTTGCTATCCTTTTCTTTGTCTAGCAAGAATTAACAAATGCGAGAGAGATTTGGGAGAAAATGGTTTCTTGTACGCGATAAATGTTTCAAAGTGATAAATGTTCTAAGAGACGATTTGACAATTGTCTTGAAGCCGAGTCTTTGAGTCAATATATCTTTTTTTTTTTTCAGCAAGTTTTCAAGAAATTTGGAAAATTTGATATATCTCTTACATGATAAATGAATCGACAATTATCATGGAGATAGATCTTTTGGATCTTCATTGCTTGCCATTCTTTCTTGTTCAGTAGTGAAAAATGGTGTCTGTTATACGATAAACGTTCCAAAATCATAATCTGATAGATGAATTATCATGGAGATAGATCTTTTCGATCTTGCCATTCTTTTTTCAGTAATGGAGAACAGTGTTTCAAAATAAATATTCCAAGAGATGATTAAATGGAGGTAGATCTTTTTGATTGTCTTTTTTTTCAGTAATGGAGTGTTCCAAAAAAAAAAATTCTAAGATTAGATAATTATCATAGATCTTTTTGATTGCCATTCTTTTTTCAGTAATGGAAAACAGTGTTTCAAAATAAATATTCCAAGAGATGATTAAATGGAGGTAGATCTTTTTGATTGTCTTTTTTTTCAGTAATGGAGTGTTCCAAAAAAAAAAAAAATTCTAAGATTAAATAATTATCATTCTTTTTTCAGTAATGGAGAACAGTGTTTCAAAATAAATATTCCAAGAGATGATTAAATGGAGGTAGATCTTTTTGATTGTCTTTTTTTTCAGTAATGGAGTGTTCCAAAAAAAAAAAATTCTAAGATTAAATAATTATCATTCTTTTTTCAGTAATGGAGAACAGTGTTTCAAAATAAATATTCCAAGAGATGATTAAGTGAAGATAGATCTTTTTGATTGCCTTTCTTTTTTCAGTAATGGAGGACAATGTTTCAAAATAAATATTCCAAGAGATGATTAGATAATTATTATAAAAGTAGATCTTTTTGATCTTCATTGCTTGCCATTCTTTTTTCAATAATGGAGAACAATGTTCCAAAAAAAGAATATTCTAAGATTAGACAATTATCATGGAGGTAGATCTTTTTCATCTCCATTGCCTGCCATTCTTTTCTGTGTCCAGCAATGAAAACCATGAGAATCATTATGCAAATGTTACAAAACTTGTATATGATAGACGGAATATCATAAATCTGTGTGTCTTGGCTGATGAAATAAAAATCGGATTTTCAATATTAGATTTCAAGATGAAAGTCGTTTAAGTCACGAGAGAATATTACAGAGTTGCGTAGAGAATTCACGAGAATCACAGTTTACATCCGGAGACTTGCAACAATGATCTTTCACGTCTCTTTGAGTGGAATCTAATTGCTCCCTAAACTGATTGAAATCCAAGTGCTTGAAATAGGAATTGATTGAGAAATGGCTGACTGATGAAAACGCTTCTCGTAGTACCAATTTAAAACTTACGCTTGATAGATTGATCGCTCTCAAGAACGAAACTAAAATATATCTAATTCGAGTTTCATATTTTTTTTTTTTTTTTTTTTTTTGAAAAATTGACTCGAAATTAATCGAACGTGTAGGATAAATTTGTTCAAAAATGATTTCCAAATTATTCCAAAAGATTTCACGTTGAAAATTGATTGATTTTTTTAATTGAATTAATACTTTCTTATTTACAAGATTTCAATATAAATTTTTAAGAATTTTCAAAAGCTCGACCACTTTTTCAATAGCAATGAATAAGAAATCTTTAAGAAATTTGAAGTTTCTTTGTGTCGATTTCTTCCGACGGGGAGGAGGATTTTCGTGCAAAAAAGTTTTATCCTGAAAGTTTTGATATTTGAGTATACGGTGCCATGAAAGTAGTTGAACTTTTGATTTTCAAATAAGATACTTCCAAACTACTCTGCGCTGTATTTTTATTTTTTCTTTGGCAGTTATTTTGATAATTTATCGCGGTACTAAAAAAATACTATTGCTATGTAAACGAATGGATAAATTATTAAAAATAATAATAGCTCCTTCAACTCATTTTTAAACAAGCAACTTGAAATATTTTATAATAAAATTTCTCTCTCTCTCTCTCTCTCTCTTTTTATAATCATTCAAATTAGAAAAAGCAAGATAACAAATAAATGTTATCACATTTACAAGCAACAAGCAATACATCTCAATATAATTCTGTCTCAAATTAAACAAATTCAGAAATACCGCAATATCCATAATTTTGCACAAACTTCGCCTAAACTTAATTCTTTCAAATTTAAAAATTTAAATATCCCTAATAATAACAACAATAATGATATAAGTGAAAGGAGAAAATTTCACAAGAACGATATGAAAATCAGCAGCAACAGTCGAGACACGTTGTTGCATATCGGTCAATATCTTTCGGACTTTCCGATTTACAAGCGTGTAGTAGCTAATAATTTCCGGCGTCGGTGATTGATAATGACGTGTACGTATAAGCGCCACGACGAATATCGATTTCCAATCCCAGCATTGGCCAGCTCCTCGCGAAAATGTGCAAGCCTGGCCAATTTCCGTTCCGAATCCCGCGATTTTCGCGCTGCTCGATATATATCGTTGCGAATGGAACAAAATTAAAAATAAGAGCTTTACGTTTGTTGGAAAAAGTAAGAAAATTACTAGGTGTGATTAATTTTAATTTTAATCAAAAAACAGGCGATATAACGTAAACGTTAGGGAAGAATAAGTTTTACTTTTTAGTGTTTTTAAATGAAAAAAAAAATTTATCTGCTACTTTTTTTTTTTTTTTTGGAGAGAAAACTTTTTCCTTCGCAATTGTAGAATGATGTGATATTTCGATGATAAATATTGCGTATAATAGGTGTGGCTGCACGAAAAAGTTCGATTCCAAGTTTAAACTTGTGAGAGAATCCTTATATAAATTCTTAGAGTTGTAAAAAAAAAAAAAAAAAAAAAAAATAGCTTCCTCCTTCTCTTAATTACTTTATCCCATGTCAGTTTTTATTCTTTTTCTGTTTTTTAATATCCAAAGAGAATAATGAACAGAGAATTGTATATGAATGTAATATGTACACAGATATAAATTCTTTCATTGATTAATACATTTTATTAATCACACTTTAGACCAGAGAAAGGAGGTAACTTTTTATCAATTTAGAGTCTTCAAGAGATCATTAATAGCGGTGGTAAAAGCAATAAAACCTTTCCAGAGATAAATATACTTATCGCGTAATTTATCTCAAAACTCGATTAAACTCTATTAAAATTAGGAAAACTTTGAACCGCTATAATTTTGAAGATAGTAATTTCCGGTCAATGAACGAAAGATCTTTACAAGCGCGAAACTTTGCCCTTTCATACATATTTTCATTTGTCCCGATACGACTTTCGGTTCTCGAGATATCGTCATTTAAAGGAAAAGTAATTTTTAATCATTTGTTGTCTCAAGACCGATTAAAATTAGAAAAACTTTGAACCGCTATAACTCCGAGCATAGCGACTTCCGGTCAATGAACGAAAGATCGTTAGAAGCGCGAAACCTTGCCTTTTAAAATGGTTTTTCATTCGTCTCGATATGACTTTCGGTTTCCGAGATATCGTCGTATAAAGAAAAGATAATTTTTAATTTTCGTTCCATTTCCATTCCTGCCACTTGGTTCGACGCATCAACTTTCTCTCTCTAACCTGGTGTTAAATTACCAAACAAGCGGCAGACGCGATCCTTGAAAAGACGTAGTATCTAGGAAAAAATGAAAGTCACTAGGTCGCAGATCTATTCATAATCTCTGTGCTAAGCGCTATGAACACTTTGAGCGTTTATATCTCGGCAACCAATTGAGATATCGGAACGAACGAAAAGGTGATTTCAACGCCACGATTTTCTTTATTTTTCCGAGTGAATTTTCGCGATAAAATTTCTTTTATCTTTATCTCTCTCTCTTTTTTTTTTGTTTACATTCGTTTCAAAGATCACACAAATTCATTTATATCCTTAAAATATATGAATAAAATTCAACCGTAAAATCATAATACGTACACACTCGCTTGTTATATATTATTTTTAATTTATCATTCATTGCAAAATCTTCCTGTAAATTCGAAAAACATTTTTTCTTCATTGCACCATCGTGGCGGCCAATTCTCCCTCCTTCGCTCTCATCCAGGGACAAATTGAACCCAATTCTCCCCGCATTCGAGGGAACACAGGCGCGCACAGAAAACAGGCGATGTGTGTCGAAACACAAGTGTCTCCCGCGCGCTTTATCGAAGGCTTTTTGTGTGTCTGTTGTGTGTGGAGGAAGGTTGGATACGAGAGGGCAGAAACACGCAGTAATCAAATGCACTTTACAATTGAATTTCAGGCGGGAGAGGAAGAAAGCGATTCTCACCTTAGAGGAAAGAGGGAGAAGAAAATATGGGAAAGGGAGACAAGAGGGGTATCGCGCAGCGCAGCGACGGTGAGTGTTTGTTTAATGTTAATTGAACGGTGTACGGGGTGCTGTTACGCGCCTCAACTATTGCGACCGCTTCGCGCTTCGATATTACGGTTTCTGTGCCTCGAACACTTCGAGTTTCGAGATCATTCTTTATTTTGCAGAAAAATGTGTATGATCCCTTTTTTTTTTTTTACATTTAATAAAATAAAAAATTTGAACGAATGAAAATTTATATTGCGCAGAATCGAATTGTTTTCAGTTCGATAGTTATTAATACAAATTGGATCGAGTTTTTTTAACTAATTTTCTTTGTAATAATTTACAAAGATAAAATTTTAGATTATAGTCAAGTGGTTTCAATTATTCGAAGGAGGTTCGCGTTCAGAGAGATATGAATAATTATCGAGCAAATGGTGCTCGTGAATTATGCATATGTATACGACAAAGATTGTGAAAATACGAAAATGGTGTTTATCGGGTATCGGAAAATGGATCGAGTTTTACTATTTTTTTTTTTTTTTTTTTTTTTTTTACATTCTTTTTCTTTGTTCACACGAGGATGAGATTTTTTATCGTAATTTCTCGTGGGTATATAAAAACTTTGTAATTAATACGTAAATTAAAAAACTACGCGAGGCATATAGAATAAAAGTATAAAAGTTTCCAAAGTTTTTTAACGTAAGCTTTGCATGAATTATTTAAAGGTCGTCATCTTTCACTTTCTTCGCTTCTTTGCTCTTCTAAAACAATTTTTCTCACGACAAATTTGGAAACAAAAACTAGTTTTTTTTTTTTTTTATCTCTTTTTTTAATTAACGAGGATAAACGTTCAGTTTTATTCCATCTATCGAATTTAAATTCAAATGAAATTCCAAATTTTTTACCAAAGATAGATTATTCGAAGAAACGCAAAATATCATCAAACGAATCATTTAAAATAAACATCGAATTTAAATGTTAAATAAAAGATGAGATAAAAGTTGTCGCTCGTGTCACACGTCGCGAAAATAAAATAAAATTAAAAAAGGAAGGAAAAAAATTCTTCTTTAAAATATTCATCGGTGTATACGTAAAATAATACACAAGAGTTGGCAACACTGTAATTTTTAAACTCTCGCATACATCGGCATCGTGTTACAACGCATACGTTGGCAATATCTGGTAAACGGACGTGAAGTTGGTATCATAGTTCGAAACTATCGCGAAACTTTTCCCTCGGATATGTGTCAGAAACGTATGTTGAAACCTCTGATTTCGATGTTATCTCCGTTAATGAACGCGAGGATAGTTTATTCATATACTCGATACATTTATTTATACACGCATATTCGTTTTGTCGTTTTACATTAAAACGTGGCTGAATTTCATCACCGAAGAAAAGAATCATACGAAATACGATCGGTTTGTTTGAAATAATTTTCTAAGCAACGTCGTTTCCCGTGGAAATTCCTAATATCCAGGTACGTTAAAGCGTTGAATCGGGTGAAATTAAATTATGAGACTCCCAGAAGCGAAGTTGCATCGAGGGAAATTGTTCGAGACGAGGGACGACGAGCTAAATCGCGCTTATATAATACGTATATATTTCGATCAATTCGGGACTGCGATCCATTAAATTTCAAATTGATCGACCCTAATCGCGACAACTCGACGCTCGAAAACAAACGAAATGGGTGAATTGAGAAAAAAGAGGAACGATAAAAAGGCCGTTTACTGCGTGGAATAACAACTAATTATAATTAATCGTCATTTGATCGTTCGTTATTTTCGATATGAAATATTAATATATCTTGATGGGCAAAAAATATTTGTTGAAACGAAGAATATTCATCAATGAATTTATAAAGATTCAACTCGATACTTTCATAACCTACAACATAACCTACACTTTCACATATAAAATGATCATTGTCATTATTTGACGTATCATTAATTGATCGTTTCATTATTCTGGGTATTCGATATAAAATACGTGTTTTTAATTAATATTTATATGGGAAAAAATATATGTTGAAACTCAGGCTGTATTTATAAAGATTAGTCAATACTTTCATAACCTATAACACTTCACTTTCGCATATATAAAACGATGTATTGTATTGTTACGATGCAACTTTTCTCGTATAACCTACAAACAATTTTACTTTACATTTCTTACTCTTAAAATCCAATTCAAACTAAAATATTAATCGCGTATTAACATTTCTTTCCCACGTTTACTTACAATAATTAAATTTCTCTTTTTTAATTACGCACTATCCGTTCAACCATTTTACACTTTCTCGTGTTCCTCTCACGAAAAAATACTGCCAGCCTCGAAAAAACGAAAGGTCGCTTCTACTATAACGATTAACACGTCAAAGGCTCGAGCATTTTTCTCTCCAATCCTCCCCCGCAAAGCTTTGTAAATTTTCGCAATTTCCCATTTCTGTCCCGCGCTTTGGAGACGCGTGACGCTTCCGAATGAAAAAAAAAAAAGAAAAAAGAGGTTCACTCACGGTTTCTGATGGAACCGTTACGATGGATCTATATTTTTTTCCCCGCGAATTTCCCCGCGTCACGACACGTGTGAGCAATTCCCCACGCAACACCGAATATCGGGCGAGAACGCAGAGAGGAGGAGAAATGGCCGGGAAGAAATGATGCGCCGTGAGAAGAGGTCGCTCGCGTTCCCCCCCACTCACCATTTGAAATTTCGTATTATTTGACTTTTAATTCGTTGTTGTACGGGTGAGGAAGGGGTGATTCTGAAATTTAAAAAATTCGGATAGAAGGAAATTTGTTTATTTTTTTTTTTTTTTGTCTATATTTAAGTAAGTTAAGTAATGGAAAGATTCTTACCACTTTTCCTTTAAAAAATTGGCAATGCTAGTATCTAAAAGAGAACAAGTGATTTCAAAATTTTAAATTTTCATAAATTGCGGTCGATAACGCCTTGCCAATCAATATTTATTCCTCATTTATTCTTGTATTTCTCCATAATCTATGCGCTATACTTTCGAAAATTTAATAATAATGATATTTAAATGAAGCGGTAAATTAGGTTACCGACAATGACCACTTTATTTGAAAGATTTTGTTCCTCGATGCTTGAACATGCAGCTATAAAATCCTGGTCTTAATTTCCTTCACAATATGCCATTATTAAGCTAATTGCTCGATCAAAAATTTGTCCTTTTTCTCCACTCTACTCTCAGGTTACTTTTGTGCGCGTTCGACAATTCAGAATTAAAATCAATAAATTATTCTTTGGGTAAAATAACTTGACTAAACACTGGTCAACCAACAACAAACACCTGTCTAAATTTCGAATATTTGAAAAAAATCAAATTTTCATCTCAAAAAAACAGATATTCATTTTATACAATATAAACCCACCTGAATTCTAAGATTCCTTACTCGCCCGTAAAATTCACCAACGACTTTACTCGCGTGAAATCGAATCTTGAAGAAATATCGTTCGTCCCTGCACGCGATGCGGGATCCGCTTTACTCGCGCCGCGAGAAATCGGACCCGCTCGCTGTAAACAGGGACATGCAAATAGACGAAAGGATCGGGCCGCAAACATGCAGACAGCCCTTTCGTCTCTTCCTCCGACGATTCAATTTGCGCTGCGTACACAACACGCCACGTTTCTGGATAAAATCGGTGGCGATGTTGATATCGTCGAATATGACGAATTCGTAGTGTTGCTTTGCGTCGTTGTTTGGAATGGAAATTTCCAATTTTTCCATTGAAACTTTTTGCACGGGCAGAATGCGATTAGCGTTCAACTTTTTGGAAATAGAGCGATTGGTAAAGTTGGATAGATGCTTCTTGAATAACGTAATAGCATAATAATATCGTGTGTAATAATAAAGAAGGAAAAAGAGGGAAGAGAGAAGACGGGTATTAATAAATATCCGTACTTTATATACGTTGTCTTGATGCGAGAAAAGAAAGAAAAACCGCGAAGGCCCGATAATAACCTCTCCTTTTTTACTCGAAAGAAAACGTCTGCCCTCGAGATAAGCGAAGACGCCTTTACTCCAACAATTCTCGCGGCCATTGTCTTCTTTTTTCGCTCTCTTTCGCCGCACGCTCAACCCGCAATACCTCTTTCATCTCTCCACCTCCCCCTCCGCCCTCAGCGCCGTGCCTTGCGCACAATTCATTCGACAACGGGGCAAGAAGGCACAATGGGCCGGGCTTGTTTCACACTTTCCACCATTCAACCGGCTTTATTTTCTTCTATCTACTTTTGAATCTACGAATCTACGCGAGTTGTTGTTGTTTCAGTTTGATTCTTCGCTTTTCTTTGTTAAAATTTTAACGCCACTTTTTTCCTTTGTTCCTTTTTTCTTCTTCTTTTCATTATATATATAATTTATTATATAAGCTCGATAACGAAAGAGAAAACGCTACTTTTCTTACAAAAATGCGATTGGGTATTAATTTTGAACGCCGAGAGCCGATCTCGGAAGCGACGGAAACTGTCGAGAAGAGCCGAACACGATCGGCCAAGATCGTTTCCACACAGTCGATAAGGTAGTATGTATATTTAACCGACGAAATTTATTGATTTAAAAATGTATTTAAAATTTGACACTTTGGTAAATGATCTAATAATATAACCTTGCTAATTTTTATCGTACTTTCTAATATATGTTCATAGTTGAGAAACACGGGAAAAATGAAATTTTACGCTTACTCCCTTGGCGCTAATCTAAAGTTCCAACCGCTTAGAATTTTGACCACGGAACCACTCACGAGGCCTTAATGGAGTTTATGCTAATACCCTTAAGCGTGTCTTCATCCACTTCGCTTTGAGTTTGTTTTCACCCTCCGTTACGACTTCTCATTTCTTTTCTTTTTTTACTCGTGCACCGATTATAATTTAGCCGGTCTCGTATTATTAAGCAAGCTTTATTGTTTGGCGTTGCACGGTTCTGTTCTCGGCTAAGACGATTGAAACCGTGCATTGTACGTTAGATGTAAAATTGACGTTTCGAGTTACGCGCCATTTGTAAAGCATTTTGAATCTAAACGTTGGCGTGTAATTAATGGATTTTTTTTTAAATAATAATAACCGTTCTCGTGAAAATTTGTTATTATATCGTTCTAAATAAAAAATTGTACTCTATTTTTACGATGGGAATGGAATGCATTGTTATTGAACTAGAATAATTTTATTCGTGAAATAATTAAAGAGTAGAACAGACATTTTTATTTTTTTATGTTCACAAAAATTTTAATCCAAATTATTACAATCATAACTTAACATTTTGCATTATATCCTCAATTTGCAAAAACTTGTATACATATTTTCAATACAATTCTTCGATTTCAAATTTTATATTACAATCAGATAAACGATCGAAAAAAGAAAAATCATCGAAATAAAAATTCCACTGAAAATTCCACTCCTAGCTTTTTATTATTAAAACACTGCGACTGGATGTGATTAAATTCGTCCCTCGAAGAATTTCGAATAATTCACCGGAAGGCAGAGGTCGGGGACGTTCTCTCGAGGGCTTTACGCGTGCAGAAATCCCAATAACGGATCGACACGAGACAGGTGCGTCGTCTAGGCGCCGTCTGTCCCAAGGATCCCCAAGGCTGTTGTCCATATTCTCCTGTCTACTTCTACACTAACTTTGGTTTTTACCTTCCTTCCTTCCTTCCTTCCTTCTTTATTTCTTTCTTTCTTTCTTCTTCTTCTTTTTTTTTTTTTTTTTACAACCAGTTTGAAGCTCGTGCAAATTGAAATAATACGATAATTTTTTAAAAATTGTAAAGATGATCGTTCATTTCATAATTCTTTATATACATTTATTTTTCATATTTCCATCCTCTTTTTAATTATCAAATAATAAATATATTTCCTTTTAACGAACAGTTCTTCACGCACAAAGTGAAAAATTGGAGAGAAACACGAATTTTGTCACGAATTAAAGGATAAAATTTTTTTGTTATCGAGTGTCTCTCTGGAGAGAGAGAGAGAGAGGTAGATAGAGAGAAAGTGAGATATATTAACTCTCAAAAAAGGAGCATCAATTTTATCGCGATGGATGTCAATTTTGCCACGAAATGCCAATCTCTCGCGTGTGTGTGACAGCGAGAGGGGTTGTTATTGACAGGGGTGCGATCGATGTAATATACAAAGCCAGCTGGTTAGTTACCTCGGTGAAGGGGTTGCTCGGTTTACCTTTGTTACAAATCGGTGTTTATTGGGAAGTCAAACTACCAATGCACATTGCTTTGATCGTCTATTATTTCATGCACGTGCACACGTGTTGTTGCAATATTTATCCAATTGTGTCTGATGGATAATTACGATTTAGAAATTAGGAAATTCATTGGGGAAAAAATTGACTGTTTAAATTGTTAGATTTAATTGGTTTTGCTAAAAATTCGTCGTTGAAAATTCCATTTTAAATTTAATATCTTTTTAAGAGTATATATTTCACATTAATTGCAATTATTTGAACATTAATTTTATTAAAGAATGGGACACTTATGGATTGTATTCAAAGATTGCAAATTTTTATATGTAGAACAAAATATATCGTTCCTTCCTAACAAACACATTTTTATTTTCATATTATTTTGCAAATTTCCACATTTATATATTTCGAGAATGAAGAACACTGAAAGAATATCCTTAAAATTTTTGTCTAATTTCTCTCGAGAAAGAACTCATCCCATCAACATTGTGCACATTGTAAACGCCGTTGATGCAACTATTCCTGGAAACAAGGCTCTACCGATCAATGCCAGAAACGAAGATGAAATAAATTCGAATTAAATCAGACAAAGCGTCTATTTTGTCTGTGAATATCTTTTAAGGAAAGTGTTCTTAAAGATGCATTAAAAATTATAATTAATCGTGGAAAGATTATTAACAACCGAACAAAAGGCTTATACAATTTTCGCAAAGTTCTTCCCTCCTTCAGAGACACTCTGTGTATTAACGCAGATGAAACGAGGATCGTGGAGGACGACCGAGTGAATAGTGGCCGGATTATTCCCTTTTGGTTGGCTTTGTGGACAAGACAAGATGGCGCCGTCGGAGGTATTTTCGACGGCAATAACAATGCGGTTGATTGGACAGGAAAGAGTTCGCGAGTCCTTCGCCGATGAATGTCCTCGTTATCGACCGCCATTAAAAGGAAAACGGAGCGAAGAGGCGGATGCAAATGCCGAAAAACCAGCAACCGATTTTCCCTGTTTTTTGTCTTCGAGCCTTCGAAACTTGTATCATTTTAGACATCGAATCGCTTTATTCCTCTCGAAGGAATATTTTTATTTCCGTAAGAATTTTTGGTAACGCGTGAAACAAATATAAAAAGTATTCCAATATTCTTTTTATTAAACGATATGTCGTAAGTATATACTTGGAATTGATATAATTAAAAATTTCGAATCAATGCTTTCGAGAATTATGGATCGAAGACAAATTTAATTAGCAAAATTATAAAATAAAAAGAGAGGATAAATTGTTGCCGTTCCAAGTTTTCGCAGATTTTCTACGAATTCTAGTTTCGATAGTTTCGTGAAAACGAGCGCCGCTCGATGCGCCATCTAGTCTCCGTGCAAATTCGGCAATTATGCCACGGAGGGATACGTTTATGAACTGTGCGGTTACGGTTGCGGGGTATTGCTCCGCAATTAGTATGTCAGAAACGCGGCACGGGATGAAACGAGACACCTAAACTCCACACATTGGTTTATCGAGCGAATATGACGAAGTTTGCGTGTCTAGATTCGACCATGATAGCTTACTTCTCGTCTCGAGCATCGGGCCGGCATAGTTTGTGATATTTTTGAGGTTAGGTTTCTTGCGGTCGATTCTTGCGGATTCGAGTTTCTCAAAGGCTTCCCGAAAGTGATCCTGAACTTTGATCACGACAAAATTAATATAGTTGAAGCAATAAAGTTAGAGTTAATAATAATAATAATAATTAAACGTAATAACTTGAAACGCGAAGTAATTAAATACGATAAGTTTATCGTCGTTATTGGATGGAAATATATTTTTCACGCCACGATTTCGAAAAAAATTTCCAAGAATTTCACTTGGAATAAAACAAAATTCACCTGGAATAAAATCAATCGTGTAAAAAGAAGAAGAAAAAAAAAAGAATACTCGCTTGTAATTGAAAGTCTGAATGTGAAACTCGAACAGGGATTGGGGAGAAGGTAATGATTATGTAACAAATCTACTAAAGCCGAGAGTGAAATTACAAATTGAAGAGAAATCGGTTACCCGGAGAGACGATCACGTCCAAGGTGGTTTTAGAAAGTGCAGGATGGGAAGAAAACAAATTCTTCTGTTCGATCTTCTGGTCACGTTACTTCTCAACAGGCAGTGCCTATTTCGCGTCCGATAGGATGCGGGATTATTCCAACTCCCTGGGAAGGAGAGGAGGAAGAATTTTAAGAACCTTCGTCGCGCCAAGCGTTGATCTATCTCACTGCGCGCTTTCTGTAAGCGAAGAAATGGTTATTTTTCCTTTAATGAAACGATAAAATTCGTGATTTATAATTATCATTTTTTTTCTATTTTTCAAATTTAAATTCACTTTACGATTATTATTTATCTCATTTTAAATTTAAACACATTTTATGAAAAAAATATTTTACATCGAGTAATTTTGCAATTTTTATATAAAACAAGGATAAATGTAAATTTATTCTAGATACCAATTTCATTTAAATATATGAAAAAGAATTGATTTTAATAACGTATATGCACAAATTGTGTACAGCCTAAATCTATGCAAACAAAATTACAGAATAAATGAAGTAAGGTATTATTTGAAGTGAAATAATTTTTTTATTATATTGTACTTTAATATTTCATTATTTTTTTCTTATTTAAATTATATAAAACTTGGCCAAATCTGGATAATAATAACTGTTGAACAAATATTATCCCTATTTTTAATAATCTATAACGAGATGTATTTATATTTTTATATAAAAATTAATCAAATATTTTTGCTTGTGAAAAAAGTATTAGTAATTGATAATTTTAAATTAAATAATCGTCTTGATATACGTAGACACGGATTTTTGACGAAATATCCAGTTTTCATATAAATAGTTTATTACTTTTCGAATTAACGCAATATATATTATTAAATACGATTTAAATTATTTTATTCAAATATTTCTGTTAAATATCGAAGATATCGAGGAATCAATATTTTGAATAAGATTTAAATTTATATTATAATGACGTAATGCTTTCAAATTTTTTTTTTTATAATAATAATAAATTAATGAAAAATAAAAAAACAACACATTGCGTTAGATATTCGTATTTATAAAGAATCATTACGTATATTACATAGTTAAATGTTAAATATATGTTACAGCGAGCTAAAAATCTCTGAAATCCTTTCATTATTTCAACCATGTATTTTTACACGTTCTTTTTATTTCAATAAGTAGAAAAATATCGGTCTGATCCTTGTTTAAAATGTCAATCAGAACAAGAAATACTAATATTACATCTGGTCGACCAAACTGCCTTCCTTAATTAAAATTTTTCTTCAATTTTATATATGTTACAAAAATTTTACGTATCGAAATATTCATTTTTCAATTTTTCATATATTGAAATGTTCGAAGTTGTACACTTTCTTTATGTATGTAATGTACGTTTTCTAGGGATTTATAGTGATTTTAATTAAAATGTTTTATAGTATTTTTCTGTTTTTCAATTTTTCATATAATGAAAAATTTTAGAATATTGAAATATTTATTTTTCAATCTTTTGTATTGAAACATTTGAAATTCTATTAAACTTCAAAATTCAAAAAAGATTAAAAAGTTCTACTTTTTAGGAAATCTATAGTGATTTTAATTAAAATGTCCTATTTAGTATTTTTCCACGTATCGAACAATTTTATATTGAAATGTCTTCAAAATTGATGTGTCGAATTGAAATTTTTCAATTTGAAGACTCGAAGTCTGTGCATTTCTCCGAACGATAATGTTACAAAGAAAAAAAAAAAAAAATAAAACTTTCCTTTTAACCAAGGAAACGGCAGTAAAGTATCCTGGCACTATCCTTGCACAATTTACTATACACGTTCCATTATACTCTCTTTCTTTCGTGCAAATATACATGTATACACACGAAGTGCAAAGAAAATCCACAAACATTGCTAGTAAAATAAATCCTCCTTCCAAAATAATTCTCAAAAACACAATTCTCAAAAATATACAATAACTTTCGAAACAATTTTTGACACAATAATAATACTCGTCGAATGTTCGTTTCCTCTTACAGAGATAAATACGTCTACTACAGCTACAGCTAATTAAGAGCCTATCTATTATATCACATGTGAGAAAGCTGCGGTAATATAGCTCGACGACTACGTACGAGAGGGGAAAAAGACAAAATTACAGTTAATAACTCTACATTCGTTATACGCAAAAAGCGAACATGCTTAATAGCACGTGCGTCTATGACGTGACATATGTCGCGTTTCTCTCTCTCTCTCTCTCTCATTCGCGCACATTCTATGTATCTTTCACTCGCCCTCTCTCTCTTACACCTATATTTTTACACGCTAACCGACTCGGCACCGAAATTGGCAACCGGCCAATACTAAACGATCAGTTACTCTCTGTTGAATATTGGCTCCCTCCCGGAATTGTATCAAGCTCTGTAAAGCAGAACGATTCCTGTTTCGTTTGGTCCTTCTATCGAGAGTATGAAACGATTTAATGGATCCTGTTATTGCTTATTTAACCGGTCAAACCGATTTATCCGAGATATAATACACGCTTTTCCTTTTTCTTTTCTTTACGTTATTATTGTAAAAAATATTATTTTTCTCGTATACAAATAGGCAATTAAAATTAATTCTTTATTGCCAGAGAGTAAAACATTCAAATGAAAACTACTGAATATCAATTAAATTTTAACACACGATGAGAACTGATGTCGATGTATTAAAATTTTATCAAATGTACAAGATAGTATTGAAATATAATTCGTCAGGAAATGAGCTTTCATCAGAGCTGAAAAAATTCCGGGCAAATACTGCGCGCTATATCTTATAATTAAAATTCGTTGAATATTTTAACAGAGCATTTCACAATTGCTCGTTTTTTTTTTTTTCTCGAAGTTTTTTATTTCCACGCTTCGATAATTATTCGAAACTCTCTCGAAATATTTTATATTCGTATCGAAGCGACTTCTAGAAAAAAGAAAAAAAAAAATATATTTTAAAATGTTCGCCAAATTTCTGATCCATCGATTTTTATAAGAATAACGATGCAACGATGATTTCGAAATCATTGTTGGCGCAATCTTTCGCTTTGTTATATTTAAAAAGGCTCGTGTCGTGCAACGACGATCCGATAGAAGCGGAATAGAAAAATATCGGATCTATCGTATTATAAACGTCTCTACGTTCTAAGAATACGAAGAACACAAGCGGCGCTCTTCTTCCAACGTGTCATAGGTTATTTTTGTTATTTAAAAATATTGATGAGGTATCACGTCTCGATAGATCGAATTACTTTTCTTTTTCGAACGAAGTTGCAAATTTAATAAAAATTTGATCGAAAATTCACGATAATAGCAATTCTTTACGTTACAAATTTGTTGGAAAACGAGATTACCTATCGATTTCCTTGTTCGTACCATATTATTTCTTCATAATGATTTTTTCTTATCAAAGGATTTCATAGAATTAAATTTTTCATCTATATATAACAATTATTTACCAATAATTGATTGTTACTTTTTAATAAAAAAATTCTTTTACGAAATTCTTCTTAAAATTTTGAAAATCATTTTTCCATCGAATTCCATTTCTTGATATTGTTCATCAACAATTAATAACCGTTTAAAATTCTTTGAATTCAAAATTGTTCGAATTCCAAATTCTGATCTTGTATTTTTCGACTCGCAGAAACGCTCCTCCTCACCAAAGTATACTAAAAATATCCACGGAATCTACACTTTCTCGTTTCCTTTCAATAACGTTCCTCCTCCTCGTCCTCGGTTTCTCTGTAAAATTTCTCAACCTGCGCCCTGGCAGCTTGAGAGACAGAATCCCTGCAAGGATTAGAATCCCAATTGACACCTGGACAGCCCAAGGACTCGAAACATGTGACCAGACGTTGATTCGATGGACAACATTGGATGATAGCCCAGACGCAGGGCGGGGGACTTTGTACAGGTGGTCGTCGAGTGGGTGGAGCTGGAAAGTTGGGGAATCGTACTCCACTTTGGTATGGATTCGCTCCCTGCAAAGAAACAGAAGTGGATGTATTCTCCTTTGGACATGATTACTGTATCTTGATTATGTATGTGAGGATTTTAGGATCAGGATATTCCATATTAGGATAAAATTTTTATTTATATTTAGTTTCTGACAATGTTTAAGAGATTTAAAATTTCCAAATATATCAGTTCTAAGATTAGGAGTATTAAAAATTACTGACTTTTATTGTTCTGTGTTTCGTTAATATTGGAAGAGCGATAATCTGTTTTAAAATGAATCCAAATATATAACGAAGAAGATACTTTGTGTAATCTGTGGAACTGTAATAATTATTAACATACTAGCTTACATAATTATTTCCAATTTCATTCATGATAAAAATTATATCCTTAAACTTGAGATTAACTGTCCCATTAAAATAATCTTCTACATAGAACGTAGCAGGAAGAAGTAATATTTATGATAATTTCTTCTCATAAATCGTTTTTATTTTTTATTTTATCTCTACTGCATTTCATAATTTAATCTAAAAAAGAATAAGGAACAACTGTAATATCCAGAAACTTTAACTTTTTTTACTTTAAATTTTCCCATAGGAATTATCTTCATTGACAAAATTTATATATCCTAAAAAGAAAAAAAAAAAAAAATAATCTTTTCCTTCTAAAGATAACTCTTTGCTGTGAAATATATTAACGATATGTTCGTTCCATGCAACATAATAGTTATTCTCACCCCCTTAATTTATGATTAACACGTAATTTACAATCTCTTCATCTTTTTACAATTGTTACGAGTTGTGAGAATTGTAGAACACGAGCATATCATGATGCTAGTAAGTTATTGCTTGCACGAATATCCGGTGAGCAATTATTTCAGCTTTAATGATCACATGCTTCCAATCGATACCAACCAACGCTTGTCTCAATTCAATTTCATTTTTCTAACGCTCGAATACGACAATGTACGAGAGAATGCAAAGTTTCAACATTCACAGAACTTAATATTTTTTGCTTCTAAGAAAAATAAAATTCTAATTGGAAGTTAGAGAGATTGATATAGTTTGTTGGATCATTTAAAATGAACGCAATATCGTATTTTTTGAATTTTTTTCAATCCAGTGTCCATTAATGGAAAGTAATTGGGGAGTTAATAAGGGTGGATACATTTGAGAGTAAAACTCTCAATTGTTTTTAATAGTTATTTTTCACAATGGATATTGATTGTGAAAGTTATTCATGAATCCTTTGAATGATGGTGTGAGATCTCGAATCAAAAGCATTCTTGTGTTTTATGTTCTCCAGTTCAACTGTTGTAGAAACAGTATTCCAAACACAAAATTATACTATAAATACATTTACTATTTTACGTATTTCAATAAATATATTTCAATTTTTGTCTTGCCCATTTCACTAGCTAGTTGTTTCAGAAAATATAAAGTTAGCTATTTCCATCTTGTCTATTGTTTCAGGAACAATATTTCTATTCCAAGCATAAAGTTATATCTCAAATAGCAAAGCTACCTTTGCTCTTAACAAGTCTGCCACTCTTAAACTATTTCATTTGAACGATCAAACCGTTTTACTGTCAAAATATACTACGCTCTCGAAGCCAGCCTTCAATCTCGCATAACCTAACCTTTCCCAAGTCCAAGCTTCAGAAGCTTTACTACTCGCAAACAAGGATGTTGAGGATCAGTGGTGTTACGCTCAAAGTTGGAGACACAATTACAAAACATTTGTAGCTGGAACGACGTTTCGAGGAAATGGATATATTTCTCACCGAGAAATCGATATCGAACCCTCCTATCCTCGATATCACCTTAGGCTTCTGAGGTTGGACTATTATTCTCGCGCTCACAGGCAACGCGTTCAACCTCGCCTCTTCCTGCCGTCTCCACTGCTCCTTCATGACTCTGTCGCGCTCCTCCCTCTCTCTCGCCTCGTTCGCCCTGCGTGGAATAAAACGAGACACACGTTACACACTATCGTAGCTAGACCGAAAGAGGAAGCTTATTGCGCGCCGCCAAGCGGCTGTTTGTTTCATTAAACCGAGTGCCGCTAGAATGTGGCCAGACGACGAAATTGTCGGATGGCTTTCTCATCGCTGAATATTTATCTCCGTGGCGGTCGCAGATGGATCTTATGGGATGCAATAACTGGCGGCAACTCGTCTCACCCTTTTTTTCGACCCGTTGCCGCCGTTGTAATTAACACGTTAGCTGCTCTCGCGTAATTCTTGGGGCTTGGAATTTTTTCTCATTTTATTCGACATTAACGTTATATTTGCCGCAATATAAATTTTATATTGTAAAATTTATACGAATTTTTAGAAGAGGAAGTAATTTTCTTTCTCTAATCTTTAAGTAAATGGATTTCATTGGAAATTTGATTATTTTTTTTTTTTTTTAAATCTACGTTGAGATTTTATCCTGGAATCTGTTAATTTTTATCGTTTTCTCTGTTAAAATCAGCAAAGCTCGATTCGTCAAATTCTTTTCAATTGTAATAAGCCTATAATTAAAAGTTATTTATCGTGGCCATGGAAAATGTTGCGCACGCGAGATTTCACAGGTTTGAATAAATAGCGGATGTCATTGCGTGTCACACGACTTGTTGGATCTTGCGACAATCGAAATTAAGAATTCTTTGTTTACAACAATTTAATATCTTTAAATTATTCGATTAATCGTAAGAAAAATTCTCTAAAATATTCCTACTCTTTAGAAAGTAATTGTCAAGATAAAAATTTTTATTCGATCTAACGGATGGATCAAATCAAAATTAAATATTTTCGAAATATAGTCCGTAAAATATATATCATTCCAAAGGATATATTTAGGGAGAAAAAAAAAAATATTGATGTAAATTTATTGTAGAGGAGATACAGCAAGAATGATAGCAAAACAACTATTTCAGGGAAATGATCTATAACGATGAGAAACATTCCGAAAGTCAAGCTTTAAGGTTATAGGGTTGCCGTGGTATCATAAATATTAGTAAGAGGGCCGACGTGTGGCCTCTGTCTTGAGTATTTATCGCCTAGGAAAATCTATTGCGTCACGAAATATTCTCTCTAGAAACTTGCCAACTTAGAGCATGATAGAGATAATAAATTAGAGCAACTTTCCTCTTATATATACGTATATAAAATAAAAAATAATTCGGATCTCTAAAATTTCTTAAAAATCCATTCTTGAATAAGACATCGAAAAATTCTAAATATATACCAATTGTAATAGAATTAGAAAGGGATCGAAATAAGCCCGATTGCGACAAATAATCCACCCGAATCAATACCCCTGTATTTCGTCCGAATTTTCATTACCTTCTCTCCTCCTGCCTCCTCCTCTCCACCTCCTCCTGCCTTTGTCTCGCGTGCTCAACGGGCCTCCTCGACTTGTTCAAAACCAAATTGGCCGGAATAAGACCCGTGTCCTGCCTCCTTCTATGATCGTCGAATCGTCTACGATCCTCGTACCCCCCGCCGGCCCTGCTTCTCCTCGCCTCCTCCTCCCTCTGCACCTTCGCCATCCTCTCCGCCTCCAGCCTGGCGGCCTCCTTCCTCCTCCTCTCCTCCTCGTACCACCTAGACATCCTCCTTCGAACCTCTTCTTCTCGCCTCTCCGCCTCTCTCATCCTCCCCCGCCTCTCCTCCTCCTCCTCGATCCTCCTCGCCGCCTCCCTCCGCCTGCCCTCCTCCGCGTAAGACCTCGGATCGATATTCGTAGGGGCCGATGGACCGTGATTTCTTCTTCCGTTTCCTGGATTGTATATCCGCCTCACCTCCTCCGCCCTCCTCCTCTGCTCCGCCAAGCTTCTCTCGCTCGAGCGAGAATCGTTCGCCACGTGGACGGGTTGGTTCCTTCGAACGTAGTCGAGCAATTTACGCTCCTCTTCTTTTCTTCGACGATCGATCATCGACGTTGGATCGGGTCGACTTTGTTGTTGCTGTTGATGATGCCGATGATGACGCTCTCTCTCCGCGGTCAGGTTGGCCGGATAGGTGAAATTGGACGGCTCTCTCCTCCTCTCCTCCTCCTCTATCCGCCTCTGTTTCAACGACCACTCTCTCCTCCTTTCCTCCAATCTTCTCCTGTCCATCTCCTCCTCCTCCTCCTTCCTCCTCCTCCTCCTCTCCTCCTCCTCCCGCTGCCTCCGCTCCTCCTCCCCGCGGGCACGATCCTGGTACGACCTTGCACGAGACGCCTCCCCCCCCCGCCCTTCCTCCTCCAAACGTCGCCTCTGTTCCGCCTCGAGCTGCTGCCACCTGTTCGACTGCTGCACTCGCCTCTGCCTCTCCTCCTCCTCCCTCTGCCTCTCGTCCAACCTCCTCTCGTACTCCCCCCTGATCCTCTCTATATCCAAGTTGGCCCTCCTCCTCTCCTCCTCCTCCTTCCTCCGTCTCTCCTGATACATCCTCCGCCTCTGGCCCTCGGTCTGCAGCTCGTCGCTGCTCACCACCCCCTCGTTCTCCCCGAAACCCCAAAGCGCGCGCTTCCCGCGCTCCTCCTCGTCCACCGCCCATAATATCCTGCGATTTCCCCGGCCCAACGAGCCATTCTCCAACGATCCTCCTCGCTCCCTTGGATCCGAGGCGTTGCTCGCGCTGCCCAAATCGCCGCGAACGGGCAACTTCTCGGCCCCCTTGTCGGCCGAGTGAAACTCCGAGTGAAGCTTGGCGTCCATGTCGCCCCTGTTCCTCTTCACCCCCCTCGTGGTGGTCTCCAGCTTCTTCAGCTTCAGCAGCTCGTCCATCTCCTCCTCCTCCTCCTCCAGTTCCCCCTCGTAGTCGAGATCCAAGGTGATCGGGGTGACGTCGAGCCAGGGATCTTTCTTGATCCCTCTGTCTAACGATCTCTTCTCCTTGTAGTGGGCCGCCTCGAGGCCCTCGCAGCCTACCTGCAACTCGGGCACGCCACCTACGCCGAACAGGTCAGGGGGGACCTCTGTGCTCGGGTCGTCGAACGAGTTGGACTGTTTGTGGAGGAGCATGGGCAGGCCTGGGACAGTTTTCGGTGCCGATTTCCACGGGTTGGCGGCGTGGCTGCCGATCGTCTTCTTCGGCGCTTTGCTCTTCCCTTTGCCGGGGAACACGGGGGTCACCTGGTTGTATTGGAGGAGAGGCCTCTCTCGAAGGAGATCCAATTTGTATATCTCGAGGGAGCCGGGCCCTTGGTCCTGGAACGTGTCGTCGGCCACGAATGACTCCTCGAATCTCGACGAGTCTTCCGCCGATTTCGCGCGTTCTAAGTCGGTCGGTTTTGGCCGAAGTTCGCGGTTCCCGGTTTTATCTTCGAGCTCGGTCGACGCGTACTTGCTCCCCCCCTGGGATCGTCCCTCGATGAAATCTGAAATCGTGATGCATCGTGAGGCAAAAAAAGGATTCCCTCGTGGAAGATTCTCTAGCTTTTGTTATAAAAGTTTCATCCAGTATTTTTACCGTACAACGAACGAGTTTACCGAGTCAACGATCTAAACTGGATTCTGGATTTCGTCTCCAACGTGTGATTAAAGTCCGGACGAAGTAAGACATTTCGATTGTGTCGAAGGGAAGGTTTTCCAGAACGATTGTGGATAGAGGGGTTTAACAAAATATTAATAATGTAGCGTTACGTCGAAACGAGAGCTCGAACGTGATATTTAATGTTTCGGGGGGAGGAAGTTTATTTTCGAAAAAAAAAAAATAAGCATTCGAAGCTCTGCGATATATTAAACCGAACTTGAAAATAGAATATTTGGAAAATAATCGATTGGGATCAAATTCGTGTTATCGATAATAACATCTTTGAAAATAAACGAGGTTGAAAATACACGAGGAAATTGTTTTCAAAAATTTGGTATTCGAAATTATGCATTTGCAAAAGTTAAAAGTTAAAAGTATTCCTATCCCTTAAACTCTATTAATATCTTTTAAAGAATTGGATTAAATTATAAACTATAAACCATGAAATTAAAAAAAAAAAAAATCCGTTCGAAACGATCACCGATTACGCGAAAAGAAAAAAAATCTCCACCCCTCGAAACCACAACGATTCCCTCGATATTGTTATCTAAAATTAGCCGTAAATTAGATTCGTCACGGTAAGCGGTATAATCTCGCGGCGAAGAGGTTCGTTCCCTTGATCAACGTTGGCAACCACCGTCCCCAAGTATCCAAGAACACAGCCGCTTATCTCGATCGTAGCGGAGAACTTGATTACCCGACCCACGTGCCCGTCCCTCGGTTACGTTAGAAACGAGCATGTTAACCAGAACGATATATATTCATCCTTTGCAAACAGAGAACGAGAACAAAGAGACACGAAGAGAGAAAGAGAAACATGGAAGAAGAAGGAACGAAGAAAAAAGAGAGATAACGAAAATCACGTAGAGAGGAAGAACGAAAGACAGAAGAAGAGAAATTGGGAAACAGAGAGAGAGAGAGAGAGAGAGAGAGAGAGAGAGAGAGAGAGAGAGAGAGAGAGAGAGAGAGAGAACGAAAGACACAAAGGGAAAAAAGAGAAAGAGCGAAAAATAGAAAATAAAATAAATAGAATAAGAGAGAACGAAAGAGATAGAATGAAAAATTCAGACAAGAAAGAGATAGAAAAAAGGAGACACAGAGAGGAAGAGAGAGAGAAAGAACAAAGGTTCAAAGAGAAAACGAAAAATAAAGAGAGACAGAATGAAAAATTCAGACAGGAAGAAGAAGAAACGACGAACGAGAAATATAAAGAAAGGGAGAAAAAGACACGCACAGAAAGAGAGAGAGAGAGAGAGAGAGAGAGAGAGAGAGAGAGAGAGAGAGAGAGAGACGGAATGAGAAACTCGGACAGGAAAGAGAGAGGGCGAAAAGTATAGAAAGAGGAAGATGACGAATGACGGCAAAAAGAAAGAAGGAAAATGACAGAGAGAAAAGAGATAAGAAGTACAAGGAAAGATAGAGAGGGGGAGACAAAATTAAACGAGGTGACGTAACGAATAGCAGGCGTACCGTGGCCGGTGTTGGTGATCGACCTTGGCGGATTGATCGAAGGGTCGAACGGGTGATTCTTCTCGACAGGATCCTGATCCTTCCAGTCCGGTTGGCCCCCGGCTCTTCGATAAACTCCATACTGGTGCGGGGCGAAGGGGGAGGAGTATTGATCGAAGATAAGGCGACCGGCGGGATGGTGGCCGACTGTCCCCGCCACGAGCACAGCCAGCCAGAACGTGGTGGCCAGGACCACCACCCTCATCCCTGGCTGCATACTTCTGAAATCAAACGGATACGGCTCTCGGTTATTCTTTTTCTGCCAGCCCCAATGAAGCTGGAATGACCCGATCGTTGTATGACCCCCTCCTCCCCCCCTCTCCCTCTTCCCATTCCGAGACATTTTTTTATGTAGGTTAAAGGTACGCTCGTGGAGAAGAGAGCTTTCCAGGATCGATTCCTGGAGACAAAGCAAAGAGAATTGCTGAAAATTGTCGAAAATACAAAAAAAAAAAAAAAAAGAAAAATGTTTGCTTGTCGAGCAAGTTAAAGTTTGCCTTTTGACGAGATATAAATGAGATATTCGTGTTTTATCTTAATCAATCCTTCAACATCTCTTTCGTAACGACGTGTCTATCTATCGAAAACAAATTGTATTTATAAACGAATAATTAATCAGCATTCTTTTCCACTTAAAAGGACGGATTGATGAGATACTTTGCCTAACCCGAAACCTAACCCCTCCGTTTCGATTATCGGCGACAATTATCCGAGCGTCGCTATATTTTCGACGATTCCTCCAAAATCGTTGCCTGTAACAGGCAGGCGTGGAATATCATCGTTCGATCCGGCAAATTGATTTCTATGGGTCTGGCGTAGCGCGGTGAACCGAGCCGTGAAAAGTGGTGGGGAGGAGCGTATTTTTATACGCTTACAGAGTTGGCGGGAGAGAGAGGGGGGAGGGACGGTTTAAACGGTTCCTGGGACCGTGTTACGAGCTACGTGGCTCTCACTTCCGCTCCGTGGATTCCGGAACGGCGTGAACGGAGACGTGTGAGCACTTTGCACGAGGATGGAAATTCTTATTAGGTATTCGTGCCGCGTCAAAGGAGGCATCTCGGATGTTCCTCGAGGATCTTGGGTTTAATGTCTGCGATATTATGCGACCGTGTCACTGAATTTTGATTGGAAGAATATTTTATATCTTTCCTCTCCCCTCTTCTCCTTTCCCGTTAGTATCAAAGATAGGATAGTGAATTTGATGGTGAATTTTTAGGGATTTTAATCTCGACGTTTTGGATTAGTTTGCGATGTTACACGATGTCACTGTGAGAATTTTATATTCTTTTCGTTTTTTGGAGAAAAAAAATGGATAAAACGGGTTTTATCTGGAAGAATTAAAATATAATCGTTATCTTTCTTTTCTCTTTTCTCTTGGAGTCTTGAACGAGTATATTAATAAACTTTAACTAATGGATTTTAAAAAAATATGCGTGTATCGTTCTCCGTTCGATGTTCACTATATTGTACACCTGTACCACTATGAATTTTGATCCTTATCGTATTTCTTTCCCTGTCTTTTTCTTTTTTTTTTTTTTTTTTTTGTTCATTTTCATAAAATTGTCCGAGAAAAGGATAATAAATTATATAATTTTAAATATCGTATATCAAACTTAACAGCTGTGCCCGTGAAAAAAAAATATATTTTCCAACTATTCTCCTTCTCTTCTTTTTCTTTTTTTTTTTTCACGCTGGATTAGAAATTGGACGAAGGGATAACGAATCGGGTGGCGGATTTTCAGATGGGTATATATTGATTTTTCGTAACAGGAGAGAATTGATCAGAGGTGGAGGTTGGCTTTATAAAGGCTAGGTTTTATAAAGCTCGCGGGGGGATCCATTATCACATTTGCGCTGTAGCAATTTTCACCGTTGTTCTTGCCGCCACTCGTAGAATCGCGATTCAAAGTTAATTGGCTGTGTCATCGTAGTAGCGATTAGTCATGTAAAACGTATCGTTCCTTTGCGAAATATTGCGAATTATGATATATGCAAATGAATGGATATCGTTAAGTAATGATCGAACAATTAAATCGAAACAGAATCGAGTATATTTTCAACGAATTGATATTTGTTAATTTTGTTAAAAATTTAGTTCCAATCTTTCATATCTATAATTCCACCTTTCCTTTATTCCTTTGCAACCAAGAAATTTGTTTGCAATAATCTCTAAGAAAAATATTCGTTAATATAAAACTTTTTCCAAATTTTTCGAAATCACGAGAGGATCAAGAGAGTCAACATCAATCAAATCAATGCTCATTGATATAAAACTTGTTCCAAATTTATCCCACTTTTTCTAAACCAAAAAAAAAAAATTTCCAAATTTTTCGAAATCAAAATCGATCCACTTTCACCAACTAATCATTCGAATTCAATTCCATAACCACCACTCAATCTCCAATCACTTTGTAAAATTCGAAAATCAAACGCTCCCCCTTCTCGTTTCGTACCAAGATCAAGTAACAAGATCACATTCGTCGTTGCACACGAAAAAGCCGGCTATCGATCCCCCGCGACACACACTCGATTGCCCCCTCGAACAGGAGAAGAAGAAACCCTCGCTCTTTCCACCACGAATTCGAATTCTCCTCCTCCACGTTGCGTTGGAGTGGAGTTCCCCGTTGGCAGAAAAGAGAGGCGACAATCGAGGCCCTCGACGCCGCGGTGAAGACGCGGCAAGGGATCAAGTGATCTTGACACACTGTCGACTTGCCAGGTCGAGCCGGCTAAACTTAACAGACTCCGCCTGTTGGCCGGCGTGTACACAAAAGCCGTGCACTTCCGGATGCCGGTGACGTCATTGTGGCAATTTCGACCGATTATCGTGATTCCTTTTTTTTTTGGTTTTGTTTCCTTCCAACCAACTCACTAATAACATATTTGTTGCCCTCGATTCGATTATGCTCTGAACGATAAATTATTCGCGATGCCAATTAAATTTTCCCCCCCTGTCACTGATTTTATAATTGTAGCAGAATTTGATTTTATAAGGCGAGATGAGGTTAAAAGCTATAAATAATAAATTCGAAATCGTTCTGATAAGTAATTGTTTATTCGAAATTTTTAACTAGTTACTTGTTCAATTCTGGTAGGTCATCGTGGACGAGCTAACAAGAAGGTCTTTGACGAGGCCTTCTCCGCAGCGAGAGAAGAAGACAAATCGGTTTAATTGACTGGCTCGTATTATGAAGAATGTAAATAACACGGCGAGACGTAGTTTTCCTGCGAATTGTTCAAGTTTTTTTTTTTTAAGCAGTGTAGGTGTCACTTGGAAGGCAAATTGATCAAGTCTGTCAAGGTTAATCGTTCAATTTCTTCAAAGAAGGTTAAATAGTTTTGCCTTGTGGAAAAGAAACTTAAAATTTTAATTCCTTTTTCGAAACTCGTATAAGTTAAAATGAGGATGAAAAAGCGATAATAATGCAAAGGGTTAAAATCACGAGTATCGGAAACACGTTTCTTAATCGTCCAACTTTTCCCCACGATCAATCGTCGCTTTCAAGTTGCGCGTAATAAGTTTCATAAGGGACAGGCGATGATGGTTTCTACCAACTTTTCGCCATAAATCTTACGCTCGGTTGACCAAGAACCGTTGTTTTGACGAGGGAAGCTCGAGAACCTGATTTAGAGCGGAAGGGGTTTCGCGTAAAAGGATCTTGACATTGATTGGGAACGAAATTCCCCTCTCCCTCCCCTCCTCCCTCTGTATTTATTATTCATAGTTGTACGTGTTGCAAGAATGAAACGAAGGAAAAGTTGGACGAGAGATCCGACGAGGGGGTTGAAATTGTTGCAGATGATAAATGCTTCTCGAAATGTAACAAGTAAGACGAAAAATAATATATTAATTTATCTATCTAGAAGAAAAATCTATAAGGAATGTTTGATTTATTAAAAAAAATTATTGAAATCACATTTAATTAAAATGAACGATACAACTTTCAAAATTGTGGTATACCGTTTTAATCGTTTCTTCAATCGCATGACTTCTAACATTAGCAGGGATGGAATCTTTTTCGTGGGAATTTCACTGGGCGAACTCCATAATGGGCTATCTTATTAGAAACACACTCCTCCAGCTGTCTGCTCTCGAACGATTAATCACTGTCTCCAGAATTTTTGTAGCACGAGAAGAAAGTTTCGACAACGTAATCCCTGGTGTTGCTCGCTTCTTGAAGACCAGGGATTACGCTATCGAGACGCACAATCCGAAATTACGTAGCGAAATCCCTTTCGAAACCTTCGACTTTCGTCAACAATCAAAGAAAAAAAAAAAATAAAGAATTATTAAGAAAAAGAAATTAAGAAAGTCCAATATTCGATGTCGATCGATGAAAGTCGATCAGCGTGTTAAACGAAATACGTGAAACAACATAACCTAAAAGGCGTGAGTGAAAATATCCATACGTCACAAGGAAATTTAATATAAAAAGAAAAAAAAAAAAAAAAAAGAAGACGTTATGGATGACAAACGAGTTTACCGTAACGATATTTCATACGAAATATGGATATGCGATAAGTATCTTCATTTTTCAATTTTTCTGACACGTGCAAATTTATATTTACGTCTCTCGTGATCCACGCTTTTACCGAGAGCGATGCAAATAATTTTCGTTCACTATCTTGGATTACAGCTACGCGAGCGACATCTCGGTTTCCTTTTCCTTTTGCTGTCCTGCTCGTAATTATCTCTCTCTCTTCCCCCTTCTTAACGGTAGAGGAGTTAAGAGGCTTTAAATTCGCTTCTCTGCGAGGAATGCAACGCGAAATTGAAATACGCGGCTGATACGACAAGGTTATCAGGAAGAAGAGAACTGCTCGAAACAAGCGCATAATTAATATATATAAGGAAAAAAGTCCTTTGCAAATGAACGCTTTGGAAAACGACGATTTGAGATAACGTCGAATGGAACTGGTTTAGAATTATTTTACAATTATTTCAAGAATACTTTTTTTGAAAACGTTTCAATTATTAATTTATATAAATATATAAAAAAAATATTTTTGAAGGAAAACCTAACCTAACAAAGTTACGTTGCCGACAACTTTTCGTTCAGTACACTGTACACCGGTTAATTTTTGATTACAAACGAACTGTTAAAATTATAATCATAGACGCGGTGGTAAACAAGTCAAAAAGCTTCGACTCTTTCAAAACGAAGTTAATTAACTAACACTGGTCACTGGATCAAGATTCAAACGTTAAAGAAATCTTTGTCGCTTGTTAATTAGTTTTCTCGACGTTATATACATACTGATCGAAAAATCTTTGGAGCAATGGCATGGTAGGCGAGAAAACGTGAATGTAAATCGTACAAATTGCCAGAGACGAGGGAATTAAAGTTACTTTCGAACGGGGATATCCAAAATGCAGAGTCCCTCCTAACCTCCATTATCCGTCTAACTCCTCGAAACCATTTTCTCGTCTCCTTTTTTTCTCTCCATTCTCTCTCTCTCTCTCTCTCTCTCTCTCTCTCTCTCTCTCCCTCTCTCTCTTTCCTGTATCTTTCCTATTCCACTTTTGCATGCCTCGTGGTAACGAGCTGGAATGTTACGGTCGAGAATAGACTATACTCTCTCTAGAAAAAAGAAAATTGGTTCGATCGCGTTTGTTACAATGTGCTCACTATATGTCGTACATAAGTGGTAGAATAAAATTTTATAAAAGAAAAAGAATATAATATCAATATCGTATTTCTTTTTTTCTTTTTAAGTAAAAAAAACTTTTCGTTCTTTACAAAGAATTGTATGTATTGAAAATTTTGCAGATTTTTAGAATTATAAATTTTCTATATTAACAATAGAATAAATAGAAAGAGTATTTATATTTTACAGTTTATTTTTAAGATTAAGCCTAGTTATTTGAAACACTGTTTGCGTATCAAGCGTTGAATTGTGATTGATTTCGATACCGATTTAACGAACACGGTTGAAAACTATTATTATAAATAATAATGGAAAGGGATTGAAAAGTGTCGATCGAATGATTGGATCCGTGATATAAGTAGATTGCTTTGTACTTTTTTGCAGATGATAATCGACTTGTGTACAATAGGATAAAACGAATATATTCGCATTTTAACGCGAATTCGATCGCGATTTGAAAAATGTATTTATTAATATTCAACTGATTCCCTGGGCTGGAAAATAAGGAATCGACACTCGTACTTTCGCGTAACGTACGATCGAATTGGAGATCGTGAGACGTGCGTATAAAACTCATAGTCGACGAGCAATGGAATAATGGCACCCACGGGATAATAAAAACGGCACAAGAGACTATATCGTTCTGTCATGCACCCGTTATCGATCGAGCCAGTTTCCGCCTGACTTTTCGGAGATAACGGTATTGAAATATTGGAACGTCGTTTCGCACGAATTCTGGCTGCCACGATCTGGCACAAGGTGGTACCGATGGGAAACGAGATTTTTTTTTTTTTTTTTTTTTTTTTTTATCTTATCGCAACCACTCGACGTTCTTGTTACCGCTTATGACAAATAGGATCCGGCTATCGAGAATCGTTCGAACGCAAGAATTTTTTTTTTTTTTTTTCGAAGCTTGATTTGCATCGATTGTTTCGAAATGATATGAGGAAGGAGGAAGGATGCGTTAAATGTTACGGAAGAGAATGTGTGATGTGTCGTTCAACTCGATGTTAATTTTCTTCTCGATATAGGTATAAGGGATAATTTCCAATATTTCTGAACAATTTTAGGAGAACGTAACGTAGAGTGAATTTAGGAAGGTAGAATGGTAAGTCAACATATACTATTGCACGAAGGTCGACCTTGTGACAGTTCTTGATTAGACGTCGACCCGTACGCACTATTTTTTTTTATTTTATCCTGTTATTCTATTCTGGTTAAGGTAAAGAGAAGATACTGTTTCACCATTTTTACAAAATCTAATTCCCATTTGTAATCAAATATTTCTTGTTTTAACAAAAAAATTTTAATTTCTCATTTTTTTAGAGGTTTTAAAAAATTTTAAGATTTGTGTTAACTTTTTTGCCAATCTAATTTTTTTTATCCTACTTTATCCAATAAAATAAATTGTTAAACGATTCTCTTATATTATTTATAATTTTAATATTAATTTTATCCAATTGTGATAAGAGAGAATACAGAATAATTCGCGTGTAATTGCTTCTGTTTACCAAGTTCTAGAATTTCTGGTCACATCTGGACAGTTTGGATAATCGGCGTTCCATTGTAATTGTGGAACGTAAAGATATCGTTGTATTAATCGTTCTACTGTTTTTCTTCGAAATCTTACACTACTGTGAATCATCAAATTGTTGACAATTTTGTTTCATAACGATTCACTATTTTTTTTCTTTTTTCAACTTTTTAAAATTTTAAAATTCGTGCTTTTTCTTAAAATCACTATTTGATTTCTTCAAAGAGTTATATTTCGTTGATTTTTTGAACGTAATTATTAGAGAATTTCTAAATCATATTTAAAAATTTTTCTATCGAGGAAATAATAGAAAAGAATAGAATATTAGATGTTGATAATTTTATTAGAATAATGTTATATAATAGAACTTGATAAAATCAGTAATTGATTATTATTAAATAGTTTTTTTCGATTTCAGTATTTTAGTATTTCAAAGCCTAAATTCTTCGCACCAACAAGAAATTGTTTGTTTCCTTAACGTACGCCGAAAGCTATATTAATATCACAGGAAGCCTTTACTTCTTTACTGCGTATTCTTCTTCACTATGGAAAATTCTTCCGACAGTAATGAATTTAATAAAAATCATGAAATAAAATCTTTGAAAATTAGTATTCAAATTTTTCTTTTCCAATTATGAAAATAATCGAGACGGCTCAATCTCTAATTCAAACAACTCAAATTTATTTATAACTTATCTGTATATATAACTTGTGTCTGTACTTTGTCGAGTTAATTTATTCACGTAAAACAATCCAATCTAAATAATTTAAATTCATTCACAGTTTACTTCGATCCATCATTTACCAAAAACAAGTTTTTCCGTTAAAAGTTCGCAAAAGAGTTGTTAAAAAAAGAGCACTGATTTCAACCGACGCGAACAGTCAAGCAGGATGTACTTGCTAACGATTAGAGTTGAAACCAATTGAAGGTTGGTCGGGGCGAGAAAAAGTGTCACCTAATTAACGTGAGCGGCAGCACCGTCGCTAATCGGTGGGTAGGTCCAACCTCTAAATGGGATTACTTATTAATGACGAACGATTTGCTGGCTACCAAGAGGATGGACTCGTTTCTTTGATAATTGCTGGCAAGGAAATAGAGAAGTGTATTGCAACTCGTTCCTTTTTACGAATTCGTCGAAAGTCTACAAATTGAATCAATAGCAAAAGGTAAGGAATAGCGAGAAATTATAATTATTAACAAGTCGTTGCGTGTAATATCAGGTTAGGAATGAATCGAGATTCATGATTTTGATTGAAACTTTGAAATTTATGCGCGAAAAGTTTTTCTTCTTCTTTTCTTCTTCTTCTTCTTTTTTTTTTTTTTTTTTTTAAGAGGATTAAAATCTTATCAAATTTTGTAAATTATTAAAGTTTTTTTTTAAATTTTCTCGAGAAGTTGAGTGATTTATGCAGAATAGAATTTTTCAACACTTTGAGAAAATATTTTCATTGGTAGTTAAATGTTTGAAAAAAGCAATTAACTTGTTAACAGTCAAAGATTTTATAATTGAAACCAGATTATTTCATTTCTTATGAATGAATAGAAAACAGTTCTATTCAATTCAGTAGTCGGTTGTAATACCCGTCGTGCATACAATTTAATTAAAAGCAACATTAACCAAGTTTCTCCATTTTATCTCATATTCGTACACATCACTTAAATATTCAATTTCACGATTTCATTAAACCAAATATCACGTCAAGTTATTATAGCAACTGGTTATCACAAACGCAAAACATTTTAGCAAAAGATATATATATCTCAAAACTTTCTAACTTAATTTACTCTAACCTAACCTCTTTCGTAGACGGATAAATTAAACCTGCTATTTTTCTTTGCGAAATATTTCCTCGCTAAAACAACGAGACGACGACGAAGCGTCTAATGAAACACATCTGGACTGGAAATTTATTTCAAATTTTACGCTACTATATTTTTTTTATTTTTACAATTAAAGGAATTTGAGATAAAGCCAATATTTGAGAATATTAAATTGAATCAATTATTTATATAGAAAACAATATTGAAAATTTCTTTTCTCGAAATAACATTAGAGAAATTAATGTTAATAAGAGACGGTGATGTTTATAAACAACGAATAGCAACAGTAAACTGCGAATAATTTATCTCATCGAATGACAAATAAATTTCATTTACATCCGAAGATAAATTATTTTTGAAATAATTTCAAAAAGTAATTCTAAAATCAAAACTCGCGCTAAAAGCACTACGATATAAATAAAATAGCAATACGAATACTTCAGCTACGGAAAATTCCTCTTAAAACTTTTACAACGGGAATAGGAAAAATGGGTATCGACTCCTCTTGTGATCCTTTTTTTTTTTTCCAAAGTGCATCGAATGCACCCGAATACAAAGGATCGTGTTACACACCACGCGGATTCGAGGTGGAAATTGAAATGCGCGGAGATAGCGTGTTTAGAATGGAGGTCACGCGTGGCAAGGAGGATGCAGCCGCAAATTATAGGATGATTATAAATTAATGCATTAGTATCAGTGCATGGCAGGCGTCAGAGGGTGCGAGTGTTGGGCGGCCGTTATCACGTTACTCGCAACCGAGCGAGCAAAATAATTAGAACGAGCCTGTGCTGTGTGTGTGTGTGTGTGTGTGTGTGTGTGTGTGTGTGTGTGTGTGTGTGTGTGTGTGTGTGTACACACCACGTAGAGGAAAGCCTATTTCCGTTTAAACGGATAACCCTCTTGGATTATTAATCGGCCACGTCGTGGAGACGGTGTGCTTAAAGTAAAGGGACCACGTCGAATCGGAGAGATGATTCGCGATTTCTTCGAAATTCACTTTAATCCGCGTTGCGAGAAACGTGCGTTAATTAAATTTGCGCGGGAAGTTTGAATGGGCCGGTCGATGGATTTGAATCGTCGAATTTTATTTTTGGATTTAAAGGAGTAGAGAGAAATTACAATAGTTTTGCAATAGTTTTCATATTTGTTATAATTCTTTTTTTTTTATATTATCGACGAGAGATACGAGCATTTCGTTCGTTGTTAAAATTCATATTGAACTCGTTTATTATTCCAATTACGCGTATTAAATGCTCGCTAATTATTTAGAATAGAATTGCTATATATATATATCTACTTCTCTCTATCCCCTCAATCTTCTTTCCCTTCTGAAAATCGTTGAAAAAAATAAAAAAAAAACTGTCGCGTCAAACACGACAAACCGCTCGTCTCCCCGAAACGAGGCGCCACCCCCAGAAATAGAATAGAAAACGAAACAAGATTTAGAAAAAATTCAATCCCCCAAGTTCACCGTGGCTAACAAGCAACGTCTACGACAAAATGTGGCGGAAATTGCGGGATGATCGTTGAATATTCGACGCGGTTTCCTTTCGTCTCCGAGATTGAGGTCGAGGGAGGGGAGGGGGAATGGCGGAAACCGTTGGAAAAATCTCGTTACAGCGACGTGGCACGTTTTACGATTCGACTGCTCCCCGGAGTTTCACGGTCAAAAGCGAACAAAACAGTTTTTATCGCGTTGGCCGGGGAGGGGGGAAGCTTCGTCGATGTTTACGAGGCGCTGCGGTGCAAGGCTCGAGGAAACAATCGTCGTGGTGTCGCCACGTGTTCTAATCCTCGTTCGGAATGGTGGCGTTCCTATTTATGGGGACGTGTGAACGATTCGACGTGGCGACATTTCGTTGCTGGCAATTGTTGAAAAAAAGGGGATGGAAGGGGAGATTTACGTGGGACATTTCGTTGGTGATCCTGTTGAATTGCTATGGGTGGAGAATGATACTTGATGGGTAGAGAGGATCACTTTTCCACGTGTATTTAAATTAATAAAATATTGTTGTATCGTTAGAAAATGTTATGGGGGAAAAAGTGTTGTTTGGAGAAAATCATTTTTTTTTTTAGAATCTTTTTCCGATACTAATATTGCAATCAATGGATGGAATATTATCTTGAATAAATTTAGCAAGCTTATCTCAATACGTTTCCTTGTTCCTTTTTTCGGTAATTAAGAAACGAAAAAACTGTTCCACGATTGTGCAAAATAAATTTCGTTCAAATGAATAATTGTAACCAAATTAAATATCAATCATATTGCATTCTAAAGAATAATATTTCTACTACGTTTCAAACAAATTTATTAATATATTCTGATCCATTTGCTAATTATGTCATCCTTCTATTAACGATGCTTTATATTCAAACTAGTCATGCAACCACAATATCAAATATGACTAATTGTTATTGTTAGCAATCAAAACATTACGTATCGAATCTGTCCTTATCAAATATGAGTTAATTAGTGATCAATTGTCACGGTCACGATAGAAATAAATCCAATTGAATTTGCAATTCTTTTTTAATTAAAGATAATTGACATCCCCTTGTCCTATCATTTAAAATAAAATAATCCAATTTAACAATTGTCAAACGCTTTTAAATTTTCTCAATAATTAAACACGCTTCAAAAGGAATCAAAAATTTCTTTACTTTCGGAAACGAGTAGAAATACACCTGGTTCCAGATATTTTCCGAATAATGGTACCATAAGACGTTCCATTATCAAGGTCTCCCTCTAATGGGAATTCCAAGAACGTCGCATGGAAATTCGGAATTCGAACACCTCGTACCGATCTCTGTGTTAACACACAGATACACAAGAATTTCACGTTCTCGATGAAATGTACTTTAATTGACAGCCGAGATTATTTAACAGAAAATGGAGGACGGGCGGGATTTTTGATAGAATCCAAACGATTGTATTATAATCGTTTTACATAAGCTGTCGATCGATTTTCTAGCCAGATGACGTAAGTTTCGTTCGTTAGTCAATAAATTGTTATATTTCCTTCTACGACGAATCGTAACAAATCGATACAATCCGTTTTAGATTTATATAACCTGATCTAAGTTGTTACGAAGACTACACTTATATTACAATTCTGGTATGTCGATACGAGTTAACATTAAATGACAAATGATCAAGCTTGATGCAAAGTTAAATTCGATAAAATTCGTGGAAAAGTATATTTCTCGATCTGTCGAAAGAACAGGATTCCAAACAAGAATTTATCGCCCATCGATTTCACACCCTCGTCAAACGCCCGTAAATTATCCCCAATTTCAATGACCATTTTGATAATTACTCCAACAATCGGCTCTCCATCACGAATAAATCTCCTCTTTAACGATGTTACGTACGCGTATAAATCAATCGCAAACGTTCTAAACGAACTTGATCTTGGCCACGAACTAACCGTGAACTTCTTCGAACACCACCAGTTGCTCCATCCAATTCCTTCTAATTGGCCTCGAATTGGTTTAAATATAAATCTGACCGATCGAAAGAATACTCGGGAAAGAGATAGATAGATAGATAGATAGATAGATAGAAGAGAGAGAGAGAGAGAGAGAGAGAGAGAGACGAGTTTTCGATGAACTCGCGAGAACAGATGGCGCTGTCGGTGATTTCGTGAAATTACAATGACGCTTCGTTTGTTGGAGAAGTTGCGAACCAGGTGAATTAACGAGCGTTGACAGGTTGACAACACCGATAACGCAACGATTAATCGTTCCTGGCTTGTATTTAGAATGCGGTAAAATTTGCTGCTCGTTTTAATTAAAAGAGAACAACCGGACACGTGATTATTAAAAAAGGATAATTCCTTCGTCTCGTCGATCTCTCGTGATGATTCGAAATGAAATTATCGAGAGAGAAGATTAAATAAATGAAAATGCTAGCAGTTTGAATAAGCTGCAAATTTAACCTAACCTAAATTTTATTAGAATAAATAATCAATTTTCTCCTTTGATCGAGAAAAAAAAAAAATTCTATCAATCTTTAGAAGCAACGAATATTCATAATAATCGTGCAATTGTGCCGTTAAAATTAATTTCATTGGCAGCCACCTTCCTTTTTCTCCGCGATCGTATTTGCACGCGACGCGAGTGCATTCTTGCAGTCGAGTTTATTCATCGATTTTCCATTCGCACGATTAAACAACGTGTTAAACCTTTCGAATTTATACCGCCGCGGTGCATAACCGCTGATTAACATTTTTTAACACTCGTGTGAAATCGATTGGAAACGAGAACGAGGGAATTATGCAATGGGCGAAAAAGGAAGGAAAAATTTAATCGGTGGACAATCGTTTGATTCCGCTGAGCACGTAATTTCGACGACCTCGTTGCACGCAAATTGTGCAAAGGCGAAGAAAAATTTCGATATCGCTCGTAAATCGAGCTATCTCGATTGCTATCTAAAAAATTAAACGTTTTCGAAATGAAATATAACATTAAATTTCTGTATTTATTATTCTAACGATGTGTTTCATTCATTGCGTAAATTATTGCATCGTTCGGAATGTAGTTTCGCTTTTTCACGCGAGTGTCGCTAGTCGAACGTTTATCCAGCCAACTTCACTCTGAACAACGTGTTATATATTTCGAGAGTTGGCATTTCATTCTGTGCGTGATAACAAAGACGAAAAGCAGCATTTTTGGCATATTTTAGTATTTTATCATCGAAAAGGTAAGAATACTGTTCAGACAAGGAAAAAAGGTTCGACGAATAACTCGAGAAATTGCTACGAGATCGAATTTGTCGAATTGCGTGAAACAAAATTGATTTCGTTTCGAAGCGTCTCGAGAAAACGAGGTTACTTTTCGAACAACCCGATAAATCAACTTTCCTTGGGCATAATTTTTCACGATTGAATCGAATTAGATACAGATCGGACGATGAGATATCTAGATTCTCAAAATGTTGCTCGCACATTTTATGATTTAAGATCGATATAAAAAATTACCGAAGAGGTAAAATTTCGCATACATATTTAACACGAATGTATATAACGTAACAGGATGTATGGGTTATAACGGACAACTCGTTTAACCGCGTTCTCTCTAATTCAATGCACCGCGTTATCGGGCAAAAAGCGTCGAGCCTTATCGTGCATTAAAGTAATTAGCAATTAAAGCAATTAGCCGTTGATAGTAAATGGAATGGCGCGCCTTACTTTACGATGGAACGGGCTCGTAAACTTTTCCTCGTGCTTGCAACGAAAAATCGAATTGGGGATGATAAAATAATTTTAGGAGCTGCAACCATCTCCCCCTCCTTCGTTTCGATCGTGATTATCGACTGGGGAGTAGGAAAGGTTCGAGGGACTCGTTCTTCTCTTAATTATCGACAATTAGAATGATTAATAGCTAAAAATAAAAATAAAGTCAAAATCTTTTTTTTTTTTTTTTTTTTTTTTTTTATAATTTTCGTCTCATTTCGCACTCTTGAAGAATTCTTGAATTTAACGTAATACTTTTTTTTTTTTTTATCATTTATCGAATTATTTAACTTTAATCTTATCTCTGAACGTGGACAAAGTGCATACGAATTTCATTATTTTTAAAATTGTGATTAAACCAGTTGAAATTACTACAATCCTATTTCTACATATTTAAATTACTATTAATATCACGATACGAAGATAAATCTACTAAAAAGATGAGTCATTTTCAGAGATATGTAAATTAGAAAAGGAGGAAAAAAAAAAAATTAGAATTTGATCGCGTTAAACGAGGTCATCGCAGCTGTGAATCATAAAATAAAATTACACTCGCTCTTTCTCGGCCATTTAAAATCTGGGAATATCGTAAACGCGCGTTCATTCAAATTATTTTTATCTGTAAAAATTTTACGCGTGCATTCCTCGAAACGAAATTTAGCCAAGCAATTTCGTTTCAGCAGTTCTAACGAGGTCCGTTAATAGCAATGCCGGGGGGGGGGGGGGGGCGTTGTTGTGCATTCTTTCAGCCTTAAACAGTCTTAAATAACGACGTGGAAAACTTAAATAAGTTTTACAGCCGCGGCGGCGGACTTGTGAAATTAGCTCTCTAACCGTAATTAACTTCAAACAAAAAAAAAGGGGGGAGGGGGGGGGGGGTTGAACGCGAGGCAACAGCGCGAATTCGAAGGAGATAAAAATAAAATGTTTAATTTTCATTATCTCGCGGTGATAAATTTTGATTAGAATAATTTCCTTCCTTCGCTTTATAAACCCCTTCCTCTATTTTTCTTCCTTCCTCCCTTTCTTTCTAATTATTTCAATTGTAAATTGTACTCGATAAACGTAATAGAAAAGGATGGACATTTAAAAAAATTTATTATCATCGTCCCAAGTAGATGATTTTAAACCTCTTTATTAGGAAGTTGTTTAAATTAATATATTTTTTTTAAACTTGTCGTTAAAATAAATATATTTGGTAAAATTTTGTTCAATTTCTTTTTTTTTTTTAAAAGTTATAAATCTTCGTTTATCGCAAATCGATGATCTAATTTGTTAAAATTATCAAAACTAACATATAACAATTCGAAGCGTTGCCTATCGATCGATACAATTCGTCGACTGGCATTCGACAAACTCGAATGCAAATTTCGGGTAGATTTCAAAGTTCATTATCAGTTTTACAGGCGAACTTTTTGCATCCCAGGTGTTAAGGATTTCCGCCACACAGAAAACGCGGCGCCGGTTTCTCCCCTTTGATGAAGAAAGTTGAGCTCGGATAGCTGACCGTCCGAGAACTTTATATTCAGTCTCGAGCTACAAGTTTCTCCTGAAACTGCCGCTGCAACTCCTTAGCCAACGGAATGAATAATGACTGCCATTTAGTTAACACGAGGTGAAACAAATTAACCATCTTGATAAATTGTTTGTACTTTCGTCATTGTAATATCTCTTGTTAAAAAATTTATCGAGCCTCCTATTTTCTTTTTTTCTCTCCCTTTTAATTCTAATAAGCTAATATTTTCTATCGATAATTTTCCAAAGCAATAAAAACTGTGCAATTTATGTATGATTTACACGATTTGTTTCTTATCCTCTAATAAAGTTAAAATAAATACAATTCAAATGTCACGGGTGACCAATTCTAATCCACGTAAAACTGTTATAATATCCTCGAGAAATATTTATGAAAATGTGATTGGACGAGTGAAAGGAATGGATAAAAAAAGGATTTGCTTTGTCACCAAATAAATATTTTCCTCGTCCAAACGATCAATTAGCTACCTCTGCATTATTAAAAACATGGGATCGATAATTCCAATTGAATTGAATTAAATTTCGATCGGAATTCTTTAAACGAGTATTATCCCCATACTTTTTAGGTTAGGTTAGAACAGAAGGAAAGACACGTTTCTTTCTTTCGATGATTTAACGTTCGGTACGAATTTTTTTTTTTTTTTTTTTTCAATTAAAACTTTTAATTAAATCCACTACTCCCTGTAATATCCCGTTGTAAATTTTCCCTCGTGCATACAATACCTTTTCATCGATCTTCACCTTCCTTGCTGGTCAATCAATTTTATTACGTTTCTCTCTCTCTCTCTCTCTCTCTCTCTCCCTCTCTCTCTCTCTCTCTCTCTCTCCCTCCCTCCCTCCCTCCCTCCCTCCCTCCCTCCCTCCCTCCCTCCCTTTTCGTCCCGTTATATACGCGTGTTGCGGAATTCTAGAGCGAGAAGCAAATTATACGGTACAATTTTAGCTTAGGTAATAATGCCATATTGGTGCACAATATTGGCTTCTAACACGAAACTTTTTCCCCCTGCAACTTTTTCGCGCATGAACTCGCCCCTGTTATTCGATTTTTAACGCGGCATTATTAAAATAATCTGAGCGTGCCGATATATATATATATATATAAATAAAAAGCTGTTAAGTAATTAGCACGTTAATTGATATTGTTGAAAGTTAAATGGGACGTTTTATACGGGGAGAAAGAGGCGGGAAATTAAATGTTGGACAAAGTGAGATGAATATTCGGGATTCAATCGAATAAATTGTGCAATATTTATCGATTTAACACGTTCTTGTGCTCTTTTGTCGGATACGTTTCAGCACGTGATAAATATGCATCGTGAAAAATTAATCGAGGCGAACGCGAGAAAAATTTCTTCCCACTTATGATTTTAACGGTTGTGTAATAATAGTAATAGTTAGAAGAAGTTATTTTAGTAATTAAACTTTATCCAATTTAAATTTCATTTATATACGTATATATTAAAACTTTAAATAAATATGTCTTCTTTTTCACGATAAACAATGTGTCCAAGTTCATCAAATGAAATCATAACTGTTTTCAACAGCTGTGAAAATTTAATGGATCGATAAAAATCGTAAAACTAACCTAAAAACCTGTTTATCCAACCTAACCTAATAATTACATTTGTATTACCACAACGGATATTTAATAATTCATTCTGTTATAATCCACTTGATAATATTCAGTATTCGTTTAAAATTAATAATTCATTCTACAATACAAATAAATATGTTTTCTTTTTCACGATAAACAAGTTTGTCAAGTGAAATTTAATGCACGATTACGAATAATAAATTGGATCGGTAAAATCGCAAAACTAACCTAAAAATGTTTATCCAACCTAACCTAATAATTACATTTGTATTACCACAACGGATATTTAATAATTCATTCTGTTATAATCCACTTGATAATATTCAGTATTCGTTTAAAATTAATAATTCATTCTACAATATAATAAATAAATATGTTTTCTTTTTCACGATAAACAAGTTTGTCAAGTGAAATTTAATGCACGATTACGAATAATAAATTGGATCGGTAAAATCGCAAAACTAACCTAAAAATGTTTATCCAACCTAACCTAATAATTACATTTGTATTATCACAACGGTTATTTAATAATTCATTCTGTTATAATCCACTTGATAATATTCAGTATTCGTTTAAAATTAATAATTCATTCTACAATATAATAAATAAATATGTTTTCTTTTTCACGATAAACAAGTTTGTCAAGTGAAATTTAATGCACGATTACGAATAATAAATTGGATCGGTAAAATCGCAAAACTAACCTAAAAATGTTTATCCAACCTAACCTAATAATTACATTTGTATTATCACAACGAATTTAATAATTCATCTTTCTGTAAACACAAAATATTTTCGATTCTTTTTTAATCTGCTTGATAATATTCAGCCCGTTCGATAAATCATTCTAATCATGCGAAACGAGTATATTCCATCTTCGAAACATTAACTTTACTTTCGTGTATTCACCGTTTGTTGTACCATTCCCTTCCTCCCCCTCCTCCTGTTCAAATACTGATCCAACTCACGCAAACGATGCACTTAATCGACGAGGCAAATTATTCAAAGTTTCGCGTGACAGGTAATAATAACATCTTGCCGTTCCTCCTCCCTCGAACCACAACCAAGCGTTCGGACTTTCCGACAGTTACGAGAGTAATTTGCATTTCCCTCTGAGAATTTGAGCAGCCTCGTAAATTGACAACCGGACCAAATCGATCCTCTCCCGACTCTTTCGATCACGTATGTGAAACACAAAGTGATGATCGTTAACTCGTCACCAAAATCGATCAGTGTCTCTCAACCTTATTCTGGGTTAACCACCCATAACTTTTCAAATTAGATTTTTTCTATGAATGAAGATATGAATGAAGAAATGAGACGAACACGATGGTAATTTTTTTGGAATTTGAAAACTTTTATTCTTTTTTTTTTTTATACTAGGAATTCAAGAATCTAAGAAGAAGGAAAGAGGGAAGATCGTGTTGTAGGAAAATTTTTGACACGAAAAATGCGTAAAGTAAATAATTCGAAATGAAAATTTTGAATTGAGAATCACTGATCGAGGATCGACGTAAACATTGGATTCTTGGAGATATTTATAAAAATGTATTGATTGATTTAAAAATGAGATAAACACGACGATGACGACGACGACGATGATGATGGCGATGCATAAATTTTTCATTATGTTTATAAATGATTAATTTATTTATTGTATTGATAACATTTTAAATGTCTGTGGCGCGATTAACTTATTGACATTGATGAAAATCTTTTTTAAATGTCATGTTTGCAAAAAAAATTTTATTACACGATGACCTTCCGTCTTTAATTCTTTTTAATCATCGTATACATTTGTATCTTTATCATCGATGTTATACGTGATATCATATCGAATGATGTAACAAGAGATGCATCAGCCTCAGCTATTAAACTATACGATAATGAAAAGTAATCAATAACATTGATAAATTTGTAGAATTTCTGCAGTCATAGACAATTTTAAAAATTCAAAGGAATCGATCGTACATCCTGCACGTGCCATTAGAAATTAATTAATCCAATGTTTGAACAATGTATTCTGTTAAAACGTGAAATTCATATTGAAAATAACATCAAAGAGGAGGAGACGTGCGATGCTGACTGCAGTAATGGAACCTGCAGAAAGAAGCACCTCATTGCATAATGGTAAAGGTATATTTATGATATTTCGAAAATGCGATTTAACAGCGAAAGAAAAGAAGAAGGCTGATGAGATTGATAAGTGTTTGATTATTGCAGTAAGAAAATTAAAAAAAAAAAGAAAAGAAACGAGATAAAACTTCTTTTTTTCCCTCCAAAATTAAACAGAATTACGCTACAAAGTCGAGCATTGAAATCCCAATTTAAAGAGATAAAATTTCATTGTCGTCATGTGTATTGTTTACACTGTACGTCGAAAAATCGGTCGGACGAATCTCGAAATTATTATTTTCGCATTTGTGTACGCGGAAAAGTTTAAAATCGAATCGAAGGGCAATCCACTGTGGGTGGAAAGTGGTTCTCAATCTTTTTTTACGATTCTACTTTTGTACAGAAAATTTTACCGGTCTTATTTTTAATTTATCGCTTCGCCCTTTTCGTTAAAAATTTTTGTATAATTTCAAAAAAAGATGGTCTCAAATTATTTGAAAACCAGTTCAGTTCCCTCGAAAAATAAAACTGTCACGATCGATCATTTCCGCCATGGTTAAAGCTAAACTTTACCATCATCGGGACTCGCTATTTACTCATCGATATAAAGCGAAATTGCATCGGGGAAATAATTGAGGTTACAAATCGGCTGCCAATTACTTTTTCACTTCGAAAAATCATCAATGGAGAAATCGACGGATATCGCGATCTCGTTCGAGCCGAGAGTTCGGGCGTGAATAAAATGATAAAAAATGTAAATCGCGAAGGAGGAGCACGAAGAAGCGTTTAAAGGAAGCAAGTAGCTGTTGTAAAATTGTGATTATCGATTATCGATATCTCATCGATAGTTTTTTAATATATATTTGAATTAGAATTTTCACATCATTTGAAAATTGTAATAAATCTATTTCAAGTCTACTTCTATTCATATTAACGATGTGTACATCGAGAATTTATCAAACAACATCTCTTATTAATTATAATTTTAAAAGTTTCGTTTATTTTTATTATTAATGAATCGAATATCATCGATGGTATCGATATTTATCGATAGTGATAATTCCAGCGAAATATGGAAAGTGAGATTGCGTCGATGGCGGCACGAAGGAGAGGAATTATGAGTATTTGGGGAAACTGGAGTGTGATTCTCGTTTTGTTATTTTTTAATTCGAAATACAGGCACGGCCAGAAATGTTGAAAGAATTGATTTTATGCAAATTTCACTGAACGTTTCGCAACTACGTGCTCGTTTTCAATAATATTCGCCGCCAGATAGCGGTGTGATCGATACGAATTGTAGGGCTTATTCTGGAGCGAGAAGTTAAAGTGGAACGAAATTTTGTTTCTTCAAATCTATGTTTAAGGATAAAAAAAATACTTGATAATTTTAAGGAATATAGAATAATCGATAATATTATTTCAAATATTTTTGTAAATTTTTGTTTAGATGTGAACTTGATGGAAAGTCGAAATAAATATTTTTTTTTAAAAAATCCAGATAAACATTTTAGATGAATGAAAAAGGGAAAAGAGAAGCGAAAAAGAGACGAACAACGTCAGTTTCAACAATTGATTTATGACAGGGCTTTGATATGTATCTTTTTTCGAAAGATATCATCTAAAACTGCGTATTATTTTTTTTTTTTTTTTTTACGATTACTTTCTAATGCTTCGAAACATAGCGACACGTCAGTCAAGAGATTAATCGTCTGAGAGATAAGACAATGAATTGTTCGATTTACTTTCATTTTCTCTCGTCTTGATACATCGCATAACACCATGTTAATTTTTAATTTCAACTTAAGAATGCATTTTATTTGTTTCAAAATATTATCGAATCATTTCAGATAATATAATCGCAGAAAATTCCATCTTACTTAATCAACACTTTTGCTTTATCGGTGAAAATAAAAAAGGTATACAAGAAATGTTATGTAAGAAAATATAATTATTCATCATTCTCACGAATGGAATAATACGAATCGTTTAAAAAATATTCAAGTTAAGTTACGTATTTAATTATTTTACTATATTAATTCTGTCTATTTACGATATATTTAAATTCTTTTTATAAGTCGTTTTTACAATCAAGAAGAGGTTAGGTTAAAGATCATTTGTCGAAAATTTCACCAATTACCGACCGATGATCATTTCTTCTCCAAGTGATAGAGCATCGAAACCTTTGGCAAGAATTCCATCGCCTTTCCATTAAACTTTTAATCCACGTTTCCGACGAAAAATTAACGCCCGTAAAAGAGCGTGCATTCACAAAGAAAATCGTTCGATAACAGGAGGAAAAAAAACGAGGAAAGGAAAAACAATCACGTGGCGAGTGCGCGACAAGCGAGGGACAAAAAGTGGTTACAAAAGCATAATAAAAAGAGCGTTGTCACACGCGCGGCGATCGTTCTCTACTTTTTCTAACGTTGAAAGAACGGTGTCAAAGTTGTGGTACAATTTGTCCAAAGGGAACAACGTGTAATCACGGTTGCGGTCGAGAAATGCAATAAAAAAAAAAGAGGATGGAAAAAATTTGTGGGATTGAAAGAGAGCTGTCGAGAAAGAGAAAGATGTTTCTTTTCTTTAATTGTAAATTTCTGCGTCACCGTAGAACGAATATAAGAGGAAAATGGCGACGTCTTTGATCTCGTGAACGACATATAAGCAAAGGCCATTTTCTTCGTAGATGTGCTTATTGGAAAATTGTATTCCTTTCTTTCATGGACATTTATACGAAATTCTAAAAATATTTAAAATTTAAAGTAGATACGTTTTTGAAGAATTTTAAGAATTTTGCAAAAGTAAAATGAGTAAAAATTTCAGGTAAAAATAGAATATTGAATAGAATAGTCATACGTTCATAATAAAATGGAATATATTCTGGAAAAATGATATCATGAGTGTTTGAGAAAAATTAGAAATTTAAATGTAGCAAAAGAACAAAAATAATCTTTCCGATCTTATAATATTTTTTCAATTTTTAAGAAAAGTAGAAGTATTTTCGAGTAATATTTGTAATTAAAGATTAGATCAGTTCTCCAAATATTGCAAAAAAGAAAAAAAAAGAGAATATTCTGTTTTCTCGTTCACCGCCATTTTCTTTTCTTCGCCCGTTTGGTTACCACATTATGGCGTTCCACCACCATCGTTCAGGCGGCAAATTCGATTTGCAGCTGCTGTTCGTTCGAACAGCAGATTGAATTTCGATGGCGTTTCCGCGTGACAAGCGGGAAATATTGTTACTTCGTCCAGCATATGTTCCTTTCACCAACAGCCAACAACTATACTCGCCGTTTATTTGGTCCACCAACCCTTTCCATATGCTTTCACGCCATTATTTCATTAGTCCAGATTATCAATTTATTTCAATAATAATAACTTGCATAACACAATATATATATTTCTACATCTTTTAAAACACTGTTATGAAAACAATTGGATATCCATCCGAAAGAAAATGTAATATTAATTTTGCCAAGAATTTAATAACAAGAAAAGTGTCGAAGACTAACGAATATGAATTTTGTTTGTTTGTTTGTTGGTTCGATACGTTCAGAAAGTTGAAAGAAACTCAAAAACATGCCACACCTGTTGATTTCGAATTCAACTCGTTCGAGCGACGTCTTGTTCACCAACTCGAATCGAAAAGTGGTAGCTTCTCCGCTCACGTGTGCTTTTACAAGAACAAGAACGATCGTTTCGCGTGAAATTATTATCCAGAGCCTGCCATGTTCAACAGGCTATTAATTATACGCCTCATCGCAGCTCCCTCTGAGAGTGGAAGAGACTAAGAAAGCGAGATCGATTTTAACAAGACGTCTAGGCTTTTCTCTCTCTCTCTCTCGCGATTCCCTTTGAGACCAGTTTTACCGGATCGTTCGTCGGTAGATGTTCGAATTTCCACTTAAATCGACCGATTGCCGCCGATAAATCTTCATTTTTCGAAAGAAAATTTTTATTTTGGCTAACTTCACTCGAGCTTCGATTAATCTTTTTGGGAATACGGATAATTGGACAAGTTACAGAAGAAGATATGATGATATAATGGATGATATGATTGATGATGCGACACTAGCGCCACGAGACCGTTAACTACTAATGTCCAATATAATAATATTTATTTAGTTATACTTTTTTTTTTTTTTTTTTTGTAAATTATCTATTAGAAATATTATATTTTCCTACAAACAGGAATTAGATTTTAATTATTTTCTAATAACAAATAAGAAAAAATCGATAGAGAACAAATAAAATGACGGGCAAAGATGAACAAGAACTGATTATTTTAAATATTTAACTTTGCATGTTAATTTGGTTTTAAATAGTATCATTCACACGTATAAAACTACCACGTACTCGTAATAGACTGACTGAAGGGGAATCTGGTTTCAATTACAGCATAAAAAGAAGCTTTGCAACAAAGAACCATTGTTAGATTTCCATCTTAAGTTTCTGTTTGAGAAACAGTGTTCGCGTCACGTTTATCCTTCATGCTCATGTGCATACATTAAAAAAGTTGAAGAAATAAGAACGAAGTTTTTCAAACGTATAAATTAAATAGTGCTAATTGTAGAACACAAGATAAGACTGTTCTCCCTTTTCTTTTATTTATCTTGCATTCGCATCAAAACGAGGTTATTCACACTGTGTAACTGACAAAGATTCGATAATATAATTCTGTTAAGATCATAATAGGATTCGTAAGATTTCATGGAAAATTTTTTAAAAAGACTAATAATAAATTGTAAAGATTCGATGAACGAAAGGTTTGTTAAAAATTTTATCAAATCTTCAATCTTGTGATTGTTAATTGTTTTTTTTTTTTTCAAAAATGTATTGGAATATATTTCTAGTTTCTATAAGTAGATATTAAATTTTTTGCTTTCATGTTTTTTATTTTTAAAGCAAATGTACCGTTATTATTTTTCCAATAAACACCTCCCCATACTTTTTTTTTTTTCCCCTAACCCCTTTATTCGTGGTTACAAAAATAAACGTTTTATCGACTATAAACCACTTAGGGAATGAAAAATATCGAATGTTGAATATCGAAAAAAGAGTCAGGCCAATAAGAAATCACCTTCTCGAAAACTTTCTAACGCGAAAAGAAACAAAAAAGGAATCACGAGCTGCACCCAGTTTGACCCAGTTTTCGAATATGACAAATACTCCGTTCTATTCTATTCGAATAAAAAAAAAAAAAAAAAAAAAAAAAAAAGACAGCATCGAAAATCTTTCTCGAAGAAGAAAGAACGTTCCTCGATCGATCCTCTCGAGCCCCTTACAAATGAACCCCTTAGCCAATCGACAACCCTCCTTGCGTGTTTTAGAAGCCCTCCCTTATCTAAGAATAAATTATATAATCCCCGTTCGTTTTAATTAAAACGCGAAATTCAAATTTCATTTTTTCTTTTTATAAAGAATGTTAATTACAGGAAATTTTATATAAATATAAAAATGAAAAAAAAATTTTTTTTTTTTTCCTATTTCCTCCAACAAATCCCAACAAACGATTTTTCGTATTCTAGAAAGATCGATTACGCAATTTCTTGCAGAGAAACGTACCACGGTGTCATTAATGATAATCTTGGAACAGAAGGGGGAAGAATTATTGAGAGAAACCAAGGAACAAGAAGGGAGGGTAAATAAAGTATATCCAGTACACCGTGCTAATGTCGCGCTTTGCATACGTTATTTCGTGCAGTTTCAGCCAGGGTTAATGCCGTGCCACTCGTTTCACGTCAGTCGAGATAGCGCGCGACACAGGAGAGAGGTTATGTACACCGCGTTACAGGTTATGTACCGAGCAGATAAAGGAAAAGAGGGGGGAGTTAACGATCAGCAGCGTGTTAAGCGTGTGATGTGTTAAAGGAACAGGGTGGTAGAATTGATTTATGGACTGCAACCACCTTTCGAGATGGATTTTTTTTTTTTTTTTTTTTTTTAACGATACGATGTATGTAGGCTAGTTACTTTCTAGCGTAATCTAGGGTATATTAGTAACTTTCCTTTTACTTCAATTTGGAGGAGAGATAAATGTGCCTTCCTTCTTCTTGGGAAACTTTAATTTGGAATGAAATTTTAATTTTGAATTCGAAACTTCGAGACGAGATCGAAAGTTTTAGATTCAGAAAATGTTTCGTGATATGCTTGGGGAATTATTTCTAGGTATTTCTAATAGTATCTAATTAAGTGACAGTTTAGTAAGTTTTTTTAGAATTTTTATTTTTTTTTTCTCTCTCGTCCATTAGATCTTGGTAATTCTTTCAATCAATTTTTTCAAAACGCATTATTTTTTGTCATTGAAATATCTCGTCAACTTAAAAATTCAATTCGACAATTTATTGTCTCTTTTTCCTCGGTAAAGTCACGTTCGTGAAATTATTCACGACTTGCAAAAATTAATAACCCGTGACGCTCGAAAAATCGTTTGGAAAGAAAGCATCGATTCATTCAATGATCGCGTAATAACCGTGCCGGTTACGCGTCGATGAACGCGACGATTCCCGCGTAATTGCTCGTAAAACGTTCATTGATCCAAGTCGTAGACAACTCGAAAGTAAGTAACTCTTGCTCTTTTTAACGCCCACACGCATTGTCTGTCGATCGATCGATCGACACTTGCGCAACGGTGACACGAAAATAAATTGGCCGACTTGGAACGAAAACGAAGGAGAGAAGAAGTTCTTAGGGCGGTTACGATTTCTTTTGTGTCTCGATTCGGGAGAGGCTGGTGAACGCATCGAGTGGTGTCACGTGATCCCTGTGCTAATAACTATTATTTGGAGAGTGTGTGTACAGGGTGTCATTTAAAAATGAATCGAATTTTCTGATCTTGGAGGTAACGAAATAGAAATTTGATCGTTTCTTGGATAGGTGAGTTAATCGAGAATGGGATAGAATTTCTGATTTGGATCGACAATATACAGGGTGTCTCTAAAGTATAATCTTAGTGTAGAAAGAAATTTAAAAATTATTCGATTGAAGATCAGGTTGGAGTGGAATTTTGTGAAAGATAGGGAATAAAATTCGTACGTATGTATACCGGGTGTCTCGTGGAAAAATTTCTAATCTAAAAATCGAAAACTTGAAAAAAGTGTTGCGAATATAGATTGATCGATCGAAAGAGAGATTTTTAAGATACTTACAGTGATCGAGATTGATATTCGATGAACGATAATCCTCTTCGGCTTCAACAGCGATCTAACCTGTAACGTTGAAAAATTTTTAGATTAAAAAAAAGAAAAAAACACGTTCGCACTAAATGTGAACAAGGTAACACGTGAACTTTTATCACTCTCATTCAGTTCTTGGCATTATTTCGGAATAATAAAAGATAGTAATCCTCTATGGAGGATTGTTATAAACGTTGAGCGACATGGCATTGTTCTATTATTATAGAGATACGGTTGGAACACTCTCTAACCAGTAGGCTGAATATTTTAGACATATAAAGGCAAAATGATATGAATAGCTGTACATTCTGTAGTCGAAAAACAATTGCACAATAGTTGCTACTCCATAATTTTCCAATAGTTGGTTATATTGAGAAAAGTTACTACTCTTCCTATAATTTCTAACGATAAACAGAGAAATAAGTAGAATTGAAAAATTAATAATCATTAAAATTAATAAAATGAAATCAAAATTACTCGAGTTTTAAAATAAGAATTTTGATATTAAAATAAATATGAATAAACGTAGAAAATATAGTTTTTTTTTTTTAAAACGTTTTAATAATTATCGGATACAATTTTCGTATTTTAAGATAGATAGGAACAGGATTTGTTCGAGAATGAACGAGAAGTTTCACTAATCTTTGGTAGCTTCAGTGTGCTCTAAAATTCTAGCACGTTCCTGTAACGATTCTAGTTGGACGTTACACTGATTGGCTGATATTCAACAATTTCAATTACCAACCGTCGTGTCTCAGTGTAATCAGTGTCGCTTTTCCCTAGAAACGTTGGATACGTACCTACACACTGATACTTTATAAAATTTCCCTAGGAGCAATCGAATTACGTTACAATCAAATTTATCGTTATAAAACGTCCACCTTTCGCTTCATTCAAAAGGAGAGGCATCGTTTTAATTCCCCTTTGACAAATTATTACTTTGATGCGTAATTATGGATAAAGGGAAGATCCTAATTTTTAATTTATATTTTATTTTATAATAAAAAGAATCCAAAAAAAATTTTACCTTGTTACTTTATGTTAAAATAATTTTATTTTCTATTTCAGTTCCAAACTCTTGAACGATATATCCTAACTCAAGCCTAAACAAAAAGTATCATATTCATCAGGTTTTATATATTACGCGATATCAGTATGTTTTATGAGATAAATAGTAAAGAAAATTCTTTGCATAAATATAGACTCGTAAGCGCTTTGTTAAAAAGTTAACTTCAATGATGGACAGGTCAAGGCATGCCACTTCTTTAACAGTCAAGATGATTAGATAATATACTAATCGATTTTCATTTGCAAGAAAATTGAAAAGAACACTTTTATATTATAATTTTTTACATGAAATATAAAAACTAATTATCGTCATAAATAATTTTAAATAATACAAATATTTAATAATAATCAATCCCATAAATTAATACATATTTATAATATTTCTTTCGTTACAAAAGTTGCTTACTATTTACAAAAATTTTAAATCGTTCACAATTATCGTGTCTCGATACCACGAAAATTTGCACACTCTGTAGAAAAGTAATAATGTACAAATATTTGGTCGTGATACAATCTCGTTCGTTCGATGCCAGTTAATTATCCGGAATTACGTAACGCGGGAAATTCCGGCCTGATACCAGGACGAATTTCAGGGCATTTGCTAAAACCAGACAGCCGAGGACGAGGAAAATAATCGGATTATACGGACAAGCACGCTTTAGAGTGACCGTTTAATCCAGTCGTTACAGTGTATCACCGATACACATCGTATAGACGAGAAAACGTGTACCTCGAAATCGCCACTCTTACCGCTTTGAAGTGAGCTGATTACCAGCCATATCCATTCTCGAGCATCGATCGCGATATCTCGCGGTATCGACGTGAACTAATTTCGCCACAATTAGATCGTCGTTGTAACGCGGTGGCTGCGGTCTGTATTTATGCGAGGACATTTCGGGCACGATTTAATCGCAAATCGAAAGTGTCGTGTAAACTGAATATCTGTTTGGATTTGTTGCGTTAGACTCGACAGGGATTTATGAATATTTTGGATTTTTAAAAATTTCGAAACAATTATTGGATTTCCTTTTTTTTTTTTTTTTTTTTTTTTTTTAGAACGATTTAAAAAAATGTGGTATAATTGAGAAAGAATATATCGACTATTTTTATCGATTACGCCAAAAGAAAGTCGAAGAGAACTCTATCTAAATAAAATCTCGATATATCAGGTTAAGTTAGATAGATTTTTCCTTATGAATTCTTCTGACAACCCTGGTCATCACTGTATTCCCTAGACAGCCATTTTCCCCTATTTCCAGCAATCTCACATCCTCCCCCGAGATAACTATGGAATAGAGTATAATGATAACCTTACACGTCTATCCGAATGCAATCTCGCGAGCATATCGGAATGAGCAACAATCGCTCGATCAACACCTGTGCTGGTATCAGGTGTTATCATCGATTCACACGTGATACGCGTATCTTGAATCATCCATCCAAGCTGATTGCTCACCGGCCTTCGTTCAAGCGACGATCGATCAAAGAGCAAGAAGCTAGGATAATACGAATTTTCCTTCGCATCGATCGGAATAGCAATTAGCATAGTGTGTGCCTACTTTATCGACCGTGCGTTCGATGGCGTGCACACGGTTATTAGCACGGTTGTCGTTCGCTGAATGGATATCAATCACTCTAATGGGGATTCGCGCGTGTAAAGCATGACGTGCAATCAGATCACATCATTTATCCAAGATGGCTCAAAGAGGTTAGGTCGTGGCTTCGTGCAACGGGATAGTTGCGCTCGAGTTTCCAAGAAACGATGGAGGATGATTCGAGAGATCCCGTGCTGATGAATTTTCGAACAATTTCATCTTATTGGGTTGGTAAGAGTATTGTTCAGAGGTTACGAGTTTGTAGACACGTTGACAAATGTTAAGGGTGATAGGTTTATAGATGAATTTTAGATGCGAGTTTCGTGTTTGATGTGTTTTGTGCGAGTTCCGATTTTGAGGTTAGGATTGTTTGAAACTGGTTTGAAACTAGGTTTTATCGAAGCCTTGATCGATAATATTGTTAAAAATGTTGAAAATATTCGTTCAGTGAAGTGCAGTTTTATTACACAGGATGTTTTAATCTCGTTGATTGATAATTGCCAATATCGACAATATTATTGATCATGTACGGATTCTTTTAAACAAAAGTTTCGATTAAAATATATATACGCATGATACAAACAAAAAACTATATTTAAAATTTATTTACAAATCTATCATCTTCTTCGGCATTTTATATATTATAGTTACATAGAATACTGTTGTATTATATAATAATATAGGAGTATTGTTATTCAAAGTGGAGAGATGTAACTTTCTGACAGGGAGTTATCACGAGAATAATTCAATTCTATCAGTTTCCTTGATACGCATTTGTGAATTACTTACTTTATTAAACTACTTATTTTTATTATTATTTTATTATATGATGCTTTACTATATATTTTAGATATAATGCACAGACTTGAATAAGAGGAACTTTGTGCCGAGCAGCTCTTTGGGCTGATTTTAATCAGATTAATTAAAAGGAACGGCCAATAACAGAGCGATTCTTTCTTCCGTGAAGTCTCCAAGCATCGGGTTCCTTTCGTTTTATACGACGCGACCTCGACGAATCGAGGCCGGTGCACATTTTTCTCGGGTCAAAGTTAATTCTCTTAATAATTTTCGACCGCCTTCCCTTATTTTCCTTTTTTTTTTTTCGTGCCTCCTTTTTGAAATTGCTTCCGCTCGATGACCGTTCTTCGGGGAACAAGTTTACTCGATTAACCGAAAGAACCCTTTAGCCGGTGAGCCACTGTGAAAACAAAAGCACGTGGAATAAAGACGAAACGAGACGAGAAGCGGAATTATTTCGTGAAATTTGGCGAACGAAGAAAGGAACGTTTTATTGATTCAAGGAGTATAAACCTTTTCAGAATGGAATGAAAAGTCTTGGAAAATATTCGTTTCGACGTTTTGTCATGAGAGTGTACGAAAAATTGAAGGTGCAGAGCGAACGGTTAAATTTAAGGAATGGCAGCGAGTAATAAATCTCCATTGAATTCTAATTAGGTACACTTTTAATCGCTAGTAAGTAATAAAATCATTGGATGCTTTTCAAATACTCTCTTTCATTTGTTCGATATTTTTCAGATATCATCGTGTGATTAATTTTTAATTTTTACTATTTCCTTCTTTGTCACTTACTGGAATCTCTCGCTCGCCACCAAACTTCAGACAAGTGATTTCTAGGGGAAAAATGAAACGTTACTAGACGTTCTCTGCACTGAGATGAGCGTCATGGACACTTTGATTGCTTGTATCTCAGCAATCGATTGAGGTATCGATACGAATCAAAAAGTGACTTCAATGCCATCGTTTCCTGATATTTTGATCGATGACAATATTTTTTAGTTTATTCTTTTTACACGACAGTTATTTAAGTGTAGTTTTATGCGATTGCAATGATTTGTTGTAAGATACGTAGAGATTTAAATTTATTTAATTCCACGTTTATATAGTATAAATAATGATAAATACGATAAATTGTTATGTGTTGTTGGATTTAAGCTTCGTTGTCTTCCTCTCGTTGCACGATTGATTTATATTTTTTATTTGAGATTCTTTGCATTCCATCATACTATCACACGAATATCTTTCACTCACTGTGATGAAATATCGAAATATCTGTCGGTGATAAATCTAAAATTCCTTTCATCGAGCATGTGATACGAATTTTAGCAAAAGTATGTAAAGAAGAAAATAAAAAGTTTTAACAAATTTTAACAAATTCACAGAATCTAATTCTACTACATTTTGTATTAATTTTATTGCACACAATTTATCGTTTTCTTTTTTTAAATTCGTGAATATTTTTAGAGACCAGCCAACGATGTAGAAATAAATATATCGAACACGCGGTGAACCAAGTATTGTATTTCGACGAAAAATATTTTACAGTTGGTAAAATAGAAACTGTGCGTTTGAAAGATAATCCCGATTTCGAACGATCAAACATAATCCTCTGAAGGCAAGACGATAATTTATTATTACCAATACAACATCGGGATAAGCAATAACTCTATTTTATTTTTAGTTGAGAAATTCGAATAAAATTGCTTTTCTAAATGCCCTGTTGAATCGAAACTATTTGAATGATATTTATACACCTTTCGAAAAATTTTATTCTATATTTTTCGAAATATTTATATATATATCTTAAAAAAAAAAAGATGTATCTATATTTTATTCAAGAATAGTATATTCATCAGATAACAATAATAAAATTCATAAAACGTTTGGAAAAGAAATAAAATGATGTTCTTGTTGAATAATTAATAATATAAATAATAAATATAAAGAATATAACGTTCTAACAGACATAAATATTGAGATAAAATTTTTAAATAAAAATGAAAAGCTCTCTTATATATTTACGTTGCAACGATTAAGCAAAGGAAAAAGCTGTGAATTGGCTTTAATTACAGAAGAATTGGAGAAGTATTGTCTAAAGAGGATAATTAAAATGATTAAACACATACATACATGCATACATACAGAATAATCAAGTTCGTGCATTGTTTCATTTATTAATTATTATATAGACAAGAAATTATATATCATATAATTCATTGTATTATGTAAATTATTATGTAAATTATTATGTATATGTAAATTTGTTTTTTCTATATATTTATATATCTACTCTGTACTTTTAGAAAATAAAAATATAGAATATATGATAACATTTTTAGTATATTTTATATACCTTTTTTTCCTAATTTTTGAAAATATGATAGTTTAAAGAATACAAATCATATATTTGAGAATAAAAGACTTTAGAATCCTTCCGGAAAGCATTTTTTACAAGCAAAAAATAATTTGAGCGTAATATTGCTTGCAATAATTAATTGGAAAGTAATATTTATTGTCAACGCAGTACCATTAATAAAAAATAGGTCTCCAGAAAAATTCTTGATAATTTCTCAAATGTATTGGCATCCAAATTAATAAAAAACAAAAAGTAAGTATTAAATATGTCAAATTTTATAATTAGTATTAAATAAAGTAATGTACTTCCTGGAAACAAAGTGCCATAAAAAGGTAAGTATAAAAGGTAAATGGAATTAAAATTCAAGAAAAATTTCATCCATGAATTCAATAATCTATGACAAACAGAAAAATTCGAAGAATTTCAGGAATTCATAGAAATAACGTCAAACTGAAAGAATTTATAAAATTTTTGGAACTGGCGTCAAATTCTTAGAATTTCTTAAATATTTGGATTCTATTAAAATTTTTGGCTAAAAATTCGATTTTATATCAGGAGAACATGATACGATAGGAGTACGATTGAAAAATTTTTCCGAGAAATGACGTCAATTTCTCGGAAGTGTACGAACGATTCATGGACATTTTTCGATGTATCTCGCTTATTTTTCGAGATATTAAAAAATGTTTAGAATAAAAGTTGCTTGGTTTCGAGAGGGGCACGTCCTGCTGCTGTTCATTTTTTTATAAATAAAAGGGTTACGGACTTATAAACGCGAACATGGTTTTTTTAAATGGGACTGTACATTTTTTAATACACCAATCGTTGCCCCTTAATATTCTCTATAAAAAAGTATTAAGCCATATATGGCAAAAAACTTATGGTTTAAGAAATAATTAATATCTTCTAAACTAATGGTTTTTTAGTAAAAATACCCCTCTTCATTTTTATAGAGAATGCCAGGATGCATAGATTGGTGTATGAAAAAATATATGGTGCAATTTAAAAAAATAAGGGTGACCTTGATAATTTTTTTATGAGTTGATTCACGAAAAAATTGAGGGCACCGGAATATAGCCCTTTCGAAACCATTCAACTTTCATGCGAAACATTTTTTAATATCTTGAAGAATAAGCGAGATATTTAATAAAAAAGATTGGTTTCGAAATTCCCTGTTCGAAGTAAAATTTTTGTCCAAAAATGCGACTTTGTATTAGGAGAACATGATACGATAGGAGGTCGATCGAAAAATTTTTCCGAGAAATGACGTCAATTTCTCGGAACTGTACGAACAATCGTTCGACATTTTTCGATATATCTCGCTTATTTTTCGAGATATTAAAAAATGTTTGGAATAAAAGTTGCTTGGTTTCGAGAGGGGCACGTCCTGCTGCTGTTCATTTTTTTATAAATAAAAGGGTTACGGACTTATAAACGCGAACATGGTTTTTTTAAATGGGACTGTACATTTTTTAATACACCAATCGTTGCCCCTTAATATTCTCTATAAAAAAGTATTAAGCCATATATGGCAAAAAACTTATGGTTTAAGAAATAATTAATATCTTCTAAACTAATGGTTTTTTAGTAAAAATACCCCTCTTCATTTTTATAGAAAATGCCAGGATGCATAGATTGGTGTATGAAAAAATATATGGTGCAATTTAAAAAAATAGGGGTGACCTTGATAATTTTTTTATGAGTTGATTCACGAAAAAATTGAGGGCACCGGAATATAGCCCTTTCGAAACCATTCAACTTTCATTCGAAACATTTTTTAATATCTTGAAGAATAAGCGAGATATTTAATAAAAAAGATTGGTTTCGAAATTCCCTGTTCGAAGTAAAATTTTTGTCCAAAAATGCGACTTTGTATTAGGAGAACATGATACGATAGGAGGTCGATCGAAAAATTTTTCCGAGAAATGACGTCAATTTCTCGGAACTGTTCGAACAATCGTTCGACATTTTTCGATATATCTCGCTTATTTTTCGAGATATTAAAAAATGTTTGGAATAAAAGTTGCTTGGTTTCGAGAGGGGCACGTCCTGCTGCTGTTCATTTTTTTATAAATAAAAGGGTTACGGACTTATAAACGCGAACATGGTTTTTTTAAATGGGACTGTACATTTTTTAATACACCAATCGTTGCCCCTTAATATTCTCTATAAAAAAGTATTAAGCCATATATGGCAAAAAACTTATGGTTTAAGAAATAATTAATATCTTCTAAACTAATGGTTTTTTAGTAAAAATACCCCTCTTCATTTTTATAGAAAATGCCAGGATGCATAGATTGGTGTATGAAAAAATATATGGTGCAATTTAAAAAAATAGGGGTGACCTTGATAATTTTTTTATGAGTTGATTCACGAAAAAATTGAGGGCACCGGAATATAGCCCTTTCGAAACCATTCAACTTTCATTCGAAACATTTTTTAATATCTTGAAGAATAAGCGAGATATTTAATAAAAAAGATTGGTTTCGAAATTCCCTGTTCGAAGTAAAATTTTTGTCCAAAAATGCGACTTTGTATTAGGAGAACATGATACGATAGGAGGTCGATCGAAAAATTTTTCCGAGAAATGACGTCAAATTCTCGGAACTGTTCGAACAATCGTTCGACATTTTTCGATATATCTCGCTTATTTTTCGAGATATTAAAAAATGTTTGGAATAAAAGTTGCTTGGTTTCGAGAGGGGCACGTCCTGCTGCTGTTCATTTTTTTATAAATAAAAGGGTTACGGACTTATAAACGCGAACATGGTTTTTTTAAATGGGACTGTACATTTTTTAATACACCAATCGTTGCCCCTTAATATTCTCTATAAAAAAGTATTAAGCCATATATGGCAAAAAACTTATGGTTTAAGAAATAATTAATATCTTCTAAACTAATGGTTTTTTAGTAAAAATACCCCTCTTCATTTTTATAGAAAATGCCAGGATGCATAGATTGGTGTATGAAAAAATATATGGTGCAATTTAAAAAAATAGGGGTGACCTTGATAATTTTTTTATGAGTTGATTCACGAAAAAATTGAGGGCACCGGAATATAGCCCTTTCGAAACCATTCAACTTTCATTCGAAACATTTTTTAATATCTTGAAGAATAAGCGAGATATTTAATAAAAAAGATTGGTTTCGAAATTCCCTGTTCGAAGTAAAATTTTTGTCCAAAAATGCGACTTTGTATTAGGAGAACATGATACGATAGGAGGTCGATCGAAAAATTTTTCCGAGAAATGACGTCAATTTTTCGGAACTGTTCGAACAATCGTTCGACATTTTTCGATATATCTCGCTTATTTTTCGAGATATTAAAAAATGTTTGGAATAAAAGTTGCTTGGTTTCGAGAGGGGCACGTCCTGCTGCTGTTCATTTTTTTATAAATAAAAGGGTTACGGACTTATAAACGCGAACATGGTTTTTTTAAATGGGACTGTACATTTTTTAATACACCAATCGTTGCCCCTTAATATTCTCTATAAAAAAGTATTAAGCCATATATGGCAAAAATCTTATGGTTTAAGAAATAATTAATATCTTCTAAACTAATGGTTTTTTAGTAAAAATACCCCTCTTCATTTTTATAGAGAATGCCAGGATGCATAGATTGGTGTATGAAAAATTATATGGTGCAATTTAAAAAAATAAGGGTGACCTTGATAATTTTTTTATGAGTTGATTCACGAAAAAATTGAGGGCACCGGAATATAGCCCTTTCGAAACCATTCAACTTTCATTCGAAACATTTTTTAATATCTTGAAGAATAAGCGAGATATTTAATAAAAAAGATTGGTTTCGAAATTCCCTGTTCGAAGTAAAATTTTTGTCCAAAAATGCGACTTTGTATTAGGAGAACATGATACGATAGGAGGTCGATCGAAAAATTTTTCCGAGAAATGACGTCAAATTCTCGGAATCACTGAAATTCTTGGAAATGACGTCGATTTCTCGGAACCTCTAAAATTCTTCTGGAAATAACTTGTTGTATTCTTGGAAATTTCCAATTGTTTAAACGTACGGAATTTTTGGCCAAAAATTCGATTTTATATTAGGAGAACATGAATTGATAGGAGATCGATTGAAAGATTTTCAGGAATTCCAATAGTTCTTGGAAATGGTGTCAAATTCTTAGAATTTCTGAAATTTCTACAATCTAATTTACATAAATACTTACTTGCTTTTCTTTACATTACAGTTATAATCATTTTGTTTTTTTCAACAGTTTCCTTATTTCTAAAGATACTTACCTTCCCATATTTACCTTCTTTACCTGTTTTCTTATAATATAGCGAGTCTCTTATGATATATTTAATATCAAATTATTAAAGAATGAATTTTATATTTACATCACTTAATTTTTTAATTATATTGAAAAATGCAACACAAGTGAGCACAAAATGAATAATCTACTCTAATTTTGTTTGTAAAGAGTTATGGTATTTTAAAAATTGTCAATTTTTTCTTTAAGAATTGCTCTTTTAATTCGACAACAATAAGAAAAGAATTCCCCAAAAAACTAAGAAATACTAAGTTATTCTGGACTCTTTTCCTTTTAAAATGAATCCAGAATGATTAATCTAAGATATTTCTTGCGAAAATTATAATATATCAAATATTGATAACCTTTTCTTCAAAAATTGCTTGACTTATTTAACTTGTCATAGAGTAGAAAACAATTCCCCAAAAGATTGAAAAATGCTACGCTATTTTACACTCTTTTCACTTTAAAATGAGCTTTGATTGATCATTCTAGGACATTTCTATCTAAAATTATGGTATTTCACAGATTGACAAATTTTTTTCCAAAAATTACTTGATTCGTTTAATTCGTCATTGTTTTCCCTAGGAAACAATTCTCCAAAAAATTAAATGCTCCACTATTCGAGAAACTCTTTTCCCTTTAAAATGAACCATGAAAGATTACTGCGATATTTATGAATGTATGCGATATTATTAATTAGAACTTGGGGAAGGATTATATGTCGCTATAAGCATCGTATTTATATATGTATGAAATATATATATATATATATATATATATATATATATATATATATATATATATATATATATATATATATATAATGACTCGAGTTGGGCATTTGTATGTTTCGAATAAATTATTCAGTTCAACGAGATTATAAGCGTCAAGCATGTGCAGTATTGATTGTACAAAATTGAAATGAAAACTCGAAAGTAATTTCTGAGACAATCGTTCGACTTTATATGCTATTTTTATTACTATATATGCCATATATATCGCGACAAAAAATTATTTTTACCCTTTGTATGTAACAATCTCATTTATTTTTTCTAACACAATTGAATAAAGAAAATAGCTGTACATACATTAATTTTTTCACCAATCCTTCATTAAATATATTGATTTTACAAAATTTTTTTTTGCAAATAACACGTTGCAAAGTAACAAATAAAATTTCGATTGCTACTCCAATTCAACGTTTGTTTTCCAGATGCAAAGTTCCAGAAGCAGGCATCCTATGTTTCACTTGGGAAACAATGTTTCAACTTTCCTCTGATTTCTCGTACACACACGTTACCAGACTCGGTAACATCTTTTATACATTTCGCAAAAGATACGAATTTTCAACAGTTCTTTTTAGTTTGAATACAAATCCCCTTACAGGCCCGCCCACCGGCCTCGAAAGTTTGAATAAATACATGAAGATCGCGTTTCATACCGAATTATCAATATTTCTCTCACGCCGAAAGTATTCGGTGGGAAAACACCGGTAAAATACCGGCACATCCTTTCTTTTCGCACGTTCTAAAAATCCCTATACCCCTCCACCAAATCCCTATATCCATCCACCAATCAATTCTATATACTATAAATTCAAAACTGCAATTCTGTTCCCGCTTTCATTAATTTATTTTGGATTATTTTTACCATTCTCACGCATTTTTCAAGCAAATCGCAGAACTGAAAATTTCTCTCTCTCTCTCTCTCTCTCTCTCTCTCTCTCTCTCTCTCTCTCTCTCTCTCTCTCTCTCTCTCTCTCTCTCTCTCTCTCTCTCTCTCTCTCTCTCTCTCTCTCTCTCTCTCTCTCTCTCTCTCTCTCTCTCTCTCTCTCTCTCTCTCTCTCTCTCTCTCTCTCTCTCTCTCTCTCTCTCTCTCTCTCTCTCTCTCTCTCTCTCTCTCTCTCTCTCTCTCTCTCCCCTCTCTCTCTCTCTCTCTCTCTGCGCCAGTATTCCACGAAATTGCTCGTGACTGCCCGTAACGACAAGGCGTGCGAGAAACGTGACGGGTCGGTACAAACGCGGGAACAATTCGAAAGGGCAAGAGTCGCGAACCATTCCTCTGAACCATTCCCTTGGTTCACTCGCGTACAGATTAATGTCCACGGACAGGCTTATCGACAATCTCGCGTTCGTTCGAATGGACGGCCGAATTTATTCAGCGCGAATGCCATCCTGTAAAACAGACAATAAATTTTCGACAGGGTGTGGACCAGTTTCTTCTAGTTTTTTTTTTTTTTTTTTGGATGTATTTCATAGATCGGGACAAAATTTATTATCGTTTGATAATTTTAATAATTAAATTCATTGTTTGCATTATAAATGTTATTGTGTAATTGAAGAAAAATTCTCTAGCCACGTATGTGAAGTGTCGTACGAGCGTGATAAATTTTGAAAGTGGAGGTTAGGTTAGGTTAGGTTAGGTTAGGTTAGGTTAGGTTAGGTATCCAAAGTTAGAAGACCGTTGAAATTAAAAGGTTTAATTTGGTAAGAGAAAGGTATTGGTAACGAAAATTACGACTTTTTATTCTTTATTTTCGAAACAATTCAATTTTCACGAAAAGTAAATTTCGCGAAAACGGTTAGCGAGATTATATTGTACGCCCCTCCGCAAAGTATGGCACGTAGTAGGTTTAATATCTAAAAAAATATGGTATCATAAGTTACGGATAATTTTCTCTCGCCCATTTCATTCCGTACACCTTTTGTTTTTCCATTTTTCTCATTACATTGCTTTTTGTCCTCTCGTTTTCACCTCTTTTTTTTACTGGTTTTTATTCGAATATTTGCGGTGTGATGAAAAAAGATTAAGAAATAAAAGAATATTGTGCAGCATTCATTCCAAAACATCTGATCTATCGTGAAAGTATTCACAAATCTTGGACAATGAAAATAATATTATCGTGTTGAAATTTAGAAGTGAAAGATAAAATTAGGAGTTAGTGATATTTAAAATTTTGTCAAATGAAATAAATCCTTTAATCTGTAACTAGTAATTAATTGTTAAAAAGGAATATTAAGTAACTGAATCGAATAATTATTATTTTCATTTAAATTTCATGCAACACAACAAAAAGAAAAATAAAATAACACGTACACGTATACGTGTCAAAGTCGAGTTGAACTTCGACTTGGCCTCGTTTCGCAGGGATTACGACTCAAGGAAACGCATTAAGAAGCGATACTCGTTTATTTTTCTTGAATACATGTGTGCCATTGGAAACGGAAGAAATGAGTGATATTATTGAAGCCTGATATCATAATAAGATAAAATATATCGTAAAATGTTTGTTGTCGTTTAAAATATGCGTAATGTTGGTAGCATAAAACTTGGCAACAAGATTATGGCCGTGATAAATGATCTTGAAATATTTCCATCATCCATGTCACGATGACGAGATATAGTAGCTTCTTCTTTATGTGCAGTGACACAAAAAAAAAAAACATTCAAAAAAAGGAATATAAATTGGAATATAAATTATATATTGTAAATATACAATTGAAGATTGATAAGTAGAAAATAATTTAAATCATTTTTTACGTTTTGTTTGCATTTAATTGATACAAGAAGAAGAAAAGAAAATGTGTATCGTAATTTCTTAAAAATTAATCTCATAGATTACACATATAATTTCAATGGAAATTAATGGTTTCTTAATTTAATTAATTTTTGATAACATATATCTTGAATCATTTTGTTATCTAAACGGTGGACTTCACTTCACTCGTATCTGTAACTTCACTGTGGAAATTTATCTGTCAAAAATAATATTATGTTTATATTATATTTACTCAGTTATATATAAGAAATATCGAGATATAAAGTTTTTTTCCAACTCAATAACCGGGAGGGAATAATTCATCTTTCCTTCATAACATTTTCAACTCGCATATTTATGTTTATAGAAACTAAATTATTCATAATGATTTGATTACTACAATTAATCGCGTTAATTAGATAATTTGTCAACATTCTTTGTTAAGTTTCACGTATAAATATTAATTCAATGTATCCAAAGATACAAATTAAATTTTTCACTTCACACTCGAGCATTGGAAATAATAATAATAATACAATTATTCGAAAGATTTATAATTCATGTCGAATCGTTTAACATGCGTTAAATTTATTATATAATTGCAATATTAGTTTTGTCCAGAATTGTGGATAAATATAAGAATAAAAAAAAAAAAAAAATTAGGAAAAATACCTTTTATTGATCGCATTCGTACGTTTCAACGAGGAGAACGCGTGACACAAAGAACCAATTATTCGATACAATATGCAGGATACTAAAACGTTGTTCGAGACACGTACTGTACATAAAACCTTGTCAACACGTTCATTGACAGTGTTCTTGTGAATAGGCATGGACGATTATTATTGTATGCCTACTTACTAACAAGATCGAATTAATTGATCAATGTATGTTCGTATTAAATTTCATTCTCGCCCTATTATGCCACGCCAACTTATATCCTCCCATTGTATTATAGGGAAATTAACACTCAAGAATGCAGAAAGTATAACGTTCTCTGTTCGAAAAGGTAAATCACTTTGAAGGAATCGATTTGTAAAATTCATAGCTACACTCTAACCTCACTTTACTATCTCAACGATGAAAATATTTATTCTTTTGTTGTCACTTGTTTTGAAAATAACATCCAATTGATAAATTGATTCACGATAAAATGAAAATCAAAAAAAAAAAAAAAAACATTGCATTTCTTCTTTCGTTTATCCAGAGTTAAATATCACATAAATTACACGCTCGAACACGTTGTGTGCATGCACGTACGAATGCACGTACGTTCGTTTTGAGGTTAACTTAAGAAAGAAGGAACGGCGAAATGAAATTAATCCCAACACTACAAAGAAATTGTGGTAGTTATAGAAAAACGTTTTTACTCGCGACGTGAACAAAGTCTCGCTCGCTTGGAAATACTATGATTATCGGAAACTGATATTTACACATAGAGGAGAATTCTCGTATCCCATCGATTGCTCTATCGATCGCGTGATTTTCAATGGCGCACTCGAGTGGAAACAAAGGAAATATAATTCCCTCTTCCTCTACTTCTCATTCCTTTCTTTTCTTTTTTTTTTTTCTATGAGGCAGATTCATGGAATCGATAATTCATGCTCGTTTTAAAAATACGTATCTCGTAATACTTCGAATTTGCAAATCGAGAATTATTTAAACTTATATCGCACTAATTCTCACTTTGCAATTATATTGCTGTTACAAGAAACGTAAATATTTTTCATTCTAAGAAAAATTTACCTATCCCTACATTCTTTTTATCGTAGCTCAACATTTCGATACGCTTTGTTGCCTGAAAATTTTTAAAAATTAAAAGCAATTAATTAATCATTTACAATCGTAATAACATTATTACGAATGAATAAATAAGATTTATTAAAAAAAGATAAAAGAAACTTGGAATTTTTTCCAATTTTTCGATTGCTCGAGGCATCGAAGGGTCCAATCCACGAGTTTTACTCGCGTCTGATGGGACACTCTGTATGGGACAACGCGTGCAAACCCGTCGTGCTCACGCGCCCGTATAAATTGCGTGACACGCGTGTGTCAGTTATAACGACGAGCGTATTACACGGCTGAAATCGATATTGGCCGGCACAATTTATGGACCTGCGATGGCCGAATCATCGATTCGTGTAACGACCTCGTATAACTTGTCCTGTGTGAATGAGACGTCGAAATCGATTGTCAAAATTGGATCCCTTCGACGATGACACTTTTAATCGTTATTTCCTTCTTCTTCTCGCTCGACTGGAAATAAGAAGATGCGGGAGGAGAGAATGTGAAGGGTGGAATATTGGGTGGAAGAATTTTAGAAATTAATTTTTAAACACGCCTGTAAATATCGAAGAGAGAGAGTGTTGCTATTGTTATTAAAATTTCTCATAAATTTACTTCGAATTGTGATTTTTTCCTTTTTAAATTCAAAAATTTAAGAAGAAATACCGTTATATTAACCACGTTGCGTAACAACGGTTAATTCCTTCTCTACAAGACTCACAACTCGTGGAGAGATAGATTTATTAGATAACATCGAATAAAGTTGATTTTGATTTATAACTTATCCTTATCGGCTTTCGTTCTATCGAAGAACTCTTATTCTCTTGATTCAATCTTGATCGCAAATTGACAGGATCGAGTTTAAAAGATCAGATCAGAGGGGGAAAAGTTTAATGGATTCTGATCAGTGTGGATGCGTCTCACGACAGGCGTGAATATCGGGCAAACTATTCCAACTCTTCTCGGCCGTATTCTTACGGAGGAAAATATGCGCACGTAATTCGTTATCCAATAATAATTAATTATTCTCAACTCGTTACAGTGTCATTAGTGTTACAAGGACTTTGAATGCATAAATTAGAATTAAGATATGTAAGTATGAATAATAATTAGTTTTAAAAAATAAATTCATATTTTTTTCTTTTCTTTTTTGTTTTTTGTAAAACGCAATATTGATAAAAATGAGATTTTAAAATATATATATAATGTGAGTATAGTAGTATAATTATATTTTAAATTTATAATAACGTGTCGTGTTGGAAAATTTTTATACAAATAAATGGATAACGAGAAAAGTGAAGAGGGAAGATTTGTAAAGAATTTTTCAAAAATTCGTACGACGAATAAATCCAAATTCTAAAACTTCGGTAATTGTGATGACAGTAGACAAACATTTCCGGCTAATTACATCCTGCTGGTCGTTAATTTCTAACAATACCGCATTTTTCGTCGTTACTTTTACGAGAGGGATGCGCGCACAAATGTTTTTCCAACAGGAGGGGGAAAAAAAAAAATATGTATCCTGAAAACGCTTTCACACGTTTATTTACAAAAAAGTTTTAACAACATTCATTGCAACCGCCCTCTTTATTTCTTATTCTTTCTCCGCGAAAAATATGTTTGAATACTTTCGTTTCTATGGAAGATAGAATGGTTTAAATGAATTTTCTGTATAATTTATTATTTCAGACAATCTCACTCACTTCTTTGCGTAATAACGTTACGTAAGATAAGTTAATTGATCCAAAACAATTTGTTTTACATAATATTGTTTAAACTTTTATACCAACTCGCGTGGAAATTGAATCGATCGATCGACTGCGCAGCCTGGAAATTTCGTAAAATGGAAATTTCGTCAAATATTTACGAAGAGAATAATATATATTAACAATATTGCATCAATCGTTTGTTACGTTTTTTATTTTTAGAATAAATTTAAAATTTAGATCAGATCTCTTGAATTGAACTCTAATAATAATAATAATAATAATAATAATAATATCGATAAGAATCTCGTGTATAAATAGATATTTGTGGATAATGTCCACAAAAGTATGGAATAAATATGTTTTACCATTTTTCTTAAGAGTATAAATATGTATAATAACTTCAAAGATCGAAGCAGGTAAACATGTTGATAATTATATAACTTAATTGCAAACGTCAATATAGTCGTCTATTTTTTTGTAAACACGAATACACACTTAATCGATAAATGTATCTCCACTGGAAACGACGAAATCTCGATTAGAGTCGTACATCAAATACATTTTAACTTCCGTTACAAATCGCCTCTCGTCCAAGTGCGATTCAAAATACGAGAAATAAAAATATATACGTTTTAATTGTCGCAGGAGAGAAAAGAAATTAAGCAGATACTTTTTTTCTAATGAAAATAACACCAAACACGACATTTAAACTAATTTAAATTATAACACAACAGCCATCGAAAATACGTACGATTAAAAAGTACTCTAACTGTTTCCATCACAAAATAATCTATTTTCTAAATTAAGATTCAAATTAGATCTGCAGCTATTAAAAATTCTCTACCCATTTATCTACAAAATGAGGAAAAAAAAAAAAAAAAAAAACAAATACCAACTGCTTTGAAATAACCTACTTACACCATAACCTTTCCATCCGACCTCGAACGTTATCAATGCCTTTACTCTACACCTCGCAACTGACCAAGTTTACACAAGTCACCTACATTCCTCTTCCATCGACTCTAACAATGCCGCGTTCTCACAATTCAGCCGGCCGTGTGTGCGAGCAGAAGTGATTCACGTGCGCACGTGACCGAGGCCGGTCGTTCGTGGTCTCGTTAGGCCACGTTGACTTTCGTTAATCACGATAAACGGCCGGTTGCACGCGCCATATACCGATGGTCGATAATCGAGTTTCCCCCCACAGACGAAGATGCACGCGTAAAACGTCAGAATTCAGTCTCGTTACTGTGCAACTTTGCACAGTTCCCACTGGCACTGGACGCTATATCCCTATAAGCCATAAGATAGCCCCGCCGTTTTAGCGGCAATCCAATTTGCCACGATCGATGAGACGGCAGCCAACGTTCGTGTCGGGCTTTCCACGCTTCGTAACACGCTTCTCTCGTTCTGCAAATCTTTTGGGAACAAAGAGACCCACTGCGATTGTCCACGCGATTCGCACGAGAGTGTGTCTCTGTACGTGTATTTTTATAATTGATTGACACGTATGTGCACGTTAGTTTTTTTATTTAGAATTATTTTTAAGAAAAAAATGAATCGAAGAGGTTAAGGGAAAAAAGATTTTATTGAGGAACGATTGTTGTGAATGTGGTACGTGTGCAATGAAATAAAATACTGTCACGTGTGAATTTTATGGTTGGTTTTAATGGAAATTGAGGATTCCGTGGCTAGATGGTAAATGTAGAGAATTATGATAACGGTTCTGGGTGTTGGAACTTGTAATAGCATTTGCGAGAAAGGTGAAGAAATGAGACATCTGGTGGTGAGAGGTTGAAACAATATCAAGTTCTTCAATCGTTCGAGACAGGACAATGGAAAAGCAAATTTGTATTTTAGATTATATAAAATGTTAAATCACAGATATATATTGAGAAACTGAGATATGAAACTCGTATTTGAAGAATAAATCGAAATAATATTAAACACTGGCTTTCGCATAGAAATAGTTTAAGGACATCTATTGACCTATATATTATAACCTGTTATTGACGAACAAGTTGCACACTGTTCAATGTTTGCTCGTGCAAATGAATATTTATACGAGTCCGTATCTTAAGATCTATAATGAAAGCTAAGATAGAACTCTCCAGAGGCAATTATTACAGCTTGCATGTGCATCAGAAAGAGCACGGCTAATTAGCTCGCTTAGAAAAGACGTTTGACTCCATAGATACACAACACCACCGCTTAAAGGATTCACGAAAAAGAGGATGAGATTAAACGAATCCCAATACTCGTCGGTCCCCCTAGCGGCGATTATTCGAACTAAAAATCGAGAAATCACGAAGAAGATAAAAAATTATAAAGTGAAATAGAAACGATCTCGAGAGTGAAATAACGGAAAATGGTAAGAGATTCAGAAATAATATATAGAGCAGTGGTTCTCAACCTGTGAAAAATATAGAAAAAGCGAAATAGAAGTAATTCTCAATCCGAAGAGAAAGCTGTAGAGAGCGGATAGCGAAGGGCGTATAATTGTATAAAACAGTGGTTCTCAACTTGCATAGATCGAGGTGTAAAAATTTGAATTTGTAATCATCTCTTATAATCAAAATTATATATTTTCTTGTTAAATGAATTTTCTTGGAAAACAGTTTACCCCTCTGCACGTGTATTATTAACAATCCCTCCTATATGAAAAATATTATATGGACACACCGTGCGTTTGGAATGAAATTTCATTTGAAACGAGGTGTTACTTGAATTTCGTTGTTTCATAAGCGAATATAGCGAAGTTTATAACGAGTTCGGGGATGTGTTGATCGAGGGTGAGTTTGGTTTCCGGAAAAGTTTGTTTTCTTGCGGGAAATTTGTATTTCGCGGGCAAAATTGATTTATAATTAAATAAATGAAACGATAGATAGGGATGTTAAAGTAATTATTCCAATTTCATCACGTATCAACGTAATCTTTGCCGATTTTACGAATAATCTTAATTCTGTCCTCCTTTTTATCTAATCGTTTCCTTTTGTGTAAAAAAAAAAAAAAAATCATTTCTTTTATGAAAGAATCATCGTCTCAATTTTGCGAATTCGGAGGAAATGTTCGTAAAAAAAATAAAAAAATATTTGTGATGCACACGACGATGTTGGCTGATAAAACACTTTCCGAATATATCCGTTATACGAGTATAGTCAAAGAGAAAGATGTGATTCTTATTATACCATTCAAGATTTCTTCTCTTTTACCCAACAGAATTGAATGTATTACCCATTCTAATTAAATGAGAAATTAACTAACACGTGATAAAACAATGAAATTAATTGGAATGTAAGAACATTTAATTACTCGATGATGGTAATTTGCTAGCGCAAAAAACAAACAGTTAATTATTTTCTTGTTTTTAAAACTTTCTCCAATCAATTTTATATTACTTAACACGCAATTTTAATTACCAATGCCTTTGTTCGTCACTTTGAAAAAATTATATAAAAAATTATTACATCTTTATCAATTTTAAAAATATAGATAGATAAAATAAATTAATAATTAAAATGAAAAATCGAATCAAATCGAAATAATCAAAGATAAATATCTATTACACGTGATTTATATGGTAAAAGTAATTAAAATTATTCAAGTCAAGAAAATAAATAACTTATTACGTGACAAATAATTAATTTTCAACCTATTTTCGTGAGACGAAAAATCTTTCTAAAAAAAAAAAAAAAAAATTATAATACAGTTAAAATAAGTGTTTTGCCAAGTATCATAAAGGATTCAAAAATAAATTCAGCGTTTATATATAGCTAAGTGGTGGAGACATTCTTCGAATGTCTTGGAAAATATATTTGAATGAATGACTGGAAAGTAATCTCATTTACATGTATACTCGACTGATACGACGGCCTAAGTCGATATTTTATATTTAACGGGTAATTTTCTCACTATCTACGAGTAAATTATAGGAATAATGAATGAGATAGAGAGAAATTGTTCAAGGCTCTACTAATTCCTTTTAAAACTTCAACAAGAAGATTTTTAATTATGACAGTGATATTTTAAAACTAGATATTATATGGTTAAACAATTAATTTGTATACTTTAATGTAAATTGTAAATTTTCATACTTTATTCTGCAACGAAATTCTCCTCTATTTTTTGCAAAAATTAGATTTCGACGTATGTAATAAAAAAAAAATTGTCATACATACAATAATTTTATAACAGGATAAATAGTAATAATAGGGCACTAAAATTTATGAGATCACACTTAAAATAAGAAGAACATACATCTTCTTGAAAGATTTTCAAATTCAACGGGATTTCACGTTATTATCTTTCATATTCAACTATCTTAAAAAATTTTTATTATCAACTTTTGCTTCATTTCGGAAGAAAATAATATCGAAGCTTTAAAAATTCATTTTTCACTCTCTCGAAATGATATTAATAGAAAGAAATTCCTGCGCGTATAATACATATTATAGTAATCTGTAATACATACTCGCATAATCTGCAGATATTTCATGCAGAACAGAATTACTGTTAATTTTGATAACACACTTATTAATCGAATTTGCACACGAAGATTTCTCTGTAAGGCTAACTGTAATTCATACGAGATAACACAATCTCTACGAATTTTCTGCATTACTATTAATTCTGTGTTTACGATTAGATCCAATAATCTTATGAAATCCATGACGTGGTATTATTGTAAACATTATCGTAATCGGTATAAAACTGATGAATAATTGATCGGTTTTTCCAATATGTCAATTTACATTATCGTTTCTGTTCAACGGAACGATAAATGATGATACGCGAATGAATGAAAAAACGAAATTTCTCGGTAACTGCACGTTTACTTTATGCACGTCGAGTATTATTTCGTGGAAATAATGTGTAATTGGACAAACTTCTAAAGGAAATCTTGGAAAGGAGGTGATACATGATAAAATATAATAAATATATATATATGTAAAATACAAGAAATTTGTAAAATATATCACAATTATATATTTTTTTTAAATTGTTAAATTTATGTTAAATTATAGATGCTGTAAAATAATTGTCACGAAATTAAAAAAAAAAAAAATTATATATAACTCGACAAAGTAACCGGTGATCGATAGCGAAATTTGTGAAAAATCGTGCAAATGAAAAAATATATCAATTCATTGAGCTGTGAGATTGAATTAGCAAAAAATTCACTTGTGATTCAATTAAGAAATATAATTTTTCACTTTAAAATAAGAATAAAATAAAATAACCCTGGATTAAAACATTAAAAAGTCACAGCTAGCTCCTTAATAAACTAAAAATAAACCGTAAATAATCGATCCACGAATGTTTATGCGAAATAAAATTAAATGGAAACACGATTAAAGAAGCTCGAACATTATCTTACTCGATATTCTCATATAAACTTTTCCACATTTCTCATTACAAACGTACAATCATCCGCAACATCCGATAACAACACAAATATAAATATTACAATACATATTTTTTCACATTTCAAGTGCATAAACATCCGCAGTCGAATAACGTAACGTATTCGATATTAATCACTCACAATAAAGGCGAAAATATTCTTCCAATTGTAACAAAACCACTCTTCTTATATATATACTTTATACCGAATAGATTACTAACACTTTTCCCGCATATATATATACCGTATACTCGTCCACTCTACGTACGAACAATATCGAGCTTTAAAGAATCGAGACAATTCTCGAATTTCGAAGGGAAATCGATACCCGCGGATGTTGTATCGCGAGCACGTGGTCGTTGGAACGGTCCGTGTACCACTAGCACGATCGATCGCGGCCGAGGTGTCACTGGTTCGGCGCTGGCGAACATCCTCGCGATTTATAAAGCCTCGTCCGCTCTCTGACTTCGCTTCGTGTCGTCCGCCTCGTTATTATTCCCCTGCCAGATCACTCTGATTCCCTCCCCCACCCCGCTTTCCACCGACATTTCTCTACCGTGCGCGAGACTCTTGAACCAGAGTGAAGTTGTCCCTTTAGATTATACGTATTTTTCGTTGGTCTTACGAGATTATACATGGTCATACGAGTGAAATTCGATATTTTGAATTGTAGGTTAGAATTTTTTTTTTTTTTGAGCGATTATATTATTAATTGAAAGAAATTAATTGTTCGTTTCTTTGAATGTAGATAATGATCTTTATACCATGCGTCTATTAATCAGTAAAATTTTATTTTATTTTCGATATAGGGAATTTTGAATTCTAATGAGTGAACTTGTCTATCGTTGAGTTTGAATGTAAATAGTAAAAGAGTAAGTAAAATTCTGTGATGTATATATATATATATCGGTGGAAAGCGGGAATTTTGAATTCCAGTAAGCGAAGTTGTCTAACTATCTATTGGTGATGGAAAAAAATTAATCGAACGATTTTTAATACAATCATATAGATATATTAATACGATAAAATTTTGTGATAAAATTTTGTGATTGTTTAAACATCATCCAAGAAATAAATTAATCTCAGGAAGGGAAAACAAAATCGAGAAATTAACGAAATTTCTCACTCAACAGTAATAATAGAATACATTTCGATAACATTAATTCGGAGAAAGTAACGAAGCAAAGCCGAGCAACTTTTGCACAACATTAATCACGATAGGTGTATAGATTCAATTATGTTTAATTATGTCAGCTTTAACGAAGGCCACTCGAGTTTTCGAAGCGAATGTACAATTAAACAACGAAGAGGCAGTTCGAGCTCGGCCAAAGAGAGATAAACTTGAAACGATCTCGCTAAAAATAACACGAGAAAAAAGATCGGGTATATATCGCCTTGCTTATACCCGTTGTTTATGTTTCACGATATTCGCCGTGAACGGCGGCGCAACGTGAGTGAAAAGCAAACTTGCGTTCAACGAGGCGTATAAACATATTGACCGAGAAATCTATGGGTGCCATCGAATTTTATCCGTGCGATCGAGGCAAGTATCGGGTGTCGTGGAAATCTGTTTGAACTCTGTCCAATTTTTAAGAATTGTAAAATAGAAAATTATTTTCATAGAATGGAAATCGTTTATTCGTTCGCCAGTTCCTGTGTGAAACTCGAAAGTAAATAGAATATTGCTGTGAAATTATACGCGATAATAAAATATCTTAATTTTTTAACCCGATTTTCGTCCCAAAATTCGAACGACTCGAGATCATTGGAATATAGACGTTTTTAAACAACGAATTCATCGAGATTCATTTTCATTTTTTTTTTTTTTTTTTTTTCTAATTTCTTTCCAACGATTCTTCCGTCTCGTTTTGTGAATGGCGGCACCGGTATCTAGATCCTTCCAGTGCAGACATTTGCACGTTACAGCGGTTATCTCCTTTCCGACATGAAAGAGTTCGTTGCTGCTCGTCTGTTTCCTCCCATGCGTCATCTTGCGTGGGAAAGTTTGTTTAACAAATCTCGGTGCCAGTTATCTCACTGCAGCTACGACATGGAGAAAGCAAATTTTAGCACGAAATTTCGTCGCTACGAGTATCGATCCCCTCGAGCTTCGAACGAAATTGCCTTCGTTTATCTGTTTTTTTTTTTTTCCGTATTTTTTATCTCTTTAAATATCGCACGTGTAACACATTCTATATTAGAATATCGATATTTATGATGTTATCGATGAAATCTCTTCTTTATATTTATTTATATTTCAATTTTTGGAATTTTTTTTTTTTTTTTTGGTCTGCAATACAGATGAAAATTTATTTATGAAATGTAATTTTCTCTTAATTTTTATAATTCTTTCTTGTAATAGAAATTCCAATACAATGGAATGTGAATTTTGTACGAATAATGTAAGTATAATGTGAAGAAAGGATAAACGTATATAAATGATTGAAAAGAATGTTTGAAGTCAGTTTTTAGTTTAATGCTAATATTTTAGATAAAATATCTCGTTCTCGACGAATGCAATTTTTTTCACCAGATGATAAGAGACAAGTTCAATGATCTGCTACGTGACATTGACATAAGTTGCTAAGAAATCCTTAAAATAGTGGAAAAGAATTTGTGAATTTCGAAACGGTTGAAATTGTATGCAAAATGTAGCATTCTTTTCTCATTAACTAAGATTATGTTTCTAAGATTAAAAGATGGCAAAAACATAAAGAGTTAAAGAGATTAAAATCAATAAAACAAGAAATGTTTGGTTTAACAGTGATAATTATTTTTTAATTAAAGTTAACAGTTTCGTGTTAATTAAGTCGAGACTTTACTAAAAAGATATACGAAATATATGTTCGTTTTATATCTTATTGATCGAATTGTAATCTTGTGTAATTTTGAAAACTTTTAAAATTCTGAATTAAAAAGTTCAATCCACTTAATAAGATAATCCACCACTTATCCTAAATGGAAGATAAAACGTGCTATGAAATTTTATTCCTACACTTTCTTCTTATAGTCTCGTATATAAAACGTATATTATAAATTTCGATAAAACCAATAAAAAAAAAAAAAAATTGCTTAATCCGAACAATTAGTGGAGCAGAAAATGTTTCGCGAAATTTCACAAATAAAATATTATATTCCTCGTAAATTTCCCCAATAAATATTTAAAAAAAAAATTTTGGTATCACAATTTTATAAACGCTGAATAATAATGCAATTTTTATAAGGAATTTAATCAATCAAATTACAAGGATAATCCAATCTGCTTATTTTTATTCCAAAACGAGCAAGATGGAAAAGAAGAATTTCGTTTCATCGTCAATATCACGCAAACAAACTCGTCTCGTTCTTCGCGTTTTCATTTTCAGCTCGATCGATAAAACAAATTCGTTTCCTTTCCACGTTACCGATACGACCCAATGCTTCTCCGATAATTTACATAACTCGGTTAAATGCACGCGGTACGCGCGCATGCGCGGTGCAAACTCGTTAATCAAACACTCGACTCGAATAGCTGTTTCTCTCTGCAATTATGCGTGTATACATCTGTATGCACTTTTCCCGGTTTCCATACTTTACGAGCTGTGTTCCTTCACAAATCCAGCTTTGTTTATGCTGGATTCTGGTTCTTTTCCACGAAATTCACAACGAAATCCGAACAGAATAAATCTCTCGAAAATTATTAACGAAAGTTACTATCAGTGTCTATGAATCTGGATAAAATAACTTTAGAGCGTAATAATTTTCAAGATAAAGAATTACCATCTAAGGATATTTGGAAATATATTTTTTCTAGTGCCCCTAGATTCTAGCGAATCGCAGCCTAGTGTTCCCTAGCGAATCTAGTGTCCTCTAACGAATCCTAGGAAAAAAGAATATTCTCCAAAGCAATCTTTTCAGTTCACACTTTTAGGTCAACAATCCGAAAAACTCGTTTCATTCACGAACGTCGATTTATTTTATTTAATTTTTAAGAGTAAAAGTCTCTTTGAATATTATTTTCACTTAACATTTTTTCCTTAGTATTATTAGTATTTTAATATGTATGTACGCTATAACAATTCTACTTTTGCAATAAATGATTTTCATGCAAATTTTTCATTACGATGAAATGATTGGAAAAGTACTTTCGAAATTTTTTGTAATTAGAAAAAAGTGATGAGAGTAACAGTGTCTGCATAATCGCAAAGATTCTGACTGTGATCGATTCGGAATGTGACTGGGTTCAAAGAAGTATTCGTTAAACAGAAATTCATCGGTCGACTCGGATCAAGCGTGAGCAATTATTTTTAGTCGACATCGGTATAATTATCTTCAATCAGGTGATAGTCACGTTGATGGTGATTCAAATAAGTGATCGAACACGCGTTCCTGCGTTCCATCACACAGATTCTCGCCCATTATTAATAATTCATTCACAGCTCCCGGTTTGGAGCACGGTCGAACGACAATTCTCTGCAATCGGATTAATCTGTTGTTCACGAACCGTGAATACGAAAAATTGATAATCGAACGAGATGTCAATGGTGTCCTATATATTTGTTATTTTCTCCTGTTTTCTTTTTTTTCATTAAAAACGAAATTATCCAAAAACAAAATGAAATAAATTTTGTTCGAATTTGTTGATTCAATGAAAAATTCATAATTTATTTGAAATGATAATGCGAGAAGAAGAGTCTCATTAATAATCATCAATTTTCATAAAAATCATTGATTTACAATTTCCTTCGTTCTAAAGGATAAAACAATGAGGAAGAAAAAATAAAGAAATACAATTATCCTTTTAAAATTATCTAATACCTAATTTGCAACGACAATTTAAGTTGTTATTTAATTTTTTTCATACTAATTGAACAACGTAGTATCGATGATCGTTCTATGACATAAAAATCTTTGAATATTAAAAAGTCATCGTATGAATTTACCGTGTTATTAATGAGATTCTCGATCTGATGAGCATAAACGTGTTTTTTTTCGCGGGAATTCCCCACAACACGACACGATTGAATTATACGAGAAAGATGAGCACGCTAACACGTGGCGAAAATTGACCATCCATTACGTTATCTGCAAACGTTCAAACGAATTAGAAATTTTGATTGAAAAATCGGTATCGGTGGGAACAACCAAATATGCTCGATTCCATCACTTACAATAATAACAGTAATTGTGGAATAATTTTTTGGAAAAAGAACGAAGAGAAAGAGGAGTGACGAATCGTGATATATATATATTACAAAAATTATTATAATATCGGACAATTATTCGTATCAACAAATACGTAAATTGCGTATGCGATATTGAGATTCAAATTGAGAGAATTGTATCTCTTGATGAAAACGGAATTGCATTCAAAATTCTCTCGAATTTTTAAAAAATGAAATGAAAAATCATACGAGAAGAGAGTATTAAAAAGACATGAATTTATTTGTACAAACCTGTTTATCCTCCAATTCACATTTATTTTATCTTCTAAATAATTAGTCGTATAAATAAATAAATACGAAAATTTACCTTCGATTTAAAAATTCCCAATTTCCATTTACGCCTTCGTTCGTTCGTCTTAAATGTCATCTCGAGTCGAACAGCCACGTGCAAGATATGCCATTTCTGGTAATCTGAAGAGCCGTTGTTATCCCCGTTCGAAAAGCTGAATAGACGTTTATACGCCACTCACACTCACACACGTGTACGTCTGAAACGAATCAGAATTGAATTATTTATAAGTTTCGATCGATCTTTCAACTTAATAAACGCAATGCACTTTAATTAACACAGTTATCGATATATGCTGATTAATCGAGTGGCAAAACGATCGACGAACGAAAAATCAATTTTCGAGGTAAAAGGAATCGTGCACTTCGAGAGAGAAAATTATCTATTGCTCGATATACCCGCTTCAAAGTTTTATTTTCAAGAATTATTTCGATATTTCATTTTGCTTCTAAGAATTATCCCTTAGAATTCTCAGCTTGTAATTCTCAGCAACGAATGGATGCACAAGGTATTGGATGTCGTTTCAGCGATATCACGATTTATAAATGTCACGTAACAATGTCTCGATTATCGCGAACGGTGATGCACACTCGTGACACAAACGGTTAAGATCGTGAGTACACTTCGCCTTTTGTGTCCAATGCGATTGTAAAAATTATAATATCTTTTCACCAAACAACTTTACCTTCCAGGTCGGTAACATTTGTACGAGAACCTACAAAAGTTATCGACCGTACTGTACATATGAAGAAATTGATCCGAATTTTCGAAAGAAAAAAAAAAAAACAATATTCACACCATGGATAAAAAGGGAGAAATGAGAAAAAGGAAGGAAGGGAATGCAAGTTTAATAGAAAACTTTCTTTTTCACATTCATTCTACACGTATAACGTTTAAGCTTGACGAGATTTCAATTCTTCCATTGTAGGTATTTAAACGCATGGTGACGCATAATCGATAAAGGTATGCCGAGATTGTTAGCCGGAAGTGGATAAAAAAAATGAACTTTGGCATTCTCAGAATTCTCTTCACAGTTTTTTCTTTCTTTTTTTTTTTTTCAGTGGTGCAATATATAATCGTGGAATAATGGAATTTCTTGGACAAAAATTGATCCAAGGACTAGATGATAGAATCGCGGTAATGCAAAAGTTATGCACGAATGCCATCACACGATCACGCGAATGATAAAGAATACAAGAAATGTCGGGAATCGCTGTTGGCCAACTAACCAATCTAAAACAATATTCTTACACCGCGTATTATAGTATTTAATTCTGTAAATACAAATGAAACGTAACTACCTAACCTAAAATTGGCTTTAAGTAAATTTACTTTACACATAACCTAATTTCTTTGGACAAAGATCGTGAATTTGATCTAAAACGAGTTTACAATATTTTCTTCTATGAATGCGACTATGATAAAATTTTATAGTTAAATTTCTTCATTTTTTGAATTCGATTTGAACGGTTTTTACAAATACAATAAACTTATACTGCATATCATACTATTTAATTCTGTAAATAAAATGTAACTACCTAACCTAAAATTGGCTTTAAGTAAATTTACTTTATACATAACCTAATTTCTTTGGACAAAGATCGTGAATTTGATCTAAAACGAGTTTACAATATTTTCTTCTATGAATGCGACTATAATAAAATTTCATACTTGAATTTATTTATTTCTTGACACTTTGAATTTAATGTGAACAAATGGCATTTTTATTAATCTGATCTGGAATAATTGACACATGCAATTACCAACTTAAACCTACCTCAGAGATTGTTCTCTTCTGATGCGGAGTCATTCGTTTTCATTTTTCTCTTCCTCGTCACGCATTTGCATACACGGTTGCACCCTTGAACCGAAACCTTGGAATTGAACAAGTGACGGGAAATTTGCATGTCGCAACGTCGACTGATCAATCGTCTAACCTTCTGTTCCGTTAAATTCGAGTTTTTGAATTTTTTTTACTTTACTTTTTTAAGCAAGTCGGAATTTTTATTTATTCTTTCTCTGCTCGAGAAACGTTGAATTGAGAATCGTTGGATGGATGTATGAAAGAAAACTTGTCTACTCTTCCATTCCTTGAAATTGGAATTTTATTCTATTTTCGTTCACTTGAAATTTTTATCCTCTTCTCTTCTCGTCTCTTTTCATCTGGAAAGAGAAATAAAAGAGAAACAAAAAATAACGAATACTATAAGAAAAAAAAAAAAAAGAATCTATCATCAAACGAATCGATAATAATTATATTTTTTCAACAAACTGATAATTCAAGTTAAATTTTCACACTTTGTAGGAAAATCTCACCACAATCGCACGACAATCTTGTTCACTTGTTGACAAACGGGTACATTATCGCGAAACATGTTCCCATTCGGATTAATATTTTTCTCACGTTTCAGCGGCTTGTAATCCTCGAAATTTCATTTGTTGCGAATTTAGCTGTTCAACACGAGAGTTTTCGGCAAATTTCCATAAAAGCCAGAGAGGCGAAGTCACCTGATGAAAACGATTCACGAAATTTAATTAAGCTTCGCCTGTTTTTATTTTTTTTTTTTTTTCTATTTTCTATTCTTCTTAATTTTTTTTTCTTTTTTTTTCTTTTTTTCGAACTTGTCGTCCAAAACAGACCAAAAAAAAAAAAGCAATTTTCGTGAAAAGTTCATTGAACTACGATCGAAGGTGATAAAAAAATTTGAGATTACCTTTCTCCCCCTTTTTCGTTCTACTTATTTTGTCGTGGATGACTGAAGATCAAAGGGAAATTTTTAACGTCAAATAACTTGGAAACGAGATTTTATTTTTATCGAAAAAGTTTTAAATTCTCGTTTAACGATTTGTATTCCAAATTAAAGACTTTGATCAGTATTTTCAGAGTTTTTTCAACTCCCCCCCCCCCAAAAAAAAAACGATAAGAAAAAGAGTTTCGGAATAAATGTCCCGAGTTGAATTAGGTTAGATTGTTGGAAAAAAGTTTTGTTCAACTTTAAATTCAACGATAATTTGTTTCAAATTGTTCCAAATTAAATGCTCTTGATGAGCAATTTCAGAATTTTTTCAAAGCCAAAAACACTGAGAAATCGAATCTGAGAACGAATATCCCAATTTAATTAAAGGTTAGGTTAAATCTTGTAATTCGTTTCTCGTTAAAAATTTTACTTAAATTTCGAAAAGATGAATTTTCCATCCGCCGTTACTGTTTTAAATCTTGTTTCGTTTACTTGATAAAATTCGTTCCTTAATTTTCGAAAAAGATTCTCTTCTCTTCCACACTTTAAACCACTGATCTTCGCCACGTAACTCGAGTCGCGTTAAGATATTGTTTCGGAACTTCTTAAGCTCCATCTCATTTTAATAATCTTCATTAAAATGCGTAGTCTCGAAGAGGCGGAGAGTAGTAGTGCCTTGTCGAACTTCCGTTTCCGCGCGAATCTTCGATATAAGCGAGGAGAAACTACGTAGCTCGTGATACAATATCTCTCTTCCTAGTAATCTCATTACGTAATGAATAAACTGTTCGATGCTTTCGGAATCGGATCTTTTTTATTCTGAAAAAAAAAAAAAATTCATTTATTTACGAATTATTCTCGAAATAAAAATAATAAAAATAAATTTTAAAGTATTTACGTTAAATGTTTCGTTGAATATTCGCAATATTATTAAAAAAAAAATACATACATCTTTCAATTTTTTATTTATTTTTTTCTTTTTGATCCGTGGTAAATGACAGCTCCGTTTCAAGCTACAAGCACAATAAATAAGATTAAAAGAAACAGTGTCTTCGAGAGCTTGAACTCTTTACCAAGTCGGGAAGGAACGGTGCAAATCAATTTCATTAGTTTCACAGTGGCTGTGTTTTCAATGTTCATTCCAACGGCGAGTGATAGCATTGAATGGAATTAAAGGCGTGCTTTTAAAACTTTCCTTAACGTAGCACTCTTCAACCGGCCACTCGAAAGAGCACGAAGAAGAGATCCTTGTTTCCTTTCCGCGATATTTACCTTTGTTTAATTTTTCTCTCTTCTCTATAAAACAATCCATTAAATTCGAATTTACATTAAAACCATTAAGATAAGACTTATATATTCTCCATAATATTTTCTCTCGCGTTTAATTCTCACTTTCTTACACCTCTCTGTTTATCTCTGTCTCTGGTATCTACTTTTAGCACTCGCTTTCTCTAACTTGGAGACTTAACCTAAATCTTAGGATTATTATACGATTCAAAGCCACATTTGTTCAAGGATGAATCTATATCAACAGATAGCAAAGTATACTTCCCTCACTGGTAGTCAAATTACATATATTCAGATTCCACTATCATCTTTTAGTTAAAGCGAGGAATTTTACCCTTGAATTATAACAACAAAGTTGTGGATGTAATTCTCTTTTCTGAAGCAGCACACGATCCTGGTACTATCCAACAAAGAAAGGGTCTTAAAGGTGAAAAAAAACTCGATCCAAATAATATAATTCCTAATTAAAATGAGAAATCATTTGATTCTGATCTAACCTATATCTTCTGTATCCATTACATCGCGAAGTAATTTGAATTATAGAATGAGTTGATTCGAAACCTACCTTTTCACCTTTTTTCCCCACAAAATAACGCCTTGGATATCTATTTGGTTTTAATTCCACGCGAAATTTGTTAAAAAAAAAAAAATAAGACGAAACAACCGTCGCACATACGACGTTCCGTGCAAAGTTTCAGCAAGAATCATCGGTTATCGATTCGATCTCTCGAGGCAAGAGACCTTCCCCCCCACTCCTATTGGACAAAGTGGCACGGTTGGACGAGAAAGAAGAAGAAGAAAATACAATTTCCGTTGAACACGTTGAAAGTCTGTTGAGCCACGGCACTCGAACAGTGGCGGATAATTGCGTTCCCCGCCGGAACTTCTCGCATTAACTCCTCTTTCAAAATTGTTACCACTGCTCGAAGTAGCGTCGAAAGACTCGATGCCAACTTCATCTTTTCACCGATCTTCAAATTTTCAGGGATACATTGGATGATTAATGCGTGGAAACATTTCAGAGAATCTGATTGCAATCTGATCATTGGAATTATTAAATTAAATTGAAATTACAGTAAAATCGTTGAGTATACAATTAGGAGTGAGGTTACAAATCTCATTCTGCTCGATGTTAGTAGAGCCTATGCTCTGCGTTCCAATGTAAATTTCTCGGTACGAAATTGATTAATATTCTTATTTATTCTTACGAATATTGTAATTCTTGAAACGAATTGAGATCGAAGGAAGTGAACTCCACAATTAATTTCGACGAGAAAAATTAATTTCGCAAAACAAATTCGCAGAGGAAAATTTATCGTCCCTCCTCGAAATGATCAAACGAGGGAGCATCCACGCTTCAGAGGAGAGTAACAAGGAGAGAAATTGCAGTGTTTGGTCTCGAGAGAAAAATCAGAAACGGTCGAGGAACCGTTTGCAGGGAAATCGCGCTGGTATTCGACGAGTATGCGAAACTCGTTGCTCAAACTCGCTCAAAGGAGGAGGAAGCTGTCTCTCCTCGGGAAGTTGTGGAAATTAATCCGCGCAGACTACATATATATTTTATTCGCTTGTACGAGTACCCTCGACCATTTTTCGAACGGAATATTTCTCCATATTTGAGATATCCTTTCGATTGGGAACTGGAAATTTTTGAAACGTTGATTGAAAATAGAAATCGTTGAAAACTCTCGAAATTCACGTTTTCACGGTTAACCTTAAAACTGATGACAACGTTCTCCGATGTTCGAGGCGTACACACAACGCCGATTATCTCGATTAAAACGATGGAAACTGTATAGGGCTGTATCATGACTCCGTAATGAGGCATGAAAACGATCCTGCTGTTGGCTGCGTGGGCGTGTATCAAATATCTCGTTAATGGCGATCCAGACAGGAAGAAGAAGAATCGACAACGCCGCATAATACCCGTGATTTACGATCGGTGGAACGTCTCGAGTTCGTGTCCACCGTGTATATATGTCGGCGTAATGGAATGGCAAAGGAAAAGTGAGCCGATTATTTTTCCACTATAAAAATTTAGAGGAAAAGCGTGGATATAAAACGATCGATGAGTGATGAAAGTTTTTACGAGGTTGGACAGATATCGAAGTTTTGGCACGATTGATTGTAGGTAAAATAACGCTTTTATTTCTCAAAATGCATCGAGATATTTCGATTAGTTTTACGTTTTAAATATGAAAGCTTTTTAAAATCTAGGGATCCCTAGGGATCTGAGGAGATGGAATTAACGAAATGAAATATTTCAAATTCCTTTGATCCATTTTCTTCAGTCAAAACTTAGATTCGAACTTACTTTTAAAATTTTATCCATAGCTTTTCTAAAATTTAGACTTAAGAAAATTCACCGAATCGGATTTTATCAATTTCCACCCTCGAAAAGCAACGAAAAGGGGAACAATTACTTAATCTAGGGGAAAAGAACCATATCCAATCTCATCGTTTAACAGAAACAAAAAATTGATAAAAAATGAGGGACTCTCTTTTTTCCCCCATTCATTGATCATTTTCATCAACTTTAAATATATATATATATATATGTTCGATCCACTTGAAACGAATGAAGGAGGGCTTGTCGCGGATTTCTATTTGGCGAGAAAGAAAGAAAGAAAGAAAAATGGCGGCTCGTTGAAAATGCGAATTTTCGCGGAGCTAAGAACTCGTTAAACCAACCTGTTTCCTCGAACGGTGGCGAACCACGGAGCATAAATCGGAATGGCCGAGGGAATTAACAATCATTTTTTAACAATTTCCTACCGTAATTGCCGTCCACGTGCACGTAATGTACTTGCTTCGAGCCGCGCCGTTAATTGCGAGTCGAGAATACTTTTCTCGCATTTTTGCCAGAGAATTCGCAACACGAGGATTAATTCGAATGAAAAAAAAAAAGGGTGATGGTATCCAGGTTGTCGATATCGATATTCCGGGTCGATCGTGAAAAAAAGAAAAATATATCCGTCTTCTTTCATTTTTCGATTCCAAAAATATTTCACCACTGGATATTCTGGATATTTTAAGCGTTGCAAACATCCTTTAAATAATCCACTGGTTGAAACTAAAAATCGTGGCGGAAAAGGTTGAATAAACATTGAAACTTTCGTATTGGAATGATGCGTAAATCCAAGTAGATAAATACCGGTGGATAATAAATCCGTCCATTTTTAATAATATTTTTCCAAGAAACGGGAGAAAAGAGAGCTGGTTGGTATGAAAATAAATTTCGCGCTAAGGGTTAAAATGAAAAAGGTCTCTTTGGAAAGGTATTCGTGGTAAGGGCAGACACAGGCGAGGCATGAAAGCTTTTTACTTTGAGGATACACTTTGGGCGAGGCATAATTAATTCCCTTGGGAACCGGAAGCTTGCATTCCCATGGAAACACCACCGGTAATTCCGTAACTGGGTGCACATATTAGCCAGTTTTCCATCGGATCGAGGCAAAACAGGACTTTCGTCTGATTATTCTCGGCCAGGCAATATCGAGCAATCCTTTATTATTTTATGCCGGTTCTTACGTATGTACGAACGGATGAATCGATGAAAATTGCTTATTTATAATATATATATATGATTTGCGACTCCAATTTCAATTTCACGAATCATTATTTTGAGACACCCGGTGTATACGTCAATATCTTTGCATACCAATTTTAATCCTTTATTTTCTCAAGTTTCAATCTCATAAATCATTTCTTTTTTTTTTCATTTATGACGTATATATACGTCAATACAGATTTGATACAGATTTTTGCAATTTCAATTTTTTATTTTTACAATTTTTTAATTATGAATTTCAATTTATAATTAACGAGTCATTATTTTGAGACACCCAGTATACGTCAATATCTTTGCATACCAATTTTAATCCTTTATTTTCTCAAGTTCCAATCTCACAAATCATTTCTTCTTTTTTTTCATTTAAGACGTATATATACGTCAATACAGATTTGATACAGATTTTTGCAATTTCAATTTTTTATTTTTACAATTTTTTAATTATGAATTTCAATTTATAATTAACGAGTCATTATTTTGAGACACCCGGTGTATACGTCAATATCTTTGCATACCAATTTTAATCCTTTATTTTCTCAAGTTCCAATCTCATAAATTATTTCTTCTTTTTTTTTCATTTAAGACGTATATATACGTCAATATCTTTGCTACAGTCAGATCTTTGCATCCCAATTTTAATCCTTTATTTTCACAATTTTACAATTATAAATTTTGCGAATCATTCTTTTAAAACGTACGTATATATCAATATTTTTAGTAGATAATTATTTTCACAAATTTCAATTTCATGAATTATTCTTTTAAGACGTGTATACGTGTATACAGGTTTTTATTTCAACAATTTTTCAATTATAGATTTCAATTTCGTAAAAATTTAAATAATACAAGAACGCTCAATACAATCTCGTAAAATCTCTCAATCAATCGAAAAAGAAAAAAAAAACAAATCCCTGTCTCGATTTAGATTTTTAGCAACACGTCACGCTTGGTGTAAGTTTATCCAACTCGAATTTCATTAAAACCATTCCTTCAACTTTTATATTTAAACTTTCCATCATTACCCACCAGCTTCTAATTCTCTCTCCCTTTCTCTCCCTCTCTTTCCATCCATGCTATCCACGTAGAGATTCTCCGAAATTACGAAATTTTTACTTTTTGTTCCGCGCATTTGTTCCAAATCTCAGAGTTTCCGCCAAGTTTCGCGGCAACGAGGCGGAAAACGCGAATGATTTAGAAACTCGAGCGAACCAGTTCACCTCGAAGGATCTTGCAAGAACGAATGCGACGAGATTCCTTTTTTTTCTCTTCTTCTTCTTCTTTTTTTCTTGATTGGAGAACAGATGAGATCCGTATCTTTGTATAATTGTATCGATGACGAAGAAGGCGGTACTCGTTTCGTGATCATCGAAGAAGCGATGACAGTGTAAAATAGATTGCGTTATTTCAATGTAAATGTGGAGGAGACGCTTTGGTAACGTTGAGAGAATTTCAAGGTGTGTTGGACTGCGTACAATAAATCCTGCTAGTTTTCAGTCTGATGATGTTAAAAAAATTTTACAATTTTCGTTCGTTATCTGTGTAAACATAATGTGATTATATTATAAATATGTTATATTTCCTTTCCTTTGTTTCATAATTTGCACACTTTTTTATAGTGTTGTTGTAATATTTTATTATAATTTGTTATAATTTGTTATGTGAGAGAAGAATACACAGCTTCACAGATTTTGACATTTGTTAGCAAGAATACAATTTTCAATAGAGTTAAAGTTACACACCATATGGATACCTTTTTCATTACAATTTTTAAATACCTTTTCCTTTTCCAAATCATAAATTATCAAGTTACAATGTGTACAATTCTTCTCACCAGAATTACAAACCTTCACAATGATATTCTATAATTTTTTTGTTATGTTAGATGAGAGAAGAATATTGACACACAGCTTTATAGATTTTGACACATATTAGAAATTTTCAATAGAATATCATTGTTAAATAATGAATATCAAAGTTAAGATATCTTTTCAAACTTAATGATATATAAATTACAATATGTAAATTCTTCTCACCAGAATTACAAACCTTCACAATATAACAATGATATTCTACAATTTTTTTGTTATAAGATGAAGAATACTGACACACAGCTTTTTTCATTACAATTTATAAATACTACCCTTTCCAAATCAGAAATTGTCAAGTTAATGACATATAAGTTACAATATATAAATTCTTCTCACTAAAATTACAAACCTTCATAATATAACAATGATATTCTACAATTTTTTGTTATAAGATGAAGAGAGAAGAATACACAGTTAAGATATTTTTTTCATTACAATTTATAAATACTATACCTTTTCCAAATCTTCCTTTTCCAATTTCCAAGAAATTGTCAAGTTAATGACATACAAGTTACAATGTGTAAATTTTTCTCTCACCAGAATTACAAACCTTCACAATATAACAATGATATTCTACAATTACACTCTAATCTATGTACAAACCTGGAGGTAAGGGATCAAACAATGGGAGCAGAATATCTGTCCAGATGGACGGAAGATGTAAACGTAACCATAAGCGTAATCCTAATGGCTCTTCGCGGTTCGCCTGCAAGCATAATCCTTCCACTGAATTACTAATTTGCATATTTGCCGAGATTGTCCTTTACTCAATGTTAATTACAAATTACCAATGATGAGAATTTAATTGATTTCAAAGGATACGATATTTATGAACGTTAAAAATGTCATGTGAATTGATCAATTCAAATGTTAAAATTGAATTATTAGAGATTAAAATTCATGGCATCTACATTTGCAACAAATTTTAATTCTATTAATTAATAATTGTTTAATACTGTAAATAGAAATTTATCTCCAATTTCTTTTTCTTAATACTCTAAGCTTCAGAATATATACTTTGGATTCTTTTTATTCACATCATAATTTTTCAATATTCAAGAATTGACATCTAATGTAACATCTCTACTTAATTATCCATTCACACATCAATAACTCCTCTATTAAATAATACTCTAAGCTTCACAAGATTGAAATACTTTGAATTCATATTATAATATTTCAAGAATTGGCATCTCTACTTAATTATCCATTCACACATCAATAACTCCTATTAAATAATAGTCTAAGCTTCACAAAATTAGAATACTTTGGATTCATATTATAATATTTCAAGAATTGGCATCTAATGTAACATCTCTACTTAATTATCCATTCACACATCAATAACTCCTCTATTAAATAATACTCTAAGCTTCACAAAATTAGAATACTTTGAATTCATATTATAATATTTCAAGAATTGGCATCTAATATAACATCTCTACTTAATTATCCATTCATACATTAATAGTTCCTCTATTAAATAATACTCTAAGCTTCACAAGATTGAAATGCTTTGGATTCATATTATAATATTTCAAGAATTGACATCTAATGTAACTTAATTATCCATTGTCTCTACTTAATTATCCATTCACACATCAATAGTTCCTCTATTAAATAGTACTCTAAGCTTCACAAAATTAGAATACTTTGAATTCATATTATAATATTTCAAGAATTGGCATCTAATATAACATCTCTACTTAATTATCCATTCACACATCAATAACTCCTATTAAATAATAGTCTAAGCTTCACAAAATTAGAATACTTTGGATTCATATTATAATATTTCAAGAATTGGCATCTAATGTAACGTCTCTACTTAATTAACACATCAATAGCTCCTCTATTAAATAGTACTCTAAGCTTCAAAAAATTGAAATACTTTGGATTCTTTTTATTCACATTATAATATTTCAAGAATTGGCATCTAATGTAACGTCTCTACTTAATTATCCATTCACACATCACTAGATCTCTCCTCTACTAGAATTTTTATTCAAATGTTCCATCCAGTTTTCGATTTTCAGTCTGATATTATAACGCAGATCCATTCGACCCCCTTACAAATTCAAAATTAAAATTAATAACACGTTTCACGTGTTCCTCTCCACGTTCAATCCGCTCTTATAATATTAAAGAACAATTCCACGAAATGGCGTAAAGGGAGAGAGACGGTAATAATATAATATGAATAAGGAGAAGTTAGCAAGTTAGTTCAAATTGGGGATCAACGAGTTTAAAGGCCGTGCAATAAACATTTGCAGCCAAAAAGCTCAACAATCGCGCATATTATTCCACATAACTTGGACACGATGTATTCAGCTATGTGTGGAATACCGAGCTGTACCGTTTGAATTTTCACTGGATGGACACTAAATTGCACATTTCCTGGAAATATTCCTAGGATTAACAAGTTTTATTAGATGCGATTAAAAATTTTGATTCAGTTCAGTTTAATATTCGAAGGATAAATAAGTTAGACAAATTTTCTAATTACCTAATTACAAAATTTAATCCAGCTGTTCAATTCAAAGAAAGAATTGTTGTACAAATGTTAAATAATTTAAAGAATTGTTTAACTTGAAAAGAAAATATGATAGGCGAATTTTCTGATTTTAATGGGAAAAATAAATAAATCAGAAAAATTTTCCAATTACAAATATACAATCCAGTTATTTAATTTAAAGGAAGAATATATAAATGTGTATAAATCATTTGATTGAAAGAATTATTTAACCTGAAAAGAAAACACGTGTAGTAGTATTGTATAAAAGAAAGATAAGAAATGTATTAACCAAACCATCATAAAAAAAAAAAAAATCTGTAAATCGTTGAATCGTCTATTTATAACAATCCAATCTCTTCAAACCAACGAATCTGGTTGAGCATCGCTTAAGAATCTTTGTTTCAACTTCTGCATTAGTAAGCTCTTATCATTGGGATTCGTGTTTGAGTAATGATTTCACTCGAAGCCATGAGGAAGTCAAATATTTGCCGATTCTTGCGTTAATTCTCAATTATTATTGTTATTATTATTATTATTATTATTATTATTACTGAGGTAAAATACATTTACCGCCACGAATTAAGCTCGATTAAAGCTGGAACTTGGTACAGCAAACAAGATGTGTCGATTCGAATTCGATTTGCGTTCCACAATAATCGCGGTTTAATAATCGTAATAACATCACTGATTCGGTTTGGCCTGGCTTCGTGGGTTAACAACACTCGTTACTAATCCTGCTTCAATGGAAACTTGAACGGGTATGGAAAATTTCAAGATAGCGGTTATAAAAATTGTGAACGAATCGAGATGTAAGTTCTGTATCTTCTCTGATAATTTGTGATACTTGTATCCATTATTTTTCATTGTAGTGAAACCAAATAAGATATATAAGTATACTTCATACAACAAGGGTCAAATACATATTTTTATTGTGCATATGTATGTATTATACATATTGTTTAATAAAACATTTTTCTTCTCATTTTCCTTATAGGAAAAATGTGAAACAGTTTAATAAACAAGTTCTATAACATTTCTATCCAACTTGATTATACATATTGTCTAATAAAACATTTTTCTTCTTATAGAAAAAATGTGACAGTTTAATAATGAAATTCTTATAATATCATATTTTTATCCAATTTGATTATCATATTATATATTTTCCTTATAGGAAAAATGTGAAACAGTTTAATAATCCAGTTCTATAACATTTCTATCCAACTTGATTATTATATTGTCTAATAAAACATTTTTCTTCTCATTTTCCTTACAGGAAAAATGTGAAACAATTTAATAATCACATTTTTATCCAACTTGATTGTTATGCATATATATATATATATATATTGTACATATTGTGTAATGAAACATTTTTCTTCTCATTTTCCTTATAAGAAGAATGAAACAGGTTAATAACCAAGTTCTATAATATTAAATTTCTCTCCAACTTGATTATTATATTGTGTAATAAAACATATTTCTTCTCATTTTCTTTATAGAAAAAATGTGAAACAGTTTAACAATCAAATTTATATATCATATTTTTTTATCTAACTTGATTATTATACATATTGTCTAATAAAACATTTTTCTTCTCATTTTCCTTACAGGAAAAATGTGAAACAATTTAATAATCACACTTCTATCCAACTTGATTATTATGTACATATATATATATATTGTACATATTGTGTAATGAAACATTTTTCTTCTCATTTTCCTTATAAGAAGAATGAAACAGGTTAATAATCAAGTTCTATAACATTAAATTTCATTTTCTTTATAGGAAAAATGTGAAACAGTTTAATAATCAGGTTCTACGACATTGCATTTCTATCCAACTGATACAAAATTCATCGTTTCGAGTGATATTAGAGAGAAAGGAAGAAGGGATATTTCCTCGGGTGTCGGAAGGAATCATCGTACGATCTCACGGAGAAACGATCCCTCGTATCGGGTCCGACATTTTTCTGGCTGAAAGAGAAAATATCGAGCGTAGCAACGCGCTAGATGTCGCTCGTTTATCGACTTCCTGCCTCCAAGCCTGTTATCCACGCACAACCGTTTCGAATCCACCCGATAAACTTTCTTTCTGCTTCTCGCCAAACTTTCTTTTTAACGATCGAGATTCGAGAAAGCCTACCTTCGAAGAGACATTCTTCTAAAAACTTATGATATTATTAATTGAAATTTTCATCGATCCTCCCAAAATTTATAACGACGTTAAAAATACCTCGATTTTATTTAATTTCGAATTTTCTGCTCGTTTGAATTCAATATATCTAGGTGGTCGTCATTTATTCTATTTATTCGTATGTAAAATTTGATATTTTCCGTTTGCGAATTTTCAAAAGGGAAATTGTATAATTGGAAATTTTTGTAATTTTTATTTCTGTTTTAATATCTGAAGATCGTATTTTTTTTTCGGATTTATTTATTTCCATTTTCTTTTTTTTATGTTCTCGTTCGTCACCAATATTTATATAAAATTTTCTCTCTGCGAATTTATAACGAGAAGATTTCTCGATATATTATGTCATTTTATTAATTTAAAATCCATTAATATACGATTTTTACGATTCTTTTATATTTAATAAAATTCGACCAAATTCTGAATTCTTTTATATAAAAAAAAATTTGTCAAACAAATTGTTCAAATCCGTCAAAAGTGTACAAACAAAATGTTAAGTATTCAGTCTTTTGTTGTGTAACTGGACATATGTCAGGAGAGAGTACTTTGGGGAGCACAAATTTCGTAGCCATTTGCAGACCACAAAGTGAGAGCTTCCTCTTTGGGGATGGGCTTTGACAAAAGGATCTTCAGATCCAGCCACGAAATTCTGTGCAACGTAACCTTCCAAATCTTGTTAACTATTGATGTTGGTCGATCTCAATGGCGGATCACAATTTCTCAAATTCTCTCATTATTATTTAAAAATTAATACCAACATAAATTTATTAATATTATTTAAATTCTCTAAAAACTGATTGGCGAAGATTACAGCTTCCTGTAACATTAGCCGATCCAATTGATAGACTTCGCTTTGATAATCATCAGTTCGTGTGTCACAAGTCGTAACAAAAATCCTCGTCGTCACTTTTGCCACTTCTCTTCTTCGCACGCGTATTATAAAACGTGTATTCTATATTCCACAAGCGAAAAATGATTTCTATGCAAATTCTTGATAAAAGATAAAAACGATCGGATTAAAAATTATTGCACAAATTAATCTCTATAATATCTCATTTATTATTTCCTAATCATTTTTCATATTTATTTTTACCTCTGAAGAATCCTTTACAAGAAACTATGTATCACACTCAATGTATCGTGATAGAAAATATAAAAGAGCAATTAAAGAATCTTCTTACAAGATTAACTGTAAACAGATTACATCGAATATACCATAAACGTTCACTATTCAAAACTGAAACGAAAACTAGATTAAAGGATATTTATTATTGTACGTACAAAGTCAAGTAAACAAATTTTGCAGGTTATGTTTACAAGATAAATTAACAGGCACATCCTTTCATCCTTCACTCAATCCTCTTTTCACGCTCTAAACAATAAAATCATCATCCAACCGGCGAAGGAGCGTGAAATCCGACCGCAAAATAAATTGGACGCCTCACGGATGACCAATTTTCGTGGCTCTCGATGCTCGTATCTGGTAATTAGATCCGTGATCTGCATACTCGCGCTCAT